>NC_046186.1:63965969-64590969 GCF_011004875.1 Balearica regulorum gibbericeps
GGGAAGCTTCTGTTTCACCTTTGTCCAGAAGGAGAGAGTAGGTACCGAAACTTAATTTTCTGTGAAAACCTCATTATATTCAGGATCTCGAACACTGCAACCACCAAAACCATATGGCTTGTAGGAGTCAGCAGCTTTCCCAGGTGAACGGGTAAGATGGTGCCAGCAGAAGCTTGTTTGGCTTTAATACTGTTGCTCAAAAGTTCTGTTTCTTTTCGCAGAAACATCTTTTTATCAAGAGAAGGGCCTCAGCCTCTTGTGAGCGAGCACAAGTGGGAAATACAAAGGCAAAACTCTATCCGTCCCATGTTGCTCTTGCAGTTGGAGGCTGATAAAATAACACAGGACCGTCTGAGCCACACACAGAGGCAGAAGTGGAAGGAGCAGAGATCAAATAATATGAAGCAGCATGATAGTAAAAAGAAAAGCATGTAAAAATATGAATGCCAGACAGATGGTTGGGGGGGAAGTGCAACTAATCCATGGGAAATCAGAACAGTTGGATGACTTTTTAAAAATCTTTTATGGATGACTGTTTTAAAATCTTTTAAAGGGGGAAAACAGCAATTTAACCAGACCGGATAAGGAGAAAGCAAAGATAAGCCGCACTAAAATGAGGAAAGAATGGCTTCCCAGACATTACTTATGTAGTGCTGTAGGAAATCACAAATCTAACTAGCCCATTTTACTTGAGTGCTGTATAAATCAAAAACTTTTTTTGAAAGCAAGGGTGTATATCGCCTCAACTGTAGGCTGTCATCCTTGATAAAATAAGAAAATGCTTTCTTTAAGGCTTCATATGGGTGAATCGATGTCTGTGGATGAACTTCTTATAGAAACAGGGGATGGTGGAAGGTGGCCAGTGAACAGAGGCAGCAATGCACAAATGAGGTAGCATTCTGTCCTTTGGGGGTAAGAGTACTTGTTTGGGGGGGGGGGGGGGGAAGAAAGGTGAAGAATTAAAACTGTTTTCTCTGTTACTTTTCTCCCTCTGTTATCAAATGTAAATCTGCAAACACAGGAGTTACAGTGGAACCAGTGAAGAGTTGGGCAAATATTTAATTTTGCTGTCTCTGTTTACAGGATGTTTCCACAAATTAAGAAACATGGGAGAAATTATGTAAAAAAAAAAAAGCAGGGAAAAAAAAAAAAAGAGCTGCCTGCCAGCTCGTGTTCTTGCACCTCAAATGGTGTACCTTCCTGCTTGCTTTGACTGGAAAGCCGCACCTGAAAGCATGACCGGCTGAGAGAGGCAAGAAGTCAAGCTGGTGGAGCCGCAGATTGTGATTATCCTAAATCACCAGTGACAGGCTCTGAAAATGCAACCTGCAAACTGTTACCACAAGAGATGGCTTTCCAAGAGCGGTCTCCACTGCTTGAAAAGATACCTAGGAGAGGTGGGAGGAGGATGGGTGACCACTGTGATGAGTTTTCTATACGAATCTGTTATAAGATGCAGGGCGGGGGAGGGAACTGACTTTCTTCTATTTCCTTTTTAGCTAGCGAAGGCATGAACTGGTTTACAGGAAAGGTGCTAGGGTTTTTTTTGGGGGGGGTGACGAACAAAGACTCTGTGTGTAACTTAATGCCTTCTGGGGGAAGTCAGCTAGCATTTAAAGCTCTTAGATTCCAGTGTGCAACAGATCAGAAATGAGCTTGGAGTGTCAGCCATCAAAATACACACAGAAACCACTTTAAGGAAGCATGAATTATGCATGAGGCACTCCAAAGTTGCTCAGGGCTAAGGGTGTTGACATGTCACAGGTGATTGTGCATCGGATCAGCGGTGGTCTGGTGGTGCTTTCTTGCTGTGTGGCAGGGGGTTATGTTTCCTGGGATGCAGGAGGACGTGGAGATTGAAAGCAGGCCTGCGTCTCTGGCTCGGGCTGCTCAGCACATCAAGAATATAGTTGTACAGAGCTAAGCAGCGCCACAAATGGGGAATCAAAAGGAACGGTCTACTTTCCATGCAGATGCAGACCTCTTTGTACAGCAGAGTTAAGCAACTTCAGGCAGGAGAGATTTTGAGCTGCTGTGGCACCTTTCCAGGAGCTAATAAGAACTTGAAATAGAGCCCAAGCCCTAAATGCACTTTATTTAGGCTCAGAGTGGCAGCTTTTCTTACTGCTGTAATTCAACAAGAAAAAAATCTCATAATCTTGTCTTTGAGTTTCTAGCTTTGAAACTGGATGGACTTAGAGAGCCTTTGTGTTAGTTAACAGGTAAGATGAGGGCCAAACCCTCTTCTCATTCTGGATTTACTTTGCCATCAGTGCTGGTAATCTCCGGTACAGAGATTATTATGCCTGCCAACGAGGTGAAAACAGAGTTTGTCTCACAGCATCCTATACAGTTCACCTCTAAAACCAGCCCGCAGAATGTGGGTACAGATGGATGATAACTTTGGAAACCACAGTGGTAGGTTCAAGTTACTTCCCCACATTAGTCAGGTTCGTTAGGTTAAAGACTTTATCTGGCATTGAGGGAGGCTAGGGGTGTTTGCGTGCTCCTCTAACCTAACAGAGCTAGAGGGATGGTACCTTCAGCAGCATGGCGGTTACTTCACAAAACAATGTACGCTTCGAGTACCATCACTTAATCTTCTCTATACTTGAAGGCTGGTGACTGCCTAGAAGACTTTGCATTATTGAGGGCAGTGGCCTGTTAGCAAGACCAGCTACCAGTATGGTTGTTGTAACAGAACAGATTGGGCCCCGTATTTTGTAACTGACTCAACCATTCCCGATTTCCCAGAAGGAACCAGAGTGAACCAGAAGGGAAAGTTTTTCACAGTCTGACCCCATTTTGGCTGCTTGAGGCCCACTAAATCATAAAGTAAAGCCAACGTTGTAAGAATCACTCAGTTGAAGCTCTGATCCTTCTTCAGAAACATTTAATGTACTGATTTATGGTTTTCATTTTTTAAAATACATGTTTTCCTTTTGCAAATTTTAAAACAAGGAAAAGTAAAATGGCAGTTGGCCAGCAAAGCTGACTTCTCAGGTAAACCAACACAGAAATCAGTTTTGACATGCTATTGAAGGAATTAAATGGTAGTCATCCCCACAAGATCGTAAGTATGTCTAATTCAACCAATCGATACTGATTTACACTATGTCTGGGCTGCTGATCTGTAATTTATGACATTTCTAGAGATGCATGTTATTCTGTGTTCAGAAAAAACTGATCAAAGTTTAAGATACTTGTTCCCTTTGTGATTATCCTGATGATAATTAAAATCTTAAAAGTGTGACTTTAATAAAGCTTTTTCCCTCCCATCTTCTGTCCAGTAAGGCCCACTCTGCCCCACTTTGTGCTCGCAAATGAATGGGAGAGAGGAGCTGAGCCTGCCAGGGCCTCTCGGAGTTTCATGAGGAGCTGAGGCATGACTAGAAGCTGGAAAAAGGAGACCAGGAACTTCTATGTGTCAGTGAGAAAGGATAGGAGTTTTACAAACTGTGTGTGTGGAACATGAGCCAAAAAATAAATAAAAAGAGTTTAAACTTTTGAAGATCTAGCTTCTGTTCCTAGGCATGATAGAAATAAAGAGCTAATTGAGCAATAAAACGTGCTTATTGGAGCTGGCTAGGGTGTGATCACTTGTAAAGGATTACTAACAACAGGATGAGGGTTTTTTTCCTCTGCAGGGAAGAGAAATTAAGGAATATAAAATACACGGCATAATATAGTCACGAGCATTTGAAATGCACATATGTATAATGTCCTCCTGACTTTTGCGTTCTTAAAACATTTCCGCAGTTCTGGCGAGGAAGGGAGGAATAAAACCTCAGCGCTGCAAACGAGCGGCAACTTCACTGTCACTCGTGTACCTCAGTGCTGCTTTGGGCGTTTAAATCTATGAGGTTTTGTTTCTGAGGTGCTGGTAAGCTGTGTCAGACAGGACGTTCTGCTCAGTGACAGTCTTTGATAGCTCAGGATAACTCCCAAAACAAACAGCGCTCCCCATCCTTTACTGTTCATGCTGTTTGTAAAAGCTGATCATGGAGGTTTGCCTATTGTGCAACCCAGATACCCATATCGTATTATGCTAGGCACTGTACAGGTTAAAAAAACCAAAACAGTTGTTAGGTTCCAGAAAATTGAAAAGAAAATCTAAATAAACAAACATGATCAATGGATGTGTTTGGAACTGTTCTCAAATAAGAGCTACGATTTGTAAGACTAACCACTTTGCTCAGCAGTAAGTAGTTGTAGAACTGGACTTTAAAGAAAGACTGAAGGAAACCAAATTGCTCAACTGCCACAAATATCCTGCTCTGTTCCTGTAAGAGAACATAAACCAACAACTAATAAAAAAAAAAATTATTAACTGTTGGAAGAATTATTTCTATCAGCATTTCCCAGTAACATTGAAGTGACTTAATTCCCAAACTTTCTTTCAAAAAAGGCGTTTTTTCAGGCTGTTGGAAGTTGGCCACTAAATGTGTCTGTAACACATTAGGCACTGTTTTTCAAAACACCTTGTGGACTGCTAATTGGGGTTTGCATAATACCGCAAAATTGCAGGCATTCCTTTGAAATAAGTAGGAATGAAAACTGCTTTTCTGGGGTAAAATAAAAAGGAATTTTTTATTTTTAACAAAAAGCCTTAACAAAAATCCTTTGTTTGAATATGTTCTAATTATTGTTTGCTTTTTTTTCCTGAAGAAATCAGAATCATTTGAGGAAAAGTTTCTAAGCAGTTTTCAGTTACACCAGTTCAAGGGGGCCTTGTACATACAGTACTACTGTTCAGGCCAAGAGGTAAACAATTATGAAATGCCTTTGAAATGCAGGGTTGGTGAGGCTTTTCAAGGTTATGTATTTTGTCACTGAACACAACAGTAAGTTGTTGGGAGCAGGAGTGAGGGATAGTTACTTAGGCACAGATGTGCAAATGAAAAAGTTATGAAATTTAATAGCTCAAGGTCCAAATTCTTCATTATAACACCCTGTTGTAAATCTGACTTACCCTATAGGGACTGGGGCAGGATCAAAAAAAATCTTTTTTTAATTAGAGAAATACACTTACTTGGCCAAAATTCAGACTTATTCTGCTCTTTGGCTGGTGAGTTTACATGCATTTCAGGCCTGTCCCTCCTGCAGATCTAAAGCTGTACTGGGTTTGGCCTGAAGGTGTTTTTAGGGTAGAGCGGGATCAAACCAGGGCTGGCACAGGAAAGCATTAGGCTGCATTCTCTACTTTTGTCCTTTCTAACCATTAGGATACTGTGAGCTGTGAATCCTTTTCATGGCTTTGAATTCTCGAAACGTCAGTCCAAGCAGGCTGGTTTTGGTTGTTTCTTAAGTGTCCAACAACTTTTCATGACTGGACGTGAGTAGCAACTCTTACAAAGGAAAAGCTGGAAAAAGCCACTCTCAGAGCATCGCCAAAGAGTGGCTGGGTGCATGAGAGCGCCAGTCCTATCCAATTAACTCTTATTTCTGTCCTGAAATTCTGAAAGTGCAGTTGTAACATCTCATCACACTCTGGGTGACGTACCCAGCCTGAAAGCATGAAGATGATATTTCCAGATCTGCTTCATCTCACTGCATGATTCTGTGCTTAATGAAATACAGCAAAAGGAAAGCTTTTAGGCAAGCACATGTACTGGGTGCTAATAGAGTTGGAAACTTCCACTGTATTTACCAACGAGAACAGTCTCTTATGGTCAGAAGCTGAGTACAGCAAATAATACTGTAGCTTAAAGAGCAGAGAGGTGTCGGGGAAGGGAGAATTTTTTTCTTCTGAGCGTCAGGTTTGACAGTACTTTTGTTTGTATCTAATATATATCTAATGCTTATATCAAAGACATGCTATTTCAGGCTTTTATAAAGGCTTTAAATGAAAAGTACACGTCCTTCACGTTAATCAATTACACAGAAATAAGGAAAGAAAATTACCTTTTGTTATATTTGAAGCACAGGAGGAGGCGGCAAGGGCAGATTAGCAGGGCTTTGTGCAGCAGTGCCTATGTATGAAATAAACAACTTTTGACAGGTAGATTACAAAAACTGAAGTCATGAAGAGAGAAAAGCTGTTGCTAAATGGTAAGCATGAATTTGCGTTATTTACCCACCTTTTTCCTTCTGCTTAAACAGAGATACATTCCAGATTCTTGGAGATTTTAATCATCCCTGAGCTGTCGAAAACTTCGTCACCTGCGCAGTAAATTCAGGTTTACACAACCTGTTGGGTGGGGGAAGCTCTCTGCCCTCTCCTGTGGTGCCTCATGGGCTCCATCGTGCTGCTAATGCTGGGGTGCAGAGTTCGTGCACAAAAGTGGCTGGCAGCTCTACAGAGGTCACAGAAAGAAAGAGTGTCTAGTGCTGTATATTTTTAACTTTATACATCTCTGTTGGAAAGACAGTCAAGTAAATGAAGGAAATGCAGGAGGCCGGAGGTGGAAAAACATCCTGATGAGAGAAAAAAATTCCTTCTTCTAATGCAAGGTTTTGTGACTGCGCCACAAAGTTCAGAAAATAATGATGAGTGGTCATAGGTACCTACTAAGTGTAGAATTTGCTTTAGATTGAAAACAAGAGCAGGACGACTAAAAAAAGTCTCTCCAGAAGAGCACAGCATGCACCCGTCTCTCTTTGCAGCAGTGATGAGAATATCATCATCCTCTCCATACAATTCTTGTGAGTGTGAAGGTGAGAATCACAGCAAATAGTCACATAACGACTCAAGCTTTTCTTCTTTACAGGTCTGTCTTATTTTCTCTCATCCTGATATGACACTGTAAAGAACGAAATATGTAATAAAAATACTCATGAGTTAAAGTACTTTTGTTCATTCGCTTACTATTTCTGTAGAAATTGATCCACTCAGAATTACAAAGAGCAGAGATGCTAGTGATTGTAATTAACTGGAGATAATATATCAGTATGTCAGCGCTTTTTAAAAAGTACCATTTCTGTCATAGTTTCAGAAAAATTTAGAAAAGCAGAGGAATGTAATTGTTTGCTGTCATAAGAGGTGCCTTTGCAAAATTTGTATTGAAATACAGTTTCCTGTTGCAGGCACACCCACTCATGGTTCAAATATACGCTGTTCTAGTGTTTATTTTAGACCCACTTCTTAGAAATTGCAGAGGGGGACCCCAAAAGACAGATAAACCACACACTGAGAACAGTGTCTTCTGAGACCTGGAAGAAAGTTTTCTTTGCTTTTTGTTTTTTCTAGCACTTTACTTGTTTCCCCTACAGTTTCTGGGTTTGGCCCACACTAGTTGAAATTTATGCTTACACAAAAGTGTACAAAGAAGTCTTATCTCAATATTATTTTGAGGACATGAAGGCTCTGAATCATACAAGGCCTGTTTACGTGATCCTTGACTGATTTGGACCAAAATAAGTGGTCTGCCTTAGCGGTCTACCTTACATACGTGGAATAGTCATAGCCGTAGATGTTAATTTGTGTGCTCATAGAGAAGTGTGTCCTTTTTTCACTCCCCTATTGTTGAAAATTCTCATTTTCTCTTGTTACATATAGCTGTTGTGCAGTGCACTGCAGTAGGAGTATTAAATACTTGACGAGACTGGTGATTTTTACATTCATATGGTAGGACTGCATTTGGGAAGACAACAAGAGCCTTTAAATTAGTATTCACTAATTTCAGATAGCAAAGATTTATAGATTTAGGCTAGCTGACAAAGGATGTTGTCCTGTCTTGTAATGGGTTTGTACAGCCTGAAAGCATCTCACGTACTGCTACTCAAGAATGTATAAGGTGGTAGTTAATGAACTGTGGTAAGCTGTAAGTTAGTAAATATTCAGATATGGGCACCATACTATGTAGCTTGATGAATTTGACCACAATTATTACATAATTACTGTGGTCATGACTGGTTTCTGATTTTTGAATTAACAAAGCGTAGTTGTGTACTGTTAGTAGTTGGTTGCTATGGGTTTAGTTTAATTAGTCAAGTTTAAACATAGCTTGCTATGAAAAGCAAGTGTTTTAGTATGTTATGGTTTTCTTGAGTTAAGACTGGGAAACTATGAATTTACAGTGAGAAAGCATAGTGCAAACTACAGTGTTCTTGGGTAATATCCAGAAAATAGGTTTCTGCTGAAAACCTATTTAGCTGTCTTTTTTTCTGTTGGTACTATTGAACTAATAGCCTTTAAATCCAATTAGTTTTGTGTCAGATAACATTTGAAAATATTTCATCGCATCCCTGCCACAAAAAATAAGGTGGCTGTAACAGAATTTTACACATTATTCTAAATTACCCCCAGCATTTAACATAGTTATCTCTTTTCTATACAGCTTGTCCTGGAGTTGCAGTCCTTCTAGAGATTATTGTTCTTGGTCACTAGGGGTCAGTGATTCAGCTCCATGTTAAGGTGCTTCGAGGTATTGTAGTTGGGTACCCAAGTTCCCGCTGCAGCCAGTGGAAATCGAGGCAACTGAATGCTTCTTAGGCTCCACTGAGTTACGGCTTTGACTGTAATGGGAGCTGAGACATGTAGCTCACATGCAAATGCTTACATTTAAGTATTTGAATTAGGGAAATAAGTTTCTCTCAGCCTTTAGGTTCTGCTGTACTCTGGTGAGGTTAGTTTGTGATGGTCTGATCTAGAGCCAGCTCAAGGTTTCTCGTAGAAAGCAAAATGGGATTTGACCACTCCAGGAACAAAGGTACAGGAATACGTATTTTCTCTTTACCTTTGTTGGCCACAGAGCTCAGTATTTTGGTACCAGTAAAAGAAATTTAGGACAGAGAAGGCTGAGAAAGGCTGGTGGGACTTGCCAGGCAGGGAGAAGCAGATCGGTGTGTGGAGAAACAGTCTGGGAGAGCTCAGAGGGATGTAGGGGCTGTGAGTGGGAGTTTCTCTGTTCCCCAAATTGACCTCCCCAGAGATTTTACTGGAAGGCTGGCGTGGGTCCCTGGGGACTCTCACCTCAGTGGCAGTACGAGGCCTGGATCAGACGCACAAGAGGAACCTACATCTTAGCTTCTAATTCCACTCCCTTCCCAAAGCTGCCTTTATTTCTTACGTTGCCAGAGTAAGAGCAGCCAGGAGCGCTCTCATACCCCCAGACGCAGCGTGCATGGCAGGCTTGGCCCTCAGCCTGCCCGCCTGCTCTGCTGCCAGCGCCCAGCAGCTCCGAAAGCATAAACAAACCAGGCAGAGGGCAAGCAAGTACAGCTCTTGCTGCTTACCCCAACCCCATCCCACTGCAATCACGGAGAGAGGGAACAGTCCTCCCTCCCTCCTTCATCCTTCTCCCGCCTGAGTCCTAGAGAAGTCGGTGCAGCAGGACCCAACACTCAGTGGGACCCAGTAGACTACACAGCTGCTTGGCCTGAATGGGCCTTAAGTGGGTTGCCCCACTTCTGCCTAAAAGCTTACGAAGGGGTTTTTTTCAGGATTTTGGCCAAAATAGTTTTTGGTAAAGCTCACAGGATCTGAAGGTTTGCTGTTTGGCCAGTGCAACTGTCCTTCCTTTGGTGCGATGTTAAAAGAATAGGAAAAAGTAAAAGAAAGAACAAAAGGAAATTTCCTCACACCTGAGTTGTGTCTGTCTGTCACGTAACTTCTCATGAAGTAATTGTTAGCAAGTCAAGCATGATTTTGATGTCTCTTAAATACAGTGTGTAACTGTTGAGCACAATTTTGGACAGTTTCCTGATTCTGGATAAGTGGTATTCTCCTTCCACGTAATAAAGCATAAAGGAAACATCTCTACCATGTTGGAGGTTTATAGTTTTTATTTTTTGTGAGTTGGGGGGTAGTGGATTTTTTTAAAATCTCTAATGAATTACAGCTTAAAACAATTATAGCCTTCTGATTTTCTCTTGGTCTCCCTCCTCAGCACAGAATAATATCGCAGTATTTTCCCCATTTACTGTGGTTGTTAGGGACAAAAATGTTTGAGGTAGTCTGAAAAAGTGCTTCTTTAATTTTACTTGAAAAATTACTAGTTGGCAGATAATTATTTTTTCCAAGTAGGATGTGCTGCTCTTGAAACTGCTGATCACATAAAGCAATTGAGGTAGGAGAGAGAAAAGTCTAGTGTATTCAGGGCTCTACAGACTAATTCAATCTCTCACACCAGTTTCTGAAGGGACCCTACAGGAAAGATGGAGAGGGACTGTTTATCAGGGAGTGTAGTGACAGGACAAGGGGTAATGGGTTTAAGCTGGAGGAGGGTCGATTTAGATTAGATATTAGAAAGAAATTCTTTACTGTTAGAGTGGTGAGGCACTGGACCAGGTTGCCCAGAGAGGTTGTGGAGGCCCCATGCCTGGCAGTGTTTAAGACCAGGTTGGATGAGGCTTTGGGCAACGTGGTCTAGCGGAGGGTGTCCCTGCCCATGGCAGGGGGGTTGGAACTAGATGATCTTGGAGGTCCCTTCCAACCCTAACCATTCTATGATTCTATGATAGGTCGTTATGGACAGCATGGAGCCGTTAGGAGTGAATTTCTCTGTTTGGTCACAGCATGGCCAGTGGTGGCTGCAGCTATTCCCTTTTAGCTCCCTCTTTGTGGTTCTGCCCTGATCCGCAGTGCGATCCTTGGGAATAACAGGGAGCGTCATCCTCTGGGCCAGCAGAGCCCTCAAAACTCCCTAATAATCTCCCTGAGAAGTTCGCTCAGTAATGTAAATGGTAGCTGTTGCTTTATGACATGGAGACTTGGCTCCAGAGAAGTGAATGCAAACCAGCTTATTCTTAATTATTTTTTAAAGGAAAGCAGATTTCCTCCATAGTGATAATCAATGGGACTTGTGTTTGGAAGAAAGATGGATTATTCAAAATGAAACCAAATCTGCCCAGGGCAGATTTCCAATGGATCTTACTCCTTTTTAAGTTCACTTATGCTTTCATAAGTAGTTCCTGAATAATCTTTAGTAAATGTAAATTAAAGAGCCACCCATACTAACAAAATCAGCCAAGGTCTAAATTTGCTTTAGGAACAATTTTAAAAGCAGTGGTCCAATTGTGTCAGCCAATACATTCTTCTTGCCTTTTATGTCTTTCCAAACTGTTCAGTTTCCATATCTAAATGCCATTTTAAAGCACTGTCATATGTATTTATTTCAGAATTGTAATCTTTCTGATTAGAAGTCAGCGCTGCCTTTCACTACATTTGTCAGTAAGAAAGGCAGGAGATGATAAGGTGTGTTTCTAGGGTTTGAGAAGACACTCTTGAACAAATCTGTGGCAAACACCATCATAATCAACTGCATCAGTCACACCCAGCGAGAAGCTGTACCTGCAGCCTGGGTTATTGTACCCACCAAGTTCAGGTCCATCCCGTGTAATCCAGAACAGCCCCTTTGATGAGAGGACGCTTATGCTACATCTTTTTTGGGTGCGGTGTCTCACAGGCACGTGTGTGGCCAGGACATTTTAGCTCCACACTGCTCTGCCAGCTTACCGTGTCATGGACCAGCGCGCCTCGCTCCTCTGACCATGGGACTGGTGTGGGAGGCAGCCGACATTTCCAGCGCCTGCTGCTTCTCCAGGCTTGCAGATGGAAATTGGAGGCAACTCGTGGCCTATTCTCTTTCTGGCAGTTTTCAGGCCTGCAGAACTTAAAGCCAGTTTTGGCACGTAATCCTCAGAAGTGCCTTTTATGAAAATAAACTTTGGGTTTTTTGAGAAGCACTGAAGCCACATGAATTAAAAACATCACGTTACTGACTTTCCAAGTGGAGTGACAGATTGTTCCACCCTGTCCTGGTGCCATTGTCAGATAAGAAAATTGAATTCTTCACTCCTCACGATGTTTCCTTGGATGCAAAAAGAAATACAAAGTTTCCATAGCTAGAACTGATTAATGTCAATTCTGTAATGACAAGATATTTCAAAATTACTGTCTCATGTCCTTTAGAGTTTTAGAGTTCTTTTTCTCTTTAGCAGTCTCCTCTGTTACAACATGTTTACAGTAGGTACTCTCTTAAACTAGAATTTCTAAAAGGATTCAAAGAAAGAAAACAGGGAAATTACCTTGACATTCAGTGACAGCTGTAATGTCATGTAAATCATTACTAATGGCGAACAATTATGGAGGCTCAGAGTCGACTGTAATAGATTTCTTACACAAAGGAGGAAAGATGTTGGACCTACTGCAGAGCTGTGAAGAAGTAATTACATATCATCTTTCATACCTAACAAATGAGATATTTTTAAAGATGTTACACTAGCCGTGACACGCTCAAGAACATCATGTTCTAGGCAGTAAGGTGTTTTGTTTGCGTTTGCATCTTTTAGAGCAGCCATCTGTACTGCAGCATTTGTATGCCTGCTACGTATTTTGGGTGTGCGTGTACGTTATCATATTCATTTTGTGCAGTTGTTCGGTAACCTGTTAGTGGGTACGTCGCAGCCATTTAGGATCCGTGCTGTATATACTGACTGCTGTCTGTTGTCTTGCCTCAGCCAACCTGCAAGTTCTTTTTCAAAGTGACTTCCTTTCTATTTAGCAATGTGACCTCGTCAGGACTAATGTCTCCCGTAGAGGAAAGACATCCTATTTCTACAGTGGTATTTATACTGAGGTCTGAGAAGGTTTAATGAAATGTAGTAATTTGAGGTTCAAAACTCTAGTGAGAGATAATTATCCATAGCTTATGAAGATGGAATAGATGCTATTTGGAATAGCAATGGAATGCTCCATTGCTTCAAGGACATAATGCCGTTTGCTTCTGGCTATTCTGTTAATTTTCATCTGATTTTTCAGTTCTCTGTATCAGCACTTTAGTTAGGAGTGGATTTTAGTTAATGCCACTTGTCTCCTGCCTCTGCCTTACAGATGGTGAAAAATGACTGTAGGGCAGTGTGCATTGACCTGATAGATGGAAGGCTTCAATTGCACCTGCAATTAGACTCACCTTTTATTGCATCCAAGTGGAAAAAGAAAGTGGCACTAGGACATGGCATTTACTTTGCCCATTTGTGGACCGGAGCTCAGAACCAGGAGCCGCCCTGCCATTGGGCTGCATTAGGAGAATCCCAAAACTCGGGTCCAGCCCTCCATCTTGCTCTGTACGTTGTAGTGACATTTTGTGTTGTAGAAACTCAGATCTATGTTATAGAATCATTTAGTGACCTGAGTATAAATACAGGACCTTTTTCAATTTCAACATTAATTTACTGTAGCACAAGTCACATTTGGAGATCATGATGGTTTTCATTTGTCTGTTGCAATCATTTGGGCGCATCACTTACCTGCCTGTTGTAGGGATGATGGGTACTGAAAACCTGAGGTGACACCCCGTTTTCTACCTGTGTCCTAAAGTGCAGAACTAAAAGCACTTAGCTTAAACTAAATCTTTTAATTAATAGTCAGGTAAAGGATGAGAAGTGTTTGATAGGAAGGAGTTTGGACTTGATGGTTTAAAAACCTTGGATTCTCAGAAGTCAGTTTCTGTTTCCAGCATCAGCTTCCCATCTGTGAAATGGATTTTATATTTAACAGTTACATGAGAATGGACTGAGCCTAGATTACATTCATGCCTTGCTTGCATTAACTGGAAGAGGCTGGTGTTCTTCCTGTATTTTGGACTGGCCAGGATCCATCTGACCATTTGCAGAAAACTTTGCGAAGGAAAGCAACCCCTAACAAGACTAGTTGAAAAAACCTGCATATTTTGTGATCTTAATCACTAGTCACAATAAAAAATCTTCAGTGTTTCTTGAAAACATAACAGGGTCAGGGCATATGTGTTTTCTTTCAGTTTATCCCCAAACATCTGTTTTCCCAGTGAATAAAAGAATAAACAGGAGAGTGAGAGGACAGTTTATTTTCCTGATTTCAATCTTTCTGTCAAACTCTTTCATCTTAGAATCGCACTGTTAAATAAAATTTTGGGAAAGGGACATGTTCCTGAAATATTTACAGTGTTTAAACCTTTGTTTCCCTTGATAAAAAAATTTACACTGAAACCATTTGACTACCTCCTCAGTTCACTGCTGTGGGAGTTGTAATGTCTTAAAAGTCTTTAAAATGTGTTTAAATATATGTGTCTATATATAAATATGTATTTTAAATGTATGTAAATATATATTTATATTTTATTTTTCTATGTGCTTTGCTTTTCTTCCCACTGGGAGATTGTTCAGGCACCTGGCTGCTCAAATGCTCTATCAGTCTGATTTAATTCATGGCCAGCTTTACCACTTGTTCCTTTGCCAATACGGCCTTTAGAGAAGTCCTGGATCGTTGCTGTGCATTAATAGTTTGTCGTTACAATAATTAATGTGTGCGATCTATCCTGTGGTTTTAAAAAACCCTCAGACAAACCAAGGACAAAGCATTTGGGTTTTACTCCTGGGCAGAATTGCCATGTAAATATTTCTAGTGGCGATGTTCACTTCACCGGTTCTCATCGCTGTGCTGATGCCAAGTGATAATTGGGCAACTGATGTGGCTGAGAGAACCAAATTTGTACTGGACTGCTTTTTGTTCCTTTTCAGACGAGTCAGCTTTCATCATGGCTGTCACGCAAATATTTGCAGCAGTAAAACACTGGAGGCAGTTCGGGGACAGGAACTTCTGGATAATATAGAGAAGAATAGAGATGACTTGGCCAAGCTGAGTAAAATACACATTAGTTCAGTACCGTTCTCTCCAGCTGCTATCTTGAGTTGTCTTTGACTTCTAGCCTATGATGAGACCAGCCTACTCATCTTTACTGGTCTTGCTATCTGATACATCACACGTATTATCTATTTCAGGGTTTAAAAGCATGTATTTTTAACTGTGGGAGTTGAAAAAAAAGATCATGTGCTCTGAAGCAATTGCATTCTAAAAATCACTTAATGCATGGGAAACTTCACAGATCAAAGCATGGTGTAATGTCTTATGATGGCATGTTGTCTGAAAGATGCCAAATACCCAAGTGGAACCTGAGAATGTTTTATTTTTCAAAGTCTTATAAATTACTGGCATGAATCTGCCTAGCTGAATAGCTCCAGTTACAAAGTATTGATTCATGCAACTGAGATGGACTAGGAGAAGGAACTTTTCTCACAAGATTTGAATTATTTCTGCAAACATATGTAGTGAATTTCAGTAGTTGTGTTGGTTAAGGAAACTGTTGCTCAAAACTTTGTCCCACTGGTGACTAGTTGCTCTTCAGACACTTCTAGGTGAGAAATATCTGGGAAACAAGATATACGCATCCTATATAGCAAGGAACTAACAACTACAGAACTTCAAGTAAGGACTTGTGGATGAGAAGGTGGAGTTTTAATAACAACCATATTCTCATCAGGAATTTGGCAGCCTAACCATTCATTGGCTCTGAACAGAAGTTCAAGCAAGCTTTCTTACAGGATTTCTGGCCTATTCTGTTCCTGATGCAGCTGGATCAATATTAAAATGGCGTTTCTTGGTACTGTCTGAACCCAGAACCTATGAGGAAGCATCAATGAACAAAAAAATGAATGGTGGAGGAGGAGGAGAGGGGTATTGAATTGTTTGATGTGGAGAAAAGCTATGACAGGTCGCAAATGGCTGCCTGGACCCAGACTTCCTACGCTGGATCAGATGGTGCACAGCGCTGTGCCTGCCTGGGCTGTCTGCAGCCTGCACGCTGCCTGCGCTGCCCGTGTGCGTGGAATGACAACCGGGGGAGGAGGGGACAGTTTGAAAAGTTTTTCTTCCCCAAAAGAAATTCAGAACATGATTTTACAGCAGGCGAGGTTTATAGGGTTCAAGATGTTGTTCTGTTTCCTGGCAAAGCAAAGATGAAAAATAAATTGTCATCACTACCAGAGATAGACTTGATAGGTTAATCTCAGAAATGGACTCTCTCGAAATCTTCAGCAGAAATGAGATTTCGTGGGATTAAATGTGATGTAGAAAGAATGATTAGTTGGTGCCAAGTGACCTGGAGAATGTGGATAAATGCAGGGAGCAGAACTCTCAGATTCATGAAAGAAAGTACTAACTTAAAAATCTCCCAAAGTGGAGAAGGAAGATCCCATTAAATGTTTAAAGCAAGACATTTCTTCCTTTCCAGAAGCAGAAACAGCTGCAGCAGTAAAGAATCACACAGAGCTGCCTGCAACTCTTGCCATCCTCAACTCTCAAACAAGCCCAGAGTCACAACATGGAGTCAAAATTCACAGGACCACACAGGTTGAAGGGTCTTTTGCAGGCCTCCAGTCCAACCTGCTGCTCCAAGCGGGCTCAGCTGGGAGCTCAGTTGCTCAGGACATTACCCAGCCAGGTCTTAGGAATCTCTGAGCACGGAGACCGCACAGCCTCAGTGGGCAATCTCTTCTTGAACTTGAGAAAATTCAAGAGAGATCTAGAGTCTTCGTACTTGTGTGGGAGGACGTAAGAGTGTTTCAGGCACTGTCCCAGGCTACTTCAGTGAGAAGCCGTCTCTGACAAGGATAGTACGATGCTGGTCTGTCGGAGTAGTTGCCAAAAAACATCTGAAAAGGAGACCACTGCTTGGGTGAGGAGAGGTTAAACATCTTTGATGCCAAGCTAGGCTGAATTTCCACATGTTAGGGGAAGAAAGGGCAAAAAAGAAAAGAGGAAAGGATCAGGTGGCTGGGATGTACAACTGAATGGTTAACAAAGATGGGAGCTGACTGGGCCTTCCTTGCTATGGTACGTTTTAAGGTGAAAACATAAAGGAGGGGTAAAAGAAGATGAGACCTTATTAAAGAGACTGGAAAAGTGACCTGGGTGATGATTCCCCCTTATGTCAGAGAAATAAAGGCAGTTTTCATCGATGAACTTCCTACTATAGTTGATGATATTCAACAGGTTTATAAAGGCATTGGATGGGTTTATGTTTATGAGAGGAGTAGATATATGTCCCGAAGACAAAGACTATAAAAGAGTAGAGGCTTAGTGAGTTATGGTGGAAAAGATCAGCCAATAAAAATTATTTCACTAACTGTTAAACGGATGAAAAGCGATTTTTTATATGAAGCAAAGACAGACAGATGTATTATGGTGCCACTATTAGGCATGCATTTATAGAGTGGTCTGAAGGAGATACCTGACAACATGCAGACCGCTGCTGTGCTCAGTCCCCTCTCCACCCAGTATTGGGGGAACTATTTCCTGAGCAGTCGGTGTTGGGGGGGAAAAGCAGTAGGCAGGTTGCAAGTCTAGCCCTTGATCGATCGAGACGACTGATAGCTACGCAAAGTAGCATACAGAAAAGTTAGCAAACTCTTTACAAGGCTTGTTTAATCAATGCTTTTAAGGAGGAGAAACTCCTTCCTCCGGGAAGAAAGCAAAGGTGTTTGTAATACCATTGAAGAAAAGAAGAGACTGCTTGTCATCTGTACGTATTTCATTCAGGCAAAGTGACTAGTTCTCGCTCCCCCGTATTGACAGACTAGTAACGTGTGAGGTATGTATGCCTAGAGCAGTATGGACTCATGGGAGCGGGAAAAATTTCAAGTAATAATAGAAAAGCTCTACTATGAGCTATACAACACAGAATAACAGGTAAGTTATCTGGGGATCTAGAGGGGATATTTAGAAATACTGCATTTAGGAAAATGTGGCTTTGGAGTTAAGGTGAGACCTTGTGTTTCTGCTGTGTATAAGGGTGTTTAGGCTTTTGAAGTAGGGAAAGGAACATCTTTAAGCTGGTTAATTAACGTGGCAGGAGCCTCTGCGGTATCTACAGCTACAGCAGGAGAACATCTGTCTGCAGCAATTAGGCAGGAACTTCCAAACTAAAGGGCCGCTCACAGATGGAGCGGATAGCTTGCCAAGCAGATGATATAGGGCTGTTTATACAAACCCACTTTTCCTCTTAAAAGCAATAGAATAGCAAACACATATCGTTGGCAGTCATAGGGTATAAAATTAATTATGATAAATCTGAAATGCTAAGTGCCTGCTATTTTGAAAAAATTACACTAGGAGGGGAAAAAACCCTCAGATTCATTAAATAGGGTAAGAATTCATACTAATGTGACAGAAAAACACAAGGTCTTATTGCAAGTTTATTGTACTGTATAAAATAATAAAAGCCTTTGAAGAATGGGCAGAGATGAAGCTTTCTCGGATGTGCGGAATAGCTTTCAGTAAAATGAATATATTTCTGCCACTTTTCCTATTTATTACTTTTGTTAAGATTAAAGAATTAAGATGGTTAAATAATTTCTTCTCAGAATCTATCAAACATGTAAGCCTGTTTTGGTCAGGGAATATATTGCCCTGCAAGGAGCAGGATATGAAATCTTCTAGATACTTGAAGATACCCTATGGTGTAGGAGGGGTTTTTCAGTATGTTTATTTTTACTGTATATGATGGTAATATTTATAGAAAAGTTCTCATAACATTATGTGCTCCACTATTGATTAGATGACATAGAATCTCATGAGAGCTAAAGTCTTACTTGATTTCAAAAGAAAATATGGTAAGATGTAGCATGTAAAATCTTGGAGAAAAAAATCAAGGAAAGAAGTTTTACCTAAACAGTGGGGAAGGATGTAAAATAGTTGCCTTAGGTCTCTCCCCACTCCCTCAACCCTTTCCTGAATGTAGTGCAAAGAAAACATTTGTACTCTATGGCTACTATTTCTCTTTATAATCATGCACATTTTCTGATGATGTAGTGCTACAGAGGTTGTTGGCAAAGGTGCTTCTTTTTCCGGTACCTTGTAGTTGTGGAAGAAGCTCAAATAACAGGCTCTGTACTGGTTTAGCTACCTATGCTTTTCTCTGAGAAGCTCATTTTATAAAGAGAGAAAATCCAATATCCTACCTTTTACAACTGCTAGACAGGGGATTGCTCAAAGCAATAATTTCCTACCTTACCAAATCCCGTGATTTGCTGAAACATAGTTCAGTTTCTCCATAATGTATCTCATCTTATTAGACTGATAAAAAAAAAGGGAGTGTGTGCATAGCTGAAGGTCAAACATTCTGTAGCCGGCATCTTCTGAATTCCAATAGATATTACTGTATAATAACGTATTTTTCCTTTGTATGTGTTAGTATGTTGAGGATGGATACAAGGCTTACTTCTTACTAACAGTAACATATATTCCATTTTAGAAAGCAAATACTAACCTCGTTTTCTTGTAATTTCTGTCTGTTCCACTCTAATTTTTTTACCTGACTGGGAAAAAAATAAGTGAATTTTGGATCTATTTTTTGAAAACCATATTGAGTCTCTGCTGAATTGTCCATGCAGCCTGACATGACTGCCCTAGGAGTGTAGGGTGTCACCGCTTGTTTTCAGGAGATGGAGTTCTGTGGCTGCTGGATCAAGGTCTTGAATACATGTGATTTTTTTCAAGTTGTAATTTCCAACTCAGTTTCTGATCTGAAATGCAAAGACTCCTCAGTAATGTGCAAACAGAATAGTGTGTCTTTATAATTATGATAGGACTTTGTTTGCCTGAAGTTGTTTCCACGCACACACCCCCACCCAGCAACTTTTGTTCTTTCGCTGACCCCAGTGGTTCCTGCAGCATCTGCAGACTCTGCAGCATCCGAATGCAGATGCAGCCCGTCCGTTTCTGAAAAAGAAAGATTTGGGAACAGCGATTGCTGGCCCTGTCTCAGGGGCCTGGGGACCACTGGTTGGGCTGCTCCTTCCATGGAAGGCTCAGGGCAACCTGTCCCTTTCTTCTTGTTATTCACACCACCACCCCAGACCAACACATTTACTTTTCCAGGAGCCCCAGTGATGATGTCAGTTACTGAGAAAGGTAAATGAAGTCACAGAGAAGATCAAGCAATGGGAAGGCAGCTGGGTGACCTCCAGAAACCCATTCTAGTTTCCATAGAGTTGAAATCTTTTTCCCTTTTGTATACAAATGGAAAGTCACTTCAGGTAAATGTGATTTGTCTTTTCGGGTGAA
Organism: Balearica regulorum gibbericeps; assembly: GCF_011004875.1. Lineage (NCBI taxonomy): Eukaryota > Metazoa > Chordata > Aves > Gruiformes > Gruidae > Balearica > Balearica regulorum. Next base: position 63,985,792 of record NC_046186.1, read on the forward strand.
AAAGCAGTACAGGCTGTTCAACTCCCTTGTGGGGAGTAAACCACTTGTAGCCACTTCCACTGGCCCTTGCACACATGAGATCTCTCTGCCCAGCAGCCACCTGCGTCCAAGGCTGCTGAGACACCTGGAGATGGGCCAGCGGATCTCAGAGCAACCGCAGGAGCCAACACAAGGACTGAATGCCCCAGTACTTGATACTTGTGATCCTGGAAAAACTGTTCTTCCTAGAATTCAGGAAAAAACATTTGCTGAGCTTTAGTTCATAAAAAACCAGAACAGGAACATCTCATAGTGAAACAACAAACCTGAAGTATGAGCTCACAGCTGCGGTATACTTGCCACACAAATAAGATGGTGCTGGAAGGAGTGATTTATTTATGCCTTTGTGCTGCGATGGATCCTGTTGCATTGTGGAGAGAGAATACTCAGCCATTAGGTTTGGGGGAGGAATAAAACAGGAAGCTTAATGTAAGGTGAACTGGAATATACGTTCTTCATTAGGATTTTAGGCACACTTTTGTCTGCTGGTAGAATTTTAATCAGTGTTTTCCTCCATGTAGTTGACGTAGGATCTGTGTTTGAATAGCTGTGAATACAGTGTACATTACCTTGCTACACTTGTGTGGGAACTAACAGAGTACAGCATTTTTCCCGGTAATATACATCTGGTATTAGAGCCCGGTCCAAAATATTAGTCAGTTTTACAGCTCTAGACAGACTTTTGTAACATTCTTCAGTAATGTGATAACGATGAGCTGGTTTTTACAAATATTCATGGACTTTCTCTTCAGTGTGTAACCAAATTAAAATTTAACTTTTTCAGAAGTTTCACTTGTTTAGCTCTTTCACTGGTTCATTGAGACCTAGCCAAATATTTGGGGAGAGAAGGTTCTTCTGAGTTTTCTAGCAGAGTTCCTGAATTGCTTTTCTGTAATAAATTCAAAAACTATTTTGCAGAAACTTTGTATTAGATATCATTTGTAAGAAGAGTCTAACTAGTTGAGATTATTTTTCATATAACTCTTGATTTTTCTTAGCTACTGAATAGACTGTTAAGGTAGAGTCTAGGAGAAACACAACTTTTTTCTAGATGTTACTTTAAGATATCCTCAATGTTTATTCTAGCTGATCTGTTTTGAAGAAAAAGACAATAATCTTACTGCTTTTACTGTGTTATATCTTGCAATTCCCAGAACAAACAAACAAACAGAAAGAAAACCAATCTCTGCTTAGTATGACTTGCACAAGGGTATGGTGACTCAAGAAATACTTTTTATATGCCTTCACACACACATGCCAAAAAGTCTCTGCCAGAATAATTCTCTATTGGAATTTACAGGGGTTTGTGAAGAGCAAATACTGAAGTGCTGTCTTGCTCTTTCTCCTTTAAAATACTATTTGAGGAGGAGCCTGAGGAGCTGGATTGCTCAGAAAAGGATCTGTTCAATGAATATCTAAGAACTCTTGAGTTGCTAAGCTGTAATTTAAAGGTAAATTTTGAGACAAAACAAAATTAAACTCTTGTTTGTACAGTTTATTGTTCCTTTGGGATTTATAAAAACATCTCCAGTATTTTTTGCCTCCACCCAAAAAAGTTTGTTTGTTGTATTAGAAGTTTTAAATTGCAGTTTTCTCCTCTTTCTGAAAGACTTTAGCAATTATTTGAATTCCCTAAGAACATGTTAAAACACAGGAGACAAAAGCCTCAGCTTCTGTTTTCAGCTCTAGTTGTGGAGAGAGGCGGTGTTGCAGCATACACAGCCAGTGAGAGGACCGGGCACTTCTAATGTAAAATAGTTTGAAATATTCATAATATTTTTGTTGCTGGTTTGGTTTTGGTGTTTTTCTGTATTAACAAAAAACAAGGATAAAATGCACAGGGCTTTTGGTTAACTTCAAATATAAAGTAATATAGGTAGCACAATTAAAGATCTTTACCAGTGGTACTTCTTAAATGATGAAGTAATTGGATGACATTAAGTGAGAAGTTCTTACAGGGTGTCTTGGCCTCCAGAAGGGGTATGATGCTGGCACACTCTGGACCGCCCCAGCGTCCCCGGGAAGCTGCCTCGTTGGCTCCCTGGGGCATGGGGTGCCTGCACGTGCCTCCCGGTAGCGTTCTTGGCACTGACACAATAGATAAAGATTTAGCACTGTTTATGCCAGTGATGGGCCTGAATTGCAGACCTGGCCTCTAGGTATAGGTCCAGTGTAGTGGGTCATGAATGGAGACTTCCTGGGTTAGGCCAGTTAGTTGACAATTATTAGTACGATTTTTACAATGTTGATTTGTGTTTCTGCCCATTCGTGGTGGTTTTGGAAGGTTATTAAACAAATACGTATTGATGCAAATGTTGAGCAGCAAGTAGTTCACTGTCTGAAAACCAGTTTTTCTTCCCCACTTCTTGTGGAAGGAGGTACAGTGTAGGAGGAAGGAGAAAAATACTTTCCCTCCCCTGCTCTGTCCATCCTCCTCAGCGAGGGACCAAGCATGATCCATTTCTGTCTCCAGGGCAAGACGGGGTTTCCCTCCCTTCAGGTGTGCCCTTTCCTCCCAAAGGGTACTGTTTGGGGCAGGCCCCTTGTGTGCCATTGCTATTCATAACTTCAGCATCAAAATGAAATCAAGACTAGGTGTACATAATTATGGGGCGAGGGAAGAAGATGTAAAGGATCGTTGAAAGGAGCTCTGGTTACAGTGAGCTGTGTTTATCCCTCTCTGCGTATCTTGTGAGTTGCTCTTCCTTTCAGATATTAAGGATTTTCAGTTTCTGGAATAAGGAGCTGGGGTAGAACCCCATATTCACCAGAACAAGTCAGGCAGAGGCTACCTGGCAGCAGCTTGCACATTTGATGGGCTGAGCGAAGCCACGGCTGCCAGCACATCTGCTGGGGAAGAAGCCCAAGCGCCAGCTGCTCCTGCCGCTGCTTGGCGTCCCGGTCGGGGCTCAGCCATCAAACACAAAACCAGGTTCTGGGGAAATACCAGTCTTTGCCAATGGCAAGCACCTAATTAGATGTGTTTATCAACTGTTTTGTAATCACAGAAATATGTAGCTAATTATTTTTCTTTGAGCCAGCTCATGCTTACCTCTCTTGAGGATGTGCCATGAATAAAAAAGGTAAACTGCTATTTAACTGTGCTTTAGAGAGTAAAAGTTTAATGCAACTGAACCATAACAGTGGATGGGGCTACTGTTTGAGTAACAAAACTTTCTCTTGTTCTGCCGTTTTCTAAAGTGTTAAATTTTAAATGCATAGTACATAGCAAAGATGGTCCAGATCAGTGAACTGTTTATGTGCAAAAGGTAGCATAGTTGCTAAATTCTAGCCAGGTTAGGGTGCTGGATTTGATGATTTGTCTTTTTTTTCTTTTTTCTTTTTTTTTTTTTTTGAGATCTAATTAGTTGTTCAAAAAATACAGTGCAAAAAACAGGAAGAGAAAAGTATTTTCCAAGTGGTAGAACAGTCAAGCTCAGCTTCCACTTTATGCAGGTTTATTCCTGTGTCTAGCATCAAAATGAAAAAGGTTCCACTCCAAATAGTTGTATTATCTACATACATACGCTATTTTTATTTTTTTCTAAACAGAAAAACATTCTTATGAGAAGTTTTTTTAATCAAAACAATATTTTCTGATGAAGAAATATTACATGATAAAATGTGGGCTAGCTCAGGAAATACTCATCTTGAATAAGCAAATAATATTAAAGTTATCTGTGCTTATTTTGGACAAAGTTCTCTTGCCTTATTGTTCAGTAATTCGCTGAGTTATGGAGGTATTTCTATGTTCCACAGAGAAACTAAACCAAATTTAAAACCAATAAGAAAGAAGGTTTCCAGCTATTTGCCGTAGATACTCCTTTTTAATACAAAAAAAGAATTTCTTGCAATGTACGATGTACAAACAAAAGTCATTGATCTCAAACATTTGTTCCTGCAGTCTCATGTGTAGATAAAGCTCTTAATCAGAGAAAAGCTTCAGGTGGTGAGTAAAGTTTTCTCCTGCAAGATATCCCTGGAAGTGTTCAAGGCCAGGTTGGATGAGGCTTTGGGCAACCTGGTCTAGTGGAGGGTGTCCCTGCCCATGGCAGGGGGGGTTGGAACTAGATGGTCTTAAAGGTCCCTTCCAACCCAAACCATTCTGTGATTCTGTAATATTACAGGCACCTTCTTGTGCTGCCGAGCCAACGCTCAGCGCTTCCTTCTCCTCCTTCACCCTTCCATTGGTCTCTCCAGCCATGAAGACTCCTGGGGCAGCCCCATCGGGAGGAGTAAGTGGCCAGCACTGCTGGGCTTGCGGCTACAAAGCTGCGTAGTACTCCAGCCTTGGGAGAAGGCAGTGAGTAGAGGGGAGGCTGAATTACCGGTGAATCAAAGAGAAGGGGAGGAAGAAGAAGGGTCACACTTGAGTTAGGAATAGGTACGTATATACATACAGAGTGCAGAGGGGAGTTGGAAAAGAGGAGGTGAAGAACATGCAGAGGCTGATGAGGAAGGATCATCCTGTGGTTAATGCACAAGACTGAGACTCATTTACTTTGTTGTGTCTCACTCAACTCTAAGGTTGACTCTGTACTGATGTACCTTGAAGGGTTGTGCAAGCACCATACAATCTTTAGACAGAAGCGTTGGGTACGGGGAGACATGCTGAATCAGCAAAGACTGACTCTCCTTCTGTGCGAGGCGAATGGCAGCCATGCAGTTCTAGCATGAAAGGAGAAGGGAGCAAATCCCAAAGGTCTTGCACTTTTCCAACTCGGCTCCTCCACAGGCAAAACTGCCATTCTGTAAAAACTATGGACAGACTTTAGGTTTTGGCTGCTGCTAGGCGTTTCAGCAGTAGGCGATGTGTTGCTATAATGGCAATTTCTGTATCAGTTTTGAACATGTCTCTTTTGTAGTTTCATTGGAAAGGGAGGGTGTAGAAATCTTGTAGGCAAAGCTGTGGAAATAGAGGGAAATTTTCTTAAGTGTCCTGTTAAAGAGTTGAAAGCAAATTTTGGTCTAATGGCATAAGTAAATCCCTCTCCATTCATTTTCTTTGAATGTTGTCTAATTTTAATGTAGCTGGTACAAAAAGCAGAGATAATTAGTGTTTGCATTGTGGCAATGTAGAAACCATGACCAGGACAGCACATAGAAAGTGCTGTTGAACCACTGAAGCCCTGCATTAGAGAACTCGCTGTCTACACAGAACAAACAAAACACAGACGTGGAAAACTGAGGCATGGAAAGGAAACCATTTATTCCATAAGAAACCAGGAAATGAGCTCAGGGCTTATGATTGCCGTCCTGCACTTTCATTCCAAGAGTGCCCTCTCTTTCTCTCTCAGAAATAAAAAATGTTAATCTCAAATTATTGAACATTTCCAGAAAACAAGCTCCATTTGTTCTATTCCACTTTGGAATTATCAACATTTTGCTATTAATGTTTATGTCATTGTATCAGTTGGTATTTTACATAAATTAAGTATATATATCAAATTTCAATCAATGGCTATGTTAGATAAACATGGATCGTAGTATCAACCAGTTTCTGCTTGTCTACATAATAGTGCTTTAGCAGAAAATGACCTTGTTGCTCAGGTAACTCATCAATCCAACCCATAAAATGTGTATACTTGCAAACAATGGTTCTTGAGGAAATTATAGAATAAAAAATAAAAATTTAATTAAAATATCACGTGACAAATATTATAGGAAGATGAGAAATGAAAATGCAGAACAGTAAAGAAAACTTGGTTGAATAAATGCTTGACAATTACCTCAACTTTCTGCAGAAGAAGAATCTGTTCTTTTACTGCAAAACCCTCACTGGTGGATTCAAAGAGTCCGGTTGTGTTCTCACAGTGGAAACAATTAAAGTGTTGATAGTGTTCAAATCAGAAATCCATGTAATAGAATAAGATGCAGATGTTTGAGAGAATTCAGTTTGAAGTTGCAATACATAGGCAAATGCAAAGGGGTCTCTGAAAGAGCAGCTATATCTAGAACATTATTACAATTAAGAAAATATAATTTATATTTTGGATAACTTAGGGTTTAGGTGTAACTATGAATGAAGAAAATCATATCTTTTGTGCACTGGCAATAGAAGTAGCTTGGCATAATGCACTATGCATAGAGATCTGAACTCTCTACCTCTTTTTGGCATTGGTCTTGGACAAAACACAGATTCTTTGTGCTTTTTCTTTTACACAAAATGAAAGCCGTGATATTAAACTACTTAACCTCTTTTGGAAATTTGTGTAATGGAATTGGAAGTGAACAAGTCTTATAATTTTGTTATTAAATACATTTATATTTTTATAAATACATTTCTTTTAATAGTTGGGTATTTAGCAGAATACTAGAATCCAAAAAGTATAATTTAAATAACTAATAATGTCTTTTTATTTATGCTGTAATTTATTTGGGAAAGGGATGGGACTAGCAAGACAGTAAGATATTATCTTCAAAGTTGCCATGGTAATGCAGCCTCCTACCTGTTGCTAAGAACATGCTGGAGCTGTTGTTATTACTTTTATTACAGCTCTTAACATTTCAGGATGTTTTTAGGTGTTATTTTAGATTCAGTTTCATATGTGAGAAAACCAGTAAGTTTTGCCACTTCCCAGCAGGGCTCTAGAGCAATGATAGAAATGCAAGAACCTGATTCTGCGAACATAGCTCCCACCCTCTAATGCAGAGTAATTTACAAGCTATCTAACCATTTAGGAAGACACGAATTACCAAGACAGTTCAGTGCCTTATCTATATTAATATCTGCTTTCCCTGGAAAGTCAGTGATCAATATTTGGAGACAGAAAAGACTAAAGCCCCGACAATAATGCAGCATAAAAAACTTCAAAATACAGACGGGTAGTTCTTAGCACTAGAAATGGTATTACCCAATTTACTAAGAGGATCCTGGCAAGTCTGGTCTCCCGATGCAGCAAAGTGCCCAGGGACCTCTTTTACTACCCTGAACCCTGCTGAGCAGCAGCAGTATAGTAAGCCTCAGCTCAGCCAAAGTGCTGCCATTCAGGACCACAGCAGCAGTGAGACTCTCAAGATGCCATCACTCGTATGCTGCTGCTTGTGAGTACTGTCAACTGCAGGCAAGGATCGGAATTATAAATGGATCACTCAAAAAAAAAAAAAAGCAGAATCATGTCTCCTCCTAGCTGCCTGTTCTCCCAGGTTTTCATTTTCATCTTTTACTAGTGAGTTCAGCCCCCTAGATAGTAGATGGCTAGCTCGTTACGTTATAGTTCAAGTATCAAAGTCAAGATGTTTTTCTAAACTGTTCCTTTCAGGAATGGAGGTGGTGATAGATGACTTCTGTCTTGGGCACTTTTAATGCTGTATTTATACAAGTTTCCATGCTTTCTCATTGGATTCTTTTTTCCAAGACCTGTCTCCTGCTTTTAGGTTAGTAACTCCCTGTTCTTTGCTGCTAGATACCAACATTTGTCTTATCTTTTCTTCTGCCTATGAAAGCCATTGGCTGAATTTTGCAAAATTCTTGCTGGCAAACTTCTACATCTGAATTTCTCATGTCTCCAGAATGAAAAGTTTGTATGTGAATAAGCAGTCTGTGTAACTTGTCCATGTTCTTATGCTTCATTTGTGTCCTGTGGTTTAGCACTTCATGTAAATTTTTATATAAACTTTTGTATTTTTGTCTAGAAAATACTGATAGTTAAGTAAGTATCACACAGTAGTACCAAAGAGCAAGTTATTTCTTTTTAGAGAACAGTACTCCAATGACTATTGCATAACAAGTGCTGATTTTTGTTTAACTGAGCCATGGGATAATGCTACACTGTACGAGCGTACACAGTTCATGTTTTGAGGGTGTGCCCACATTGGTGTGAACTGAAGGTGTGTGTGTCTATTATATTTATTACAAAATAAATAGTAACAGTCACAGGGATAATCACAGTGAAAAGCATACTTATAGATAAGAGGTTTAGTGTGGTCTCAGCTATCTGAATACAGTCTTCACAGCCAAGGTCTTGGATTCTTCCCCCAGTATGCTGTGCTCATAATCGTGGCACCTAATTTAGGAACAGTAGTGTCTTAGACTCCATCTGCAAAGTCAAAAACATGCAACTCTGAAAGGCAATTCAGTCTCGTTAAGCATTAGTCACTGGGCGGAAGCACCTACTCCTCTCCACTGACTTACACCTACGAGTACATGAAACGCATGTGAGCTTAAGGCAGTAATTCGTAGCCCATTGTCAAACTCAGAAACAATTGAAAGCTTTTCCAGTGCAGTGTAATGTATTGATATTTTGGAAAGCTCCCTTCTTTAGCACTTGCAGGATTGTCTATCCTAATCAACTGACTATTTTTTCAGTCGGCAGTAGCTACCTAGGTTTTTTGCAGGCTCTACGTTTGCTCATGCAAGAATAAACAGGTCTGTGAAGAGGGCAGCGTGGGTATTGCTTCAGTATCTGAATTTCTGATGACTGCTGTTACCTGGTTCTCTATGGCGGTTTTCTCATCCTCTTGGATTTCAGTTGTCTGCAAGCACTTTTTCCAAAGTCTGCACATTGTAATAGGTTCGCCTCATTTGTGAGGTAGGACCACTGCAGAGGGAATTAGGTGATTTTCTGTGTAAAAAACATCTACAAAACCAAATGATGGTTACTACACTATAATTTTATCCCCTTTTTGTAAAAAGGGAGTACCAACAGCATCTTACCTTTGCAGAACATTCTGAAATGAAACTGCAGAAGGCATTGGATGGAACACTACTTATTAGGGCTGTTATCAGAAATAGTAGAACCGTGTGTCATATGGCACAGAAAACCTCATGTTTTGAACTATTTACATGCTTAAAAATTCGGTCCTTACAAGTGGATGAAGTGAGGTGGCTGCCCCAGTTTCTCCTGCTGGAAAGCAGAGTCATCCTGTCTCTGTAACCTCTAACATCAGTTTCACAATGTCTGCTCAGAGGAAATGTTCACTGAAAATCTTACGCACATGAGGAAATCTCAAATTGCCCAGAGACATTGTGGCTGCCCCATCCCTGGCAGTGTTTAAGACCGGGTTGGATGAGGCTTTGGGCAACGTGGTCTAGTGAAAGGTGTCCCTGCCCATGGCAGGGGGGTTGGAACTAGATGGTCTTTGAGGTTCCTTCCAACCCAAACCATGCTATGATGCTATCTGCATAAAATGCTTTCTGCAGGCAAGAATTTACAACCATAATCTTTATAACACTAATACAACCAAATGAAAATAATCCAAACAAGTACAAATCACCGTGAACAAGCATTAGATGTCTTCAAATCAAAAGTAATCCCAATAATTCTGCTACGTGTTTTTAACCTAACTTTTCATCTGTTTGCTGCTTTTACACAGCAACACTTACCTCTTTTAGAAAGCTTTCCACCAAAACCAGAATGATGCTTAACACATCAACGACTCATCTTCCTTCATCTCAGAAATCCCAAGCCTTTTCATAACTGAAATAGCGAAGGAACCAGGGGCTCCCTGGAGTCCGCAAGAGGCCTTACTACTGCCACTTGGTTTTCCATGGAAAGTACTTAGCCACTGCAGTATGTGTCCTAAAACAGTCAGCTTAAGAAATACTTGGATGAAAATTGAAGAAAAGCTTGACTAGAATAAATACTTGTAACCTCTTGTGAATTTGCTGTGGTATTCCTGACTTACCACATGGAGCTGTGTACTAAATAAAATCAATAATTTGGTGGCTGGTCCTAACTTCTGCTGCGTGAAGCTGCTCTGTTGTTTTGTCACAGCTATAGCCCTGTTTTCCCTCCTAATTTGTTGTGCTTGCTCAGTGAAATTGAATCCCACGTCATTTCAGGCAAGTCTTGGAGAAGTTGTTTTTCCTCAGTGCAGATGGCTCTTTCCTCCAGATGTGTCAGGCAGCTAAGAGCTGCCTCGGTCTTTTCTTAACCCTTCTCCCCATCTCGAAATCACGCTGACACTATGGCTGCAGTAGTACCGTAGTTCTTACCCCATTTCCGATTTTCCCGCGACTATGAGCTGCCACGCATTGTGCACAGGCTCCTGTTACCTAATGTAGGTTTCTTTGGTTTGTTTGGTTTCTTTTCTTGACTGTTTGTTTTAACAAGGACAAAGTAAAACTCACTCGCGCCGCATCCCCTGGGAGATGTCCCCGCTGGAAGCTCTTGTGGCGACTTGGCTCTGGAGAGAGTGTAGCCCTTCGTGTTTGTGGCTGCGAATGTTCCAGCCTCGCATCTTCGGCCCGAAGCAGCCAAGGAGAACCTGTACCCTTGCCGTTTCCCTTCACCCTGTTTGTTTCACTTGGGAACACAATGAGCTGTCAAAATTTCCTGCCCTGTTTCCACAGAATCCTTCCTTTTGCTCCAAAAAGGATTATTTATCTAAAACTGCTAATTGCATATATTGTCAGAACAATTGTTGAGCTTGATTTTAAGGTGGAGAGCAAAGAGATGTACAGGTCTGGTGGACTGATGAAAGTCACCCTCAAAGTCCTCTGTCAAAGCGAAAAAGTCTGGTGAGTTGCCATGAACAACCCTTGTCTCACAGAAATTAAAAATCATGTGGTACGGTGTACAGCTGGTACAGTCCCTATTTTTAGTATCTCTGTTGAGTGTACTTAGAGGTAATTAAAAGTAATAGGCAAGAATATAAATGTTTTCCAAATAAGTGAGCCAAGAAAAAATAGAGGAAGGCAGGTGTGGTTGTTTTAACCCACCACCACTTCCTAACTAATCTTTCTCTAATGATGTAGAAAGAGACTAGGTGGCACCTGGCGAAATATTCCGAAATAACAGATTCACGAGGTAGAGCTACTTGATAACATCTTTGACTCATCAGAAACTTGCCTTCCCTGAGGGTAAATTTAATAATCCTTGAACATAAGGATTTTAGTGGCTTTTACTAAGTCAACGGGGATGCAAATTTATGCTGCATATAGATTCCAATAGCGCTAGAGACAGCCCGAACTTTTGTTACCTGTAGAAAATGTAAAATGATTCAAACAGCTGATTGGAATCATCAGTAATCTTCCATGACTTCATGTCCTCGGTTTTGCTGGTTAAGTAAAACTCATTCACATTTTCTTAGTTTGAAGAACATAGAACTGGTAGTAAGTTTATTGATCATCATGCATAGTCCTTAACTATTTGAGGTAATCTTTTAGTGCCATCAGCTGCTTTGGTTGCTTTCATCTCTCCTTCAGAATGATATTCTTCTGATCACCTGAACGGTTCTTTTCCCACTCCGCTGCTTATCAACAGCGGGCATTACTCCAGGGTGATTTTCCTTTTATGAAATGGCTCTTTAGTGCCCTGGTCATCTTCCTAGAAGCCCTTCTTTTCAATTTTTCCAGGAGGAATTCAGCTTTCTCAGTAGACAGTGTTTCAGATGAACTTACCCCAGGTGTTTTGACTAATGGCATCAATACCTCCCTCGATTTCCCTCTCTTTACTGGAATTTCCTTGCCTGAATAGACACATCTGAGTTAGCTGGTCTTTAGTTCTGTAGGAGACATCAGCAGCACCATGGGAGAAAGCTGGACTACCAGTAAAACGAAAGCAGAAGTTAAAGGTAGCTAGGCCATAGAGTAGTTGAGGCAGAGAAGGCAACAGTAGCAGTGAAGTTTATTTAAAATAGGTGTAGTTGTATGTATCTCCCAGCTTTGTGCTATCATCAAATTTCACTAGTGCTCTCCTAATTCTATGCCAAGATAATCAATAAAAAATTGTAAGACCATTCCCAATATGAATCTTTTAAAGATCGTGCAGTAATTGTTCCCAAGCAAAAGTTTCCTTCCAGTGCACCTTGTCTTCTTACCTTTATTTGAGGTCATTCAGTATCAGGTGTTATCTTGTATGGTCTACTTTTGGTAAGCACATGTTGTATTTTCTTCTGTGTTTCAGTTGTCTACCTACTTTTAGCATTCCCTTCGTCAAAATTTGGGGTCATACTGTTAAGATCAGAGTGAGGCAATTTTTTCCATATGTAACAGTGTATGATTTTGTTATTGTCTAGTACTGTGGTACCGCTCTTGATCTGATTTATGCTTTCATGTCCAGAAAGAAAATCAGTCTTACTGCATTTACAGTATCGTATGTCTTGGGGCTTTTTTTTTTATTTTCAGATTTTTAGGGTTTGAATTTCTCTCTCTTTTTTCAAAGTATCTGTTGATTTAGTCACAAGTGACATGTTTATCAGTGTTTTAATGCAGGGAACTATTTGCAGTTTCCTATTAATTCATACAGAAAACCAAAAGCTTCAATCAAGGCATGCTCTGCATTTACACCCGTTCTTAATTTGCTGATGCTTGTGTTAGTGACAGGCTCAAGCCTGTCTGATTTTTTTGGGTTTATATAATGTGTACCATATGCTCGCCATTCTTACTCTTTCTGCACGAATCAGCCAATCTGATGGGTCTACCTGTGGCAGAGAGCAATGCTTTTAAGTGCGGGTGCTGCCTTTTGAGCTCTGACTCATGAGCGCTGATGAATCTTGCTTCGGTGTTTGATGAACTCTCCGGCTAATTGCTCCACCCTTTTGCCCTTTAACAGAAGGACCGCAGGGGAATAGGTTTATCTCCCTCCTCTGCCACAAGTTGCACGTGATTTTAAACCGCTGGTGAAGGTAGACCCACGCTGTTGCCATACTTTTGAAGTGCAGCAGCTGAGGAGCAGGCAGAGGTTTGCACCTCCTGGCCCTGCTATCGGGAGGGGTAAGTGGGGTCAACAGCGGCTTGAGTTGTTTTGGGCTGGTTCCTTTGAGCGAGCGGTTGGCGAGCGGGAGCCGAGTACAGGGAACATGTGCTCTGTGGCTGGAAACAAAAAAGCAAAGCGAAAGTAAGGATGAGAGAAAATAGATTTATATTTATAATCAAAAGTGACTGTGTTTGAAATATTCTTAATTTGAGTGCACACTCCTGTGTCTTTTGGACCTCTAAGGACCCCTAGAGGGCACGGAAGTTTTTTTCTGCCTCGAATATTTAACTTAATAGTTCTACTTGGCTTCCTTCCCTTAAACATGATTGTAAGCACATTTGAAGTGAACATAAGATAGAAAAAAAATAACAGCATCTAACTAGATCCTTCTTTTATGCTGCAAGATGTTTTCTTGTTTTTAAACACAAGCAGTAGAAGCTAGTACTAGAGCCAAATTCTTCCAATTATTTTTGTTTAGATTAGTCAGATGCTATTTTCGTATCCCAGAGGAAGCACAATTCAAACTAACTAATAATTCATAATTTTATTGCAAACTTTAAGAGGCCTACAGCATGACCTGTTTCGGGAAGTGCAGTGGGTATGCTTTCAGCACTATGGCCTGTGTTTCTGTAGAGAAGGAATTGGTTTTGTGGAGAACCAGAGTACTCTAACCCGAACCTCTAAAATCTCCAAACTTCATCTTATTTAAGAATGTTTAATGTTTTGGTCTTGTTATTTGCCTGTAAAGAAATGAGTATATTATAGCACAAGATATTTAAAGTTATGGAAATGGAAAAATGACACCTGCTTCCCACTACTTCCTATCTACTTGGAGAGATGTTTTGTAGCTCTTACTCATCCTGAGTAGCATTTTTATCCTTAAATGAGTTTTGCCTATTGCATCAATATTACATAGAAAGTCAGGTACTAAATCAATATGTCAATTACACAGCGATACTAATTCTTAGTATCGTGTGTTGACTTTACAGTATTTAAATAGACATTCTAAAGCTCTGGAGTAATGCTCATCTGAGAACATCAGGTTTCGCTTACATAAAGCAGCTTCGGTGTTTGAGGAGAAGGCTGACATTTTCCAGAATGCTCCAGAAGAGCAGACAGTAAAACAAAACCAAACAATTAATCAATCAAACAAAAAAAAACTTTATAAAATCTTCATATTTTTGGGGGGGATTTTTTCATCAACTCATGATTTTGAGACCAGTCCCACAGCTTTGGAAGTCAGTTGGACTGTGAGCCTAGTCCAAGGTTGAGGCCTTTGTGGGTGATGCCATGGCAGTCAGAATACAACTGGTCTTGTCTGGGCAGAAAATTGGACTTCTACACTACTCCTGAAGCAGCGAGAGTCTATTTACTGGGTGAGAAGCTGTTCAATAGGATATACATGGAGGCGGGGGGGGGGGGGGTTGTGCCTTTGTTCTGGTAAAAGGATCCGCTGTACTGCTTTACCCAATTACCCAGAGATGTCATGGGAGATGATTTTTTGGACCTTAGTTTTCCCACTGGAGCAGCATAACGTCATCATGTTGAACAGAAGATAGATCTAGATTGAAACAGCAGAGAAAGGCAGCTGTCCCTTCTAACGTCTCTCGGGATTTTGTGTTTTGCAGGAGATGCACGGGTGAGAGGTCAGACAGGGGTTCTCTCCGAGCGCCGTGGCTCCTACCCATTTATAGACTTCCGTCTTCTTAACAGTAAGTGCAACCCTTCCTTCAGGTCTGTATTTAAAAAAAAAAAAATCTGTATTGAAAGTATACAAACCAAAGTATCATCTCATTTCATACATATCTGTAGTTCAGCTGTCAGCATTAATAATTCTGTTATTCCCACCCAGTGTTTGGCTGTGAAATATTTTGATTGTATGTATACTATCCATAATGCTGAGTCTGTCAAGTAAATACAGTAGTGCCATGGGGTGTGCTGGGGGAGACAGGGGGTGCTTCAGGATTAAAAAGATAAACCTCTGTGTCCTTTAGCCTCTTAACCAACAGTTGGAACAGATTTATGTGAGTCTGTTATCCGGTCATATAGAATTGGCACAGAAGGGGAGCATGTGACAGCACTGACCAGTGGTTTACAATAACATTAATTTTTCCAACAATTAGAACCCAATCCAAAGCCCCATGGAGTCTTCTCATTGACGTCAATGGATTTTGGGTCAGGCCAGCAGTGAACATCTGTTAAAAATAATCTTAACCTCATTTTGATTGAAGTTATTTTGCCACTGTTGTAAATAAAGGAGGGCAAATCTAAAAGAAAAAAATTGAGATCTCATTGGTTTTTTTTTTTTACCTGATGGATTCTCTATACAGATGCAGACCTATTAGCCAGTGTGTTAAAAGTAAAATAACAGAGAACACTTAGTCTTGGGCCCTGTGGCATTCCGTCTGGATGCCGCGTCAACTCCGGTGTTCAGGCACAGGCAGATCGAGATGTGTCCCTGCGTACTGCACAGACCGCTCTGTGTAACCTTTGAAGCAAAAGTTATTCACTGTCTTCACCCAAACAGACCGAAATTCCAACAGTTCGTTTAGTGATGACGCTTTTAAGCTTCTAGCGATTATGCTTTTCATTAAAAAGCAATTCTCAAACCAAAAGTTTTTCATAAAAAAAACTTACAAAAGTTTTCCTTTTTGTAGCTGCTTGCCTGAGTGCCTGGGGAAGGGGAAGGGAGGTAGGGGGCTGGGAGAGGGGGAAGAAGCCCAGCTGCAAGGGGGGAGGTCTGGCTGGGAGTCAGGAGAAAAGAAGGGCTAATAGGAAGGGGAGGACTCGGGCTCTGAGCGGCTCCGGGCTGGCGAAGTGCTTGCTTTCGGTCTTGCTGATAAAAGGTATTTTCTAGGTCCTAAGTCCATCAGAGTGCTTGCTATGGCTGAGGTAGAGAGACATAAGGGGTGAGTTGGGTCCGGCAATTTTCCTGGGACAAATACAGAATAATGCACTGGTTGAGCAGAACTCTGAGGATAATTTACTCCCAGCTTGCCAATGCAAAATGTGAAGAAAAAACTGGTTTAGACTAGCTGGAAATATTACCGTTGCTGCCTGTATAAAGACTGAGAGAAAATAAAACACTTCTTTTCATTCATGAAGCAGAAGTACATTTGAATGTGACTAAATTAATTCTTTCCTTTTTATTTTGAATATATAGACGTTATTTAAAATCCTCATTATATGTTCTTTCCTCTCCCTGGTTATAGAAACCAAAAACTTTTCAGCTCTTTTTTTTTTTGGCAATAGGGCTTTTCCTTTTATCCCCTGTAGATGAATCCTGCCATCCTTCAGATCCTGCCAGCTTCTGGGAAGTACTGGTGCTGTCCATGGGCTGTCTAAGGAGATTTTGGATTTCCCATTGTTTTCAGGGTTTTATGTATTTACTGCTTTTTGTGGTGTTGGCTTAATTTTTTGGTGCAAACTTAAGTGAGATTTCTAGGCACTTGACTACTAATTTTGTAGACAGCAAGTGCACTGGGTCTGGCTTACTCGGTGACCTGCAGGTAAATGAAGATGCTCAGTGTCAGAGCACGCAGACGTGTGTTTTGCCAGGAAGTACACAGACTTTTATATTATTCATATACAGCTATCTGTCAAATCCATTTCTGCTGTGCATACCATTTCAGCAGCAAAACCCATGGTGCTGCACACCCTGTCAAAAAGAAACGCATATAAATGTCACTACTGCAAACTTTTTTGAAAAGTGACTAACTAATACATGCAGTAAAATTTTGGCACCATGTTACATTTGTTTGGGGGCAATAACTGACAGGCAGCAACTGTATACTGAAAGCTGTTACAGTAAGAGAGGGATGAGGTCAAGAAAATTTTATGGTAAATATCCTCAGAAGTAGTTATGAAGAAATGCAGCATAAACATTACTCTAGCTTCCCACTAATTCAGACAAACTGAGCTTAAATAGTGATTGTTCCCTCTACTATCTGAAATATTATTCCAAATAACAGTACCACCCTTGTTTTAAAGTAAGGGAAAACATTGAAGCTCATTCTTGAACAGAGTTGACATTCATTTTGCAAATTGGCATTTTAAAAAAAAAGTTCAGGGCATTGCTATTTAATGCCAGACTCAAGGTTCTTAAATGTAACTTTTTTAACATACTTAAAGATTCAGTCAAACGAGCAGATTTTTCCCTCCTATGGCTATTAAGGGTTAACACTGCATAGACCGTATCTTCTGTTTTTTCTGGAGTTCTGCAGTAAAGTCGCTGTGTAACTTAAGACACCGTTACGTCTTCTTGGATAGGAAAACTTCCTGCGCTCTGCAAATGGGATCTTCTGTAGCCCTAATCAAAGCCAATGGGATTAATGTTGGCTTCTTGCTGTTTGAGCTAACGTCTGTGATGCCATCTACACATTCCTCCGGTGCCTCTCTGCAATATATAGAAACTTAGTGAGTGTTATTTCACCTTGTCAGTGCCAGGCTGTCAGGACCATGAGGATTTTGCAGGATCCTGTCTGGAGGAGATGCAAGGCTTTAGCATCTTCCTGTCTTTTCTCTGCCTAGTTGCAAGCTTCCCTTGAGGCGTAGTTGCACTGGTGGGTTTTGGGACTCTTAGGATGACTCTGGGATACAAAACTGAGTGTAAAATATCCCCATTTCACCAAGAACTCCTCGGTTCTCTATTGTGAGGAGCGTATGTTTGCCTCGGCCTCTTGAGTCAGTCCCTGCAACTTGCAGAGACCTGCATGACACACCAGATACTCGCTTGCGTTGGCAGTATCGAGCCTGAAGCTTCAGGGGAGGCTACGTGGTGGCTCCTCTCCCCAGGGAAGCTGCGGCAGCCGATGCTTGTTAGCCAGCCTGGTGTGAAGACGGTGGCAAGCCGACCGTCCCTTTTCCCATCCTGCCGTAATAAAGCAAGGAGACCACCTGCTCCTGATAGCCGCAGATATGCCGCAATAAAAAATAAACTGGACATGGCAGACCTGAGGCTCCACGTTCACTAGGGCGCTTAGGAACAAATACTCAGACTTTACAAACTCCCAACCTGAAAGATGCAAGTTTTGCATAGCCTGTAGGTTTACAGGAAAATGGGGAAAGGGTTTCCTCTTCATGCAAATAAGGCGTTCCTTAACATGGGAGCAGTGGAATTAAAAAAGACACAGCGTTAGAAACTTATTTTCCAGAAGGAGTAATGGGATGGAACAGGGAAGTGTTAGGTGCCATCGAGCAGCTGAATGCAATGTATAAATGATGTAAGATTGATTCCAAAGCAAACCTCACAAATTTTAGGAAAGTTTGACTCTGAACTTGGTAGCTCTAGCTTGTAACTGAACCTAACGGAGGTTGTAATTAATGATGGCAGTTTATTGGCACTTCTGCATTTCTGTGAATTAAATGAACCTTTCTGTGTTCACGGGACAGAGAAGGAGTTAAACTGAATATGTGCAGTGTAATACTTTAGAATTTGAAACACTTCTGCAGTGAAAATTAACTTGATCCAATTTTCCTTTAAGTGAAGCATAGTTAAGATTTGAGAAATAAAGGACCGTGGGGTAAGGCAGCAGTAATTTAGTTCTCTGATTGACAAAGTTGCTCAGTGAGTCATTGAACCAGATCCCTCCACTAATATGCATTGAATAAAATAGATTTCATTATCCCATGATGAGTTGTGCCGGTGACTGTGATGGTACATTTCTTCATTGCATTAACCAAAAGTTGGAGGGAATTCCTTGTGACAAATCTAGAATTGTAGGTAGGTATCCAGGAATAACCAAGAAGACCCCACCCTGCTCCAGTTATATTAGATACTTTGTTTTACTCCCATAAAAAAATTGAGTGGAGTAACAAAATAACATAGTTTACATCTAAGTTTTTGTTTACAGATTTGCTTGTCAAGCTTTAAGTCAGAAGACAAGAACATTCTTAAGACTTAAAGAGTGGTTCTCCCATTTCCCATCTTGTTTATGCCAAGCTTTTCTCTGGATTGAATTTTTGCTTCCAAATGACAAAATTATTAGTGTCTAATTGACTATATTTAAATAGGCGTGTCATGGAGGGATATAATTAAAGTTATTTCTGCTTGCATTTTTAACTTTTCCTGAAAAATTCTCTATTAGGGACACTTTGTTTTTGTCACCATATCCGTCATGCCATTGCTTTCGTTACCTTGCACCCACTTGTTTTCAGTAAACCATCCACAGTGTCTGATAGAATTAATTTCTCTATGTATTGATCTAGGAGGGATAACAAGGAAGGGGAAAGTATGTACTATGCAACGTGGGATCTCTGTACAAAAATGATGATACCCAAAGAGATTTCTGTTTCCTTAGCCCTTGCTCGACAGGAACATAGAGTGGGATCTGAGAATATCTAAAAGGTCAAAACTTGTGTGTCAACACTTCAAAGGTATATCTGCATATTACCTAGGGTCTTGGTGTAGTCATACAGGCAGAAGTTGAGTCAAAAGAACCCCACCAGTGTTAAGCTTAGCTTAGCAAATTAAGTTAGTATAGATGATATACTTTTAGTACCAGATGGTGATAAACAGTGATATTAGGTACTATTCGGTCTGTGTCCTTGATTTGCTGTCTGATTTGAGTCAAGCAAAATCCTCTGGGTTTCAGTTTGTTTGTGAATAAAGTGATGCTTTGCAGGCATGTGATGTATTAGGCACTACAGAAATGAAAAGTGTTGTCAGGGTTAGTAAGGGAAGATAGGAACTCATGAAAAGGTCTCCATCTCAAAGAACCCAAGTCTGTGGGTGTTTGAATCTGTGGTTTCTGCCTGTCTACAGAAGGGTCCATTTGCAAAATTTACATTCATTTTTGGTTTTGGTTTTTGAACAACTCCGGGGCTTTTAGGTAGGGCCCATCTCCAGGGAAAATAAAACTTAACCACAGCCACCAACCCAAAACTGAACCATCAAGAAACCTGAATCCAAATGAGTGAGGTTAAAAGGAGTTTGGTTAACTGTCTTGTTTTGTTGCCTTTGGCTAGAAAAAGAAGTGGGAGTGAGAGATGCCTTTTTAGATGTTTCTGACCCAGGTTAAATTAGGACACTAGAAGTCTTGTGAGGAGGTTTCAAGGGCTGATTGGATTACTCGGATCCCTACCCAGCCCATGGAGATGAGCCCAAAGTTCCGGATGGTTATTAAATTAGAAAGGGAGAGATCTTATGAGCTCTGCATCATTTCTACATAATACCTCCCTTAGTTCCTCATGGATAAGCATGCCCAAAAGATACTCATCAACATCCTGAAGGCACATGGGCTTCTTAATCTGGTTAGCTTATGTCTGGTTTGAATGGAAAGAACATTTCCAGAACTGGCCGATGGCCTTGCTTTCGGTTTCCTATTCAAGGAAGAGGAATTGGGATTCTCTTAATAATGTTTCAGCACAAAGCTTGTTCTGTTTTCTAGTAACACTTCACTATATTCAGAAATTCTTTCTGTTGTTGGAAGTCAGTCTGATTCCCCCCTTTCCCCTTTACCTCAAATATCAGCAAGATTTTTTTTGGTTCAGGGCGTTGGTTTTTGTTGGGTTTCTTCTTCCTTTTTTTTTTGGGGGGGGGGGTGTTTTTAAGAGTTGTTGTCTGCAAAATTTAATAACAAGGTAGATTGAAAGTATATACTTCTTCTTGCCATTCATGCTCCT
The DNA here is from genome assembly GCF_011004875.1 of Balearica regulorum gibbericeps. Taxonomy (NCBI): domain Eukaryota; kingdom Metazoa; phylum Chordata; class Aves; order Gruiformes; family Gruidae; genus Balearica; species Balearica regulorum. Next base: position 64,006,095 of record NC_046186.1, read on the forward strand.
TGTTTAGCTTTTATGCTACATTTGTAGAAAGTGACAGCCAGAATGTAAAACTGATTGACGCATGTGCCCTCAGATGCTAACAAAATGCAGTAGTTTGGGTTATGATTGCTTCAGGAGAACTTGCAAACAGAGCAAACAAAAAACTAGATGTGCTTCACACACAAAGTCTTAGTGAACAGTGACCTGATTATACAGGTTTGTAGCTTATTTTTTTATACAGATTTGGGATTCAGTTCAACTGAGGATGTCCCTTTAAAAGTTTCCGAATGATGCGTGACCCATTCTGCCACCCCACCTTCTTTTTCCTGATTAGAAAAGGGAAAGGGTGTACTGAAGATAACACTGAGGATACTTTCCAAATTACCAGAGGAAAAGAAAGAACAAGGAGAAGGGATCATTAAGATGATAAATGAAAGTTGGGTTTGCTGTTATTACAGGTTATGTTGCTTTTTCTCAAGGGGAGTGAAGGGGGAGGGGATGTACCATTTCCTGCTGGAGGAACTATAATCAGCTATAGAACATTTGCAGTTTTAGGGAAAAAAAGGTCCTGACTGTGCTACTGTACGAAGATTGAAGTGGCAAAGTGAAGGTTCATATTGAAATGATAACGACGCAACATGCCATTTCCTAAGAACTTGTAGGAGGCTTAATAAAAGATGCCAAGATGTATGTTTGCATAAAGATGATTGATGACCCCAATAAAGGCTGCAAATTGTGAAGAGAAACCCATAACCCAGAGGTCGATGGATCGTAACCATCCTCTGCTACCACAACCCCTGTAGCCCCCCCGCTACCAAAACCTTGCCACGCAAACCCAACACATTTTCCACCCCTCGCCTCTGTGAATCACATATTTAAGGACTATCATTAAAATACACATTCAACACAAAAACTTCATGAATACTAATCACATCAACAAAGAAAAAGAAAAAAAGAATTCCCCACACCAAAATCAAAACAACACTATCACAACACCAAACAAGAGTGGACAATCTACACACAAAATCTACCTCTAGTCTCTTCACCACTATTTCACTCTCAAGCTACGTTCAGTCCATGTTTTGCCTGTTACCTCTTCCAATTACTATCCTTATCTTGATTTTCTCAAGCCCCACATTGGGCGCCAAAAAGGACTGTGGTGGGTTGACCCTGGCTGGGGGCCAGGTGCCCACCAGAGCCGCTCTATCACTCCCCTCTTTCATTAGACAGGGGAGAAAATGTACAACGAAAAGCTTATGGGTCGAGATAAGGACAGAGGGAGATCATTCTCTAATTATCATCACGAGCAAAACAGACCGAACTTAGAGAGGGAATTCATCTAATTTATTACTAAGCAAAACAGAGTAGAGGAATGAGAAATAAAACCAAATCTTAAAACACCTCCCCCCACCCCTCCCATCTTTCCGGGCTCAACTTCACTCCTGGCTTCAACCTCCACTCCCCCCCCAGCGGCACAGGGGGATGGGGAATAGGGGTTACGGTCAGTTCATCACACGGTGTTTCTGCTGCTTCTTCATCCTCAGGGGGAGGACTCCTCTCATCGTTCCCCTGCTCCAGCGTGGGGTCCCTCTCCCAGGAGGCAGTCCTTCATGAACTTCTCCAACGTGAGTCCTTCCTATGGGCTACAGTCCTTCACAAACTGCTCCAGCATGGGTCTCTTCCACGGGGTGCAGACCTTCAGGAGCAACCTGCTCCAGTGTGGGTCCCCCACGGGGTCACAAGTCCTGCCAGCAAACCTGCTCTGGCCTGGGCTCCTCTCTCCACGGATCCACAGGTCCTGCCAGGAGCTTGCTCAAACGTGGGCTTCCCACGGGGTCACAGCCTCCTTCAGGTGCCTCCACCTGCTCCGGCGTGGGGTCCTCCACGGGCTGCAGGTGGAATCTCTACACCCCCTCATCCTTCCTCCATGGGCTGCAGGGGGACAGCCTGCTTCACCATGGTCTTCATCACAGGCTGCAGGGGAATCTTGCTCCGGTGCCTGGAGCACCTCCTCCCCCTCCTTCTGCACTGACCTTGGTGTCTGCAGATGTTCTTACATCTTCTCACTCCTCTCTCTGGCTGCAAAAGCGCTCTCTAACTGTTTTTCTCTTTCTTAAATATGTTGTTATAGAGGCACTGATTGGCTTGGCCTTGGCCAGCGGCGGGTCCGTCTTGGAGCCGGCTGGCATTGGCTCTGTCAGACACAGGGGAAGCTTCTAGCAGCTTCTCACAGAAGCCACCCCTGTAGCCCCCCCGCTACCAAAACCTTGCCACGCAAAACCAACACAGAAACATATCTAAATTTATCTTAAATTTGGATTTAATCTATTCGTCTTCCTGTTATTAAGGCTAATATTCTGTTAACTAGTCTTTGAAACCCTAGTTTCTCCAGAACTTGGTGTAATGGGATAATTTGTATATAGAGTGGGATAATCTATGTAATTCTTAAGTTCTGTAGTCTCTTTCAAACAGTATCAAAAGGAATATATTTTGGGATGGGGGGGAAACTGCACAACTTGTGTTCCTCAAGTTGCCAACAATTGTGCAGGAACTTTATGATTTGGAAACTGAGCTGTTACAAGCCACCATCACCTCAAGTGATGCTGAAAGAAGAGCAAACGCCACAGTAAGGTGACCTAGAAAGTTGGCATCCCAGAACCTCTCACATTTCATTAACAACATTAGCCAAAGAAGCACACGAGTGCCTATTCTGTAAACAGGGCTCTGCATTGATTTTTGTGCACTTATGCAGGTGATTGAAGAATGGAATCTTGACTCAAAGTGGAAGATTTTAACGATCTTTTGTTTTACTTTTAATTTTCTGCTTCTCTCTGATGTCTTTAGAGTCCTCCTCTCTTTCTCACAGCCTCTTCCTAATTGAAAAAAATGTTTACCCATTTAAAGACAAATAATGTGGTTGTAACCCATATGAACAATGGCAGCTAACAGAAAGCATTTGACTTGGAAAATTGAATTTTATCAAAAGTCAAGGAACAGAGAATTTTTTAGACATTAGGGAAGCAGATAAAAAAAAAATGTTTGTAACACAAACTTTTTGGATTCCCATATGGTTTCTTGAAAACTGTAATGTTTCCTTTCCGAAGAGTTTTTGGACTGCAAGGTGCAAGGTAACAGGAAAGCCTAGACAGTGCGGAGAGATGATGTTACCCGTTTTTCTAGTTTAGCAGTCCTTCTCCAATATTCAGATTTGAAGTATTAAGTTTGGAATATATTTTTAAATTACCTGCACTAGTTCAGCAATCCCTACTCATGTTGCTGTTGTCTTTTGGATCATATGATAAATCCATAATGTAAGAAGATATTAAGAAGGCATAGCAATTTTTTTTCCATCAGCAATGCTATGCACTCTTCCTAATAAGAAAAATTTAGCAACCAAAAGTCATGCAATGAGTTTGCCAAACAAGATTTCAGTAAAGGTGATCTAAATGCCTGGCATGATTTGACACACACAAAAATGGACAAACACCAATTATTCCTCATAAGTCAATTACATATCTCTTGGGCTCTCAAATAAAAACATTCTAATTGTCTGTCCAGCCAGGAACCAGTGCAGGAAACTACCTCCATAATGTATAGGACCAGAGACAAATTGTTTCCCAGAGTCCTTGCTGTTTGCGAACTGGACAGTAAATTGCTGGTCTGATCCTCTCACCTTATCTTTCAGATACTCCAGCACTTTTCTACCAATCCTGCCTGACTTTTTGGGCGTGCAGTTGTAGAGCAGTGACTGAGTACAGAATGTCTTTGCATCCTCGGAAGAGGGGAAAGGGTATTGTGAACCGTATGAGTCAAAGAAAGACAGGTGCTTGATTTCTATATGTTGGTTTTATTCTGCATCCTTTTGGAAAGAAGAGGAAAACCACTTTCTGTTTCTGAATCAGTTGGCTTTTGAAAATTAATAAACCTGTTGTTACCCACTTATGCTGCTGGATGACCTGTTTTTATTGTACACTGAGGTGCAATAAAATAAAAAAGGCAATTCTGTGAAGGAAAACTCACAGGCTTTATTTGAATGCATAACCAAGTTTGTTTACTTTGAAAGAACAATAACAGTGTAATGAATGTCTGGTGCAGAGTTAAGTACATCCTTGTCCAAATTTGATTTATGTGATCGTTTCTGGATGTTAACTCAACCATTGTTAACATAACCTCCGTCATTTTTACATTCACGCTGCCTGCAGGCACATGCTAGCGCAGCAATGTGAAAGAAATCTGAAAGAAAACTGGTAGCAGTTCCTAGCGCCGGAAACCTCTTTCCCTGAAATAACAGAGGTTGGGGTGTAGTGAGCTGTAGATCATGTTAAGGCGAGCCGATCTGTGTAACTGGAGGAACTTTGTTAGCAGAAGAGAAGGCGACCATTGATTCCTGTAGCTTATTAACCTCTTGAGGGCCACGTGCGGTATCCAGACATCACCCGTGATCTGCTAGTGTGTATATGTGATGTGGGTATCAAGTGACCCAAGGAAAAAGGCAACCACTTTCTCTGCCTGCTGAAACGCGTCAGGAGATAGGCTGTGAGGTCAGGCCGCCTGTGTTTTTGAAGGCAGAAGTTAAGCTTTGTGAGGAATGCTTAGATGGACGCTTCTGTAAATGTGCATGTAATTCATACAATATGTGTATGTAATTCATACAGTAACTTTGTGCAGTATACAAAGAAGGGATTCTCCAACCACTGTGCCAGGAGTAACTCCACAGGATATGAGAATGTGCGTCTTTTAAGAGATACAGATGAGGCTTTTTTAGGTAAATGAAACATTCAGAAGTTCCCACAATGATTAAAGATAAACACAGTTCTCAAGGGAAGTTTTATGGCTATAAACAAAAGACATTCTTCTTCGTCTTTCACGTCCGTTTCCAAATTGCACATAATTACTAAATCCTTCCCATGTGAGCCTTGCAGCTTGTGTTCTGTAACTAGATAATATAGCATATGTTTTAGTACCCATAAGTTCCACAACTGAAGTTCAGTGATATCTGCAATGATATTTTTGATTCATTTACTTGTAATTCAATTTCACCTAATTAGAAATAGCTAACAATAACTCTTTATGTTTCAGTCATTATATGACTTACATGAGGTGTCATCAAGAAAATTTTTTATTTACAATTTAAGTTGAAATTTACAATTGTCAGTAAAGAAGGGGTATGTTCAGCATGTTACTATAAGTCATTCGCATAAACCCTTAATTTCATCTTAAAACTGCATCTTGATTTTGTGCCAGCTGATGGATCCCATATCCTAGGAACGGCTCTTTGCTGCTGGGAGATTCAGGTGCAACTGCTGAGCTGAGGACAGAATTTCAGCATTCACTCTCAGCTGCTTCACTTTTTGCTCTTCTTTTTAAATGTCCTTTTTCTCTCAATTTCATATGGCCGTGCTTTTCTTTTTTGTTTGACACTGATCTTTAGAGGGGAAAGAGAAAATGCTGATGAGATTATAATAGTTTGGGGTGTGTTGTGCGCAGAGCTGGGCATAGTCTTAGTCCAATTTTATGCAAGACACCATCATAATAAGGTACATTATTGCGGATAGCATAGTAATCTGTTAAGGGACACAGCAATCATCTTACAAGTCCTGTGATTCATGGACAAATCAATTATTACTGAAATGACCTAAAGGACGTGATTTTAACATGACATGCAGACTTTGCATGTGGATAGACTGCAGTGCGGGATTTGGGCTGTTCTGTCAAGAGCCCAATTTTGAGAATACATTTCCTACCATTCTTTATCAGTATTATGAACTCCTTCCCTTATGAATGAAAATACAGGGCAGCAGATTATTGCGGGTAGTCTTTTCTGCTCATCTGAAGCAGCAAGTCATGTTTCAGCGCTGTCTGCCGATGATTAAATTCCAGTTGAGATCCGTGACAGCCCTATGGAGCAATGTGACAAAGCAGTGGCAACAAGTTTGACGGTTCAATTCAGAAAATATGTTTCACAACAATAACTTATTTATTTCAACCTGGTGGTTTGGGGGTTTTGTAAGTATTATTTGTCCTACTGAAATAATCTGATAATCCGAAGGATAAAATAACCACTTCTTCATAATCCAACGTACGGCTGATGTTGGGACTGGGGCCAAACCTTCACCTTCAGATCATCCACCGCAACTCTACATGTGAGTTTTAAAGACAGTTTAGGGGAACATAGCTTGTAATTTCAATCATCTGTCTTTAACTGGAAAACCAGATATGAACTTCGATAAAAAAATAGTTGGAGCAACTACTCATTTTTTTTGTACAAAAGGGAAGTTTTCTGTACTTTAAAATTTAAACTTATTACCTGAAAGCAGTGACAGTTTGGGGGCAAAGCTGGAATTAGGAAAGTTGGGAATTCGAGAAGCAGCTGACAAAAGTTTAAAAACTGAATTAATTTTAAGAGTGTTTTGTTATCCAGGAATTAAACTGAATGCCAGCCCTTTCTTAGCAGCACTATATAAATGAAAAGAAATGTGAAAACAAGCCTGCCAGTTCCTCCACATGTTGCTGTCACTGGGTAACTGTTAACACCTACCTTAGTCACTCCTTCAACGGGCCATGAAATTGTTCCAGCTTTTAAAATGTGTGAGAGAATTAAGGCAGGTGCTGGCACATCATAAATGAAAATCTAACCTTAAGGCTGGTACAGTAGTGACATTGTTGCTGTTTGCGTTCTTGAAAACACATGGCTTGTCAAGTTGCAATAGAATTATTTTGTGCTTTTATACTGTTAAAACTTGGTGGGGCTTTTGGGCTGCCCACGAGAAGTGGGAGACGTACAGGTGTAAGAAAATATATTAATTATTGATACTCAGGATGTAAGTATGTGTCTGTTGTTGTTGTTACTGACATTGTGTTGCTCAATAGCTGTTGGATTGCTTAAGGAAGAAACTTGCTACAGAAGGTGCTCGCACATCTGCTGATCAAATACTGAACCATACATGATCCAAAAAAAAACCTTAATGACTTATCTGAAAAACCTCTCAGGATAATAATACTCATAAAAGCAGCATAAAAAGTCATATTTTAATTTCACAGCAGAACAATGCTAAGCATTTTTGCATGAAAAGAAATAGCAGAATAGAGAGAGTCATCTTCAGTCCATAGATATTTTTCCTGAGCTCTTATTTAAGCCTGAAATCCAGTGAATTGCGATGCAGCTTCTTATCTCAAGCAATCATTTCTGTTCTCTAAAAGGAGTGCTTAATCTTCAGTTTCTTACAAGGTTCCTCTTATGAATAAAACTGTGTTGAATCATATACCCTCGAACAACTGTCCAGTTTCTGCCCTCCCTTTTTCCAAAACTTATACCAGACTGCAGAATGAAAACATCACCACTGTAAGTGAGGCTCTGTTAAACACTCAAATGAAATTACCTCAGTCATTATCAGTTTTAGGAAGCCTTACTAACAATAAGGTAATTTAATTACTCTAATTACTGATTTAATCACTGTATAAAAATTGCCTTGGTTTTTGTGGCACGTTTAGCCCTATATGAAAATCTCCTAATACAGCATTAGGGAATTAGAATTATCCTGGTACTGAGTGAAAAGAACATACTATGTTGTGTAACCAGAAATGCACGTATTGCCTGAATATACTTGCTTTCCTAATTGTGGAACTAAAATATTTTCTTCATTTATAATTTGCCTTAAGATGTAGGAGGGACAGCAGACAATACAATAGGATTATTAACCTGTTCTTACTTCTTTCTCTCTTTCTCATTTTCCAAAAGCAGGTCATGCAATTGTGCTTTCCAGCTGTATTTTGAGGCCACTTTTTTGGTTTTATATCCAAGATCACGCTGTATGCTAGTGCTATGCTATTTTAATGTATTCCAGTGACACTCCTATGAGGCAGCAAGGTAGTGCTATTTGTATAGCACTACCTAATTGTATAGGTAGGGACCAGAGGCGCAGAAGCCTAAGAGCAGCCTTCCCATACCTAACTCTGCCCAGCCATTTAGGCTCCCTCTAGACATCCACGGTTAGGTGATCTATCACCTCTCCACTGACTTAGCCTGGATCACGTGAAAGTCTGTGGCGGGCCGTGCGCTGAACTCAGATCTTCCAAGTCCTACGTTAGTACTCTTTTTGCTGGAAGGTATTTCCTTTCTGAAATAAACAGATACATTACGCTCAGGTATAGGGATTTGAATACTGCTCCTCAGTTTGGATTGGCAAGAAGCGTGAACTGTATGGTTTTTGTATCACTATTTGAAAGTTTTTCTGTCTCATTAAATAATTGAGAATGTCATCCTTCATCTTGGGTTTCATGGTTTCTGTACTTACGGCTTTTCGTAGATACTACACTCTCAGGGGAAATCGGCACCAAGAAAAAAGTGAAAAGACTGTTAAGTTTCCAGAGATATTTCCATGCATCCCGGTTACTACGTGGAATTGTACCACAAACCTCTCTGTACCTACTGGATGAGGACTACCTTGGGCAAGCAAGGGTAAGACGGGTCTCTAGATCTCCATTTCTTTTAACAATATTCCAGAGAGTGTCAGTTTTGTTTCAGTGTTCAGATAAACAGCTATATGGCTGATCTGTCTTAAATGACCCACATTACTTGCCTGCCTCACAGCAAACAGACTGCCCATTCCTCCTTTATGGTTACAGCTTTAAAGGCTTAGTCTCAAAGCAACAAGAAAAAGTCTAAATTTATTCAGCATTTTCAGATTCTGTCAACTGAAATTATAATCTGGATTTATCAAAGGATGAGAGATCCCTGGCTGAGTTACTGATTTAAGTAAGCGCAGTCTTGACACAGGATTTAGTTCATCCGCTTGAAAAAAGACAGCTGTCTCTCAGCTGGTATGGAGCAGCTATTAGGCAACCCACAATAGCTCTCCGTAATGGCAAAGGCTAGAAAACAGGGAACATTCACTGCAAAGAACTTCACAATAATCAACACGTGATTCTCTTATTTTGCAGCTCTTATGCTTGCTTTGAATGATACTTTCTAACAAAACTTGCACAACTGATGACATTGAGATTATGTGCCTAGGCAATTTTTATTCTCTGTAAGAGAAGGTTATGTGCCAGGTGTTAGAAAGTAATTAAGAATCTAGAACTGGTTTGAATATAGGCTAAGCGATGGGAGTGAATGCACATTCGATTCGCGCATATGCCATGGTAGGTCATACAGTTAGTCCCAACTCAGTCTCTTGACTGAACTGACGTAGCTGTAAAAACACTGTATGTGGTGGTAATGATGGGTTCTTCTGCGTGGCCAAGTGGGCTTCACAGAAGCACTGTATCTCGGTTCATAAAAGCTATTCCTGTGTATTGGTTTGTTTGGCAAAATGTAATTCATGTTCACCATGAGAGCTATGATTGTGTTTTACTGTAATAAAAACCTAGGAGAATTTGTGCTGAATTGATTTGGGGACATGAAAGAACAATAAAGAAGTTGTGCAGTAAAAGGGAATCTTTTCGTAATGTTTTGGTCTATATTATTCCATGTTTTGTTAGAAGATATTTTTAGTGTCAAGTTCAAAACCTCCTCCATTAAAAATGCAAGTGATATTTTATGCATTATAGCTAAATTTGGTTCCTGATGTCTGATATTTCAAATACATCTCTATAGGTTTCCCGAACAAAACTTTAAAGCTGCAGCAACCAATCCTGTGATTGATTAATGTGGAATAATGATTTAAATCTGCTTGACACTTTGACATACCAGTCATTTGCCTTTTTATATTTTTTTTCTAGCATATGCTATCCAAAGTGGGAATGTGGGATTTTGACATTTTCTTGTTTGACCGCTTGACAAATGGTAAGTAATTTTTTAAAAGTTTTAATTTTAATCTCTCATATATGACTATTCTAAAAATCCCTAATTAAATAATTACTAAACATTTCCAGTTTAGATTACTGAAGAGAAACTGGACACAGTTAACTTCTCTTAAAATCATATCCTTGAACTTTTTCAGGCTTTTCTCAGAATATTCACAACTGTAGGATAATGTTTAAAGTGTGTTTTTGTATTAACCTAATCTCCTACATTTGTTATGGTCCCCTTTTCAAGGAAGTGTTTCAGTTTCCTTTACCTGGGAAATTCAAAGTACTTTAAATATACCTATTAGATACATTGGTTGATAAGTCCAGACCTCCATAATCAGTCGATTTCTATCAACATGAAGTACCTTTAACTGAAAATATCCTTCTGTTCAGCAGCAAAATTAGGAAATTAATTAAGACAGTAAAAATCTGTGAAATGTTTTGTCTAAATACATGCCAGTAACACCAGCCCCCCCCCAATGTCTCCGCAATACCTCTTGATCAGGTAGCTGCTGAAGAGGGTCACGATCGCACCTTTCTGCTTTCAGTATTGCTCATAGAAATGAGATCCCTCATTCCTCTCCCCCAGTCTAATTAGGCTTGGCTGGGGTAGACGGTGTAGAAAAGAGTTGGTTTAGAGGGTACTTTAGCTGAGTGACTGGCAGTGAAGAATGGAAAGGACTGCAAACGGCAAGGGAAGCAAAAGCATAATTCTTCTAAATTACCTTTCTGCGCCTCTGCTCAGTAGTCGAGGCCAAATAAGTTTCCATGTCCTCTTCGTACATCTATTCATTTTCTTTCCTGAGTTACATTAAGTAAGAAGACTCCCTTCAAACATTGTTTATATGTTGTATGGGTTGGTTGGTCTTGGGGGGCGGCTTTCAAACTTTTCTGGAAACATTGCTGCTGAATTATGCAGTGCAAACTTTTTAAAATCCTGTGTATATGTATAGTTGATTGTATAATACTAGTAAGGCTCAATTTTGCCAGTTTTCCCAGTATTGGATTCACAGTATGGCCAGCGTAACATTACAGTGGGACTTGAGACCATAAGTGCTGCAATTCATTTTTTCCTGTCTGCATCATCATTATCAGGTGCAATTGTAGCTGAGCTAGGTACATGGATTAATTACCTGTTTGTACAGCCAAATAAAAAAAAATAATGAAAAACTGCTGAATTCTCAGTAATTAATAAATTAGTACAGTATGGCAAACTGAAGTGGCAGAAAAGCCATTCTCCCTTCTGTTGTTTCTGGAGGCAGACCTGGATTATGACGACGATGTGGTTCTCAAACAAGCCTGTCAAAAGATTTCCAGTTAAAACCATGTCGATTTGCCTTCTGTGTCATGTTGAAACAGCAAACGTGACTTTATGGCATCTAGTCACAAGAATGGCACTCCACTGGTACCTGTACCATCAAATCTTGATTATATGTAGGAGTAATTTATATAAACTACTTTTGAGTATATGAGTGTCATCTAAGCTCATAGGTTAGGAGCTAAGGGGATAGGAGCTATTAGTTAGGAAATTACCAAGACTTTTAGTCTTGCTTGGTTTGTAACAACACATGAAGGGAATCTAAGAGTTGTTCCTTTCTGCTTTTAGGTAACAGTCTTGTAACACTGCTTTGTCACCTTTTCAACGTGCATGGACTTATTCACCATTTCCAGCTAGATATGGTTACATTACACAGGTTTTTAGGTAAGTGCTCCCCTCGAAGCCGTCTTTAAGTCCAGTTTACAGCTTAAGAAGGGCGTCAAAGGCAGCACTGGCTTGCTCTGCCTGTCTATGTAAAATCATGATGTTGTTGCAAATATTCCAGTAAAACCTTTCTGTGATATATATTAGCATACAATTTACAGGCACTCAGGTACTTGGTTCAGTACCTATTAAGTCAGTGGAGGGACTTCAAAAGGCTCTCCGTTGGGCTGAAGCGTCCTAGTACCACAATTGCACTGGTGACTTAAAAAAAGTATGTCATGCAGAGATGTGGCCGGCCGAGTAGGCCCACACAGACAGACAGACAGACATTGCAGTGTGTACCCGTGCACAGTACAATTGTGGTGCAGTGTCATTATTTTAGTGACTAATAGACCACTGAGACCCAGGGCAGTTAAAAGCTTATGTTCAAAATTTAACAAATTATATCAAGCTGTCTGGACTGAATAGTGTTGATGAAAGCCCCTGCTGCTGTTACTGCCAACAGAAATATTAGCCCCATGCTGTCAGCGAACCAAAAGAAGAAATTGGCCAAAATCAATTACTTTTTGCATCATGTTTTGAATGCGGCTGAATGCCGGCTGTCAGACGGAGTTTCAAAGGCAAGGTCTCTTGTTTAAGACTGCGTAATTGTCACTTCTGGAAAGCATTCCTCCGGTGGAGACAGACAAAATCTCCCTGCTGCTTCTGACTCCTGTGGGCGGCCGCGAAGTGGACGCTCGGATAATTAGAGCTAGTGGTGTTCAGGGTTTAAAGGATTACCCACTGTAGCTTCAAATGCTTGTGGAGCTGGAAACAGACCGAAGGCTAGGGCTTTCTTTGGCGTTCCCCATGCTGGAGACGAGCGCCATGGGAAATTTGCCCGTTAGCTCTCTGTTTGATGAATTTGATAGTGTCTAGGAGGGCGCGTTGGGCAAGATCACGTGCAGCTTCCACTGCTCACGTGGTGTCCCCCTGAGACCACCCAATGGCGCAGGCACTGCTGCAAGGAAGAGGTGAGCGTGAAGCACGCACCTCCGTGATCTTCTGTGTGAGTGAAAGCTGAGACTTAAAAGGCTGTCGCTTGGTCTTCCAGCTGGACCAGTTCCAGCATTGCACACTAAAACAAGAGGGACTAGTATTTTAAAATGTGACTAAAATTATCACAGAAGATAAGATTTTGCTCCGAATACCCCAATGCTTTATTTTTTCATTCTCTGTCTGGAGGATGCAGGAATGCCTTTGACCATCGCTAGTCACTCGAATAACAAATGATGCCAGGATACTCGGGGCCTCCCCCCTGCCACTGTAAAATAGGTGCTGCTGCCTTAATGGCATTACTCCTCTGTGACAGCAGCATAAATAATTACACTCCGTTGTGGATAAATTTGCCTCTCTTCCTTATTTATTTTACTCCTGAATGAGAGCCTTCACTAAGGCAAGAAAGAGCTGATTTATGAACTAGACCCGGTATATCCCCTTGGGCCTCACAAATCCTTTCATGCATTTTTTCTCTAAAGGTATCCCAATGAGAGCACCAGTCTAAGTAAGCTACAGATATTTGAAGAAACTCCTTAGGCAGCTGACTGTAAAACCTCAAATTGTATTTTAAATCGAGTTCCCACTTGTGGCCATGGCATTCAGAGACAAAAGGATCTTTATTTTCTGTTTTGGTTCCCAGTTATGGTTCAAGAAGATTACCATAGCCAAAACCCGTACCACAATGCGGTCCATGCTGCTGATGTCACACAAGCTATGCACTGCTATCTGAGGGAGCCCAAGGTAATGACAACCTTTCGCACTGATGTTGTTTTCAGATAATTCTCAATTTTTTTCCCCAGGACTGGAAAACAACACCAAAAACCATTTTTAGATAGCAGAAAACAATTGTGTACTTGAAATCAGCAACAAGGCAGTAGCGGAGTCAGCTACAGATTACCGACACTTTAAACAAGCTACTAGAGTCACTTGTCATCACGCAGGTGACGTATCAAAGTGCGGTCGTATGAGTTCCACCAAGTTTTCCCGCGACCGTGCGTACCAGCCACCCGCGAGTGGCCGCAGCCCTCCCAGCAGAGCCAGCAGCAGGCAGCGCGTGCCCGCGCCTCGGTCCCTTCAGGGCATAAGCCCTTCGCATCGATGTTTCAAAATACCAGGTTTGGCAGAGCAACACCAGTAAAAGGGGAAACCGTTCCCTTTGACTGGGTCTGCTGCAAGGGTGTCCTCTGCATGACTGAACGGCAGCTTTTGGCTGCTGCAGCAAGCCCTCACGACATGCTTTATGTGTTACTGGAAGGCACTGTAATACTGTAATGCGGAGCCACAGTGTAAGAATATAACTAATCTTTCCTGGCTTGATTTAAATGAAGGGAAGTTCTGCTAGAATTAGCAAATTGTTAGACCAGAATACAGTAATGGTAAGCGAGGACAGGAGCAGGACCCAGCTTTCCTGTATTTCCATCTCTTGTAAGATCTGCAAGTCCCTCCTGTGAAAAAGTGCAGAGGACAGCCCATGTCCAGAATCTGTACCATACTGCTCTTCATTTCTCATCACAGGATGCTTCTTTCAGCTCATAGACCTGTACTCTGTACAGACTCGTCGGGCCGGTAATAACTATCGCACGCTCTGAAACAGAAAATGCTAAGACTTGATTTTTTATTCCCCAGTGATAACAAAATTTGCTTCTGAATGATAAGCTGTATAGTAGAAAAAAAATCTGGGCAGGTTTTCAAATTTGGATGTCTGAAGTTAGAAAGGTAAATTATGTTCTCTAATAAAATACTTATATTTGAACTGAGATATCTAACAGCCAAGTTTGTAATTTCAAAAGTTTATAAACTCTGCATTTTACAGCACAGTGCTGTGCTAGAAAAATGAAGCCTAATGTATTGTTTGTATTACTAAATACTGTGTGAGGCAGAGCCCTTATCATGTATGCTGTTGGCATTTATGCCAACCTGCTAGTATACTTACTTAATTTTTAAAACTGAATCTTTTAGTCTAAGCACTTCTATACAACAATCCTTATATTACCATAAATGATAAAGAGATAAGTACAAACTGTAATAAAATATCACTGTATAGTCTGATATCTTTATAGATGTTTGTTCAACAGTCACCTTAAAAACATTGCTCACAAAATTTTTTTTATATTTGACATTTGTGTATTGTCCTGCAAAACTGAGCAATGCCATGATGTTAGCTGATTCCTTTATTTGCCAAAAAAAAAAAAGAGTTTACTGTTCACGTTCTTGTTGTGACTAATGCGTGTGATTCAGCTTGCCAACTTCCTCACCCCGTCGGACGTCATGCTCGGACTGCTAGCTGCTGCAGCTCATGACGTGGATCATCCAGGGGTCAACCAGCCCTTTCTAATCAAAACTAAACACCACCTTGCCAGCCTGTACCAGGTAAAAACTGCTCATCAAGTTGGTAATATGTAAAATGGTGTCAAGGAGGGTCTAAGCAATTTGCAGGGAACTTTCATGCTGAAATCTGGGGATGTTGGTCAAATCAACCTGCGCTTTCGAGTCTGGACAATTTCAGCTGAGCTCCTCACTGGGTGTCTCTTCTTCAGCAAAGGTAATGATACACATGAGAAAGAAAGTAGAAATGTCAGATTTTATTGAGGACACTTAAGCCAAATCAGTTGCCTGGGTTATTTCTGCTGTAGATCATCTAGGGTAAGGAACTGCGGGTAGGAGATTTCAAATCACGGAGAGGCAATTTGTACTTCATCTTCCTTCAGTGAGCAAGCAAGCATGTTCTAAATCGGTGTTGTATTAAAAGAAAGTTTTGCTTCTTATGAGTCTAGTAAAATTAAACACTTAATGGATACTGCAATTTAAAAAAAAATTTATAGAGGAGACCGAGGGAAAAGTTGTAGATATTTACCCAAACATGCCTAGAGATATAAAGAAAGAAGTTAAAACAGCCACTGTAGGTCACACCACAGGCTGTCTAGACCAGTATCCTGTTGCTAAGAGCAGCCAGCAAAAGATCTCAGAGAGAAACATAAGCCTGGGATAAGTACAGAGCTGTCCTTCACCTGGAATACATCCTCCCAGCTCTGGCAAGCAGTAGTAGAAGACTTCCTGAGACAAAAACACAGACCCTCTTGTTCAATAACTGTCAATGAACTTACCCTGCCCTGACTTTTGTGGTCCTTTTTGAATATATTTGTAGTTTTGGCCCATGGCAATCACTGTAGCTCTGGACTTTATCTACCACTGTCCCGTGCGTATAATTTTTGCATAAATGTATACATGATTATGTATGCACATGATTTTGGTTGCACTAACCGTAATGCATAGCTAATAAATGGAGATGGTATTGTTTTGTAGCCTTCGGAAGAGACAACTTCAGCCTTTGTAATAAGGTACCAGAAACAGAATATCCCAAGTTAAAAATTTATCAAACTGAAGAAGACTCACTGATAGCTATGTACCTTTCTACATATACTTAGCAAATGGAGCCTTTTCATACCCGTACGTGTGTGGTGCGTTTTGCTCCAGACTTTTCTAAATGTCAGGCCAGCTGAGTGGGGAGGGAGGAAAGCCAGGGGACTAAGCCAGGGGACTTTGGGAAGGTTATGTTAAGGATCCTTTGAAGAGTGGGTAGAGCCATTCCACAAAAAGCCTGACCCTATGACCCTTAAACATCTCCTTCTCAAATTAATAGTGGGAAACAGTAATATATAATTAGGTTGAAAATTCAGGCTAATCTGAAAGAAGTGTAGCTAAAATAAGATCTTACTATCCTGGAGAGATGGTTTCTGCTCAGCTAACTGGGCTTGAATATAATTTCAAATGTTGGTTAGAAAAGGCAGTGACAATACGGCAAATGCAATCTTTCAACAGCAAATGTGATTTTTAAGTATCCTGTTTAGGGATGTTCACTGGCAAGTTTCACTTATATTATTTTACCTGAAATTCAGCCCAGATTGTTTCCGAAGATTTTAGTAGCATACAGTACATGAATGCCAATAAAAATAACAATGCTGGAAAAAAAGTTTTGCTGAAAACATTTTTAGTCAAAAATTTAGATTTGAGATTTAAAACAATAAATTATATACTTCTCAAGATTAGTACTTTAACATGTGCTTGAAACAAACAAAAAACATTCAAGGGTTTTCTGCTTTTAAATAGTAGAGCCACAGAACTCCTGGGACTAATCAGAAAAATAATCAAACAAAAAGTAAGTTTTTAATATAGTTGGCAGTCATCTGTCACTGAGACAGTAGTAACTGAGACTTAGAGTTATCTGTCTATGACATCTCTTTGCTCTTGATTGTAAATTTAAATTAGAACTTTATATTTGAATCATCTGGGAAAAAAGGTTTTGCAAAATGAGGTCGGTCAGTATTTGACTAAGATGCAAAGTGTTTGACAGCTTCTGAAGGGCATATATGAGCAGAATCATGTTTCAGGAAGATAGGTGTCATCAGCAAGGAGCTCAGAGCTTTCGATATTCATTTTCAAATGAAATCCATATTTTATGATGCAAGACTTTTTTTTTTTTGTAATCTATAGGGTAATTTCTACAAGAGTCTATTGCATGTGAGGCACTGTAATTTTCCACAAAAATAAAAGGGCCTCATCCATGTCTCTAGCATTACAAAGACAGTTGAGAGTATGAAAGGTGACAGTAGGGACCCGGAGGTCACTTAACCTCTTGTGAGGAGCATAACAGTAGTCCTTGTTTTGTGACGCAGATTCAATTCTAACTTTCATTGGCCATTAAAATGAAAAATAAAAGTTTTATTCTTGCTTGATAATCATTGTCTTAGGTCTCTGTAGCCTTAAAAGTCACAAATAACTCAAATTCTGGTTGATACATTTGGCTTATCCAACATTATTTCTGCTTCTTTTGACTGAAAGCAGTATAGAATTCAAGGTTGCTGCCTTGTATTTATCCAAAAACTCCACATCAAAGCTAACACCAGAAAAAGTCATACTGCTTTTTTTTTAAAAAAAAAAGAAACTGTATTTTGCTGAAAAATATTTATTAATTTCCTAAAAAAACAAATAGCATTAATGTAAATAAAATGTTGTTTTATAACTTCAGTAATAGAGTTGAGATCTATCTTTGGCTTTTAAATGAAGGGTAATAGATTAGAAGTCTGCAGTGATTACACACAACATCTGTAGGACAAAACAGAAACTATGAAAGAACGCTTTACAACTGTAATATAGATACATACAAACAAGAAATAGGAAAACATGTTTTGCAGCCTTCCTTAAAAGCACCATTTCAAGTATGAGTTTCAGGTATTTAACATTGTGTAATTGCTCAATGACTAAGAACGGATGATCAGGTTTAAGGAAATTTAGATTGCCTTCCATTCTGAATTAAAATTGAAGTTTTCTCTGCACACACCTAATAGCAAGTCTTCCTCTTTTCAAGTTATTACTCTTTTCCAAATGCATATGTCAAGTGTGGTGGTTTGAACAGCTCAGGGAAAGCCACGGATTGGAGATTTTGTGATAGTCTAAGTGAAAAACCATTTTTTTTCCTTATAGTCCTCAAGTCCGTGTTACAGCAATCCACTCATTTTAGGCAATACACATGATAGAGGCTTCCTAGCATACAGCCTTTAAAACAAACCCGTACTACTAAGTTCTTTAAAAAAATAAAAACTTTGGGGAAGCAAGCTCTCTGGAGATGAGAGCAGAGCACCCCAGTCTACAAGGCAGCATATAGCCTTTTCCCTGCATAGGTTATCTCCCCACCAGCCTAGGCAATCAGATCGCTCATGGCAATTAGTCTTAATAAGGTGGAATAGCTGACTCTACTAATTGTTGGCAGCAGCTTCAGGGGTTCTGGCTGCTTGCATTTAACAGGGGAGCCATGTGACTTCATGCTCAGTTGTCGCTTGTTAACTTGACCTTTCCTTTTTGCTCTTCCATGTGCCTTAAGTGTGGGAAGCTAGACAGTGCAGCAGCTGTGGTTTAAGTTTGCCCTATAGCAGCAGGCAAAGAGCAGACACTTAGAAGCAGAAATGCTCTGGGGTGGATACCTGAGATGATTGCTTTTTCCTTTGAGTAGCTATTAGTTGGGTGCAAGAAGTTCTTGGATACCTACACACTCAGCCCTGTCCTAGCTGGCCTTCAGCCTGGCCAAAGTGCAACTGCATACACGGAGCGTCATGCCCCAGCTGAGGCAGCTCCTCCCGGCAAGTAGTGCTGCCGTGCTGGAAGGGACGTGGGGGCACAGGGTGCTCTGAGGGGGATCTCCCCAGCTGGGATGCGTCAAGGGTGCATCAGACTGGGGCTACAGGAACTGCGCACAGGCTCTGTCTTAAATGAGCGTAAGCCTTCTCAAAAGCCAAAGGTGACAGGCAGGCAGGGTTTGTCTGGTTTACCTTAGGGTGGGAAGATGGCAGCCTGTGGATTTGGGGTGACTGTTGGGATGAGGATTCAGCTCTGAGATTAGGGAGGTGAAAGAAGCAAAAAAAAAAAAAAAAAAAAAAAAATTATGTCCTATTACATTCCCTTATTTTTCTTGGTCAGAGTGCAGGATTGCAAAAGTCCATCCTGATGTATTAAGGCAAAAGGAGAAGAGGGATATTTAAGTTGGCTAATGAACAGAATTGCTGTTGAAAGTAATTTAGATATTGCATAGCTGATCCTGATTCTGAGTCTGTCAGCTCTTCCAAGGAAAAGGATTTAGTCTTTGCATGGTTGGAAGGTCTTGGGGTTGGTTTTGTTTTGTTTCCCCTCTGCCCGCCACCCCCCCCCCCCCCCCCCCCCCCAGTATCTGTGATTTCTATTAGGGGGAAAAAAAGAACAAAAAAAAATACCAAAGCAACATATCAGTGATTGTGTGAATTTAAAAGCAACAGAATGTACTGCAGCAAATATCGTAATAGGCAACCAATCCAATTTGCAGTCTCACCTTTGCACTAATTTTGAGCACAAAATTTCAAGAAAAATACAGACAAGATGATCAAAATGCAAATTGGGTCTTGGTTACTGGCAATGTTTAGTGTTTCAACAGTCATTAGGTATGTCAGGATTACAAAAGAGGATGGGGAAGCCTGAAGGAGAAAATACTGTTTGGTCCCTATTGGAGAAGCGGAACCTGCGTGTCACATCCAACAGGAAGGGCAGCACTAATGCCGCTGCGCCTCAGAGCTGTGGGACCGTGCAGAAAGGAGCCAGAGATCAACAGTGGCTGGAGAGAGGGACTCTGATTTCCCAGCTGGCAGTGACGGGGTAGAGTCTCTGCTACCTGTTTAGAAGGTTTGGTTGTGTTGGGTTTTTTTTTTTAATCCAGTGCTTTTCCACTGCAAAAGCCGTAGACTGCCCAAAACAGGGATCAGATGCCGTAACTCCCCTGAGAGCGTCCCTATTGCTAGGTGACAGTCGTCTCATTCACGCTGTGCGCGGTGTCGTGGGTAACTGAGGACTGTGCTGTTCACTGGAGGGGTGCTCTGCTGGGCTGCTTCTGTGCAGCAAGCAGATGCTTTTGTGAATTAGAATAACTGTGTTAGAGGTTTCTAAACAAGTGGCATTTCTGAGGCGTTCAGTGGTAGAAAAAGTACTCTGTGAACAAAATGAGTGATGACCGGCAAATGCATTGTGTGTCAGGATAGTAATATAAAGTCATTAGACACAAGATACCTAATTTGTTGTAATTTACAGACAACCTAGAAAGCTAGGTTTGTGTTCCCTAGGAATTTTTTCCAGTTTAACTTTGGTTCCACTTAGTTGGAAGCAAACAAATGAAAAGGACTCAAAATTTGTTGCAAAGTAAGTTGCTGCAGGCTGCAGATGCTCAGTTGTACTGATACCCCTCTTGCTTTCACTGAGCAGCTGCAGGCAGCTTCCAGTTCCCTGACTCCAAAGGAAATTGGGCAGTTTAGTTTTCTTTTTCTTGTCTGCTCTGCATTCAAACTGTAGAAGCTGAGAAGTTAACCTGGGATCAGTAGGAGGTAAAAATATGATTTTGCACTCATACTTTAATTCATTTGTTAATAAATCTGTTAGAATGCAAGCTACCTCCCACTCAGATGAGATTAGCTCCTCTGTTCACAGCAGGACTCAAAATCTGTAGAACAACAGGACTCTAGGGCTGACCTTAGCTAGGAAACCTAGAAGCACAAGGCCCTTAACTCTAGAAATCCAGACCAATTCCTCAAATCCAAAAGGTGGCTAAAAAGCACATATTTTAGGCTCATGTTACAGCAGTTCCGACCAGCTCTAGGCATCATGTGATACGGCAAATCTGTACCATGGATACCTGCCTAATCCTTGAATTTATTCCTTTTATTCCTCCCTAGAATGTTTCCGTGCTAGAAAATCATCACTGGCGATCTACAATAGGCATGCTTCGAGAGTCACGGCTCCTCGCACATCTGCCCAAGGAGGTGACGTAAGTGTCTGCTGGAGGAAATGCATCACTGAAACTAGTCCATGGCTTCCATCACCATTCTTAAAAAGAGACTGGCAAAGAGGCATAGGCTTCAGAGTAGGCTGAACTCCCTGACCTTACTTGGTGCCAATATGGAATTATGAGACAAAGTTATACAGCAAAAGTGTTTTCTAAGACTTTGTCACTTCTGTAGCACAGGAATGGCTGCTGTCAGTGCCGGGAACATTGGGAGTCCCAGCAGGAATGGACCTTTTCAGATCCATTGTTGGCAATTTTCATTTCACATAGCACCAACCAAATATGGAAAGATCTAGTGGTTAAAAAGCATGACATAGAAAAATGGAGGAGTTGGTCAAGTAGCTTCAAGACTGCTCAGGACTTCCACACTTGACTTAGGAGGTGTAGTTCAGTCTTTGCCATCTTTTTGGGTAAAGGAAAAAAACCACAGCAACATGAGCACCTTGGCCAAGTTGATGCTAACTTTTCACCTGCTGGTTTTGTGCAGTTTTACTCCCACCAGGGAATGGAGATTGAGCCAACGAACAACCTGCAATACTAAGTTTTAATCATAGATCGCCTTACCAAGAATATAAACAAGTTACCTGTAAGCAATAAGCTCCATATCCCTCCAGAAATCCTTTGGTTGAGGCCACCAACTTCAGTCATACTTTAAAGGACTTCAGTTCTTCACAACTTCAACTGCAACTTCAAAGTTGCAGTATTCACCACCCAGCTCTGAGCAGCTGAAGTAAGATGTGAGCATTTTTCTGTATGCATCATGCTATGGTTTGGGTTTTGTTTTTTTTTTTTTACTTTCCTAGCACTTTTCAGAACCACCTATGCCAACAAGCATTTTTCTTCTATATTATCTATTCCTCCTGAACCCATTTAGGCAGCTAGAAGAGTTGTACCCTGCAAACCGCAGCAGAGACTGACCAAACAGGTCAGACTGGATCCATAAGGAAAGAGGAAGCTTTATGCTAGCTATGATCTGTAGCAGGTTGTCTTGAGCTATTAATGTTCGATGGTTCCATGATTGAAGGGGCTTATTTTCCTTTATCGCAGACAGGACATCGAGCAGCAGCTGGGCTCCCTGATCTTGGCAACAGACATCAACAGGCAGAATGAGTTTTTGATCCGTCTGAAGTCTCACCTTGACAATCAAGATTTGAGGCTGGAGGATGCACAAGACAGACATTTTATGCTTCAGGTAACTTTAAAAAAATCGTTTTCCACTGTTGTTTTTTATTCGTTTTTCAAGTCACAGTATTTCCTAGTATATGTTAGAATAGCATATGATAGTGTGTCTGGACATCAGCATTTCCTTACCTATCGCCTTCTGCCACCTGGCATGTCAGGCAAGCGTAAGGTGCCTCCAGTATTTCCTTATGTAATTTCCTTGAGTTAAAAAGCTGTGAATGCAACAGATACAGGAGAGTGTCAAATGCTGAGAAATGAAGATAAGCCATTAATTATTTTATTTCTCGACTGTGGCTTCTCTTGCCAGGTAATGATTCGATTATAGTCTCTCTTCTGGCAAACGTCACATCACTGGTGTTATTTTCTGTCACCGTGCAGGAGACCCTCCCTTGCCAGTGTTCTTTCCAAGATAGCCTGACATCAGGTGCCCAAGTCCCATTCCTGTGATGGATGTTCAGAAACTGCCTCTGCAGAGACAGCTGTTGCCATGGCAGCAGGTGCTTCTCTAGTGGATCTGGCCAGCTAATGAAGAATCCATGCTTTATTTAAAAATCAAATAGATTCAGACTGGTTCTTCCAGCTAAGCTGCAGTCATTAACAGGCTCTTCAGAATAAACCTCTACCTATTAAAGCATTATTGTGATTAAAGTAGCTGCATATACATGCTTCTGTGGAGAAATGATATTAGTTTCATTCTTAAATACATAACGGAGTTTAAGTAATCGTTGTGATTTATAAATCAAACATCTACATGTTACCACTTCATTGAGGTTAGAGGAAAGGTGACAGCTGCAAGGAAAGATGTGCTGATCTGTTATTTCTTCCCCCTCCAGCAGCATGGGAAATGTAGTAATCTGCTCGCCTGTCCTCCATCAGACATGGTCTTTTGTCAGATTCCTGCATGGACCATGCAAGGCAGGATGATGGGCTTATCATATTTCTGGACAGATTAGGCAAGAAAGTTGTGCAAATGCCAAACGCAGAGGGATTACAGATCTCAACTATGGCAAAAAGTTTCTTATGCATTTTCTTGAAGATAGTAATTAGGGCATAGACACGGTGAGATTTACTTATCTGGTGGATTAGTTGTGGAATAAGAAAAGAAAAATTATCAAGAAATCTTGATTGATTGGGATAAGTTATAGAATGTTTGAAAGGTCTTTGTAATAGTAACATTAAGGCTAATCAATTTAATCCAGAGAGAAAAGCGACTTGGAGACTTCCTTTCTCCAGTTCACAGGTCTGAATTTATACAGGAAATATTTCTTATGTTTTCCTCCCGGCTGCCAGAATGATTTCTGACCTCTGTCAGGCTAACTGACTGTGTTCAATCTGTGAAGAAATGAGGCACATGACAACTTGTTCCAAGGCAGTAAGGCAGACTATTACATGGTTTACTTTTCTGAAGCAGTTACTTGATTTTAAAAACCTCTTGCCCTCCTGTACTCATTCCCCTGCAAAGCACTTAAAAGTACTAGTTAACTAAGTGAAACCAAGCCAGGGCAGTGCGGAGAGCCCTGTGCTTAGCTTTGTAAACAAAAATATGCAGACATTAAGATGAAGTGTAATTGAAGTGAGATGCAAGGTCACTCACTGAGACCGCAGAGAAATGATGCCTAAATACACCAGCTTGGCTCTTCCCTTCCTTGTCATCAGCTGTGGATGCTGAGCCAGGCAGTCAGCAGGAGCCAGCCTGAGGCTTTTGTTGGCTTATTCCTTGCAAGGAATATCCAAAAGACTTTGCAGCCTTGGAATTTGGCCCTCCTCTTGTTCTCACTACGGTAAAGCGGAGGACTGAATGAAAGTTCTGTTTGCGGCTTAAGTAAATGCTCTTTCCTCAAAAGGCGTATTTGGGTGAGCCTGAGTCTCTAAAAGGTGATCTTAACCCTTCCCAACATCACTGGGAGTTTCATGGCTGCAGATTTACTGCTGAAGCACGGCTAGACAATAGTTTCTTTTCTTACTGCTACTTTTCTTCTTTGCTTTCAGATTGCACTCAAGTGTGCTGACATTTGCAACCCTTGCCGGCTCTGGGATCTGAGCAAACAGTGGAGTGAACGGGTCTGCGAAGAGTTTTACCGGCAAGGTCAGCCCCTTTGCGCAGGGTGGTCCCCTTTCACCTCAGCTTTCCAGGCTTTTTGCGTGGCGAGACAGAGGTAGCATTCAGCCTACCCAGGTTGCCTTGAAATCTCCCTCAAGAAGGAGCTGTTGAAGAGATACTCTGCCCCGTTTGAAAAGTGGGAAGGGATACAAGAGCAGCAAGCCTTTCTTTGCCCTCGCTGCTCCTGGAACAGCATCAGGCAGGAGGGAGGGAGGGCTCTGCTGCGCCTCCGCGCTTGAATTCGGCAGGAGAGCCCACGGCTGGATTCTTCTCTGAGAGCCCTCCGGTCACCATTAGCTCTTCTGAGCTGGAACGGCACCAGGGCTACGCTGCACCAAAATCCTACCGCTGCCCACTGTGTTTTACCTCACTTCTCACGCTCCTGTTACGACTCCGATGGGAGCCTTACCCTCGCTGTTTCCCAAATATGACACATTCTTCTGCCCACGAATGCGGAGAAAGGGTTCAAACGCAGTTCCCAGCACACGTCGAGCTCTTCCAGCGCTGTTGAAAGGGCCAAAGCAGGCAAGCCAAAGCTCAGCTAGGACCTATTGCAAATGTTTTCAAACCCCTGCAGAGACCGCAGTCAGGCAGGGGTTTTTTTTTTTAAACACAGTAATTACACCATTTGGCTCTATCTGCATAGGCAAGGTCATGCTGTGCTACAACACAGGGTGCAGCAGAGTTTAATCACTGCTAAATTCTTTGTTCGGAGCATCCTGAGAGCCAAAGGCAAGTGGTACAAACATTGGAAGAGCGTGCAATGAAGCTCTCAATTCATTTAAAATTCTGCACTATAAAATCAAGCCACATTCAAGCTGGTACCTAGTACCGTTAGTCCATAACATTAGCGAACAAGGACAAATAGGTCAGCAAGTTAATTTTCAGCCAGTGTCAGCTTAAGCCGGTGAAATGTCTTTGACTTTGATGCTTTTGAAGGGACATAAGCAGCTTGTCAGATGCAGGTTTATTTAATCAGATGTATAGTTAAGGCATAATCAATATTCAGCACATGAGGACAGGGCCGCAGTTGTGCAGTACCTCACCTTTAGTGTATTGAGAGACCACGCTGAGAAAGACAGCACTCTCAACTCCTACAAATGTAGGCTTTTTCCCTGAGACTCAAGATTTATTAACATCTAAAATACACCTCTGAAAGGGGACACCAGACCACATAAGACCAGTTAGAGGCGTAACAGGGAGAAAAAAAAGAGTATTTCATGTGGGAGAATATACAGAAACTCTGGTTTGACTGTCACTGGTGGCTGTATAGTCCTGGTAAGTGATACAAAACCCAACATTAACTACCATGTACTTAGATACAATTATTACTTAAGAATGTTATTGTAGCCCTCTCTACCTCCTTACACACGGTGCTGAGGCTTGAAGGTATTTTTTTCTTGCTAAGGTTAGCTTTTGAAAACCATGGCTCTTATGCTTTTATTTTTAACTACAGATGAGGCAGATTATAGCACAATTAGTGCCATGTTTAATCTTCCTCCTGTAAAACATACAAAGTCTGAACATTTTTGTACCAAATGTTTCTAATGCCATTTCAGTAGACTCAGATCTTGATCCTTCTAGTCATCTGGTGTATCTACACTACATCTATTAGCAAATAAAATATACAATCAGGTACACTTCAGGGACCACCTGATGCCTACAGCAACTCCTAACACAAACTTTTCCTAGCAAAAAACTTTAACTTGTTCTCAAATGAGCATTTTAAAAGTCAAATAGGAACACAGGGTAAATAATGCAACTTGATTTGTTTGTATAAAACTGGAACTGGAAAGAAACAAGTTTCAGGAAAATGGCTAATGTTTAAGTAACATTAATGATGGGTTTCTCTGGAGGGGTTTTTAAATTGCTTGGAAAGTTTTTCCCAGCGTGAAAGTTCTCAGCATCTAATTCATGCAGTTACTTTTATAGCAACTTGAAACATATGAAACTTGACCATCATTTAAGTTGTTACCATGTGCGCAAAGGCAAATCTTGTCTTTGTCAATTAAATGACTTGTCAAAGACAAGAAGACGTTGATACACTTCAAGCCAGACAGATCAACCATTTTGAACCCAGAATACCTGCAGAGGGGACATCACTAGAGTTAGATACTCTTTTTTTTTGGCCAAAGGTTTTTGGAGGGGATAGAGGGGAAGAAGAGGACAGACAAATCACACATTTAGAAACATGATGAAACTCTTATTTTGTCTCAATTTTGCCCAGTTGTTCCTTTTGATTGTTTGTGAAGCTAAAAACATTTCCCTGGGTTGTTGTAAATATCTAATTAGAACTGAAAATACTCCCCTCACATTTAAGAAGCCATTGTATGCCACAGAGAGAAGAAAGGCAAGGCTTAAAACTGCACAAGGTATTTCATATGGGGCTATTAGAGCCCGAGTGGCACAATACCATTTAAGTCAAAACTGTCTGTTAACGGGGAGAAAAGAAGTTCTAAACAAAAGCAGTGGATTTAAAGCATACGCTTTCTGGGTTGAATACAGCGTTTTGCCTGATCTAGCAGGTCAGTCTTATTTATGGCAAAATTTCTTGTAACAACCCCTCACTGCATCCTTATTAGTAAATCAAATGAACAAAGTATTATTGCCTGCGGGCAAGTGGCACAACTTAGCTTGAGCGCAGTTCGTCTCCCTTCCCTCCCGTACTGTACATCGGAAAGGGCCTGTACCTCAGGCAGTAACACCCAAGAGCGTACCCTGGCAGCGGCTCGGAGGAGGCTAACGAGCACAAAGGATCAACATGTTGCACTCACAGAGTGTTTGTTTAAAAAAACACCAACCAACCTTAACTCATTTACAGCAGTCTTTGCGTGGAGTACTGATTGCATGGGGACATGCAGTCTCTCCAGCACGACAGGTGGTTGCTGTTTGGTTGGCAACAGCAGCTTCAGCTGGAGCAAATGAGACTCCCTGAGCTCGTTTTCTGCTGGATTCTCATATCCAGCTGGCCTGTGGTCCTCTGTGACCACTCCAGCATACGTATGACCATTGCTATTGGTTACCTTCAACTATATTAAAACTATCTCCTGTCTTAGCTATGTATGGAAGACTGTTTTGTGTGACCATGTCTGCATCTGCAGGACTAGTTTCTACTGACTGTTTATAAGCATCTTCTCGATGCCAAATCTGATCAGTTCTGCAGCAGGAGTGGTCTAGGGTGGCATCCGGAGTGGGCAGGCCAGGCTGTTCTTCAACAATTTGAAAGACTCCGGCGCCAGTCAGAGTAGGCACTGCCTTGTACGAGTCTTCAGGGCAGTCCCAGATTTGCACCTGGAGACCTCCTGCTCCAGTTAGTCCAATACCGTGCTATGGAGGCAGCTAGGAGTTCAGTCAGCCGCTTTGTTTCAAGTCTGTCCGCTGTCTCAAATCAGTCCCATGCAGTCCAGGGTTTCCTGGACCACCCAGGGAACTGGTGATGCAAGTTCAGTGCAACAGCACAGGCATAGCAGCTACACCACAATTATAAGAAAGACAAACTTTTAATTTCATCCTTTTTCCACATTTATAACATGAATTCCATAGCTCTTGACACATGAACATTTGTTGCCTGAGCCCATGCTCTGGCCCTTATTGGATCCATCACGCTGTCCTTTAACAGCAGTTTCCACAATCACACGGTAGCAACTCACACGACAGTACTAATGGAGATGTATTTCTTCTAAAAAAATATATATTGCATTTTTCTTGTAGGAAGACATTTGAACACTGAGTAAATGAACTAGCATGTGCTAAAAATCTTTCATGTGAGAGAATCTATTTTAAAAACTAACGTCTTCAGAAAATGTAAGTGCTCACAAATGTAATGTTCATGCAAAAGTCACCTTTCCTTAGAAAGATTTTTCTTTGTATGCATACTCAGTTTCTATGATACTTAAAGTCCAAAAAAATGAAGGTATTTAGACATTTAACATGGTCATCATTGGTGCAAGATTCCAGTTGCTCAAATCACAGTTGCAGTCACTGTAAGAGTCTGACACAGGTATGGAGAAGAGATATAAGTGGCCCTAAGTTATTTTATCTTTTTTTTTTTTTTCCCAGGTGATCTGGAACAAAAATTTGAACTGGAAATAAGCCCCCTTTGTAATCAGCAGAAGGATACAATACCAAGCATACAGATCGGTAAGTATTAGTTTCTTCTCCCCATGTTTATGGCACAACCTCAAAGAGAGACTTTTCTTTTTCTTTTTTTTTTTTTTCTTTCCCAATCTAGTTGGTTTAACAGTAAGAACTGTAGGTACCGCAAGAGTCATGATTCACATTCCAAATAAAAATGTTCAAAAAGAAACCTATCCAAACCAAATATTCACTAGAAAGACAAAGGAGTCATTGCTTAGGGAAAAAAGGGGTCATTCTAATACCTGCAGAGAAAAATCACAGCCAACACAGTGATTACACACCGGTTACTTCCTAGTCTGGAATCTCCTCAGAGAAGGATGCTCTCTCTCACAGATGTTACTGTTACATACACAGATGGAGCCACATCTTGTCATGTGCACTGGTCAAAAGCTGTGCGTTTCAAAAAGAGTTGATGGCTGCTTGAGGGTTTCTTGATACTTCTTTTCAGGGTTTTTGCCATTTATATTGCTGTATTCTCTCGAGGCACTCTATGGGGCAAGTGCACTCAGGGAATGAATTTGTGCCTCACCTGCTGTCCTCTGTGTGTTTCCCCAGGGTTCATGACGTACATCGTAGAGCCACTCTTTGAGAGGTGGGCCCAGTTTACAGGCGATACCCCCCTATCTGAAAATATGCTAAACCATCTCAGGAGGAACAAGGCCAAGTGGAGGAGTTTGCTCCACAAGCAACACAGCAGTAGTAGGAGCAATGACCACTCAGGTCAAGTGACTGGCAGCCAAGAACAGACTTTAAATGAAGAAGAGACTCCTTAGTGGCAGCTTTGCACTTTTCCTTAGAGCACTGCTATCTCCGTCTTGATCACAGCAGCAAACAAAATCCTGGGGAGCTAGGAGCCTGTTGTCAAGACCGTGGAAAACGAAGAAATGGCAAAGTAGAAGCTTCAAGGGTCCTCACAAACAAGCCCACGGTTCTTCTGGGTTCCTTTCTGGATCTCTTTCGCGTTCCTCTCCCCTCTCTTCATTCTGCGCATGCCTGACGCCATTCATCACTTCTGACCATGAACTGCCCGAACGCGGAGTCCCAGTCAGCAGTACTGAAGCCGGGCTGGTTACGGCTGCCACGAAGCAGGGAGGATTACTGAGAGAACAGGGGAGATGATAGAGGCACTCTTGGTTATATGTTCACTTACCACGAGTCATACTGTGACACATGTATATAGGCCCAGAGCGCCATAGGCTTTCCAGGCTGGCAGCTGGGCTGCACGTGAAACCACCAGCATCTCCAGCATCCAGAGGACGTTGGCTGAGTGAGACAGCGCTTACAGAGGGCAGAGCGAGTCTGGTTATTTTAGTAATTAAAACAAAAACCTTTTTAACTTTTGTATTCTGTGCACTAAACAACAGATCTATAAACCTGGACTGAAGTTACTCTCCGTATACACAACTCCAGTGTAACAAGGCTCATTTTGGTAATCATTTTTATGCCACTTTGGATAAAAGACGGGCATCTTCTCATTGCAAGGAACAGTATTCCCTCACAACCAAAAGGGAAGGTGTTGTACAGTCTAAACCTTTGAAACACGAACAGATCTATCTTTTGAGTACTGTTTCAAGTAACATGTTTATATTCATATGTGTACATTTTCTGTAAATACAAAGCGCTACTGATTCCCATGCCAAAATACTGGAGTACTGTGGGATTGCTACCTGTAAAAACATTGGCACTGTGAACAGAATACTGTTAGTTTTAATACAAGAGAAAGCATTTGTAAATATGGTAGAGAGTTTATTAATATACACCATTGTTTGTGGATAAAAGCCTTAACTTTAGCATCCTTCATCTTCTGATAGCTGCCAAAATCATATGATCACAAGATAGGATTCTGAACTGCCTTTCCACGACCCAAGGTGTATCAAAGGTCATTAAGGAATGAAGTCTGGCAGGATAACTTCTTGAAAACTTCAAACACATTCCATATGGGTCCGTCTTGTTAATCCATGGCACCTTGCACATTCGGTCTAGGTAAACGCTTCACAGAGCCTGAAGTTTAAGACAAACACCAAAACCCACAGCAACACCACATAATTTGACAGTTCAACCCGATTACCATTTATTCAAGAGTGTGAATTTTTATTAAATAGCTTAGTGATCTACAAAGCACGACATTCTAGTAGTATTGGAGTCCAGTTGTTTTCTCGAGTGATGTTGCAGTGTAGCTGATTTTTTCCCCACATTCCCTCCTTAGATAGCCAGCATCGAAATGCATTTGTATTTTTCTTTTCATTAAAAAAACCAAAAACAAACAAAAAAAAACCCCCTTCAACTAGATCAGTCTGACTCAGTGAAGGAAAAAAATGCGTTGGAGTCGGACTGTTAAGAAAAATCCTCTTAACTACCATAGTAGCCGAGGAATTTTCTGTGGTCTCCTGTTTGTGAAAGATACATGGCCTTATCTATGCCATAAACAACCTCAGTTTGGATAGTCTTCATAAAACTTTCCTTAAGCTTCCATCATTTCAAGGAGATTGTGTTGTCGGACACAATCCTGCATTGCACCAAAGCAATTGTCCCCTTCTCCTCTGCCCTTAGAAAAAATTAATTGCATTCAGGTGAAGTGTAGTGTTGTTGTAAAGCCCCAGTACATCAAATCTGTGTAGCTGTTTTCCAGAAGGACCAGCAGATATGGCCCTATAATCACATTGGGATGAGAATATCTTAGAGAGACCAACAAAGAAAGAGCTATTTAAGTTGGTGTTTGAGAAAGATAATATTTATTCATAAAAGTGCAAGAGGAAATACAATAGATTTTTTTCCTCAATTATAGGGAATATTGACTTGATAGTCAAAGTGTTCAGGCTCATAAGGTAACTAATATGTTTAAAGGAAAATAAAAAGCTTAAGTTTTAGTAAAGGATGCTTTACTCTACTAACTCATTGGGCCTGTATCTTCAGAGAAGGAGACTGAAACCCAGTGAAGAAGGAAGGTGGAACTTTGTTCTCATTGTGAGAGCACAAAGCATCCTGAGAATAATGATTTTCTTCTCTACTATTTTGTAAGCTAAAAGTAGTAGAAAACATTCTTCTTCCTCCCTCTTCTAAATGGGCCTCACATATTAGAAGTACCATAACAAGCAGGGAGAGAGAGAGAGTTGTAATAGAATAAAATTATTTCTAACTACAGGACATAAATGTCTTTTTAACCACCTGATGGTGGGGGCGGGAGCATCACCACTTTGCAGATTTTTAGGTGTATCTTTCCTACTCCTGACAGATTTAGGACAATTATTAGGACATTACACAAGCAGTGTAATGTGCTACTTAGAAGCACTTAAGTACATACAAAAGGCTATAATTTCCCTTGTTTTGTCTTTTTACTAAGAAATGGAAGCCATTTTCCATCTAGTTCAAAGATTTTTTCAAAATGTTCTGAAGTTTAGTTAAACAAACCCGGTGTCTAGCAGCATAAAAAGCTCTTGACAGATAACATTGTTGAGCTGTTTCTGAGGAGCTTCCAGAAAATAGGCCCAACAGGAAAGCTTAGGTACAAATCAAGTTCTGTAATAGCTACAATAAAACCAAGTCCTTTTCTGTAATTAGAGCCTACGGGGTCCATTATAAGTCTGCTCTTACCAAGGTAAAACTTCCCAACTTCAGAAAGCTGCTCTTAAAATGAACAGGTTGTGGGTTGTTTTGGTGCACTGAACATACTTGCTAGATTTCAATCACTTTGTCTAATGAAGCACTTGAAATAGGTTCAGGGTGGCTCCAGAAATGCTTCTGTACTTGTAAGTCAAACCCGTTACACAAGTTTGGGTCCGGGCCAGATTGCCTCAGGTGCTCCTGAGAAAAGCGCGCTGAGATTTAGGCTCTGGCAGCAGATGCCCGGCAGCCAGATTTCTCTGGGGTCTGTAATGCAAAATGCTGCCGTTGGATTCCCTGTAGAAGCCACCAAACCGTACCCGATACAGCCAATCCAGCAGCACCAGTGCTCAGTATATGCAGTTGTGATACACATTTGGTGTCCTCTAGTTCGGAGGACATTTCTGTACTGGGATTTCTCCCCAGGATGCCAACAGAATGCTAGATGCACAGAACAGAAAAACATCTACTGCAGGTAATACAGGTTTCTGTCTTGACAGCCCTATTAGCCACTTTACAGAAAGCCCTTGTAAATTATTTTTATTTCTTATTGGGCCAGTGCAGCTAAAAGATTTCGAAGTTTTAAAACTGGGTTAGGTTTTTCATGTAAGGAAACAAGCAGAAAAGTGCTAAAAGCAGGAGTTCAAAATGCTTTTATGCCCCACAAATGCAATTCATTTGATTAAAACCTAATTTCTTTAAATGCAGATTTCATACCATCAAAGAGGCAAATCCTGTATAAATAACAACAATAATAATGATGATAAAAGAAAGTGGTGATAAGTTAAACTTTTAGGCTGGTTAAAATAATGCATATGTTAAGTAAAGATTTTACCTACCTTTGGGTTTTTAAGGGTCAACATTCCAGCCACCAGCCAAAAGAGGAAAAATGGGACTACTGAAAATGTGTACCTTTGAAATACAGACACAGAGGAGTAGCTGAAATTAAGTAGACTCTATGGAGGAAAAAACCTCCACATGATCTGCAGTATATCATCTAACCTAATCTACAACGTGGGTCAATTACTTTTGTTCAAGCTATTGGTTTTCTTGAAGAAAACCAAAGTCTACCCAAATGATCAGTGAGAAGGCTGTTACCACAGTAAATTAGATAAGCCTGTTTTCACACTGCATAGCCATCTCACCAGCTTTTCCAATCTGTGGTTGAAATTTCTGTTAAAAAATTTCCAACAAAGCAGAGACAGAACGTATACTAGCCCTCCTGAATGGGCTCTCCTTGGAAAGGAGAAACACTCAAGTAGTTATAATTTTATTTTCAGGTATCAGTCAGGGTACCAGCCATAATTTATAGCCTTATATTTTAAGTCACTCAGCTGAGTTGTCCATGAAGTACTCCCATTCCCCTCCTGATGCCAACATCCCCCATTCCTGGCCCACAAAAATCAATACTTCAATTTAAATTAAGATCCTGCAAATCCAAAAAAAGCCACCTCAAAACATAAACAAAACAAAACAAAAACCCACGGCAAGCTTCATGCCATGAATATGTATCCAAATTTCTTTGTTTGGTGCAAACTATTCTATTATTTGTTTCTATAATCCATCCAATATTTTAGGTACATAAACATTAAGTGCAGAGCATAAGTTTGACTTGGATGTAAAATATATTCTGCTTATCTTTGAATTCAAGATTGTATATGTCATGTTTATTGTAAAGCATTTTATATATACATATTCACATATCTTATACAACTCTATGGGCCAAACACTGGTCCCACCAACTTCACTGGGACCAAGAATCAGCCCCCATATGTGCGTATATATGCCATATGCATCATTCTGAAAGGAAGCACTAGATTGTGTGAAAATGCTGTGACTGCTATGCAGTGATGCCAAGAGACTTAACTGTATCTTTTTTAACATACTGCTGTAAGTATTCATCATGTCAAAGAATGACAACTAATAAAAAATAAATAAAAAAAAAATAAGTGTCCAAAGTTCTTTGGTAGAGCCAGTTGATTGAAAGCATCTCCTTAGTTTGCAGAAGACATTCTGGTTTGACAAGGCAGCAAAAGTTGTGCTGCATCCATCTTTCCACTGCCTCTCCCTTCCTGCCAACAGGATGATCACTGCCCTAGTGCACTGCTGCTGAGAAGAACTTTTCTCTAAATTTAGCCTTAGCCTTGCTGCAGGAATTTATATGGAGTTACCAGCAAGGAAAGCCTTTCCATATATTTCTCCTAAGCATATAGTAGAAGGATTTTCAAACCACAGGGGAAATGTTTCCCTATTCCAATATTTAAAGAGGGAGTTGTCTTCTACTATTGTTTCCGTTCCAGTAATTAGTTCTTAATATCATTGGTCAGTTTTAATTTCCATTTTCTCATTTCTCAGTTGCAGACCATGTTGTATGTGTTATGTGCAACATGACAAAGGCTTGTGAAGTTTAACTGAAAATATGGGAAGTATTGACGTTCCACACTGATAAATATTTCTCAGTGAGAAATACTTGTCATCGCTGATGGATGTTTGTCACTGCAGGGACTCTTCTTGATTTTGAAACATTTCTAAAGCCAGACTTCATTTGTACCTCAAAGTCTTCAGCAGCAATACTCATATAGTTTGTGCAGTGCAAGTCCTACAATTGAATTGAATATAGGAGGTGGAAATATATTTGGGTTCAGTGTTAATTAGCCAACATTTTAAATTTACTTTCTTAAAAAAAAAAACCCTTCCGAATCATAATCAAAAGTGTTTTCATGTCTCCTCCCAATGCAAGCTGAACTGCAGAATAAATTCTAGAATGAAGCCGCTTAGAGATCTGTCCTGTATATAGATGGAGTTGTGACGGTTTCTCCAGAAGTTTTACATAGTTAGCATTGGAAAACCACTCCCAGTTTTCCACAACAGATTTAGCAGTGTTATTTTCAAGCACAGCTAAGTCAATACATCTTCCTACTTTGCACAGGCACTGTCTCTGTGGATGCTGATGTTTAATGGTTCAAAACAAATAATGTAGACTAGCAAATTGAAATGATTACTCAATAGCAAAAGAAAAATTCATAATAGGGCAATTTTTTTGTCCTGGCCAAAGACTTAACTGTGGAAGTTCAGGAAATGTAACTATTCATTAAGAAAAGCAGCAATACAACATGCATGTGACAAACAATTATTTAAGTGACAGACACTCCTTTTCCGTTGAGGAAGGCAGGGTCTGTCCAGTCTCCAACACAGTCCCATCCTCTCCAAGCTAACATGGGTGTAGTTATAAAATATGCTGGTTTTAGCAACAAGGCAGGCTTCTGGTGCTCCCACTCCTAAACCTCTCAATCTTTCAGTGACGTGTACAGTGCAGTCTCAAACAGCTGTTTAGGGACAGACAGAAAATGAATCACAGGATAAAGGGAAAGAGGGCTTAAATTGGCTCTGCCACTAAAACCAATGCATGACCTTCCTATAGCCTAGCCTAGTTTGGGTCTCAGGCAGAGTTTTACTAAACATCATGCAACAGCTCCATCCGTGACAACTGAATGTTGCTACCAGCAGCACCACTTCCTAAAAGCTACCTTGGGTGTCTATGCAGGGTCACATAGACCTAAACACACAAGGAAATGAGAATCCCAACAGCAGATGAATTTCATGCCAGACAATTTTATGGTAATACACTAGAGAGAGGAGTTGAATCCTATACCCTACAGGGCTCTAAATATATTGTACTAGATTAGGAAGGGGAGCTGAGTGTTATAAGAAATTGTAACTAAAATGGAATATTGGAATTCATACAAACAGGGATAAAGAGGAGTTGTACTATTATCTCCACCTCTCCTACCACCCGGAGATAAATTCTATGCCATCATTTTCATACTAATCACCCCTCTCTAGAAAGTCCAAGAGTGGGAAAGGCAAAGAAGGGTGGCAAAAACCAATTTGGATCACAAAAAATCTCCAGAAAAGACTATAGCTTCATTAGTACCACCTAGAAAAAAAGTGAACATTTAGGCAGATGGAGAGCTTCTATTTCACTCCAAATCAAAACATAGGTAAAACAAAGTAAAGCGTGGAAGTTGCTGCCACAAGAATACATTAACTTTTAACCACATTGCAAAACTTAAAAGACGATTGAACATTTGTATGAACAAAACCAAAATTCACGGTTACAAATAAGTATTACTAAAATCATAATCTTGGAGAAAGCATACTTTGGGACTTAAACCAACCTTTAGTTTAGAATGATGCTGTCATGACCTACTTGTGCAGGTCAGCAGCTTTTACATTTCAAATCCAGAGTTTTCATTCATATTTGCAGAGGATTCCTATGAGTTTACCTCATACATAAACATATTTATGGAAGAATTCTAGCCACCAAAAAGAAAAATTTAGAGCTACACATGTATTTGATGCCCAGGCTCATTTCTGTAGCAGGACCAACCAACAACTGGAGACAAACTTGGGGCTAGTCACTTCAGGCAATCAAAATCCAAAGAAAATAGGAAGTACTGAAACACGATTCAACAAGAAAGATAAAATATTGTCCCAAAGACCACTCTTTTGTATCTTTCCTGTTTTGCATTGGATAAATATATTTCAATTCAATCTTTAGAGGGAGAAGGAAAATATATATATATATTAGTATCATCAACTGAGACATCAAAACATAAGTGGAATTACTTTAAAACCTATAGTTTTGTTGGGATGAGGTTCCATGTATATAGCAAGTACTTCGGGACATTGGCACTGCCCTCTATGGTACCTATGCCCAGCAGGTTTCCCCTCTAATGTATCAAAAGCGTCAACACACCACCAGTTCTAGCATTACTGCAAGAAACATGACAGAGTGGCCATTTGCACTGTGTGCTTTGAAGTACCTGTTATCAGCACTAAGGCCTAATTAAGATGCATATACATATGTATAGTAACTGCCCCAACTCCCACATTAAAGGGAAACCTTTCTCAATAATGCTGCTACCTGAAGATTGCCTATGTAAAGACAGACATTAAACAAACTAAGAAACATAAATTAAATAAATCAGTGGTGATGTTGGATGGGTACTTCAGCTACTCAAAGCAGGTGAGTATGCACATGCTTTAGGTGCATAAAGGTGCATACAAAAGTTTTAAAATAGCAAATACACTTCCTGCATTTACCTTCACTGTAGCTATAAAGATAACACACAAATTATATTATCTGAGGGTATTAGTGAACGAAAGTGAAGAAACCTGGGTAAGAGGCTGTGTAATTTACTTCCTTCTGCACTCAACCTTCACAATTCCTCTGTGCTCGCTGTAGCAGAAGTCCCATCTCGGGATGACTAAAACTGATTATCAAGCCCCCATTTTTGCCTTCTTGGATCTCTTGCCCCCCATGCACACCTAATTACAGTCAGCTTCTTGAAGACACCAACTAGTCACAAGCAAGACAAAAAAAAAATTTGCTTTGGGAAAATACGGTATTTGTTATGTTCCAAATCATACGTTATGTTCTCTTAAAGAGCACAGTGACTTCCCCTCACCCTCAAAAGAGAGAAGGAATTCTTCCTTCTCTGAGATGCTCTGGATTGGGTCCTTCTCTGAGATGCTCTGGATTGGGCTGGAAGAGAGAAAAGTCAGACACCGCAGCGTATTTCATGTAAGAGAGCCACAGCAAGAAGCTCACAGCTCACTTGGAGAACGCAGCAAGTAAACAAAATTCTTGTGAGGCTTTGCTGTCACCTACACAAGAGGGGCCTAAGAGACTTTGCTGCAACTCAGAAAGGTTCTGAGTAAGTGGATGCAAGGACTCACACGCAAGGGCACGATAAGCAGAAGAAGAGTTACTTCCAACCCCCTTTTTATTTTCTGTCTTCCTCAGTCATTTCCAAGTTCTCCCTAGTTAAAACTATGGAGGTTTTATTGCAAGAAAACCTGGGTTTCTGATTTCAAGAGAAACATTTTCCTGAGGCTCAGGTCAGCTTCAATTCCTATCACACTTAAGTACATTTTACTGCAGTGTGAAACCTAGTTTTGTTTAAGACATTATTGTATACATTTCAGTTTCCCAGTTTTAAGGATTCATAGTTAAAAATATTAGTATTACTGTTTGCTTAGGAAGGAGTGTAGGAAAAGCATCTGGACTTCAGCTGTCTTTTGCCAAATCCTCTATCTGCCCAAGACCTAAACATACCATGATAAAACTTCATGTTACCAACAGACTTCATTTTCTTCTGGATAGTCCCACTACTTAGGCCCACGTTTGCAGGCTTTGAAATATAAACCACTAATGAAATTATTATTACAGCTCGACAGTCATATTGTACGTGAAATGCTAGATAAAGGTGGAGTTTATTTACTAAACTTCTATGGTTTTGTGGAAAAAGTGAATTGATCACCTCTAAGTACCTTAAAAGAAAAAGTACATTTTGCTGGGTTTTTTGAGGAAAGAGTTTATTCCTTCACCAATCCAAGTGCAGTTCTTTCTTTCTGGTACCTCAGTGTCATTAATTTAAAGGAAGAGCTTACATCATCACTCTTGAGTTGCTTGACAGCTTCAAGTTTTGCCTGTGGGTGTTACATTGCTTTCAGGGACATCTTATATAATAATGCAGATGCCTTTTTTCAGCTGGCACAGCACATCTACAAACTTAAATTTTACTGAGAACTATGCTAGTATGGAGGCTTCTTAAAGCTCTGAATATCAGCAAAGAGTTTGCGCCTTCAAGAGTAGCACAGGCTCCTCCCTCTGTGAAACAAAGTACTTTTGAATTTAAAACAAGTATCTTCAGTAAGAGCTGATCTCTTTGTAAGACAACCTATGATAAATACATTAGAAAATAAACATACTTCAAAACTTCTCTGCAGAAAATAACGTAGGGGGGAGAGAAGGAAGGCCCGTTGTCAAAAGGTGACTCAGCCAAGAAAAATCTCTTAGAAAGTTCACCCAATTCATGTGAGACCTGAGCTTTTACACCCAATAAGCCTCGATCATCTAGATATCAGAAGCTGTAGGGCTTCTTTGTTGGTTTTGTTTGTTTCACTCCATAGTTGGTTCACTGTAGAACTAGCTTTGGTTTCTGCTACAGAGAAGAAATAAGAGTCACCACTTCTCACTGCTCATCACTGAAATACACTCTCAAATTATTCTAGTTTTCACTTCCTGCTACCAGTTAGTGTTATGTTTCTCTCTGTCAGAGAAAGAGGCTTTTAGTACCTTTTTTTTTTCCTCTTCATGCATTCACAGACAAATCAGGTTACTGCAAACAGATTTTCTGTTTCTGAAATAATACAGCAGCAAAACCTGTAAATTTGAATAAAACTCCTTTAGAGTTTTCCAACTGACTGTACTAGAACATACTTTGTTTCTCAAGACCTAACATAATATGGCATTATCATTATGGCTTTGTGCCATTGTTCCCATCTTCATTATTTCTCACAATGTAATTTCTGGTTTTAATTATCCACAAATTTTATTACTTATTTCATTACTGAAAATATGAAACTGCATTAACC
Organism: Balearica regulorum gibbericeps; assembly: GCF_011004875.1. NCBI lineage: Eukaryota > Metazoa > Chordata > Aves > Gruiformes > Gruidae > Balearica > Balearica regulorum. The sequence goes on from NC_046186.1 coordinate 64,045,419, forward strand.
TAGAACCATTCTCTATAACTCTAGTACAAATACTTCCTCTCAGTGATTACTATTATCTGCCAGTTAATCAGTTCTACATCCATTTAACATATACTTTGTGGATAATATGAATGCTATATTTTAATTTACACTATTCTATGACAGCTATTTTTGTTAAAGATGATTTAAAAGATCTGTTTTCCAATAAAGTCGTATGAGACCACTCCTGTTATAGAAGAATTTCCAAATCTGCAACAGGAACCCATCATACAGATTTTTTGCCTAGAATTGATACATGCTAATTGGCCTGTAGTCACCTGGTTCACCCCACTTTTCTTAAAAAGAAAACTTAGATGCTACAATACTTTTCTGAATTTCTGTATTACTCCAAGGTTTATTCAAAGTGAACATAAAAGGCCAGATATGTCTGTCAGCCAACTTCTTTAGAATTGCAGATTCAAATTGCTTAACCATCCACAGTTTAAAGCTTTTTTCTAGCAAGCAGAGTTTAACTTATTCTTCCATTAGAAAATTACTTTATAGTAATTAGTGATCCTGCTTTTTTTGAAGTAAATACTTTTCACTTTTCTTAAAAATGTATGCAATTCATAAGTGAAACTTTGATTCTTGTTTAAGCAACGGAATGGCAACAACTTCCAAATGAAAGTTCACCTGTGCCAGTAACATTATCAGGTGCAATGTTCATGATCCTCAACTCGTATCAGGTCAACTATTCAGGATTACTGTGCTCAGTCAAGGTCTGGCCATATACCATTTTCTTCAAAGCTACTGGGTCTTTTCTGTAAGGCAGACCTGTATGCTGGAGAATGAGAAAGAACTGAGTCCTGTCATCAAGACACAACGTCCTTCATCCATGGCTTTTATTACACTAGAAAGTGGGGGAAAGGGGAGCACACAGAAGAAAAAGATTGTCCGTGAGTTTGTACAGATGTGTAGAAATAGCACGAGTTTCTGTGGGTTCCCCAGGCAACTACTAGCCTAGAGAACTGTTAACATGCTCTTCTCCTAGCAACAGCACCAAAGGCTTACAAGGCACAAAGCGGAACCTCCCGAATTCTGTTTATGTAGCTTACCACATGTTAATATTTCTCTCTTTCATTTGTGACCTCAAAATTCTAACTCAACATCAAAAATCATGGTATCAGTGACAAACTATGTTATAGAGTATTTGGTAGAGATCAGTCTTGCTAGCAGCCTCATTGTTCTAACATACTAAATACAAAATATCCTCTTCGAATCTTAAAGAAAAGACTAAGTCACTACTGAGAAATAATAAAGGGGGCTGAAGATTTACTAGAAGTTTTGAAAAACAAGACCCTGCAGAAACATAACAAATAAAACCTTAATATAATTCAGATACACACAGACAGTGCACATGAGAGGAAGAGAAGACATAAGAAGCAAACACAACCAGATGAAAAACATCTGAGTGATCAAACTGGCAGATAAGGAACAGGGGTTGTTGATAAAGCCCACATTTTGCCTGAGTCAAATCAAAGTACAACCTCAAACTAGCTATTTTTCCTATCACAAAGTCCTGACTTTTTTTAGATTACTTTACCACTGTACATGCTGGTAAGGCAGTTCCTAACTTAAGAAAATTAAAAACAAGAACATTGAGCTTGACCTCTATTCAGAAACACTTCCTCACAAGCAAGGAAAGAGCATAACAAAAACAGCCTGGCTTATCAAGTAGATGGCAGTCAAACATGGTATATAAGTCAAGCAATACACCTACTAGAAAAAGTGTAATGGAAAAAGATGACTAAAATACCAGCCAGACAACCATAAGGCAACAATAACATGTGAAGAAGCTAAAACCAATCTTACTTCGAATTTCTTCCTACTCCTCCTTTATACCAGCAGCTGTTGCTCAGTGGCAACTGCATCCCAGCAAATACAGCTGCTGTGGTACAGCATAAAAACAGAGTTTTTACAGAGTTTTTACTTTTACAAAAAAGTAAAACAGAGAAGTGGGAACAATCAATCTAGTTTAACTTTCCCCGTTAAGTAAACTGCAGAGTACTAAAGGGGAAGCACAGATGGCAAGAATAGAGAACTTAAATGTACAAGTTCTCCACTGTTCAAGGTGATAGGATAGGTAAAGTATTTCTTATTTAAAAAAATGTAGCTAAATACTACCTTTAGTTCCACTCTAGCAGCTCTAATGAAGTCGATAGCAATGCAGAAACATTACGGAAGGTTAAACTTTGCCCAACCCTGCAAACATACACTTGCTCAGCTTTATGAGGGCACCTGAACTCATTCAAGTCATTGTTTACATGTGACAAGCAAAGAATGTGTCTGCTTACAGGAGCAGAGAACAATCTTTCATCCGAAAGAAAAGTGTAATTTTTTTATGCCAGATGGTCACTTTGACTTTTAATCAGTAAGTACCAGCATATTATCACTTGTATAACCTAAAAGTTATTTACACGAATCCCTGCAATTCCATGGCAACGCTCATTATGTGTGTACTGCACCACAAACAGAAATTTTCTCCAATAGCCATTTTACATGGGATATGAGAGGCTGTTTCTTCAGGAAAGGATTACTTTCAGATGAAGCTCTTTTCTAACTCATCACATAAAATCTTCTGTCTGTTCTCCTAGAAAAAGAAGTAGCAGATTTGTTTTGTGAATGAGAGAATAAACCAGCCTGGTGATTTTTACTAATCCAAATACACATAAATAGAGTTCACCATAACACTAGTAAGTTAGAAGCTTGTACCTCTACAATTTAGTGAATACCACTAAAAAGGTAAAAATATGAAGGCATTAAAATTTTGCTGTTAGATGTATTACTGACAAAGCAGAATTACTTCTAAATTTAAGACTTGCAGTGTAGAACTGGTGGAACACTGCTCTCTTGTGGTTAAATACCTGCAGTTCAACTGCTGAATGTATCTACTGTTTACATCAATTATTTTCAACATTTTCAAATATATTTTATTCTAAGACATTTTTTACTGATTAGGCGTCTACTGCAACCAGTGCCAACTCCAGCTCTGCACACTGTGCTGCTCTCTCTCCATTACCTAAAGAGGGAATTTAAGCTCCTGCTTTTGGTTCTCTGATCCATTGAAATTAAATGCCTAAATTAGCCTTAAACAAAAGGTATGAATACTTCCATCCCAATAACAACCAAATGAGAGTCTGAACATTCCTGCTCACACAGAGAAATAATCTGCTTTTAAAGCCTCCTTCAGTCTTCCAGGCAAATAGCCTGAAGGAAAATATAAGCAGAAATTAAAATGTAAAGAGGACTAGAAACATAGCTGGAACAAAAGCACCACATTGTTTTCCTTTCAACATGCAAAAAAAAAAAGTCAAATTCCCATTGCAGAAGGAGAGATATTGCTGACAGGATTATTGGGGAAAATACTGAATATCAAAAGAAGGGCCTTTTTATTATTATAATTAGCTATTAGAACTAATTCTCTAAATAAAGAATACTGTGGAAACTAATGTCTAGCACAATCATTAATGTCCTTCAGCTAAATAGCTAAATTATAGCTAGATAAAACAGAGTAAAGTTATGATATTGCAAATGAAACTACTATTTCAATCTCCTAGTACAAAACATGACATTTTAATTTAAAGAAAAAGATCCCTTTAGCAACACAGAAGGTTTTAGAATCTTCTATTTTTTGCTAGGATGGCAAGTTCAAATACCTATTGTAGGTGCTTCCATATATAAATATATAGGATTCATAGTCACAATGAAGTGGTTTTCAGTCATTTCTTTTTCTGTTAAACACGGGCCAAGATCATTTATCTGTAACATAATTTTGAGCTGTCCTAATATAAATTAAATAACACAGACATTTGGGTTAATATTAGTTATCTTATACGAGATAGCTATTTTATTAACAAACACCCACAGATGGACAGGCAAAACATTTCTTTGCTGAATAATTAGAGATACAAAAAGTACATTGAAAACTGATAGTAAACAGAAATTAGTTCTGTTCTGTCGGTGACTGCTATTAAAAAGAGAAAATATTTCTAGAGCACAAGAATTTGTAATTGAAGGGCAGCTGTCGTCTTTAGCCTTTACCCACAACATAATTTTAGTTATTGTTAACATAATGTCTAAGCAGTTAGACATTGGGCTCCTAAACAAAAAGTTTCAAGGTGTAACTACAGAGCATGATGTACATCGTCATAAACCACTGAAACATTTCCGAACAGCAAGAGAGGAAAAAGCTTGCAAAGACCCGTCCAGATTGTGCCTTTCACATTAGTCAAACTGCAAGAAACAAAAGCAGATTTATACAAACAGATACAAGCATTAATCCATGTCTTGCTTCTTTTTACGTAACTAGAGTTATTCTCTCACAACACATGCATTACTTTTAATGACCTTAGAAGATTTTTTCCTTTTCTTACAAAATCCCTTCTATACTTACTATCCAATACCTGTCCTTTTTTGCTATACTGTTTATAGTAACTTCAGCTTCATACTTCAACAGAGTATTTTGAAAAATAATGAAAAAAATCCCTTTATACATGGGTGAGTTACAACTGGTATCCTTTTCCTTCTAGTTAAGCTACATGCTTCACGTCCAAATCATTGAAATTAAAGGGACAATTTAAAGTACACTGAGTTTGTCTGTGGGAAGCTCCTGTACCTACCACTATAGTATTTACCTACTTCCAGTTTCTCAGTGGCAGAACTATATTTGTTAACCAAGGCCAGTACACTTGCTGACGAACCAGATGGTTCAAACGTGCTTTTTTGTAATAGCTCCTCTCTTCTTTTTAACCTGTTTCTTTTATCCCCTGAAGATTACTATTCTCTCTTAATAATCTTTACACGTTGAAAAGAGAAAATTTTGAAGGAGACAGTGACCGAAAGAGTCTGACTACGCCAACGCAGGAAGAAGTATTGAGACAAAAAAGGATAATGAAACAACTAATGGAATAGAACTGCAATACATATATTGTACAGAAAATATGATGCTGCATACAAGCAATAAGGCAAGAAAGGGAAAAAAATCAGTACATTTATCGAAGAAATACTACAATAGCTTAGCTATTAAGTTATACTAAATTACATAAGTACTGCAAAGATATAACCAAATAAAAAGCACACATCCACCTTGTGTAGATTTTATCCATGAACAAAGATTTTCAAAACAGTCTTGCAAGGAAAAATTAACAAAAGTGTAAGCTGTGAAAGGAAACTGAGAAAGGATAGTATGTCCTTTCAAAACACCTCCAGAGACAGAAATCAGTTCAGTATTTTAAAACCTCACACAAAATCACAAAAGCGAGTATTTTATCAGGAGTTAGTATCCTGATAGCTATTAACTGCCTTGTAAATCTTTTAACTACTACTTAGACTCTACAAAGTCTAAATTATGAAAGTTTACTTTACAGGTACTTTGAAAGAATTTGGTAATTAATGCCTAGACTTACACTTCAAAGAAGTTTCAAGAACCATTTTCTGTGTCTGGCAATAATTCTCCCAAACAAGATAAAAGGCAAAAGAATGGCCTGTGGGCTGACATGTGAACAGAAGTTTATGAGATTGCAGGCACTAGCACTGAAAAATAAAGAATAGAAAGCAGGATAAAATAAATACATACGTGTAAAAATCTGCTTGGTTTTACAGTTTTGGTCACCATCAGTTTTCAAATTCTAGAGGTTTGTCATTAAAACTTTAAGAGAATCAGCAAGCCTTCAAAGCCGCATCAAATTCCTAAAGAAACTACTGGTGCTTGCATCAGTTCTCTTAAAAAAAACCCCGTAGCACAATTGCCAAGACATTCCACCTGAAGCTAGCTGCTTTTATAGAGCAGGTAAGAGTCTAATTGTGATTTTAAAATAAGCTGCTAATATGTTACACTGAAGAATAACAGAAATTGTTTAAATTTATAAAAGAGATTATATAATCTTAATGTCTAAACAAATAAAATAATTATCAAATTATTCTTCACTAATACACGGGAAACTATATGCAAGACAGATCTTTTACATAGCAGTACATTCTCAATGCCAAATGCTTTAAGTATGATGAATACACATGCCTGAGAAAAAAAAAATACTTATACTAATATTGAGGACAATGCTGTTCAAAAAAAACCCAAACTACATTTTCTCACTTAGAATTGTAATAATATAGACTTGTATCTTAAAACAACTGGAAGTTATAAAATCAAATCATGCCATTGACTGAGGGCAATACGAATGTCAAATTTTCACTTGTTTCTCTCATCACAGTGGGCTGACACTGCCCATTTTGACCACTGGAAAACTTCAGTTTTTCTATGTGTCTTCCAGCCAAGTCACAGCAGTATGTTAAGCATTGGAACAGAATGTGCAAACTATTCATATTTCACAGATATGCAATGCCAATGCTCTAAAGTATCATACACAATTAATTCATAGATTATTCAGATAGACCTGGAAGGTAATACAGATGTAGTTGAAGTAGGTATCACTATGAAAAAATGTATTAGCAGATTACCTGGAGGTCTGTTCTGAGAACCTGCTACAGCAAACCAGGATCGTGAACATCTCCCAGATACCTGCAATCCCTGGCAAAGAGATTTCAGAGAAAGCAGAAGTGAAATCTGGCTGCAGACTTACCAACAGCAGGACACCTGTGGTTTCCATAGTCTTGCCTGCAGGATTGATTTTTCCCCAAGGCTTCTGATCAGTAACTCAAAGGCTAACATGTTTAGCAGGATCCCTTTATCAATTAGGCTTTTGCAAGAGCCCCACAAATAATTTCACTATTTAGGTAGGACTAAAGAGCACTGTAATTAATTCCTGAAAAAAGGAATAGACTGAGGGCAGTGAATACTGTTGCATATTCTCTGCTGTGCCTTTCCCTGCCAAACTCTGTACCTACACATCCAGAGAGATGACAGATTATACATTAATTGTCCCTTACAAGTAATGAGTAAGTCTGGTGTATTATAGGAGTTTATCAGCAAATAGTGACATTCTGGCTGTTCAGGTAATTGTATTTATATTCTTGTAATGAGAAACTCACTGATAGAGAACTCAGATGTCCTAGGATTTCCAAGAGAAAAAATCTTAAGAGTGCTTTTAAACAACTGCATTGTATTTTTCCTTCTAGCCCTATTTACTCAAATTAAGGGAAAATTTTTATTCTTGTTTCAATTTTATCAATTGAAAAACTGGATATACTATACATATTTCTTAGTCTTTCTAGTGGAAAAACAAAACCAACTTTCATTCCCCAACAACTCCTGAAGCAAGACATCCTGCCCAAAAATTCATCAGGAGTGATAGCAGAATAACTTTTCCAGACTTCTTCAGTGATAAAAATAAGAAGACACAACATTTCACAAAATTGTTCCAGTAGACCAATAGAGCGCTCACGTTCCTGTGTCTCTTCCTCCTCCCCCATATCACTACCCCATCTCTAAGTGTTGCATGGTCACTGAGCAATTCAGTCAGGGACCATATATAAACAAGGTTATTTGTATGTAAACAGGGCATGGACAATCTTAGAGAACCTCAAGTTGCTTCCAAGTTGTCGATAGATGTTTTTGTCAAAGAAAATAAGATGACAAAGCCACATTTCCATTAGTTCTGAAAAGGAGAAATCTCTGCAATGGGTGCTAACTTTTTCATCACTAAACACCACTATTTTTTCATCTTCTTGATATTGAAAACTGTCAGATGTTACCAGATGCCACCCACAGACTTCTCAAGGTATACCAAGGCTCAATGCCTAACCTAATTTATATCTGGAACTACATAAACCAAAGAATCTGTTCTCATGACATGTGTAGGTGGTATGTAGTTGAAAAAAATCACATGGCCCATGACTTACTCTTTTCCCTAAGGAAGCGGATCAGCTACACAAACTACATGACCACTCAGTTCACATCAGACTGACACAAAAATCAGAGATCAGAGACCCAACGACCTAAAGGGTCACACAGCTCACTAAAATGTGCAGATCCATCTTAAGTCTGACACTAGATCCTTAGTTTAAAGAAATATCTGAGAGAATTCCCTTCCAAAATGAAAAGACACTTTGAAATTCAAAATTCTCACTGCAAAATGCTCCTGTAGGCCAAACTTGTAGTTAAATGATGAACTCTGGAGAGAACAGAACAAAAAAAAAAAAATCACATACAAAAGGAGTCCAAACCGGTAGTTCTTCCTGAAGAGAAGAAACTGCTGATCACATAAAGCAACAGAAGTAGGAGAAAGAAAAGTCTAGTGTACTCAGGGCTCTACAGACTAATTCAATCTCTCACAGCAAGAATTCCACCTTCACATTTTCAGTCACAACAGAAGGGCCACAAGCGCCAAGATCCTCTGGATCTACAAGTGCTGATGTAACACAAGAGATAACTTGCTCCACCTCATCACCCTGCAGATATTGAGCAAAAGGAAGCCGATTCATAGGCTTTACACTCCACAGGACTCAGCTGCCCTCATATGCCCTTCTGCAGGCACTGCACAGGCTCCCTTCACTATTGCTCCCTGCTGCCCTAGCGCATCAGAAACCAGAGCATCAGGCAAAAGATGACAGGGAGCTTTGATAGAAGAGGGTAAGTTTGGTAAGTACAGGGCCAAGCTGGCTATTCTGCATCAATTTCCTAGCAGTTGTAGAGTTAAGGGAGGGAATGTGACAAATTTTGAAGGTGGAAAGAAAGGGAAGGTCAAACTGTTATGGACTGTGAGAGGAATGGGTGAATGTGATGAAGTTCAATAATTACTAAATTCAGAAAAAAAAAACATCTAGGAGACATGATTTTAGAAGCATAAAGTAACAACTCACTTAAGCTCCAATTTTAGTCAAAGATAAATTTGAAAATTAAAACAGAAGTATGGGATTTGCACAGAAATTTCTTACAACTGTGTAAATAAGACTGAGCAGTAAGAGGGAATCCAGCTGCTAGTCTACTCTGTGTGAGCCAGGAAATAGAAGACACACAGGATATACAAGGGACACATTCAATAGTCTAATCGATAGGATTTTGGTTTGATACATCAAGATAATTAGCCAAAAGATTAAGTGAAGGCAGCTACTGTAAGCAGTGGATCGTAACAAATTTGTAAACAAGGGACTCCATCAGGAGTTACTCTGTCAGGAAAAATGTAAGCTCTATTTTAAATAAATTGTATTATCTAAAATTAATTAAGAAGTTGTCTAATATGGTTAGCTCTTAAGATACAGAAGAGTTAGTCTGCAACACAAAATACCACTACCACACACATCTATGAGGTAAAGGAAGTTTTATTTTATAAACCCTTGTGAACAAAACAGACTTCATATGGAGAAGCCAAGGAGGGAGTTACTGTTTATTTACATACGGAATTTAGACTATGTGCTAGCAGATCTCTCTACAAGGTCGTCTTTATCTCGGAACACAACTGCCCCATATTATAGGCGTTTAACAGACAGCCTACAGTTCACTTACAGCATAACAAAGTTTCACAAACATAGAAGTTCATCTACTGACCCAAAATAAATTAGAATACTGCTTGCACATGGACTATGAAGTTGCATCAGCAAACTGCAAAGAAAACTGAGGCAACTCTACCATTCTAATGAACAGTATTTGTTACCATTATATACAGTCAGTTACATGTAACACACTAACAAGAAGATTACACTTCCTCGTTATTTACACTGGAGTGCAAACAGAGCACACAGCTGCCACACCAATAATTATTTTTCTTTCACACACACTTCCTTCCTGCATTTCCCAGGTTTCAAACATACTGCTCCATAGCAACAGAAGCCTTCTTTTGGTTCTGTGCTTCTCATCACATCACATTCACAAGTTTGCTGTGAAACTAAGGAGAAAGAGGCAGAAATTTTACAAACCCTGCAACTCCCAAACCACAATTGCATTGAAGAGATGTTCTACAACACATTACAGCACCTTACAGCAGTTTCAAAGTGGACCTGCCACTTACACACACTATGAAGTTTCCTCAGAAGTCTCCATCTGTTAAATATGAGCTTTCACCTTCCACGTTGGTACCTGTTTAACTTCATCAGTTCTCATAAGACTAGATTTTGCATTTGACTTCAGACTGCAACGTCCAACCTGGGGAGCAGAGATGGAGTTAAACAAAATTATATCAAAGGCAACTGAATAGAAGATGTTTACAATAAAGACAGTTTGGAAGAGTTTTTGCACTTAACGTAGGAAGAATAAAATAGTACGCCTGTGCAATTGCTTTATGTACATTTATTCCTCAAAACACTCAAGGCTAAATAATTAGAAGCTTGATCACAAGCTCATAAGATTATTCTGCTTTAACCAGAAAAAGTCCATCTTTCTGTGTCTACTTCTGAATATGCTGGCCTTAAACAATCTCCCTTCCAGGACTTTATAATTCAGCCATTAGATCCTGGAACAAAAGCTATTTCATAAACAAGATGTTTCAGGATCTAACTTTGATCTTTGTATCTAGAATCAGGTATGTCAGCTATGCAATGCAAGAGTCTGTAGCATCCAAAATACAAGCCTGGCTGTTTTTAACAAGTTTCTAATTTTTCCTTTGGGGAAAAAAAAAGCCAACAAGGAAATTTACTAAGGCTGCACCAGAGCTTTTGACTCACTACAGTCTGTATGCTACATTTCTCTTGCAGAATCCTTGTGGCAAGTGAAATTAAAAAAGACAAAACAAACCAAATCATTACAGCTGGAAATAAAACTTAAGGAAAACCTAGATGTGTGGTTTTCAGCCAAGCAGCTAGCCGCACATATAAGCAGCAGTCTTCAAAGAGCGTCTGGATTTCCATGACATGTTTTGCATTATTATTTCCCTCCATTAGGCTAACAAATGCCACAGTCCAAATCTTTCTCTCACTCTTAAGAAATAAAGTTAGAATTGCTAAGCAGAGACGCAGTTTAAATTACTGCCACCTATTTCTATCCATCTCATCTAAGCAGTTCTGATGTTTGTGGATGTCTCTTAACAATTAGCCAACTACTGCTGGACTGCACTGAGCTTGCACAGGCTGCTCTACAGAGACCAGTGCTCAGGATCATCTTAGTCAGATGGCTCTGTCTACCGCACTTTTCTTGTTTGTAGCGAAAACTGTATTTTTCATGGGCTTTGCAACAGCATTCAGAATCACATCTCACGCTGGATGAAGTAAACTGTGTGAAAATGATGCTACCTCAAAGAAAAATATTATAGACAATGCTTCCATTTTCATTTCTGAAGGCATAGCATGTATTAGTCAGACCTTCTGTACCTTCCTAGCATCTTTATTTGTAAAATTAGTCAATAAGTAGTATTACTAACTAGACACACAATTTCTATGCTTCGATACCTGCTGTAACCATCAAGCAAACAACCATAGATCAACCAACTATGAGCTGAATTTTTAAAGTCAGTCTTCTAAGTTTTGTCTCTTGGCACATCTAGAAGTATATTTACTAGTCTACATCCACCCAAAATAATTATTCTTTGAGATTCTCTGCCTTGATTATACTTGAAAAAGAGCAACCACCTAGGCTGATGGCTTAAAAACATTGTAGAGAAGTTGTAGACTTGTAAAAAAACTATCCAGGAAAACAGCAGTCACTTCAAGAATATAAAAACACATTCTTATATAAAAACATACCAGTGGGATCTCTGGACTAGAAAATGGAGAGCTATCAAAAGATCGGTTTTCTTTGTCCAGGGAATCATCTTCATCATCATTTTTATGTGCAAATTTCTGCTTCAGTGCATGAGTTAGTAGAGCAACTGGATCCCAATCTGAACTTTGCCTCTTTTTGGGTTTAGAAAGAGGAGTACCTCCAGGTGACCTACAAAGAATGAGAATTATTGTCTCCTGCCACTAATCCTGTGCTGAGTGACCCAAAATCTAGAGAGAGAACTTCTGTATACACTCTATCCTATAAATCCCTGAGTACACAAATAATGCTGCTAATGTTATTTTACAGCAGTTCACCAAACATGACTAATACAAGTACACCCAACAACTTGACAGATAGATTCTTAGCTTGACAATACAACTTGATGCTGTTCCATATAGAAAAATGGCAGTTAATCAGCACGAAGTATTAAAGTATTGCAAATAAATAATGAGGAAAAAAGCAAAATGTGCAGTTTTCATAGCAGGTCTCCTAAGTTATATTAAGATATGTCAGCTGCCTGAAAGATCATAGCAATTTTGATCATTACTCCCTCCAATAACATAAATTCATTATTCAGTTAAGTTCTACCTTCAGAATACAGGTAGATATCTAAATCCAGAAAGCATTTTGGCTGCACACCTACCATTTCCCACTAATTATGCCCCTGCTCAAGATGATAGTTGTTGAAATTGTCAACCTCAACATTTCACTTTCTTCATTCACTGTACATGGAATTATGTGGAAGAAAACAGATCTAAGGAAACACATAGGCTTACCTAAGTGCATTTTGTATTTGCTTTAGTTACTGTGAAAATGTCATCAAAAGTGTAAGGGTATGCTTTAGAATTGCATATAGATAATTTGCCCAAGACTTTTGCTAGTTATTTTCAGGGATAAACCTCACAGTTAAGAAAATGCTGAAATAAGAATGCAGTAAGTTTTGGCAAGTGACATTATTCCCACATTAAGAGCTCTGAATATTCATTATAGACTCAGCTGTTCTTAGATACTCGAGAAGTTCAGGAAAGACATCCAACAACCTCCATCACACCTAGCATTGTAGAGCAACACTGACCTGAAGAGGTATTGCAGTCTTCAGTAATGCATTATTGTTACATGTCAACTGTGCTTACCATCAAAACAGCAGAACATCTTAAATATTTATAATCCAACTGCACTTTTGAAATACAAATTTACAAAACATTTTCAATGAAAGATACAGCATGTATTTTCTTTAACACTTTAAAGCTAGAACCAGAATACTTTGTGTATGTTAACTGTAGTTTTCCAGTGCTTCCCCAAGGATTTATCCTTTCACAGTGAATCCAAAGTTTATTTGTTCAGATCAATTTCCTGTGACTGTGTAGGCAACTCTGTAAACGATCTCCAGATAGCAACACACCCACCTCCCCGCACCAACCTGAGATTTGTATACTGAAGCAGATGACCAGTTTTAAATGCTGTGATACTTGGCGTGTTTTAAATGCATCTAAAAGTCACGTCACAAGTATCTTACATTCCAAGCTGTGAACTTAGAACTTGCCAACTTAAGTTTGTTAGCAGTAGCTGCACATTAAATGATGTTTCACATTGGTGCTCTCTGGTGCTACTGAAGTGCTGTGATGCTTACAGAGTCTTGGCTTACTCAGATACACATTCAATTCAACCTACCTCTCAATAGCTCGCAACTGAACCTTGTTTAGGTCTTTCAAAACATCCATCATACTAGGAATATTCTTTGTCCTTTGGTGATCAGCACTATCAGCTGCAGTTGAACCACTGTTTCTCGAAGCACGACGCTTTTTTATAAGTTCAATTGCCGAATTACTAGCATCGACACCAGATGGTACACCAGAAGGAAGTGGAGGAGGCGAGGGAATTACAAAGTGATTGTGAGAGACGGACAATGGCGTAGAAGTCATGGCTGGCACTGGGTAAAATCCATCTGGAATGCTGAATGTTTTAAAGGTTTCTGGACACAGTTAGAAAAGAAAAACAGTGATTTTATTTTTAGTCTTTATATCTTCACAATTAACAATATTAAGCAACATCTAGAATGACTCTGTTTTAAGAGGGCTGTCTTATCTTGAAAGGACTTTCTTACACACCTCACACATTATACCACACAAAAATTATACTTAAAGAACTTCTTTTATTTCAAAGCCACAGATTCAGAACATGTAAAATAATTAAACTGAAGTGTCTTGTGCTGTTCCAATTGTCTCCATTTGTGTCTTCAATCTTAAGCGCTAGATAAATCAGCAAAGCAGCCCTCCAACAGCAAAGCAGCCTGCTACTACTACTACATACAGTTCATTCTCAGTGGTCTGAAGGTCAGAATAACCCACATGAAGCAAAAGCAAAGATAACCACAAACCATGTAAAACAGACTACAACACTGAGTGCAATGGAGAAGCAGCAAAGGAAGAGTCAAAAGAAAAGCTAACTGTAGCACAGAGGTGACTCACAATACCATGCAAAGGTAACTACCTCACACCAGTCCAAATATTTCAACAACCACAGCAGGGTTAGTCTACAAGTAAGACAATCAAGAACTCGAAACTTTTAAAGGGGGTGAGAAAAAAAAGTCACGAGATAGTTGGTGTCCAGTATGAACTTTTATCTTTGATATGCTAGTGACACATTTATTTGCAGCATTTGTTTTTGTCAAAGCCTGAACCTGAATGACTTAGACTACTTTTTCTATTCATTATTTTGATAACTTGCCAGAAACAGGCCAAAACCCAAAAGGGATAATTTCTAGTCTGTAACTTTTTTAGCCTATGAATAGTGTTGCTACTAAGTTCTTTCACAAACATGGAAATGAGTATAAAGATCACTTAGGATCAACTGCATTCGAAATTGGTAAACAGGCTACAAAATAGAAGAGAGGAAGGGAAAAGCAACACCAAAAACTAAAAGAGAAACAAAATACTATATTCTGTACATTTACTTGGTATAACTTCAGTTACAGAAGTTAGAGATGTTCTTTGTCAATATCAGACATGGCCAGCTGTGAACAGGAACTCTAAAGCAAAAAAAGGAAAACTTGGTTTTCTTCAAATGAGAAGGGCTTACGTGACGGAATGCTTCCCGATGTCTGCGCTGAAACAATCGCAGCAATCTGAGCACGAAGAAAGGTTAGCTCATCTTCAAGCGCAGAAATTTTCTGGAGTGCTGCTTGATCAACAAGACTGTCTTTTTGTATATTGTGTTTTGGAACACTTTGTGTTGAATCTATAGATGGATGTAGGTCACGATAAGCTGTACCTTTTTCTTTTCTCCATAATTCAGTCCTAGAAAGCACAAAGGACAGTTTCAAAAGGCTCAGCCAGCAATGGAAATCTCAAAACTTACTCATTGTCTGTTCAAACAAGTTATCATCGTTCAGCAAGACATAAATTTGCAAACTATTTAAGAAAACTTTACACTTTAAAATATTTTTAATGTCATGTGTAGTTAAGCCTCCCTTTACTCAAGTCTGATGCAGAGAGAGACATCATAAAGAGACATCATAAAAAAATAGTCAGATAATTTACTCGAGGACAGATTATATACATCATATGGTCATAAGATAGGATTAAGTTGTTATTATTCAATAACTATTAGACTGACATCATAAAGGTGTATCTCCTCCCTACTTGAAACAGTAGATATGAAAGGCAGGGAGAGTCAAATAATAATGATCTCTTAATTAGGTTTCACACATTTTAGTAATTTATCAAACTCCACAAGATGAACACTGCAAGCAGCAAAGAAGTTTCAGTCTTTCAGAAAATATATTGGAGAATAATCATGAATTTTAATACACACAGAATAAGAACTTCATCTTCTGTAAACTACATATGAATACAGACTGCATTAGAAAACTGTGCTACAAGTCTCAGGTTTTAATTTTAAAAATTGTTTCAAGTCTGTGCCTATAGAAATAACCCTAAAATACAGAATGAGCGCAAACAAATTATGAAACAGAGAAAGAAATTAAGTTTACTTTATTTATTCAAGATGTACTAAGTTTTGATTGAAACAAAACTAGACCTTTTCCCTTACATTAATCAACCTTTTACTTCAAATCAGACCTGCAGCATTGCCTCCCGATTTGCCAAAAACCCTGGCTCTTCCCACTGGCTCAGAAGAAAAAGATATCAGTTACAATACTTGTTCTTGAAAAACATCCTACAGAGCCACAAGAGAAGGAAGAGGAAGAAAGAATGAAAACAAAAGAATGAACTTTCATGAATTACTGACTGAAGAACAGCACAAGCAAGATAAAAGAGGCCACAGTTCCTTTCAACAATATTCTTACTCTTCCAGTCTTTTACAGCTGCTGAAAAAAAACCTTCCATAATTCAACAGTAACATCTCAGGAATCACAAGATGAAAGACAACTTTATCAAAAATTCTCTAATAAAAAGTGTGTTATTTCACCAGTTTCTTGTAGTTTCATTACCAGCAAGCAGCACAAAGATCACAGACAAACACATGCCAATATGAAGTAGAATTACATTTTCCAATATAGACGTAGTACAAGACTATACAAGAGTCCTAGTTTTAATCTTGGTTCTGGCTGACTCATCCTCTGATTTTGAACAGTGCCTTTAGAGGAACAGTAAGCCAACTTTCTGTTCCTTCTCGGGGGGGGGGGGTTGGGGGAGGAGGGTGGAGAATCTGTCATTTCACAGTACCTGTAATATTTTATAATTGTAAAACTATTTTCCTTTAACAATCTGTAAAAGCTAGAAAGAATTCTAAAAACTATATTCAAGGTAAATTCTTACAATAAATAAATCATGTTTTTCTTTCCATCAAAGCAACCATCAAGGTTTACACACATAGCACTGTAGTAATCAACATCAAAAGGAGACATTTAAATATTTTTCTTGTTCTCCCCTTTATAACATTCATCAAAATGCTTGTAAAGTAAAATTATAAAGATAAGAATAATCTTATTGTATATTGCAATACACAAGTTTTCCTTTAACTCCCTCTCTCACAAAGTACTTTGTGAGTGAAAACAAATTAAAATACCAGTAATGCATCTGATATGCTATTAGTCAGAGAAAAGAGGGGGCTCAATTTCAGCAGTCTTTCAGATAAGAATACTCTACATAGTAAGAATTTTCAGGTAAGCAGGAACTGCCCCCCTGAAAAACCAGAAAGCTTCCGTGGTTGGTTTAGCTGGAACCCTGAAAGGGGTAGGAACAAGAAGAAGGAAAAAAACCCCACCAACCCCCCCAAAAAACAACACACCACAAAGAAGAAAAGACATAAGTTACTTTTATTACTCATTTTTTTATGCATATATTCCACTTTTACTTACCTAAGTCTAGTAAATGCTTGTCCCTCATCATTTGCCACCCACAGGACATCAGCAAGTGACGGAGCTACAGGAGTTGGAGTTGTGCTTTGTTCATCATTACCCAACGGACTTGGGTCTTGAACAAGCTAAAAACAAAACAAACAAAAAAGTATGAAAAGAAACCAGATTCAGCACATACTAAGAGTTCTGCCTCAGCAAAAGGAACTTTTAAATAGTGCTGTAAGCAAGTTAAAAACAGTGAGCATAACAGATGCAACAGAAGAGTTACACAAGCTAAAAAGAACAGGAAAGCTATGACTACATTAAGAAACTAGAAAACTTAAATAGTTGAAGCATGTGTATAACAACAAATCACTTACTTGAAAGTAAGGTCTTGGGTAGGGCTCTAAGGAAAGAATTGTCCCAAGTCTACGGACAACACTTCGAGTAGATCCATATTCCTTTTTTTGGCAAACAGATATGACCTAAAAATAAGAATACCTTTTAATTTGAGCAAAATCAAAGCCTTCCATTCTTACAAAGTTAGTAAATAATTTAATGTTATATGTAATTAAAAATAATGCAGGTAGGTTAACCTAACCTTTCAATGCTCTTCTCGAGCTGAAAGTCCAAAGAGGCCTACACTGGTTTTAACAGACTGTTTCCAAAACACCACCACGATACAGCCTGTACCCAGTATGTTTTAGAGTAACACAAAGACCAACAAAGAACACAGCAGCTATGTCATGCAGCTAGCAATATTCCAATACTGACAAAAGAAAAAGTATGTATTTGAGTAACCATATGCATCTGTAAAAGTCTTAGGGAAAATAGTAGTAAATAAGTGAAATAAGTTTAATGTACCTTGACCTGATAGCTCCTTATAACTCCATATAACTGCTGGAAATGCCTTCTTGAGGAGATTGCTGAAAGAAGGCACGTTCTGATTGTTCGACTGATATTGCTGCTGAATACGCGAGTTTCCAAATATATGGCCTGTCAAAGAAACCCCAAGAACTCCCAACAATGAAACCAGAAATAACCAGGATAGCTCAGTCAAACTAGCACTCCTGGAGATACTTTAGTAGTTTCACGTAAATAAACCAGAACTACAAGTTGCAGCTATGCCTCACTACTGACATCCATCACTAAAGAGCTGCCCTTTCCCAGGTCTCAGAAAACACCTGGAAATTGTCATGTAGCCTTTCATTTAAAATAGCAAAACGTTAACAACTAGAGTGACTGCTTCCTCCCCTGCTCAGAGAAAAAGAACCCCTTGCATGGCTGTATCAGAACTGTGAGCCCACGAAATCCCACATGGGGGCAGCGTGCCCACAAGCTTTCCCACATCGGCAAACCCAACCGTACTTAAGGAGCAAAACCCGTCCTGCCGCAAGCAGGCGGCGGCTCCGAGGTGAAGACCCTTCCTCCCCTTAACCACAACGGCTGCAGAGAAGACGCCCCGCACTAGCGAGCCTCCAGGCACCGCCCGGCAGGAGGCATCCCCCCTCCCTCGCCTCAGGGTCTCTCACCTGGTCGGGCGGCCAGCCGAAGTACTCCAGTACCCGCCTGAGGAGATCCAGCACCAGCGCCATGGCCACCGCGCCCGCTGCACGGAGAGGTCGTCGCCCACCTCGCAAGCGGGGACACCGCGCCGAGCAGCGTCCAGCCTCCGCGCCACTCCCACCTCAGCGGAAGTACCCGGTGCCCTCTTTCTTCCGCGGAAGCCTCCAGCGGGCAGAAAAGAGCCCGCACGTTTCCGCTAATCCCCCGTCTCAGGCCGCGGCCGACGGGCGCAGAAGCCGGCCCGTAGCCCAGCTAGGCCGCCTTGGCCAGCAACACCAATCGAGGGGTAGGGGCAGGTGAGAAAGGAAATCACGCCAATAGGAAGTAGCCGGTGCTTAGCGCGGAGCCAATAAGGGGGCAAGGGCGGGCCACCCTCGCGGGGGATGTCGGGAGGGGGGCACGTTTGAATGCCGCCGCCAGGCCAGCCGGGCGCGGCGCTCAGCGGCCGCCCCGCGCAGCTCCAGGGGCAGCACCGCTCCCGCGGGGCCTGGCCCGGGGCCGCTGCCGGCTCGTCATGGCAGCCTGTCTGCCGAGTCGGGCCCACGGTCCTGCTAGAGCTCCCACCACAACCCCGACTGAGCACCAGCACCTCACGCCTGACTGACCGACCGACCGACCAACCAGTGGTTTCCGTTGAGTAACATTGGGGTTTGCTGCACAGGGATGGGACGGATATTCCTGCACATACCACTGAGGCAATTTCATGTGCTGGAATGATGCGTGTTATTCTAGTGGTGAGAAAATGAAACTTCAGTGTGTGCAACAGCAGAACCAGAGTACACAGCAACAGAAGAAGCACACTAGAGCAAGAGATGAGTGAATTCATGATGGGGCCATAGTAAGGAGCTAAACTGAAATGAGATGCTTTAGGTCCTCTACATAGTAAACTAACTCATTTGTTCTAAAAATTAAAAAGCAAGATAGCAGCAGAGTTTCAATACACAAAGTACCCTCAAATGCAGATGCCACTAAATTCACTTCACCTAAGAAATCTGGCTTTGGATACTGTACTTGCTCTTAACAGAGGCTTTTTGATTTTTATCTTGTCACCATTTCTGCTGTTTTGCTTAAACTCTGAAATCTGCAAGCAAGCCAAGAAAGCATAACAAAATAAAGACAGTGCTTCTACTTAAAGGAGAAGAAACATAGAGATCATCTCCCTCCAGCTATGCAGTGTTACCTGCATGTAACTACAAATTCTTTCAAAGACCTAGTTGTACTGTTCCAAATAGCAGTAATTTCACCAAAGCTTTCAAGAAATTAAGATAAATGGGATTATCAGACATTTTCTTTATTCATGTTTACAGGTATGTGTTAGCAACAGTTCCTAAACAAAATCCTGTAACTGCAACACATAGCTGCAACACAACTGTTACTGCCTGTTCTTGTAGTCACTATTATCCCTATATTGTCATGTGGATTGATTCTCTAAGGCCAAACACAAAGGAGGAAATAATTACAGCTTGTACTAACAGTATAAAGCTGTTTTAAGGGCCTATTAGGGGCCTAGGAGGGTTTATAAGCTTGAGAAGAGGAAGGGTAGGGCTTTTTAATGGGTATTTTGAAAAACTGAGCTACAGTACTTGCCTTAACAAAATGTACTGCTCACCCACTTCTCCAACACCTTCTTAGTAAGGAACAGGAAGTGTAGGCACGAGCAGATGGAAACAACTGCACATGGTTCTACCACAAAGCTAGGAAACAGCAAGGTCTCAAAAGCAACAGCAAAACTGAGGCAATTTAGTTTGACAGCATCACCACCACCAAGCAGCTGCTTTGCAACTGGATGTGCCAGTTGGGAACTCATACAGAAACGCTTCAAGTCATCAGCGCGTACAACCCTGAACAGCACAGATAGGACCTGCAGGATCTCTTAAACAAAAGGATTTTGTGAATGGCAAGCTTCAAGAAACGAGGAGAAGTGACACGGGGCTTCAGACTTAAATGCTGCAGCCTTTACCTCTGGAGATAAATCAAAGCTACGTAACAGCTCTGCTTTTGAAGCACCAGCACAGCACAACTAATGTAGGAAAGCTTTCATCACGTGTAGCTGCCCACTGTTACACTAATGGTACCGATTGTTCCTGGGAAGTAAGACGATGAGAGATTTAATCCCAAACCAAGACACTGAATGAGTGCAGAGAGTCTAGACTAACAGTATAACTACTAGATTTTTTTTTTTCTTCTTAGTGAAATGAAGGTCTGATTTTCTCTGAACTCCAAGGATAACCTGAAACTTCATAATGACACCACACAGAAATGAAGCGGATTCAGAAACTGCTGCATTGCTGGAGAGCAATGAGTCAGAATTAATTACTGAACTCAAAACATAGTTAAACATTTTATACCAGTAGGATACTTGGATTTTCTTTTTCCTACACATCCATCAATGATGATCTTTACCATCTAACACAAGATGTGCAAAATGCACTGAACTTCCATTCACAACAGTCATACAACTATGTCAGGAGCACCTAATGATAACCTCAAGTATGTTTTTCGTTATCATGACAGTGAAAATTCAGTATTCACAGTGAAGGACTAGTAAGTACTGAAGCCTTACTTCTGGATTTAAAAAAACCCAAGACAACTCCCATTTAGTTTCTTTTTCTTATAGATCTCTGATAGACTGCAACTTGCATCTTCTATTAGATTATCTTATTTAAGGCAGTTTTTTAAATAAACAAACTTATGTCTGTCACCATGTCTTCTATAATCAACAAATGACATTTTTAATAAACTACAATGAAATTAAGGATAATGAAAGAATTTTTATGACCTAACCTACAGATAGGTTTGTAGGATCAAATGCCATTATCAAAGCAATCTCTAACCATATTTCCTTGGACATGCAACTGAAGCAGAAAACTTAAATCTGCCTCTCATCATGCAGGAACTATCTTGCCTTATGACACACAGACCACAACAATCCACTTTCCAACTGGACCAAGGTGATACAGATTATCTATTCTAAGGTTATAGGTCAAGTATATCTTGGTCCTAGTTGTTAGTTTCAGACTGATGTTAAATTTAACTTCATTAGGACAGACTTTGACACTGCTGCCAAGTTTATTGTTTTGTTCTTATTCTTGCTTCTTCTGATACACTAAAATCTGTGTGAGCTTTGCTAAAAAGTCCAAGGAATAAGCAGTTTTACATTTCAAACAGCTATTAAAAGATGCACTGTACACGTAAATGTAGATCTTGCAACAACCACATAGTTTGCCTAAACTTCCTCAAACGTAAGGCAGGAATGACCCTTTAGTGACTACCACTAGAGGGCAACTATTAAGTCTATTTCCCCTTCTCCACAGATGCTGGTGAACTAGTACAATCTGAAACACAATTTCCTCAAATACATTTAGGATTAGTGACGGTACTACACTATTATGCCTTGTGGTGTTTAATTTGGATAGGCAGATGATTAACTACTCCCCAACAATAAAGCCAGTAAGAGGGCGTACATTATATATGTATTTAATACAAACACCTCTACCAAAGCTTTTTTTTTTTTAAGACATTATGTCCTTCTAAGGGGCAAAATAAGAACAATACTACACTATTAACTCCATAGAACATTAAGATTTACTGTATCTACAACAGTGTGAAAAAGAAAGCCTAAGCAGTCTTGTATCAGAATGTCCTTGTTCTGCTAATTCAAGCATGTTACTGTCATCCTTAACATTCTGTAGGTTAAAAGTGTACCTACCATTAAATTAAATTTGTGGGTTTGTTGTTTTTGGGTTTAAAAACCAAAACAAAACCAAACAAAAACCTGTCAACTAACTTCTGCACTTTGGCTACAAAAATACTAGAAGCACAACTATTTAGAAATCGGTGGCAAAGAAAGTTAAGACTAATTTCTCACACCTTTTGCTAACTTAACTTTTACCATCGAGTTGTAACTTCAGATTTACACCTTGTATAAAGTGGAATACCTAAGAAATGTACTTCAAGGGCACTGTAATGGAATTCACACTTTATAGAAATGTTTTAGTATATCTGAACTATCTTTACTGATTCCAGTTTTAACACATCTTGCTTTACTTTTTCAGGGATTTCTGTGGGGTTTTTTTGTCTTCCTCCCTCCCCACCTCCTCATCAATCTAATTTCACTTAAGGCTGTAAACATGATAGAAGATCTAAAGACTTACTCTTGCCAGATTACATACCCAGAGAGGCAAGTCTACATAGAGAAATTAATGAGGCATTTTAATAAACTGGAACAAAAATTGATTAAAAAAGCTAGATTGATATTGCCACCAATTCCTTAAGTAAAGTGTTCTATTGATGATTAAGCTATCAACAGAAAGCTGAAACTATAATCACTAGTGGCCCTGAAAACACCACTTGTACTTCAAACTTTACGGACAGCACATTTTTCTTGCAGTGAGTTTAAACCCTAGGTTTATAAAACCTTGAAAATTGTACTAAGTTACCCTTGACAAGAGAAGCATCTTTGCCTTTAAGAGCAAATCACTAGGTATTCATAATACATGACTCATCTGTTCTAAACACAAGCTACAGGAAGTAAGTTAGGTGTAGGTAGTTCTGCACTAACTACAGAGATGAGGGAGGGAACTCCAGTTTTCAGATCTGTTCAAAAGTTTCTGGCAGCAGTGACTTGGAAATAGGTTTCAAAAACTCACATCCCACAAAGGAAATAATACACTTGAAACTCACTTGAGTATTTATATACATATGTATTTCTCAGGCTTCTAAAGAAGAGTGAAAAATTTCACTCTCTAAGATAAAATTCTTGCTGCACTCTCTAGCACAGTGAAATAAGAATCCAGGTTTATCACTGACACGCTACGTAAATGTGGTTCTTGTGAACTAACTTATAATGAGCATTTTGCACAACTGTTTGTACTTACACTACAAGTGGATAACTACCCTTAAATACACTTCTTATAAAAAGGCAACACAGAAGTAGTAATCATTTTATAAAAAATGCTGCTCCAAGATTTCAGGTGTGCAGAGCTGTAAGTTTACTTCAGAATAAAACACAGACATAGGGGAGAATCAAAACTTTTAGAGTTGTACTTGACCATATATTTGGACAAAGCAGAATTACACTGCATATAACAAACAGTAAAATTTCTTAAAAGTTGTTACAAATATTTTACTTTCTACCTGTACGATCATTAACATAGTTTACTATATCAAGATTTTTTCTAAAGGCTTAAAACAAAAACAATCCCTCTAAACTACTTTCCAACAGTAAAATTTAAGTAAAATGCTTACATTCATTTGACAACAAAAAAACATATTAAAAATGTTGTGTGGGTGGTGCAAGAGCTGCTCTTTCAGCTATAACTTTCTTCCAAGGTTATTCCTGTGGAAAGAAAGAAAACAGTCTTGTTGTAAACTGTTAATAACCAAACTCCCACACCTTTTAAAGTGATCCTCCCCCCGCATACACACAACTACTTGAGATATTGCAAGATAAATTGTCTAATTTGCAATTTACTAAACTGTTTACCTTTTCCTCTTTGCGTCTGTCCTTTTCTTCATTATTCTCAATTGTTTCTTCTTCATCTTCCACAATCCCATCCCCTTGATATTTGTCGTGTGTCCACTTAGGACTGCTACCTGACTTTTTGAAGTTAAAACGCCCTCTGCCACGCTGGAAAGTACCACGGCCTCTTCCTCTTTTGGCCCAATAATCCACACCATCGTCTCTGTCATCATGCTACAATAATACCAAAGAATATGGTTAGAACACCTCTTAAATATACCCCTACAATGTTGGTACTCTATATCAAATTTATACTATACATAGGAAAAAAAAAACCGAGAACTTTCTAACAGTTCAGATCATAATCTACAGAATACATTATGAAGTATACCCTTACAATTCATGATGCCGTAACTAAAACCACAGCAATAAAATTGTTTTAAGAGCCCTTATTAGCTGTGGGTCTGCTCAAATGTTTCTAATAAATCAGTTCTGTCACTTATCTTCAGTCAGAAGAAAGAATTACTAGTTTTGAGGGGAAAAAAATCTGATTTTAAAGGAAGAAGGTCTAAGAATATGCTAGGATTTTTTTTTAAATTTTACTTCAATGCAGAGATAGAGGTTTTTAGACTTATTAAGGAAAAGTCATTGAAGGCAGTTTTCAGAAACACTGCTTCCCCTGCACAACATAGGGCAAAGGAAGTTTAAACTGTTTAAATCTGACATTAGCAAACAACAGTTGAGTTTCTCTGATTAATAAGCTCAGCTATCTTGCTACCAAATATATAGCCTTAGACAGTTTGGTAAGTCTTCTGATAATCATTCCGTGTACTGCATTAACACTATAGACAATTACTTAATGTAAAAAGGGTTTATATTTAGAAGAGTGAGGTACACTTGCTTCAACATCTACTTTTTTTACTTGTGATTTGGAAAGAAATCTGAACTATTAAACACATACCACACCTATATAAAGCAGTTTATTAACAATTATATATTACAAAAAAGTGAAAGGGTGGCACTATTTTTTAAATTAAAAAACATCTTTAGATATGAGAAAAAAGTTTAACCACTACAGTTAGTTATTTGTTCTAGCCCTCATAGAATTTCTTAATGAATACATTATCACAGCTCTAGGTTTACAGGTCTCAAGAGTTCATATATGTGTGGGGAGATGGAGGAGAACTCCTTGTACAAACATCAAAATTGTAATTGTATTATTTCTTGGATTACCTGCTAACATATTTATGACAAACTATAATGCCATAGGAGAAAGCCTAATCTTCACTACTTGGTGAAACAATACCCTTAGAAGTTTGCATTGTTAAAGAAATCAACTGGAGCAGAGACTACATAGTCAGTATACGCTACTTACTGGGTGGTTACATCAACAGTCATTCTTTCATAATCCAGATGGGAAAAAAGCATCAAAACTAAGGTGACTTTCTTATGACTATCACACTACTCAACTAAGAACAGAAGGACTGCTAATAACAGTCAGCCTACACACATCCACAAATACTGACAACTTTTCCTAATCTTCCAGTTTTGCAGAGTTCTAGACAAAATCTAAGAGAAAGCTCAAATGCCATACAGACATAAATCCAGGAAATCACAGCACAAGCCTTTTTGGTTTAAAATTTTGTTTTTAATTACTTCAGTCTGAATCTGCCTTCTTCCCCACCCACTGATGAAAGTTTTGGAGATTTATTCCCTGTTAGGCCTCAGTTATTGCCAGCCTGCTGCAGAAAGACACGAGAGAAGAACCAGGCACTACAAGAGCCCCGATATTCTCATGGTTATGTAACTAAATTCCCTGTCCCTACATGCATGCTACTTCTACGCTTGTAGAAATTTTGAAAAAACAAAAGCATGCATAAGATATCGAGTTCTCCACACCCACCAAGAAGTATTTCTTGCTTTTTGGGGTATATTCAGGATCCCATTCCTCTTCCTTCGGTCTCTTCTGAAAAGTAGTATTTGAGTTGCTGGGACCAGTATTTGTTCCAGCAAAGACTCCTCTGGCTCTTCCTCTGCCCCTAATTCGAAACTGATTAACCAAAACGTCATTTAATCCATTTACATAAAACCACAAAGAGAATTCAAGTTCTCTATTATTGAAAATGCTTTCTGTGCTTAATTACAGTATCTGCAAGTTTCAGAAAATTCACATATTACCTTAAGTAATATATTCAAGCATTCACTTTGAAGTAATGATTCTATTAAACTTAATTGAAACACATACAGTTTTTGGCATAAATTCATCCACAACTACTACAAAGAAATTTCCTTTGCTGGTAAACCAGGGTGTTGCAACAAGAGGTCAGAAGAAGCTATTCACAGACAAAAAAAAAAAAACCACAAACAGAAAAACTAGATTGAAAGAAGGAAAAAACTGTCAGGAGGAAAGAAAGGTCATTTATGGAGTCAGTCATATTGGTTATGAGAAAATTATTCCAGAATACACACAAACAATGCAGTTTCCACATAAGTATATTCACTTGGTGTTACTCAAACATTTTCAATTGAGATTCAGAAATGTATTTTAGGCCAAATTAAGTTTTAATGAGTAAATTCTTTACTCAGAAAAAGCCACAATATGTACCGTACAGAGTAGCAACACTTGAAGTGTCTTATATTCTTTATAATGAATTAACAGAATTTAAAAATGTTAGGCTAAAAAGTCTCAGAGCAACAAAAGAAAATATTTAACTCAGAATATACTAAGTAGTAATACATACAGTTCCCTCAGCATGTAAATTTTTAGCATGTAGAAAACATTATTTCCATATATGTTTATATCCTCCATTCAAGGGGGGAAGAAAAGTTAGGCTGGGAAGACAGACTGCTAAAACCTGCAGTTACTACAGAACACAACTTCCATAAACAGCCTAGTTAAACACACAGAACTAGGTCTTCTGATTAAATGTACAAAAAACCTGACTAAAAATTAATTTAATGTGTTAAAAATAAGTATGGTCCATAAACATAGATTAAAAAAGATATAAATGACTAACTTGAAAGAGGAGTATTATGCACACTTAGTTCCACAAAGCTCCAACAGAATTTATGCTGGACAGTTTTAAAACTACTTTGAAATCAGACTGAAAAACAATCCGTAAAAGGCTCTTAAGACCTATCCAATACACTGTAGGAAAAAAAAAAATTCTCGGAGAATCAACTTGGAAACAGACTATCACTTGAAGAAAACTGTACAAGAAAGGAAATATTACATGCTTTATTTCCAATAGTTTTCAAACCTTTGCAAAAATTAGGGCACAAGCAGTATCATAATGGGGGGGAAAGGATGTAGAGACAAAATGATGACAGGATTTTTAAAAAACCAACCAAACAAAAAAACCCACAACAAAGAGACATCAGCATTTCCTGGCATTAGGTCATGGGATCAGACTCCCTTTAAGAAAAATATCTAGAGCTTTCCTCAACACTACATTAACACTCTCCCCACCCCTTCTTGCCTCCAGGTCATCTTTCAGGTAAAGACATATGGGAGGTGAAATCCACTGTGGATAATCTTTATGGGCTTACTCACTGCAAAGACCATCACAAAAAGGACAGAGTGTATTTTCTACAGAAAGAGAAAACTCCTTTTAGATCAGAACTGTTACCCACAGAATTCTTTAGGAGCTAGATACTAATGACACTGTCATTAAAAGAGTCTACTTATCCTTATTTCTGTGTTCCTACTCCAAAACTATTCATGTTTATGTACAAGAAGCCTAGAATTAAATATGACAGTCTATCATCAAGTGTTAGTGCAAAACCATTGCTGATTTAATGTGAAATCAACAGCTTAGCTTACATTAAAGTCTCCCCTATGCAGCAAGCTATGCTCTCCCGTGTATACAGACTTCTTGCTTTGCAAAGGATTCACAACCAAAACATTTTATTTACTTCAAAAGCAAAGCAGTATTTACTGGAATGCAGCCACTATGAGCCTGCATTATGAAGACATTCCTCCAGTCTGTATATTTCAATACTATCCAAGCTGTATCCCTAAGAGAAGATTTGAGTCAACAGGTTCGCCTATTTAGATTCTGCTGTTCAGACACAGTTTGTTCAATAAGCTTGTGTGTGACTATGTATGTTGTTAGGGAACATTAACCAGTTATTACAGCATAGTCAGAACTAGCAGTCACCAGGAGTTAAATAAGTAGATGTCTATTAAATTTCCAATTCACATCTACTTAAGTTTAATGTAAAGAAGCCTCTCTTTCACAATCCAGTTTTATAAAGCAGTACGGCTTCCACTAGTTCAGTTTCCTTCAAGTGATTATCTTTGAGAGGAGAGGGGCTTTAAATTTCTGTTTTTGTTTAACTCAGTGCCACTAGCTTATACAGCAAGAAATAGTGCTAAAACTGTTATATTTGATGCCTACGACATTCAAGGGTATGCCCACATAGCTATTCCTTGGTATACTTACATAAAAAACAAGAAAGAAGGAAATTATGCATTTTTAGTGTTAGAAATTTTGAATTTTGAATTTTCTTCTACATACGGAAGGTTCAAACCTTACCTCGAAACACACCCCACGTGTGTAGTTCAAAACTTCTTTTACACTACTATAAATAATTCAATGTACATTTAAACCAAACAATGTCTTTTAGCATTATTTAGTCTTACTGTGAAAGTATGAAATTACTCCTACCCATTATGTAAGTCTATTTGACAATTTTTCCCCCACCTAAACAGGGGACACTTAGAGGGTTTTGTGTGTTTTATTTTGGGTTGGGGTTTTTTTTGCTGTGTTGAGTTTGGTGGGGTTTTTTTAAAGTATTCCTTATCTTTTCAAGGCCTCTTTAATTGATTCCTAGTCTTTCATAATGCTTCTACATTTCCCAATTATTTATCAGTAATTACATTAACATGCAATTTTTAACTTTTCTGAAGACTATAGTGGTCAGTTTGTCACTTTCCAAATCACAATGCTAAAACATATTCCAGAAATAAATTAATGAGCTTTCATGCTCACTGTGGCTAGTCCAGGCCAAAGAAACACTGAAAAATAACAAGTATACCATCTCCTCTCCTTAATACAGCTGTTTTAAGGTTGATGTGTATTTTTAATTATGTGCCATTCTCTATTTAACAAGTTGCAGGCATCACACACAAAGGAGGGCAAAACCAAACTGAAAATGACAGGGGAAAACAGAACCTGCAGGGAGTTAAGAGGTAGCAGATCACAAGATTTAATCTTTACAGAAAGGTAAATTTTCAGACCCTGTTAGGAAACAACATAATTACAAAAGAGTAAGGAATACACAAGAAATCATTTTCCCCACCATTACACTAAGGTCTCTAATGGCATGCTAATGCTTATTTACACACCAATTAACTGCTACTGGGCAATGCTGGGGAAAAAAACCCTCAACTTTTCTAATTTAGCACATTACACAAGAATTCAAGAATCACTGCTACAAAAGAAGTTTAGCCTAACATTAATCGCTGCAGTGCTTCCTCATTTTATTTGTTATACTATCACTATTTGTGAAGTGTTCAGAATTTGGGGGAAAAATAAGAGCAACTTACAAAGGTGCCTCTTGGCCTGCTGACTCCTGCAAAACCAGAGTATTCTTTCTGTTCATGGTGGGTTTTGAACTCTTCATCTCTTTCTTTCTTGCAATCCTTTTCTTCCCGAGAACTGGATGAGGAGGAAGATGGGGAAGATGATGGGGAGGACCGAGCACGGTCTTGATCTCTTTTTTGCTTACTGAAAAATAAAAAAAAGATACACTGTGTGCTATTTTAAAAGTACTAGACAGTCTGTAACATGCTATACTAAGAGGGGTCTCTTTATATTTTATGAAAAGCTATCCCCCTTCTGCTTATAAAGTCACATATATGTTACATATTTCAGATGTTAAGGTGAAGTATAGTTCCACTTTCCAGCCTCCTCTTACACATTTAAAAGCACTAAATGTATATTATTGCTACTGAGTTGGAAAGCAGCAGTCTGCAAACTGCAAATACAGTTTTTCTATGTTTTGATGCCACAGAGAGATTGCTACTTTTAAGGTCTGCCTTTCTTCTAAGGCAGAAAAACAGAAATTGAAGGGAAGAAAACCCTCAAGGCAAAATTTTACAGTAACTTTACATAGTTCAGTTTGCACACTGTTGACAAGGTACGGTGTGGGCTAACCTATGTAGATGCCTGTATGGAATTAGCCAGTGGAAGGTAACGTGGATACCAAAGTCAGAAAGTAAATGGGAAACAGAAAGCATAAGTAAAAATTCATTGTATATCCAGTACAAAGCAGGGGAAAAAAAAAAAAAATCCTACAGCAAGGCTTTTAGTAACCCCATAGTGGCACTAATTTGACCCAATTTACAAGATTTTAATATTCTATTCAAAGGAAGGTCATACCTGAAAGTAACTCTTACCACTGCTACACAGTATCCACTGAGATATGCTAATTTTTTTTTTCCTTAAAAAACAGCCCACTGGCTTTAGACAAAAATAAAAATTCCCCTTCTCACCCATGTTAAAACCTAAGTATCAGTAAGATTCTCATACTCTGGGTGTTATGAGTTGAAAAAGTGCGGAATCAAGCATAACGAACCAAAGTTCTTACACAAACTGTTTATAGAAATGTACTGCATTGAAGTCCAACCTCCTGATGTAGCCTGGATAATAGGACAGATTAATTTGTCATTTTTTTTTTCAGTGTTAGCTTGCTATTCCAAAGTTTTTGTCCTCATCCACCATAAGCCGTGTAAAAGACAGATAATACATATTTGCTGTAAAACAAATAATTTTAATTGTTTAAATTTAAATGTTCCATTATACAATGAAAATTGAAAGCAATTAAGCTTACAATTACAAAAGGCTAATTAGAAGCTAAAAACCTATATAGGGACTTGAAATATTTACCTGTCATCTTTGTAAGATTTGTAATCCTTGTAATCTTTTGAAGTTTTCTCCTGCTTTCTTGACCCACTGGATTCCCTGGAACCCTTTGAGTCTCCTCGCTCTTTACTTCGCTCTTTTCTACGTCGGTCAATGTCATGCCGAAGATCAGCAGAATCACACCTTAATTTTTTATCTCCCTGTAAACAAATACATATTTTGGAACAAAATTTTGAAATAAAACATCCAGAACAGAATCTGAACAAAAAGGGAAGTTGTACACCAATTTTCAAAAAAACGAGATAGAATTTACCTATTTTTCAACAAATTCTTCAGCACAAAAATTGACTTTAAGTGAATGCCCTTTACATGCAATGGCTAGATCTAAAAAAAGAACAGCTAAGAATTTCAGTTTCAAACAAGCATTCCCATCAAGCCAATGGGTTATCTATTTTTTGATGCAAACAGACATGGTTTGGGAGGACATTTAAGTATTTATTTCTTCTGGTGAATTGCTTTTAGCAGAGCATAAGCACCTTTGCGATTCAACCGTACTACTCACTGACCACCTTAGTAGGTTTTTTTCCCCCCTCTTCTATTCTTTGTCCCTGGGCAGCTTAGTGCCACAAAATTGGTCAAGAAATGTCCAAGAAGAAAGGAAGGGTGGGAGAAAACTTGACCTTCTATGCCACGTTATCAATATAGCAAAATCGATGCTACGTAAACTGGCCTCTTGGTAAAATGTATTACTCAAAAAAAAAAATTCTAAATGCAAATACTGCAGATACAATAAATACAAATTATTTTTGTATTTTTATACACAAACACAAAGCCAAAACTAAAGTTCAGATTTAAAGGGAAACAAAATAAATTAAGTTTAGAAATACAGATAGGACGTTTACTAGGAACCTACTTTTTGACTTTCTTCTTTAAATACTCTCTCTTCACCTGCTAAACGGGTATGCTTCCTCAGGGTACTTGGAGAGATGTCAATCCTCCTAGATGTAAAATAAAAGCAGTGTCTTGCCATATGCGTATGTGACTGTTAATGGCCTCAGACATTTATTTTCAACAGAAAATGAAAAAACAAGGCATTTTTGCAGTAGAACAAACTTCTTGCATATAAAACCCCACCATCAGAATACAGCAGCAGACTAAAAATTAAAAACCTTGGTTCTGCTCTGTGACTGTGACGCATGCTAAAGACACAAATACAGAAAAATAGGTAGTTTGATTTTTCACATTTTAAGCACAGGTCTGAAGAAACAAAAAATGTTTAATGAGTTATTTCAAAAGATCAGTATGTAGCCAGTTGAAAATCCACCCCACCCCCCCAAGAAATCATCAACACTACAATAGTTTGCTGTAAAGTCAAAAATACTTAACAATTAAGAAAACTTATAAAGTTGGACACTGACTATGGGGATAATATATCCTCACATGCAACACAAATATAGTACAGTGCATCTTAAAACTATAGCACATGAACAGAAATTACATCTGCATGCCTATTTCTTACCTTTCAGGCCCTCAGATTTTTCAAAAAACTGCTGTAAATTAACACACACAAAAACTAAAGGAGTATGAGATGGAACATTTCACACTGAAGAATAAAGATGCATGTACAGGGCTTCTTTTCATCTTCAAGACATATGCCCCTCAATATTTGAGCACTGCATGTGAGAAAAGTAAATATATCCCAAATGAGGTACAGAGGTAGAGAAGACATCTGCTACAAAACCACAGATGAAGCCGGACTTGGCTCAGGTGAGTTCTCTTTTACAGAAAGAGGGTTTGGTGGGGTTTTTAAAGTATTTTGTATTTACACAGAAATTGACAAATTACTCCATGCAGATTAGAAAAAAAATATTTTGGGTTCTCAGAAGAAGTATTAGCAGACATTATTTGAAACACAAAGCATTTACATTTAACATATACCTATGTATTTCTGGGCTCTTTTGCCGGGTGCAGTGTTCTTCAGTAGCTTTTTGATATGCAGTGAACCTCTCATTTAGGGTCATTCCAGCTGACTTGAAGTATTGCTCTGTTGGTTACAATAGAAAAACACTGTTTCATTAGTTTAATTCAACTGACAGCTATTTTACTCCTGACAGAAAGGCAAGTAGCAGGCAAAAACACAGTATTTTCAATAAATCTATCAGAACAAGCAAATGTGGCATTTTCCCTATTTTTACACATTTTGTAACCCAAACAAAATAACAGTGCACAGCATCACTGCAAGTCTATGTATAACTATGCCATGACTGTATTACATCTAATTCAAGCATCATTTACTGATTGGACTTGCTCATTTTCCCCTAATGAAATAGAAAGGAGCAATTTCTTAACAGTTATGTTATACTTTGCCCACAAGAGAAAATGAAGTTACTTTTAGTCATGAATACTTGCAATTAAGTACGTTTTACTATTCATCTCATCTTTAACTTAAAATAAAAGTTAATTCAGTGAAAACACTTAAGTAATGTATGCTTCAATAACTACATGAATGACCTAACAAGTCATTTCTTAAAGGAATACGATTTCTTGATTTGAAGTTGTGATGATAAACAATCCAAGACAATTAACACACCTATACATAAATAAATTCATTTAAGCATCTGGCATCTTGGCAAACTTGACAGCTTCTCTGACAAATTTTCTCTTCCCTTCAGAGACATTTAAATTAGCAACAGCAAAAGTCAGATTTTAAACCAGCTCAACAAATGTGTTTAAATGTAATATAGAAATACATAAAGTCATGAGCTATGAAATGTTACATATGAAGCAAGCTATCTGCTTAACAGGTCAACATACATCTGTATCAACTTACCGCCCGGCATCCAGTATTTGTCTCATAACCAACCATTAAAACTTGAAACGGCCACTACAAGGGTAGTGCCTCAATCATAATTCCATCAAACACAGGAATTTGAGCTAGCAACTCTGTTTTTATGCCATTTTTGCCAGGAAGACAGAAGGTTCAACTTTGCCTGTTTGGCATCTGTATCTTTCAACAGCTATTTTACTTTTGTAACATGGATTTTGCCATTTCAAAACACATTCCAGGACCTAGTTACAATGAAAAAGAAAACATCACTGGGCATTTTCAGCTCTACATTAATAAAGAGCTGTTCAGACTGGTCGCATCACACCAATAATGAACATAACTTCAATTTGTCAAAAGTTACTAAAATCTGATCACAGACCACAGTAAATTTGAAACTTAAAGAGAGGTTCTGCTTTCAAAACCAACCATAACTGTACATATTCTAATAACTTCACCAGACAGGCTGTTAAGCTGTTACATTTACCAAGTATTTGTTTAACATACAAAAGTTTACTGAAAAACAGTCTATTCTGTGATCAACATGTGAGAGTTTCAGGAACATTATTTCACCTGCAGTCTACATATGTACCATATAAGCAAAAACTTACAGAAACTCTTGTTGGATTGAGCCTTAAACCTCTTTACATATCAATAAAATAGATACTTTGACAACAGAGATCATTATACTCTAAACAGGTCTAAGATTTTTTTAATCTAATACATTATCATAGTTTATTATTGTTGACTATTACTTTCTTTTTTGTAAGTAATTCAAAATGCAGGAAATCATTTGGCCTTAGTAATCTGAATTTTGCCAACAAAAGATGACTTTTAAGGGAACCCTAGCACATAGCACGCAAATCTTTGCAATTTTAGAAGCTAAAGCATCAGAAGCTAAAGTATTGTAAAAAACAATGCTTACAGATACACTGAAACTGGTCACCTAATTATTTCCACATTTCCCCTTTGTATGATGATACGGCAAAATTATTTTCACCAATAAATTCTTCCATATTATCTCAGTACATTAAACACAAGAACAAGACAACAACCCAGTGAAATAAAGTAAATGTTATTGAAAAAAAAAAAAAAAGGCTTTTAAAGAACTCTCCAGATATCCTTACTCAATTTTAAGGAATTACCTATTTTTGCATCAAAAAACTTTGACAGGTTTTGTGACCTAAACAAAATACATCTAGTTTGATAGTCTGGGTTTGGTTGGGGCAGGGGGGCATGTGAGGGGGTGTTTGTTTAGTTGGGGGGTTTGCGGTGTTTATAATAAGCAATAGCCACTACTGTTAAATCAGGAAATAGTTAGCATACAATTAATTTAAAGGAGGTTTATGTAGCCACTGCCAAATTCCTGTATGTGAAATTCCTGGCTCCAGCACTGCAATACTGTCAAATGGGAATAAAATGAAATATCACAGTGTAATTTAGGATTATTTAGAGCACTTTTTTTTTTAAATCTTGAGACAAAACAACGCCTTCTAATAAGAACCTGGAAACGAGCTCTGGGGTGCTCCAAAAGGAATGCCATTGTATTTACAGTACAAAAGACACATGTCAACCCACACTGCACCACTTACTATAAAATTGTATGTTAGAGCTATTAAAATGCAACTAAATAAGGTTGATCAACGCAGTATGTTTAAACGACACTAAAAAAAAAAAAAAAAATCAAACTTTATACACTACTTAGGCTCAAAAATTTATCCAGAAACATAGTAAACCTGCTATTATGCTCTACATTGCATGGAGTATTTTGATACTAGCTTCTATGGCTGTTATTTTTCTAATTATTTTTATGTGTACCTCAAAAGGAAGAAAGTCTGACTAAACCAACATTGAAAGAGGGCTGAAATCTTCCTGTACTAGAGACAGCAAACAGGCTTAAAGTTGCCAGATGTGTATTCGGTACGATAAACTGAATACATACCTTTGACATGATGAACCAAGGACACAATGTGCTGAATAAATGACTCTGACGTGCTTTTGCTGGCCTGTGGCAACTTAATGTGGTCAAAGATGGATCGGAACTCTTGCTCCTTCTTGACGGAATGGACAAGTGTGCTAGCAAGCAGCCTGTCTTTAGTCAAGGAAGCAGGTCTAAAATGCATCAACAACAAAACAAAGACACACAAAAAGAAACCACTAGTTTAAATAAAGATGAATGACACTGCAGGCAGGTGGAGAACCACACTGTAAAACGGAATAATTTACCTATTTGAATCATCAAGAGGTACCGGTGCCATTTTGAGTTTAACTTCAGGACGATGGGAGTCACTGGCTATCATTTTGATCCTAAGTGGGCTCTCCTCTCTGAAGGTGGATTTTTCTCTCGCATCCAGATTCTTGTGTAGAGGGGGACTGTAATCAAAGAGTTCTTTGAGCTTTTCAGACTTTACCTGCTCAGGTGACTGAGTTTCTTTCTTCATCATTAGTCTCTCAGAACTCTTGTCTTCTTCCTTGTGCTTATCTTTTGTTGCACTAGGCCTTTCCACTACATAGCCAGTCTCTTTAAGCTTATAACTTTTCTCATCTCTAAATCCATCGCTCTCTCTATTGCCCTTGATTGATATTTTAGATTTGTATTTGGTTCCTTCCTCCTCAGCATTCCGGTGAGATGCAGTAGGAAAATTTTTACCCTGATCTGCCAGGACAGACTTTCTGAACTGTCTGTAATCCTCTGTCTCCTCTGTGTCCTCCCCTTCAGAGTCATTAAACTTTTCTTTCCCAGTCTCTTTATCAACGAAAAAATCTAAAGTTTCCTGTTCCTCCCATTCCCTTTCTCCCTCTGTCCTCCCTTTTTCTGATCCTCTCTCCTTCTGGGCCTCCTTCTCCCTGGTATTACCCCTATCAAGCAGGTATACTCTAGACTCTTCATCTGTGTACCTGTGGATAGCAAAGAAGAGACTGGTAACTCTGGATTGCATTCATTCCAGTTCACTTGCATTCCTCTTTTGTGTCAATCCCACACCAAGAAGAAGAAAATACATTCCTCTGAGCAATTCAACTTTAGCATGCAACTCTTCGCACACCATTAATGCTGTACCCACTGTCATTTATGTACTACTAGAGGCATCTGAAGATTATAATGCCTTTCTGTAGAACACCTAGAAATTCTCTGCTTGAGTTTATAAAAAAGCTAGTAGTTTGTCTGTTCTTTCTTAATTGGTACCCACTTTCACATTCTCTTACATCAGTCATTTCTCCATCAAATTCACATGAAATTGGATAATTCAGACTGCAATTCATTTTTCTACTTCTTTCAGTGAAAAGGTTAAAGGAGTACCAAAAGCGAGTGATTTTCAAGATTCTGTACATTTCTAAGAGAATTCCAAAATGTGACACAGGCTTAATGCATTCACTATATTCAAGCAGGAAACCTTTAGGAGGCAGCTCTCTCAAACACAGAAACACACTTACCAATTAATTATTTCAGCCACTGCCTTGTCTGTGCACTATTTTCACATAGGTCCTATTATGTTCACCAACTCCAATACATCTAACCCAAGGGAAGTTCTATTTTTGATCTTCTAAGCAATATATTTTTACATAGTAAATCACTGACTGGACAAATTCATTTAAAAGCTTACAATCAAACCTATATTGCACAGTCATAGCTTTGCTGTGTAATTAATTTTATAAGAAATCCATTGAAGTACTAGTCACATTAGAAAGGAACAGACTAATGTGAGATATTGATAACTTTTAAAAATTACTACTATATCAAACATTAAGAGCAAATTTAAGAATTTTATGTTAACTGGAAATTATACATTCAACTTTAAATATGTTGTCCTTCACATCAATAGAATTATGTTCCAAGAATACCAAGACCTACCCTCTTTCACAAGTAATGCAAGTCAAGGCATCAAAGTTGTCATATTGCACCACACAATTAGCAATGGATGCTGTTTATGTTAACAAAGAAATCATTGTACAACATCTGCATTTTTAGACTTCCAGAAGATTTGCATTTCAAATTACATGAAGCATTAAAATCTTAAAATACTTGAACAGAATTCGCTACCAAAAAAGGAAGTCTAATACACTATTCCAATTAATATTTTTCTTAGCAGTAAATGAAGTATAAGAAAGCACACCATAAAGGAAAACCAATTTTTCCTCAAGGACACATGTCCCCATCTCCACTAGCCAATGGCCAAGAACTTGAAGCGTCTTAGGAGGAAACCTATGAAGGCATACGTTTCAAGCTCAATTCCAACCAGACTAAATTAGTAATATTTATTCCATATTGCGTTTTTCAAGGCACGGTGATGATCTTGTCAAAACTCTGTGATAGATAGCATTTTAAAAGGCAACATTAGGCTTATAATTTAATTCTTACCTTTTCATAAACTTTCCACCTTTTGCAGTTTCCTGTTCACCACCCTCAGGATAAAACGACCTCACTCGAGCCTCCTCACGGGGAGCACTCTGTGATGGGATTGTCTTTGCAGGGCTTCTCCTCGAAGGGATGTGATGCAATGGGCTATTCTGAGAAGGACTATAGCGGCTAGAACCATTTCCAAGAGAACCAGAGCCAGACCTCTCAGGACTATGCTGAATGGAATGGGAATGTTGAGGTGTGTCCTTTGCTGAGTGGGCTGTACTAAGCAAAGGGGCATCAGAGCAAGATGAACTCTGACTAGGTGGGGTGGCAATAGAAGGACTATGGGGTGACCTTGGACTGTTATCATACGCTGAAAGGCCAGGCCAAATGTCGCCAGAAGCTGCTGATGATTTGTTAAAATCGTCAAGAGACTCTGATGGGTCATGTTCAAATGTATCTTTCTGTTCATCTTGTGATTTATTTTTCAAAGGGCTATCTTGCAAAGGAGCCCCTTCAGTTTTCTTTGCCTGCTTTTCCAGAGACGCACGTCTTTTGGAAGAGACAGGTGATTTGCTGTATGGGGATGAAGAACGAGATGAAGAGGACCTTGGAGACCTGGAAGATCTGTAAGATCGACGAGATCTGCTCCGGGACCTCTGGGAAGACACAGACCTTCGTTTTGGACTTCTGGAACGTGAACGGCCACGCCTAGGGCTTCGGGAGTGTCTTCGGTTCCAGACAGGCCTATAACCTCCACGATGGTATCTACCACCTCCTCCTTGATAATACCCTCTACCTCTTCCTCTGTAACCATAGGGACGTCTCATTCCTCTATTATTTCTGTAATCTCTGCGATAATCTCTAGAATAAACACGATCCCTGCTGCGAGACCGTGAATATGTCCTTGACCGAGACCTAGAACTAAAATTAAAAAGAAAACATTAACATTTGACAATTGGAGAATTGAAAAAAAGTGCCTTGACACTAAGTGCTAGATTTATCAAATGCAGTCAGAATGGTAAAGGAAACAGACTAACAGTCTTTAAAGTAAGTTCTACAACCTATCTTTACATATTATTTCTGCCTCAAAGGATTGTAATAAACATGCCTATACTCCTAAGGACTGTGAAACTTAGACTTCAGCATCACATGATTAAGACATTACCAGCCTCAGTGGCCTGCCCTGCCATTTTATTAGAGA
Organism: Balearica regulorum gibbericeps; assembly: GCF_011004875.1. Classification (NCBI taxonomy): domain Eukaryota; kingdom Metazoa; phylum Chordata; class Aves; order Gruiformes; family Gruidae; genus Balearica; species Balearica regulorum. The sequence continues at coordinate 64,084,586 of NC_046186.1, forward strand.
TCACCACCACTCTGGAACATAGCATTCAGTTCCTCAGCCACCATGGTTCACAGCCTGGAACACGAAGTTACATGACCCCCAGTTTAATACGCCAGCCTGTGGACAGCAGCTGATGAGGCAGTAAACATTCAATTCAGCCACTTCTTTTATGGGAGATGGTAATGTCCACTAGTAAGAAAGATGAGGAAAAGGTTGGAGCCAACTGAGAAAAGATAGCGCAAAGCTTATCTGCTGAAGCCTTAAGTTACTCCAGATCTGAAAAGCTGCATGAGAAATACAGAACAAATTACAAGGAAAGACTAAACACAGAAAACATCATGTGAAGGGGGAGGGAAGAATCAAACAAGCCACAAATCAAAAAGAACCATTAGCATTCTGAAACAGTCAAGTATTAAACAAAGTAACTGAAATTACATTCAAAGCAGAAGTTACCTACTGCCTAAAATGCAGATCCCAGGCTCACTTTTGCCACAGCATCATGCAAGTGAAAAATAACTTCCAGACAAAATCTAATATATTAAACCAATTTTTCATACAGTAAGGCATAAATTTACCTGTATCTCTTTTTTCTAGAATGTGATCTGGATCTTGACCTAGAGCTGGACTGAGATCTAGACTTTGATCTTGAAGAATGTGATCTAGAGTTAGATCGACCCATTTTTCCCAGTAGATATACTCCTGCTTAGGAAAAGCAGCGAGGGGAAGGAAGGGGGGAAAAAAAAAAAAAAGAGAGAAGCAACTATTTAGAGTCCGTGTATATCATATAAATGAACAAAATGATAATATTCAGAAGAGCTATAACATTTCCTAAATAAAATAACTTTGAGGAGGATATGAGTACATTTATTAGTAAATTAAAAGCTCAACCACATTTTAAAGAATTTAACGAAAGTACAGTGCATGCAGTTTGTCTGAAAAGATAAAGTGTAAAAGGTTTTCCAGGTTTAACTGCAAACCAAACCTGTAGAAGCAGAGGAAGCAAGAGAAAAAAATATTTCTGCAAATTAACGCAAGAAATAATGTGAGTCTGGACAAATACACATTTAAATATATTTTAAACAAAATTCTTGCTACTTCTGTAGTTTATAGTTTCCTTGCATTTCCAATATGCCGATGCTTCTCTGGAAGGACTTCATAGTCCCCTACAACGTACCTTCTTCATCAAAGATAAAGCCCTGAAGTATTCTGTCCAGCAGTTGTTGGTTTGAGCCAGGGGTATTATTTCTCTTAACCACATGTACTAAGGCTAATCACTCTGATCCAATTTTCCACTGGTCAATATGCCCACCCTGCATCTTTCTAGGTTAACGTTGCTTTTTAAACAACATGTAAAATGCATGGCCAACTTCTTAAAGATTTTAACAACTAGTTAAATAATATGGCTTGTAACAGAATTCAACATTTTTCAGCTCAAATTAAGCTATGAAAGCTACAATTGATTATAAAGCAATGAGTCCTACAGGAAAATAAACTGATAATAAAGTATCATTTCTTACATACAGTCATAATAAATATTTAGAATTAATTACTGCTAACCATAAAAAAAATTACACACCTTTTCCTTTTCTTTTCAGATCAGTGGCTAAAAATACCCAATTTAATTGTTAAAAACTTTGACCCATTACCATTCTCTTTTGAAATTGCCCAGCTTTAAAAAAAGCCAAAAAGGGTCACATAAGACAACCTGAATATAAGACTGTTGACAAGTAACTACACGTTTTCAAGCCTTTATATGCTCAGTATCTATAATCATCGTTTAATAATTATTAAAACAAAAATAGAAAAAACACTTAGGTTTTGTATTGCAAACAAGCACAAAAGCCTAAAATTATTGTACTGAAAATACAAGCTCAACACAATAAGCACTTTCTGTCACAAGGGACTTGATAGTATTTTTCTTGTTTCCTGGGTGATATTTCAATTATGTAAAGAGAAATACACAGCGTTAGAGCTTAATTTAAAGTTAACAAAATTGCAGAGATTTTAGACTTATAGAAAAGAATCCAGAAGAAAAAGCAGACCGACCATTCCCCTATCAACTGGTCCCTCCTGCCCCATATGACTTCCCTCACCACAGTAGCACAAGAGTTTGCATGGCCCCAAAGAGAGGTAACCTCACCTGAAACCAACCCAACAAAAAGTTAATTTTAATTTTAACCTAAACTAGCTTTCCATTTAACCATGAAAAAATTATTTACCTTGGAGAAGAATATGTTGAATGCTGTTTTTTATTGGCTCCTTCCATTAAAAAGCAAATTTACATAACCTATACTCAGAAGATGGTTTCTAATTCATTGTGTTCAATTAAACCCACAGAAAATGATTTATCATCTCTTATTCTCATCTACTCACAGGCAACATTAAATCTCTAAATTTAAACTGTTGTAAGACATGAAGCATACCAATTTTCCAAGAGTGTTTTTTTTGCTAATACAAGTAATTTTCAGATCAAACTTCAGATGCACGAGAAGTTTGTAATACAATCCAATCTCAGCTTTAAAGGAAATCTGTTTCATTTTCCCTGTATTTAACAATAACATTTATACATTTGCATTCTATGCACGACAAGTACATATATACTGTACAATAGTTGACCTTTACAAGAGATACACTAGTTTCAGAAAGTTGTGTATATTTTAGTTTCTTATTGCAAGCATGAATTTTAGGAAAACAAAATCAATTCTCACTTCAAATGGTTGGGTTCAATCAGAACATTTAAAAATAGAATTAAGTTACTCTTACCTCAAACCGTTAGCTGGTGCCAATGAAGCAATTATTTCAAAACTCTCTATTTGTGCTTTCAGCAATACTGATCCCTATAGAACAGAAAAAGGGACTGTCAAAGACATGAACTTTTACTAAAGGGCAGGTAATACCTTTTGCTTAAATGGGTAAAACATTAATCTGTTTATCACTAAAAGACTGCACTTAAGAAATGGCAAATTTACTCCTGGACTCAGTGAAGTTGAATGTTAGAACTGGTGCAACTCAGGGCTAGCCACTGCCAAGGGGCAAATCCTACTCCCCTTCCCATACACGATCACTCCTTCAGCCTTGCTTACATGGCTGTACAATGCATTATCCTCACCTTCACAACAGCCCCGACACCCTTTGGGTCCTTCAGTGAGCAGGTTCTTGATACCCAGAAAACACTTTCATATGGCTGGGTTATAGAACTGGCTTAATGAAGGGCCAGACAAGTGCCAGAGCTGGATTATGGGGGAAAGAACAGCATGCAGCCAGGAGGAGGGGGCAAAAAGGACAGTGGCAAAGTGTTTGACCAGTTTGAACTCTAACATACAGCTTTACACTTAACTGGAGCTACTTTTTTTGGGGGAAAAAATGGGATGAGGACTTAGGACAACAGTAAAAACTTTGTCTTTAGGTTTCTTTTGCTACATTTAAACAAGCATTACTCTGTTATACTTTCTTGTCTAAAATGCATATGTATATGAGCTTACCTAAATAACCAACATCTCCTCCAAAAATAAGCTCTTTTACAGGTATACAGAAACAATGCATAACTGCAATAATGCAACCAGTCTCAGAAGTATGAATTTTTCACTGGCCTCAGCTTTTAATTGCCTCAAAACCTTAAGACTATGTATACATTTGTAGTCTGACTCAACATTAAGCAAGCTTGCCAATTCCACTCAAGCAACTCGGAACTTTGTCCAAATTCAATACAGACGAGATGGATCTCCCAGAAATTCTGCATCTCAACAATTTATTTATTAAAGCCAAAGCTGTAAGACATCCATTGCTCCTAAATGACACTTTCACACTTGTTCACAGATGTTTTCTTCATCTAAAAGAAGAAATGTAGCACTTGTGTTCATAAACACTGCTGTCAAATGTCCACTTACCATTCACTAGTAGGGACCAAGATATTTCCAATTTCTATAAAATACATGCTTTAATAAGATTAAGTTTTTACTTCTCATCATCAGCAAGCATGACTCTCTGAAGGAGCACAGTAGTGTATCGGACCATTTCAGATCTTGTCTAGACAAAAGGCGAGATGGTATTAGCTAGCAGAGGTTAATTAAGGCATTCAGAAGTCTAGTACAGAAAAAGAAATACAAACTTCAGCTAAATGGTTGAAGTTCGGTCTGAGATTTTAAATCAATACTTAAATCATCTCTACTTCTGACTTTTAAAAACAATGTTGGTGCTAGCTGAAATCCAAAAATCCTGATTTAGACAAGTCTTTAGATCCTGGGGATATAGAAGAAGATAGTTATTTCACCTTTAAAACCTCTAGGCAGAATGCAGGATCTTAAATTACTACAGCTCAAACTCTGGCAGTCACTTCCACACACTTTTAGGAATCTTTTCTACCAACTGGCAAAAGTGAGTAGCTGCCACACTTTAAAAAACAACCCAGACATTAGATACACCATGTCCAACCCTGGCAGCTAAAACTTATTTGCTACCCTTCTTCCTAATTTTTTTAAGGGTATGGATATAACATTTTAAAAGAAAAGAGTTTTGAATAGAAAACCTTAAATATTGAATAAATAAAAAAATCTTCCAAGTATTTGCAGTATTCTCACAATATGCAAGAATCTAAAATTTTATTAACCTCTATTAAAGCTAATTTAGAGATGAACAGTGGTAGATATAGAAATACATAGGAAAACAGGTCCTTTGTAACAGTTAGCTTCTACATGCTTTACACTTTCACAGAAAAAGTACACGTTCCTCTGAAAGCATCGCAACTACAAAATACTGTTTTACAGTACCAAATAAAATCACTCGCAGCCTCTTCCTGTACACTATCATGCTCACTGTCAGTCTGCAGTGATTGCACCATGTCAAGTAAGGGCAGGACTAGTAAAGGGCAATGAAAAAAAGGTGCTAAGTATCATATGCTGTTACACAAGGTCACTAAATCAAAAGACTAGTTGCCCCTCTCACTTCTGAGACTAGTCCAGAGATAAGCTTCATGCACTGAAGATACACAGTCTGCCAAAGGTGCGTATTAAGAATGTGACACGAGGCGTCATCACTAGCACTAAGCATTTTTAAGGAAGGACCATGACTGCTAGGAACATCGTCTATGCCTGAAACACCAGGGCTGTAATCCACATGGTTTTTTGCAACTCAAATTTCTTTTTCTCTTGCTTTCTGCCCTAAATATAGGGGAGAAGAGGAAAAAAAAAAAAAAGAAAAAAAGAAGAGATGCTCGCTTGGCTCTCAACCATTTCAACTCCTGTGTTAGAAAATCTGGGTACTACAAAGGAAGCTGCTGTATCTCCACAGTACTTTCAACCAGAATAAGCTGGCACTGCCAGTTCAAAGGAACAGTCTCAACTCTCCTATCCTTTGTTTCTTCACATTCCTGATGATGTCCCTTATGCCAGCACAAGTATTTCTGCAGCCACATCCTGAATTAGATCAGGAAATGTAGGGACCACCTGGGTTAGTTTCAATACAAATGGTTTTTCTGATATGGTTAATCACACAGTCCCACAAACATTTGGGCCAACACAGGAGGCTGCAATAGCAGCCAGACAGGACTGCTTCTTTTGGCAGCACTGCAATCTTAAAGCTTCCCTGAAACTAGCTTGGCAAAGTCATCAGCAGCAACAAACTTGGAAGTTAAGCTTTTTAGCAGTACTTGGAAGCAGCTTTAAAAAAATTAAAAAGACACACCAAAAAAAAACCCACGAAAAAACCCCACCCCCAAACAGCCAAACCTTAACACAGAAACCTAGACATTTTTAAAAGATGGACCCAGACATTTTTAAAAGATGGATAGTCCACTACCTGTCAGCTGCTGAGTCACATTAATGACCAAAGAGGAAGCCAAGAAAAGTTTCTTAATGACACAACAGCAGGATCTTTAGGCATCTTAGATCAGTCTCAGCCAGCAAGTGACCATCAAGCAAAAACAAGATACATAACAGAATCAGGCTTATCTCACCACAAGCAACACAATAATGAGGAAGTAAATGTCACTGTTAGCAATAAAAACAAAGCACAAATAAAATTGTTTCCAATTCCTTTTAAACATTCTTTTTAAGAGTCTTTACTACACCACTAATATTGACGTTTTCTCAGAGTACACAGACTGTTAAGCTATTTTAAAAGTTCCACACCACATGGAAGGTTTTGAAGACATTTTAGGACAGTTATCCCCACTTACACTAGCAAAACACTGCTTCCTCTTAGATTCATTTTAGCTATCCTTCATTTTTAGTTATTTATTAGTCTACATTTCTCTTGTTTAAGCATTACTTAAATCTTCCTGACAGCTTTCAAGTAAAAAAATCTTGTTGAAGTAGTTGACAAGCTGTTGCCAAAACACATTTTCATTCAGAGATTCAAGTTTCAAAAGCAATGAGGATTATACAATCAGGACAAAACAAAAGAGGATCTTCAAGAAATCCCACAGAATTTGTAATATTCTCTCATAATACATACGCTGAATTAAAGAAAGTCTTATTGAGACAGTAGTGTAAAGCATCTATTCAGTGCCTGTACATCTGCCATGCTTTCTTATCCATTCTTTACCTCCCCTCCCCCTCTCTTTTTTTAAATGCCCACAAACTTAACAGTGGCACATCACAAATAAGAATAGAATGCATTTCGTTAATGACTGTAAACCCACATCATTCAGATCATCAATGACTAGAATCCTACAAATACTAGAATACCATAGCAAATTTGCCCATACTATCTTGAAATGTACAAATAGAGTTGGGAAGCCTATTTCCCCCCTATTTTATATCCTTGCTTTATATCATCTTTGTAATATCCACACAGTTACAAAGACAACACAGACCCATGTAAGAATCACAACATGAAAAGTCAACTGGAAATGTAAAACATAAAGGCCTTTTTCCCTAATTCATTCATTTCTTAATTTTCAAATATTTTATATTGTTTTCTATAAAGAAAAAACCCCAGCATCCTAGTAACAATAAAATCAACTCTGCAAAACAGTCATATGATTGGTAGCTGTTCTTTTATGTAATACTATTGGCAAACAAAGGCATGTTTCTCCTCTAACTAAAAACACAGAAATCAAAGTGACAATTTCTAAGAACTTTGCCAATACACAAAAAGGAATTAGCATGCTTTGAGAAACACATTGTTTTGGATAGCCATTCTTGGGGTTTGTTTTTTTTTTTGGTTGTGTTTTAAACACTGTGTTTCCATATGCCACTACAAAGTGGTTTCCACAATCTCTTTGCAATAAACTCTGAGCACGCTGCCACAGAAAAGGCCATCTTCCCTCCCTTGTTTGTTCCAAGACTGATATTCATATAGGTGGCTTGGTGAGCTGCAGCAGTGAACTGATCCAGAAGAAAACTACTCTGGACAAAAAAGACAAAGCTGACTTTTCAGCCACTATCACCTCCCAGATCCCATTTACCACAAGACCGCATGGATGCCAGTGCCAGCACAATGAACAATACAGCGATGCACTTTTTCACAATACCTTTGGGAAAAATGCTCCTGCAGATAAACTGAATACAGTTGTAACCTAAAGACTTATTTTCTTCTGTAGTTTCCTTCACTGATCTCCACCACTTGTAAACAAACCTCAAATGTTCTCTGGCATTCCTCAAACTCCTACACCACAATCTCTCCTTGACAACCAGCCCAAATCTAATCCATCCAAACACCTGCACCCGAGCTCCAAACAACAGCTCCCTGCTGACTCTTTCTAAATTCCTACAACCACTCCAAGTTTTCTGCATTCCCAATGGCAACAGGCCCTTCCCCACGGCACATTCTGCCCTCTCCCCCATTTCCCCCTTCCCCCATGAAAGATTCCCTCAGCCCCAGCCTTCACCTGAGGAACTGCTCCTTAGAGCCAGGCCCACTAAAGCCTTGCTTAAGCCATGGAGCCAAAGCTCAGGAGAAAGGCAGGCACACCCCAAGTACTGATACATGTAACACACTAAACCTCTTCCTGCCGTTCAGCACAGCCTGTCACTCAACATCAAAAGGGACGAGTTGGAGGAAGCAATTCCTTGCCCTCCCTGCCACAAGAAGCTGCATGTTTGGAGTACGCCTCGGAGCCAGAGCTTTTACCCCTTCTTATTTTGCCCACTTTTGTCTAAAACAGTGAGATTATCATAGAGGAGAAAGAGGAGCAAGGACGAGGAAGACAACATCTAGACAGCATTTTCCTGGAACCCCACGCTCTTTAATCAATCCTTCCCACACTGAGAACAACTATTCTAAGCGATGTTTTTATACATTTACAATAAACCAACCATTACTCAAAGAGTGACTACTTGCAGTGTCTCATTTGTTTTGCATGCCCCCGGGTCTTTCTGTAGTAAAATGTAACTGCTACTGTTAAGATAAAACTTTGATCTCTAAGATAAACAAGTTATATCGATTTAGTAAAGGAGCACCATGACACACAAAACAAGAATTTGATTTTTACAATAAAATTAAAGGCAGAAAGTAGAGGGCCTACAAAGCAAACGAGAAATAAAGGACAAGATCCTGCAAAGGTTGTATACTACAGTATGATCAACATCAAGAATAAAATAGCCCCTTTCAGCAAGGGGAGTAAAACCCACCCCCAGCCCCTCACCAGCTTTTGCGGGCACTTCTAAACAGGGCAGTTAACGCGCAGGGAGACAAGCAGGAGCAGAGTATTTAAGGCACAAGCACTTGAACCGCAGTCATGCCCGAAGGGAAGTTCCTCCAACGTGCGTAAAGGCTGATCCAATACCGGGAAGCATCCTTTCACCTCAGCACCGTTTCCCTCCTTAAGAGTCACACCCGCGAGGATAACGGGGAGATTTTATATTCCTGTAACCAGTGCTGCATGGCGATCCCCTTGGGCCTATCTCCCACGGCGAGGGCGGAAAGGCTGCAAACCCAGGTCGGCCGGGGTGGAGGCCCAACGCGGCAGGCCGCCCATTGCGCGTCCCCCCCGCCCCCCCGACGGGCTTCCAGAAGCCGCGAACCAGCTCGAGACAGCTGCGCGGCCGCCTCCCGCCCCCCTCTTCCCTCTCTACCTTCGCGCCCCAGGGCGCCGTCCAGGCCCGGGGAGGAGCGACGTCGGCTCGGCCCGACTCCCGCAAGAAGCGGCGGCGGCGGCGGCAGCAGCCCGCGTCAGGGCGGTGACGGCGGCCGCCCGGCCCCTCCCCAGCGGAGCGGCTGGGCCCGTCGCCCCGGGGGCTGGCGCGGCGAGCGCGGGGAGGGGGACGCGGAGGATAATGGCTGCGGAACGCGAGGTCACGCGGCGGGGAAGGGCGGGACGGCGCGGCGCGCGGGCACCGCGCGGCCGCGGGGGGAGGGGAGGCGGGAGGTGCGGCCGCGCGCGGGGGGCGCGAGCGCCGCGATGGGGAGGGGGGGAGCTGCTCCCCCTCAGCCTCCCTCCGCCATCTCCCCCCGCCATCGCTTCCCTCCTCCCCACTCCGGGGCTGGCTCGGCCGCGGCTACGCACGCCACCGTCCCGCAAAACCTCCCCGCGGCCCCTTCACCTCCGCCCCTTCCTCACCTGGCGGGCGGAACTCCCGGCGGCCCCGCTCCCTTATGGCAGCTTGGCGGCCATTTCCCGTCTCGCCGGAGGAAGAGACGCGGGGCCCAAAGGGAAAAAGAAAAAACCACCATAGAGAGCGGGGGGCGGCCGCCGTCGCAGGTGCGTCACTTCCGACCTGGGCGGGGAAACGCCGGCACCCCTCACAGCCTGAGCGCCATCTTGGTTTTGGGTAGCCGTCCGCAAGGAAGATGGCGGCCCGCGGCGCTGGGGGCTGTCTGCAGGCCGGCCCTGGGCCTGTGTCTTGGGGGAGGGGAGTGGCGTGGCCCGGCCCTACGTCCATCCGTCTCCCCACCCTGTACCACAGCCGGGGGCTCTGTGCTCCGGCGGCGGCAGCCCTTATCTCCTCCCACACCGCCGTGACTAAAACTTGTCATCTTTTATCCTCTCCTTCCCTGAAGGAGACCCCGAGGGGTCGCCGTCCCCCGGCCGAGCTGCTGCCTGGTTACCTGTCGGGCGGGGTGCGCATCCATCCACAAGAATTGCTTGGAAGGGCTTGTCTGTAAAGCGGAGGCCAGCCAGCAGATCACCATCAAGCGGCATTTGCATCCGATGCTCCCCTGCGCCAGGAAGGAGATCGCGTAGTAGCGGCACTTTACTGCAGCAGCTTTTGCAGCAGATGTGTGCGTATCGCTTGGTTTCAATGCAGTAACAGCAACGCAACGTTTGGCAAAAGCGTACCTGTGGAAATTGCCCGAGGGGTGTCTGTACCACCGAGAAAGTGCAGCAAAGGGCTGTGAGTGAACAGTTAGTGACTGAGGCACAAAAATATGTGTCAGCTGAGTAGGTCCTAAAATTTGCACTACTCAAATCTTACACAGCTGATTTTTATTTTATTTTTCTTAAAGGCTATTGCAGATAATTTCTGAGGCAAGGAAAGAAAAACAAGGAAAAGATGCACGTGCACAATTTTAGCTGAGTTTTTAAATTCAGGGGACAAGGACTGGAAGGCAGCCAAAAACAACTGATGTAGGAAAAATACTTGGAAGATGGGAAGCAAACATAATCCCCAAATGCTGGTTTGCTGTTTCCTGCTTAGGGAAAGTAATGCACTGCTTAGATCTGTCTAGCTTTTGGTGATGTTTTAATTATATAGTATATACATTTTTTTTGGCTACTAAGTTCTTTAAAACATCACCTATGAAGGCAGCAGCCAACGAATAACTGATGCTCAAACCCAGTGAAAGTGTTCTGACCAGCTGTGGTTAACTGATGAGCAGCCTGGCCTAGAGAAATGTGCAATTCCATCTCTTCCTTTAATCTTTTTCCTTTAAGCAGGGGTACCTAACCTGTAGCTCAGGTGCAGCTCATGTGCTACAGCTTTTGCTGCAACCAACAGTAAGACGCTATTAATGTGGAGGCTGCTCGATAATGCACTTGTGGGAGGAAGCCAGCTTGCTAAGGCTGGTAAGGTTTCCAGAATTGTTGGGATTTGGCTGCACACACCACCACCTATATTTCTTAATGGTTCTGAAGACCTGTGGGATGCTTATGTCATTTCCCTTCGGTGATGGAAAGTTCTCTATTTTCTGATGTGTGGGATGTATCTTACTGTGACAGAAAGGGTGTTCACTTCTAGTCTTTCAGTTCTCCATTGTATTTAAGACAGCATACTATGGGCCTAGAAGAAAAAAACCAGAACAAACTTATAATGCAAATACATTTTAATTATTTCAAATATATTTGCCTAATGGCAAATAGCGCAAGTCATTTCAAGTTTTGTTCACTCATTTAATCAAGAATTTGACACTTGAGCTATGGGCTGTATGATGTTTCGGTACAGCCCCTTGCTAGCAAAAACATCAGGATGTGCACCTGTGCCTTGAAACACATAATACCAGTTGTTTTCTAAGGGTATTGTCTATGAAACACAACCTGACAGGTCTCCCTTCACCTCTGTTGTGTGAGCTGGTATACTCCTTCAAATACTTGATGTCCTGTCTTTGTGTGGTAATTTACTTCATAACATTTTAGATTGGGTGGTTCAAACAGTTTGTTCAAAGTTCTAAGGTACATAGGCACCTCTGACCTACCTTTGATGGTTTAAAGGCACTATCATTTGCTAAAAAGCAAAAAAAAAAAAAATTGCCAAAAAATATTAATTTATGTGTTTATTATTATCATAGGAGATAGTAGCTCTGGGCATGACACAAAGTGCCACTTTATTTGAATACAGCAACAGTCCCGAAAATTTACAATAAACTATGAGGTTCAAGGCAACAGGAAGTTACATGTAGACAAAGTGGCACAATAATACTGTGTCATCACTGGCCCAAGCTAAACTCTTGCTGACTGTTAGCAGATGTCCTCGCTATTCAGTGAGTTGGCCGAGTACTTGTACATCTGAGCACTGATGTAGAAAGGGGAAATGAGTAGGTAAGTCCATGGTTAATAGTCAGCAGTGAAGTCAGATTGTCCCATCAGGGAATGCTGTTCTTAAGTGTTATAAAATGATAATGTAACCTCAATTCCAAAGATTTATTAAGAATGAAGAAACCTAAAGTGAGGTTGGTTTTAATCTCTTCATAAAACTGGAGCGTAGGCTTGCACAAGTCAGTGGTGGTACTTACATTTTTGGCCTGGTCCTTTACATGCAGCTGTTACTTTGCAACAGAGATTCACACCTAAAGCAGCTTCTCCTTCTTTTAAAACCTTGCTCAGTTTTACAACCCGGTTGGGTAAATTTTGCCAATCCATGAGTGGGACAAGGCTCAAGGGTGCTATGTAAAGGGGATGATGCTTCAGTAGATGGCACTCTCCCTCTGAACGAGGATGAGCAAAGGAATTCGATGCAGTACAAGCAATTTCTTTTATACTCTACAGAAATTGCAATGAATGCAAACAAAGCTCTGCCTAAGCTCTGCCTAACTATGCAATGAAATAACCCATGGCAGTTTTTCGCAATTCTGGATCTATCAAGTCCTCACATCTGGCTTTCTCCTTGCTTAAATGACTATAATCTATTTCTGTTCAACCTGAATTCCTCCTGAAATCTTAGTGGTGAATATATGCATACACACACACACACACATATATTTAAAAGGTACTTTTTAAATTATATATATAAAAGATATATATGTATTTAGAACAGCTGAGTAGTAATGTAAGTTATACACATCAGACATTGGGTTTAGAACTGTTCTGCTTTCTCAGCCATTTTCCCTAATTCATGATTTTACATTACTATTCTGTCAATAGTAGATCCAGTTTAAGAACTTAATACCTTTGGTTTGTTGATTGTTTCTTCTTGTTATTTTGAAGCCACAAAATTACATAGATCCAGTTTAAAGAGCAGTCACACTGAATTAGTACAAGCAAGGAGGCTTTAACTGCAGGTATGGGGTCAATAAAGACCTGCTAGGCATTAGGGGAACTATTGCCTTTTAAATCTCTTGCTAACCAAGCAGTAATGCACAGCTATCACCTTACGGCTTTCTAAACTGTACAGTGTTTTCCTTACCCCTGAACAGAAGAGTGAGAGAGGAAAGTGAAAGACATGTATATAAGACAAAGGTTGCAATAAAAAATTACATGGGACAAAATCTTAAAATGCAATTTTAATTAGCTGAATTTTTTTAAAGTTCTGAATTCTTGAGTCATATAAGTATATTCTTTCAATTTACTGCTTTTTAAGCATTCCCTTAAGTATCTGTTTTCTTTTTTGACTGGCACACAGGTCGAATAAGACTCCATACATTCTCAGTCCCTGCCCTTCTCCTACAGTTCCCCCAAAATCCTTTTTCCACTGGTTAAAATCACAGTGATAACAGTATTTCTAAAATCTGGAACCTGGAGCTATCATTTTCTTCGTTTAAGAGGGAAGCATTTGCTACCATAGCTCAAATAAAGCTGTTGACCTGTTTTGTCCAATATTCATGTCAGAGCCTGAGGGTTTTTTTGGCCTGTTAGAATGAAGAGGCCCTGGGTAATGTATGAAAGAGGAGTATAAAGAGTATTTGTGTACATCTCTCCAGTGCCAGTCAACTTTTTAGCAGTCAAAAGTTATGCACCATTGCAAACTAGAGAAAGGAATTTCTATTACAAGAAGTAGTTCAAGCAGTGACATGCTGCATGAGTGAAATGCTGGATTAATTTAGTGATGAATAAATATATTTTTAGATTTTCTATTATTAAGTCACAACAAAACCAACCTGCTCTGAGTGTTGGATGCTTAAGGGACTGTGCCCAAAAGCAGTATTTTCTGTCCTTTGCAGAGAAACAACACAGCAGGTAAAATGCTGGACCAGTGGAAGCTCTCTGTTGAAAGTGCCATTTAGCAAGCATTCATCTATTATTTGGCAAATAGATTTAAACTTCCAAATGCATTTTATACAGAATTCCAAATAGTCTTCATACAGTAAGGTTACCACTTGGAAGTCTCCTTTGCACACAACTGAGTGGAAATGGTTTGGAGAGGCTTTTTTTTAACACTTTTCAAAGGAAGTGATTTTTTCCTTTGGGGGGAAACAAACCAACAAACCAGGATGTGGGGGTGTGGGGCTTCTACTATTGGAACAAATTCTTTAGAAGAATAGAACCAAAATAGTATAACACTATTAGGGTACTAATAATTTTTTCCCCTTCTACTGCTGCAGTCTTGAGCTGACATTTTGTTCAGTCAGATAAGAAAACATATCTAGGTCATGAAACTAATCAAAAACATTTGGTTTATGGTTGCCATCTTTACAGCAGCTATTGTGAATTCAGAGGAGGTTTGAAGATCCACAAACCAGGCTTCTACACTGGCTCTCAAGTTGTGGTTTCAAATCAAAGAAGAACAATTTCCTGGCTGAATCATCAAACTAGGTATTGGGACACCTGAGTTTTATGCCTTTAGGCAAATTATAGCCTAATTTCCAGGTCTGGTGCATTTCTTTAACTCTCATTTATTTCAAATGGAGTTACAAGAGCTTGGCACCTCTGAAAGTTGTTTTTAAACCATTTTGGAAATATATTCCTTACAGATACATTGGAAAGCTGTTTTAGTGTTTTAGTATTTGTAATACATTCTGAAGTGCGGTAAGCCTATGTGTTACAGAAATGCAGTCACTACTAACAAGCATCTCATTGAAACAGTCCTGTTTTTTCTCATCTCAGTGCAGTACTAGTTCAAATTACCTTAAAAAAAAATCTCACAACAATTAAATCTTACAGTTCTGTAGACAGGACAGGGCAAGAGACAGAAGGTGCATGTGATGGGTTCTCAGGGATCTGCCACCTCACTGCTTTTAGAATGGAAGCTGAAGGGTGGAAGATCATGAGCAAAGGATGAAGAGCAAGTGGTGGCAGAAGCAGAACCTGGCAATCACCTGGGTTCCCTATACTTTAGAAGATCCCTACTGAAAGAGTCCGGAAAGCGTGGTGATAAAATAGGCATATTAGCCTCACTTGTAATAATATTAAGAAGCCAGACAGAGATCAGAACTCAGTGGGCTTGCAGAGCTGATCAAGTAAGTAGCCAAAGAAAATCAAAGTCTTGATTCTTTGTAATGGATTGCATGTGTAGTAGAGGTCTCACACCTTTTGGTTTACAGGTGTAGGTGGGTTGATCTGTGCCATGGGTTATTTGTGTTTAGGAAAATGACAAAAGAGAAATAGCAGTAGCAGTAGCTGGACAGACCAGTGAGATTTGGGGGACCCTCTTCATCAGTGTTTGGAGATGGTTGCAGAACAAAGGGTTGATTTTCAAACATGATTTATTTAGAAACTTAAGCTCTATTACAGGACAGTGAGGCTAAAACTTACCAGTAAGTGTATCAAATGCAACAGTTGGAATAAATCCATCAAATCCGTGGATAAAGAGAAGTTACTAAAAGTGATCAACACTCAGCAGACCAGTATCTACTGGTTCCCTAATGAAGCTGATCTTGAATCAAACTAGATTTTACTGGAAATCTCAAGAATATGACAAATGTCCCTTCATGCTACATTAATTAGATCAAGGTAGTTTGTAAAACTGTTCAACCAAGGGTGGGCACATGCACCAGACTGGTGAATTAAGCAAAAGGATGGAGCAAAAGGAGAACCGATCTTTTTCCTCTTGCTACTTTTTTCTGCGTGAAGACTGCAAATTATTTTTACATTCTCCCATTGTAGCTTATCCAGCCCACTCTACAGGATATGCTTGACGGGAGGAAAACGTAGTTCTAAATTCATTTGGCCACTGTATTTTTTTTTTTCGGTTTTCTATTCTTGTTGATTTGCAAAGTCTCAGCTGACTGAGTTATGAGCTGTTTGCCCAACAGCACCTTTGTTCTGGTCTGTGCTTCAGCAAAAACTGGAAAAACCTGTTCTCATTTTCCTTTTTTTTTTTTTTTTTTGATCTTCCTCTCCCATTGGCAGTTGCAGCTTGTACACATGCAGAAGAGGTGGTGCCTACCTTTCATGTGGAAAGCTGCCTTACAAAAACTCAGGTTGCTTTTTCCATTATCCCAGAGCTTTTTTTGTTTCATGAAGGCTTTGGTGGATGCTCTATGAGTTAAACTCTGTTCTCTATGAAATGTGTTTAGGTCATCATTTTATTTTGCTCCAATCAAAGGCAGGGTGTTTGAGTATGGCTCCAGTCCAGCCTTTTAAATAATATTTTGTAGACACTGGGACATCTGCAGAAATCAGTCTTGTGGTGCAATGTAGCTTTTTGGATGCAGAAGCTTGTCTGCTTTACAGCAGCTGCAGACGGTGTAGTGTTAACATCTGTAAGACAGGACGAACACTGAGGCAGCAAGTTAGTGCAAAAAGTAGAGAAGTTGAGAAGAAACTTCTTTCCTTCTCCTTCCTTTTCGCCTTGCTTTGTGTTGCTGTTGGAACAAGAATGGGTCAACTGTGTGGAAGATGCATGCAGCTGCTGCGAGACGTCGTGGCTTTTGTTCAGAGGATGTCCTCCGACTTGGTACACAGCATGAAGGAATGCTTAACTCTGATAAGCAAATGCTCCTGCTTAAACCAAAACAGCTCTAAAACCAGACAGTTGTACAAGCCCATCCTGCAGCCTCATGAGAGGGTGACAGCACAGGAATTTCTGCAGCATATTGAAACAGGTAAGAGGGCATGATTTTTTTCTAAAGGGTTGTGAAAGAACAAGGAAATTAATTTTGTGGGTTTTTCTGGGAAAACAGATTGCTGGTTGAATTGCTCTGGCACAGCATGGAACAGCTTGGTGATGATGTAGGAGAGGCCAGAACTAGAGAGCATTTTCTTTGCGTACGGGACACCAAGGGCTCAAGTGGTGTAACAGTTGGATCTAGGTAGAAATGGTCAGTCACTGTCTTGCTCTGCCACCACTCATGTAAATATGTTTCATAAAAGTGAGTCCTTCTAGTAACTGAATTTATTTTTTTGAAGTCAGCCACTGAGGTCACAAAACTGGAAACAGGCTGTACGAACACTGGATGCTATGTGAGTGCCAAGCTGTGAGCAGGCAAATCACAGTGTGGGCCTGGCTGAGTTGTGCACATCCATGTTGGCTGGCTGTAGAACACCTGGACTGGCGCTGAGGGTGTTTGCGCTATACATGAGGAAGGTCAAAGTCGCCCTGGGACAAGCAGGGCTCCCAGGACTTCCTCAGATTCCAAGCAACTCGTCTGTCTAAGTGCTTTTGTGCAAACATTTTAGACACAAGTTTAGGCTTGAACGCAATCATGGGATTCTGCTTGAATCAAAGTAGATCCATAACTCTTCGTGTATCTCCTCTGCTTTACAGGCTACCTGCCTAATTCCCCTGCTTATCTGCTTGTGATGTCCTCTCTATCCTGTCCTAGGACACAGCAATATCAACAGAAAAACTTTTTTTATTTCACTCCTGCAGCCACAGAATAACTTCTTGGATAAGTGTGTTTTGTCAGTCCAACCTAAAAACATTTCTTGTCTCAAGCTTAGACAGGGGCCATTGCTTGTTTGGTTTTGCGTGGTCTCACAGCTACTTGGATATATTGCTTTAGGTTTAACAACCTATGGCTAAAGCTACTACACAAAATTGCATAGCCTTCTACTTTCATTTGTGTGAAGGGTGTGGAACACAAACTACTATTTCTTTACTTGCATTTTTGGGGACATAAAACCATGTTGTGAAGGGGACCAGGAGAGACATTTTTCCTTGGTGTGACACAGTTAATGCTGTTTGAAATGATCTATCGTGGAACAACCTTTGGAGTAATTGCTCTGACGCTGGTTGTTGGGAACATGTGTGAATTAGCCTCAGCTGGTACTAGCTGGTGTCATTATCCTATGAATGTGGGGGGTCCTGTGCCGCTGATACGGTTCACTAATTGCTGCACATTAAGCACTGGCTAAATCCTGAAGTCCGTATCCAGAACAGGACCAGACCTTTTGGCTTAATGTCCATGATAGGAGATACACAGCACTCAGGAAGAAGAATCAAGGTTAATTTTCTGAGTGGCCAGATTCTGCTGCCAAGACAGATGGAGGCAGGGAAGCCTCACAAAGAGAACCAAGACACATACCTCTTACTTTAGTGCTTGCCTGTGTATTTTATTCTGAGATGGAGCAAGCTGATCCTCGGTTCTGGACAAATTATAATGAGCAGAGAGCCAACCTTTGGACAGTTTGGGTGCAAGGAGAGACTCCATTTGTTGATCATCACACTCAGCTGTTAGCTATGGCAGCAAATGCTTGATACTATAAGCAGGTTAAGATTTTGAGTTGCTTCTGCTTTATCACTCTCCCAAACAAAAACACACAGATATGTGGGAGATTCAGATAGTCAGTATGTAAGGATCAGAATTAAATCACATACAGAGATTATTGTTTTTTCTCTAAAACCTTGCACACATTGGCTAGTCCTTTCTTTTGTGTTTATTGTTAATTATTAAACAAAATTGATATTTATATGAAGCAGTTCTTCTGTGAAATCCACTTACCTAAACTTGAAGGTAGCAGTTTGTTACTCTTGACATGTCAGCAGCTTCTAATGGGTTGAGATATTGGCTGAGTTTTGCAGTGAGGCATGAAAGCTCACACCCCTCACATCTCTTTATCCCATGGGAGGTAAAGTAGCTAGATCTTGTTCATAGAGACAGTTCAATCTTTAATGCACTTCTTTAATCTTTTGTCTGAAAATATATCTTATAATTGTGTGCTCCACCAGGCAGTTTATACTACATTACCTTTTCAACTTTATACTATTGAGCATGGGTTCAATGGCCCTTTTTTTTTTTTTTTCCTTTCTGCTGCTCTATTCCACACATTATAAGCACATTACACAGTGACTTACAGAAGTCACACATGACTGCTGTTGCTGTACATCTGGTTTATTCATGGGGAACTATATACTCGAGAACAGGTAGATTCATGCTAGAAATTTGAGCCTGAGGCAAGCCCATTTACAATCGATGTTGTTATTTTCTGAAATCCTTTATTGTAATACCCAGGATAGGAAACACAGCGAATGTAAATTGTAGTAAATTAAAAATATATACTCTTTCTATAGCTCATAACTAAGAATACCATGTTCAGTCAATATATTTTAACAAAGATTTTCTATGATTCAAGAAAAGATAAAAATTTTTATGGAGAAGAGGAACACCTGTGTGTATATTGGATAGCATATAAAGTATCTAAAGTTTATTATTTATCTTGCTTCCAGTCACTAGCTTCGTAAGCTTCTCAAGAGGCATTGTCAAGGACAGGTTATTCCAGTTTCATTTATTGCTTCTGCTTATGGAAACTTGAATAAGGATAGATGGGCTCTATGGAGTTGTTGCAGTACAAAAATCCTCATGTGTTTGGTTGGCTGTAAATTTTAATTTCTTTTTGTAAACTGATCCTTTTCAGGTATAATTGAGTCTGTGTTGTCATTGTACATCTTTAGGTTTTGAAATGTCACCACTTGGAAAGGACTCTGTGGAAGCCTTGAGGACCTTAGCCTTTTCAGAAAACCCAAGTTTACAGCAGTCTGCTGCCCTCTATTACTTGCATATGAGTCAGCACAGTAAGTTATCTCAGTGCATTAGAAAATTTTCACATAATTATAAATAAAGTATTTTTTCCAACTGTGAAACTCCCTTTGATTCTTTGATTCATTAATCAAAGTTGTTTTTTTTTTTTTTTCTTTCATGCTACACTGTTAGCTAAGGAAAATGGAAATGCTGTCATTGCCGTGTGGCAGAGTCTTTCTGGGTTTTGCAATGGGGAGATATCTCTCATAATTATAAAAGACTGTCATTTATGTAATTGTAATACTTCTGTAAAACTCAGCAGAACTCAAAGTAGTTAAAGTTAGTATATACTGAATCTCCTGAGAGCAACACAGTCAAAAGATGATGGGAGGAAATGGACATAGTGATCATTTAAGGTTTTATATAATATAATTTTTGGAAGAGGACAAAGTTCTAGAGGCCAGATTGTAGTGGGAATTTATGAAAGAAACATTCTTCTTTGTCCCAACTATTCCATGGGAGCACTTGGCTGTTGAGGTAATTTGTAAATGGTTAGAAGTCAGCCTAGATATGCCAAATAAGATTCCAGCAAGAGTTTGGGTCCTAAAAAAAGGTAGAAATACCAGCAACAAGCAGGCTGGAATTTATTTATTTGTTTTAAATTCACTTCAAGGAGAATATTCTAGTACTTGGCTTGATAGCTTTATCCCATGTATTTTTTGCTGGATAAAAAGTGCAGATAGCCACAACATGAGGACCTGCTATGAGGTGGAATGACTTCTTTGGTAGTGAGGCATATTGCTTCCTTTCCCATGATGTTTTTGATTATTCAAAACCTTTTCAGGAAAGTTGCCTTGTTTTGCTAGCAGCAGTAGAATTTAAATGAAGGGGAATACCACGTAGCCTGTGTATGGTAGCACCCGAGGCTTAAGACCAACAAGAGAAAAATGTGACTGCATTGAACGATGAGACTCCTGAATATTTCCTCTCATTCCTGCAGTGAACGTCCCCCTGCCTGTGGAGCATCTGGAACCTTTCTATGCCTTACTACGGTCTGCTGACCTGGAGGTGCAGCAGATGTCTTCCTTGTCCCTTGTCAACTTTTTGCTGGAAGGAAATAGTGAGTAATTAACCACACATCTCTGCTCAGGTGAAAAAGTGTCTCTTCAGCCAGACTCAGGCAGAAGGAGGGCACATCTACACACTAGGTCTACACAAATCCAAAGTCCTTTTTTTGTGTTCACACCTGATAGGACAGGTGTGAGTCTGTTTCTGTGTGCACGCTACATGGATTCTGGTGGCACCAGGATATATCAGATCCCTCCAGCTAGATTATGTCACATGGCAAGAGATCTTGGATCTGTGTGCAAAGGCTGGTAAATTATTCCCAGACTGGTGTGGGAACAGCTATATTATTCTCATTCTTGGATCGAGAGCCCACCACTTACCCTTCCAAGCAACAGATACAGCTCTTAGAAATAAACTCTGCCTATGAGACAGTGCTTATTTTCTTGTTAGGGATTAACTGGACTTTGGTCTTAAATTGCTTGCAGATTTAAAAAAACAAAAATTTTTTAATAGAATTCACTTTCTTCTGTGACTAATAGGACAAATATAATTGAGATAGGATCTAGGAGCTGCAGATGAAAACTTCCCAATAAAGTTTATGTTCATAGACAGGGCACAAACACTCCAAACCTCATCGACAGAGTCATTGTTGCATCTACTACTGCACTGCCTGTCACTTGGGCCACAACAGGTGAATCACGCTATCCCATAATAGCAGAAGACAGGGTCAATCTTCAATTAAGCTGTTTTTTCTTTTTTTAAGGATCTTGCTGAAAATAGTATCGTGTCACTATTTATAATTAAAAAATAGTATGTAAAGACTAGACCTCAGAAGAAAAAGAGAGGGAGCTGAGGTTGAGTAAATTGTGAATTGGAAGGCTGCATTTGCAGTTTCCAAAATGAACCTTATGTTTGAAAACAGAATTGCCAGCAGAAATATTTGGGACTGAACTAGAACCTCTGAACATCTCTTACACTCTTTCATGAGTCTGAAAAGGAATCAAGCAAACCAAGCTAGGGACTGTGAGTGCCTTTCAGGCTGTTTCCATCTTAGGTCTATATTGCATAATCATAATATAAACCCCCATAGCAATCGAAGGAAGATATATTCTTTTGACAAAGGCATTAACTGCTTCCTTTTCTGTTTGTCCATTTTTTCTTGAATTTATGAATAGTTGACAAAGAATTAGTTGTCCAAATGGGTTTACTTGAGCCAATTCTGGATCTGCTTGAGTCAGAGGATCCCACTGTCCAGTGTAATTCCTGTGCCTGCACCATGACTTTGGCTGTTTCAGGTGAGTGTGCTGTTCTTTTCCTTTATCCTCTGCAGTGAATTCATTCAACTCTTATGTCATATTTCAAGGCAAATCAACCTATTTGCAATTGCTGTAAGAGTCATAAGATGCAGCAGCAAATTTTGGTATTCCCACATCATAAATTCAACCTCTTGAGATTCCAGTTAAGATCTTTTTCTCAGTCTTTCTGACCTTCATTCTCCTATGATTACAAACCTTTGTCTGAGTTCCCACCTAATTCATGACCAGCTTATCTTAATTAGTGTGTACATTGGCTTTTTTCAGTAGTTCTCCCTTTCTGATGTCTGTGCTGATGAGGCTCCTTCATTTTACTAGACTGAAAAAGCCAAGCTCATTTAAGACTCCTCTTGTAAGCAAGGCTCTCCATTCATTTTCATCACCCTTCTGGGTGTAAATGTTATGTTCCAGAAATGGAACATAGCAATTGCATCTGCTGTTTTGTGATACCACAGACCTCAGGCATTTTTACAGTCTTGAGATGTGCATAAATACTGCAGGAGTTCCACTTTGAATTCATCTCTTCTGAAAGGGAGGTCACCAGAAATGTGCCATATTTCAGCTGGGGTCTCACCTGTATCTTTTATTGTGTCATCCAGGTAAATATGTTTTGTGGTACATCTCATGATAACACTTGCTTTTTTTTTTTTTTTTTGTGATTGCATCATGGTGATGTTGTCATCCTGCAGCTGACTTAATCGCTTAGTCTTTCTCCTCCTCTGCTGCTGTTTCCAGCAGACACCAATTAGTTAAGGGTCTGCAAGAAAGGTTTCCAAGTGCATGCCCCTGTGTTTTGTACTATAAGGTTTCATTCTGTTTCTGTTCCTTCAGTCTTCTAACTTGTTTGTTACTTGTAAAATATTCCAGTCCTCCACCATGTTGACAGTGCTGCACTCACACCTTTGTATTAACTTTCTGGTTCAAAACCAACAACAGACTAGTCCCTGTGGAATTCCACTTGTAGCCTTCTTCCAGGTGGCCATTCCTACTCGGCAAAACTTGCTGCTAGCTTGCTTTTAGTCAGTTCCTTATCCACCATGCACTGCTTGCATTTGTCACTATCTTCTCTTGCTTAACTATGCATATTTCATATTATTGTATAGATATTTTCCTGGCATCCAGACAGATAAGTTCAACCACAGTTACAAAAAGAAAGGTTTTCAGGTTAGTTGGTTTATTCCACTTTTTGCAAATTGTGTAATTCTATCATCCAAATTGTGTAAAGCCCTGTATAAAAGCCATGAATAATATGTAGTTCCCTTTCTCCAGAGTTTATTCCTCAGCTTCCCTCTCCAGTATGGGAAGTTGCAATCAAATCTTCCAGAATGCTGAGAAGCATGGCAAAAGTGTTACTTCCTCTCTTAAGTATTTATGTTGTAAAGGAGGAGTGGAAAAGCAGGATCCAACAACATAAAAGTGCTGATTTGCATTTTATCCCATCTTTTATTTATCTGCAGGTTTTAAAATATTTTTCCCTTTGAAACTTTTTTAAAAGTGTTGCATACTATTATGATTAGGTTAAGAACTCTGTATATTACATTACTTTGTGTACAATGCAAATCGCCTCATTTAAATGTCGAAATTAGGCATGGCATCCCTAAAGTTTTAGGTGCTTGGCACTAGAAGGGCTTTTTTATGTGTGGTCAGTGGAGTTATGCACCTGAAGATCTACAGAGGGATGTGCCTTCACCTGTTTTAAGCAGTCCACAGAGAAAGCAACTTCTTTGGGCACCGAAGGATATTCCTTATTCCTGAAGGCACTCTGGCCCTCCTAGATGTCTTTGTCTTTAACCCAGAGTATAGGGAACCCTCAGCCACTCCAGATCCAATCACCCTTCACTCTCTGTTGAGGGTGGTCACCTAATGCCATTGCACGTTCCCCTAAGTGTCAGTGTACTTCCAAGCACAACTAGTTCAAATTAAGCACTCAAGGAGCTTTCAGACTAGATAGGAAGGCACCTGCTGAACATAGAGATAAGCAGCCCTGCGAGTACATAGGCTGGGTTGCTGTCTGGGATTTACATCAGTTTTGAGGACCTCTGTCCCAGTTTAACTAGCATTTAGACAGACTGGATCCATTTATTTCTTTTTCAGACTATGTTTAGCTGCCACAGCAATGAGACTAAAGCAAGAGGCAATTCTCTAGAGTTTATGTTAATTTTAACTTGCAGACTCTGATGTCTTAAAGAGCCTACTTGAGAAAAGTCTGTTCGATCATGTCCTTCAAGTAAGGCATTCATGCTTCTGAGTGATTTAAAAAAGATAAATATGGAAGCACAATCAAATTAGGAAGATCCTTTAGATAGCTTTAAGGTGACTAAAATTCTAAATCCAAGAATGGTAATGTGTCTTAATTCTGCTGCAATAAGCACACAAGACTGTGTACAGAGTGAAGCTGTTTACCAATGTTACTGCAAGTTATACGTAGGCTGAGTTGTCTGGTACTTACCTGCTGCAATAGGTAGCCAAAAATAAAACCAGCAAACAAACCCATTCAGAGGAAAACATTTTGAAGGTCAGTTTGTTCCAACACTAGCATTTGTCTACACAGCAAGAGGACACGCGCATTTGCAACTATCTACAGCTTTTCAATCTGTGGGTGAAAGTAATCAGTTCTAGGATAAGAACTCTTCTCAGAGTACAAAGGAACAGAACTAAACATTCGCAGCAAGGGCTTAGGGAGTCCTGAACATCTGCATTCAGCTAAACAAGGAGGATGCACTGAGTGTGGAGCACATTCAGTGTTGTACCAACAGGAGAATTTTCAAGCACACAAATGGCAGAGAGTGAAAAGAAAGAACTTACAAATGCGTGTTTCAAGGTGAGTTATTCAAATACATCTTGAGTAGATGTTATTGATTTTCTCACTTTAGAGTAGCATCTCAATACGTGGTTCCCATCTAAAAAGATTCGAAGGGGCATCAGTGGTTGCAGTGGCATCAGTGGAGGGACTGCATTACTTAAACAAGTGGTCCAGGAGAGAAACATAATCTAGCCTTCCACATCTCTTACAGAGATGGTGGTGCAGTTACACATCTTGGTGAGATAGATATCTCCATCCATTCTGACATAAGTTGACAAAACGGATAGTGTTCAGCCACATTATCTGACCGAAACTAGAATGAGAATGGAGAGAAGGATAAAGGAAAATGATGTATGTAAAAATAAATCCAGCAAACCCGCAGTAATGGTCACTAACAAAAACTGCAGCAGAGAACTTGTCAGCTAGTGAATGATCCAAGGGAAAAGAAAAAAAAATAATTTACTTTGGTCACAGAGGTTTCCATTGTGTGGGTACCTGTTGTGGTTTCTCCACTCCCCCACGATGAGAGTGGGCACTCTAGTCCTTCCCAGGCAGGAGTGGGGTGCCTGGGTCTCCCTGTGCACCTCCCTCTGGAGCAGGCTGAGAGCTCGTCCTGCCACTGTAGGCTTCCAGTGTTGACCACGACCTCTGAGCCTTCAGGCAGAAAAATTGTTTAAGCTGTCATGGATGTGAAACCTTTCCAAATCAAGTCAATTATGTTTCTTTAAGGAAGAAAAACCTTTGAAGCACCTAGTGGCTCATATTCTGTCATATTTCGCCCAAGTTTTGTCTGAATGTTTGTAATCCCTTTGGCCAAATATGAGGTTCTCTTCCACATTCACAAGCAATCATGGAGTGTATTGTGTGAAAGAATGAAGGAAGTAGCAATATCTGAATTCTCCATCTTTTTACCTCTCTTCTTTACTCGACTAATTAGAGTTTATACCACACCAGACTGGTTTCCATCAGTTGGAGCCACACAAAAGAATTTCTGCTTCTACTGAGGAAAACAAAAGAACAATGTGCAGGCAGGTTAGATTGGAGAAAGGCTTGTCTACAAAATTGGCCAGAAAAGTTCACCAGAATAATAGCTTCCCACATGGAAAAGCTATTTTTAAATACATGACTCTTCCAAGAACAATTATTTTGCTCAAAAAGTTTTTGTTTTTTTTTTTAAATAAAAGGTATTTCCTTGAGTATAAAGTATTGATATGAGGGCAGAAAGGGACTTGTCCTGGAATACTAAACTGATACTGGCTGAACTATACTTGAACAGATATCTTGGATTATCTGTCAGTTCCCTAGTATGAATAGGCTCCAGGTATAGAAATAATGGCTTTGTTCTCTTAACCCTCTAAGTTAGTTGGCACCTGAAGAGTTGATCTCATCCAAATACGCTCATATTTCTTGCTTTTTTCTGCTTCATGTTTCTCTCAGCAAACTTCCAGAGACTGGCCATTTTTTAAACTGTCTGGAAATGTGTATACATGAAGTGATACTCCACTAAAACTCCTGTGGTCTTCAGTGGCAGTTTGGTTCATATAAACAATGAAAGATGTAGACTATAGATTTTTCTTTTTTCCTTTTCTAAAATAATCTGCAGAATACTATGACATTAAGAGAATTCTTCATTGGTCTAATTCCCATTTAAATCTCATCAACTTCAAAGAACACCACTGCTAACACCTTATTTTTTTTCAAAATTATGCCACTAGAATGCTTATAAGATACAAATACAGATAATGTACAGCTATAAATAAAACAGTAAAGGGGAGATGACCATAACTATCCAAGTGCAGCAGCAGGCTATTTGTTGGAAATCTTTTGATGGCCTCATGGTAGAGGGGTAGGAAAGAGCATAATGGAAGGGTTCTTTTCCACACGGTGCAGCTTGAGGCTACCTTCAGTAAGTCCAAAACAAAAGGAGTAGAACTAAAAGCAGATTTTTTTTCCCCTAAATTGTATCATATTTCATAGCATAGTATAACTTTGTCATATATACACAGTATGTAAAAATGTTATATAGTATTTTATAGTATATACTTAACTTTATAGCATTATATAAGTATTACAGTTATTTTTTCCCCAGTTTTTCATCCAGGAGCCTCAAAGGACTCTGCATATCATTTTTGAATTTTCCTTGTAGTCCAGGATGTTGAATACAACTGTACAACTTAATACACTGCCACGCAAGGAAGCATCACCACTTCAGAGAAGACACATCTTTTCAAATTCCAGTGGTTAAAAGTCAAATCCTGTCATTAGAAACCTCTGCATTGTTTGTAGCTGTCAAAGGAGTGACACAGGCACATTCGAAGAGAGAAATTGGCCCTAAATATACCCTGCTAAATTAATCCAGTCTTACCTGCAGTTAATTATGTAGTTTTTGTTTGGCACACTGTGAATACCTTGATCAGACATACCAGGGGTACAAGGCAAGTATGATACAGTGCTAGCCTGTTAAAGGGGAGTCACAGTCCTTTTATTTTGATCATCCTGGTTGTAAACCAAAAGCATTGAACCAGCTGTGATCTGTGGCTAATCTGGAAGTCATGAGTTAGGTAGTTTCTTTCCCATTGAGCTCCTGGAATTTTAAACAGGTTCCTTTGAGCATACAGAGAAATTTTGATATATACCAAAGAATCAGAGAAGCGAATGCCAAAGAAATCTAGTCCTGCTGGTTGTCCTGCTCGTGGCTCACTTTTTCTTTCTCTGATTCTTTTCTCCAGAGTCCAACCGAGAGGCTATTGGCGCTGCTGGAGGAGTTACACCCCTACTGTCTCTTGCCAATTCCTACGATCCTAGAGTCCAACAAAATGCAGTTGGTGGTATTTTCAACCTTACACAATCAGGTACTTTCTGGCTAATGATTTATCTAAAATTGCTGAAGGAAAATTTCTCACTGACAGAAAAATAATTCACAACAGTTAAGGCAAGAATAAAAGCAACAAATGATTTCCTTTGTGTATAGTATTCATGTTCATACCATAGGCTGATGATTTCAGTTTGGCCTCTCTTTAGCTGATACAGACCCTTTTTTGCCTAGTACCAAAATAGAAGGCCTTGATTTTCAACCCCAAGGGGCTGATGTACAAGCACTTGAATAATCATTCAAAGAAATTAAAAAAAAAAAAAAATAATTTGTTAAAGAAACGATCTAAAAAGTTAGCAGCACATTTGGTGGTACTTTGAAGCAATCGCAGAAGCTTATCCAACAAGGTCAAGCTCTAGGAACATGTGACTTACTTATATCCCTAACTTGATGTTGAAAGATGCAAAATATAACTATTATGGGCCAGATGTTAAAGTCTCCTGGGATATCTGCCAGCAGCTCTAGCAAAAGTGGTATTTAGTCCTCTGCAATAATATACATGTTACCATAGATTAACTCTGAAACAAACCAGCATTAAATCTCACCTATCTAGATGATACCATTATCCCACACAGCTAAATGATAGTCATGAGTAATGTCTCTTATCTCTATATGGTGGAAGGGAATGGTTGGCAAGGACTTCTACAGTTGGCTATTAATTTCTGTTATTATTCAGAACTTTTGAAAGAATTTGGGGTTTTTTTAAACACACTAATCATGGTGAGTATCATACCTGAGGTTTTTCAACTTCTCCAGCAATTCAGATTCTCAGACATCTTTAGCATAAAACCAGCAAAGGCTTAGTCAAACAGCCTGCTAGTCATTTTGCTAAAATGTCTGCATACAGCTATATTGCATAAGCTCTAAATTATATACTCTCTAGCCACACTGATTGGCATATATTTAGACAACTTCACCACTCTCTAAAATCCAGTGATTGTGCATATCCCTTTTGAATGGTGCCCCCAGATGAGAGGGAGGGAAGGGGAAAGACAGACTAACAGCACCTTTTTTTTTTTAAATGACAGAGAAAATCCAACAGGTCCTATGCAAGGAAGGAGCCCTACCAGTTCTTGCCTTGCTGCTGGAATCTCCTGACTCAGAAGTGCAGGTATGGCTCAAACAGGTCAGATTTTTAAACAGTAACAGTGTGACTGTGAGGAGAATACAAACCACATGCATGCGGAAATTAAAAGGTGGAGAGAAGGGAAGGTTTCTCTAGAGAAGATGGGAAACACGTGAGAGCATCTTGGTGAAACTCAGCTCAGTCGGATAATGTATATATAAACCACTCAATTTGGTTCCACAGGAGAAAGTTTATAAGTTTATGACACAGAAATGCATCTGCCAGCACACAGTAACTTGTGCACACAGTCGTTATGTGATTACCTTCCTGTGTCTTTCAGATCATCAGACAAGTTGCAGATAAGCCTCTTTCCATTTTTTTTTTTTGCATCCTAATTTTGGTCTTCCACTCTAAGCAGTTTTACCAAGTGTTCTGAGAAGGCACAGCTTGCAAAATTTTTTTCCCCATTATTGTAAATGTCAGGGAAATCTTCCTATTTTATGCCTACCACAGATGCTTCTTTGTGATTCTACACACTTAACAGACAGCCAGTGTTGGTTCAAAAGTATGCTGATGAAAAACTATGAATCAGAGTTGTAAACCTTAAAATCCACTAGTTCATTCATTTGGTCCTCTGAGCAGAACAGGATTGTTTCCTCCATTGGTTTTATTATTTCTATTCAGTTCACTTTTAAATTTCTGAAATGATGGAGCCTCTGGAATTGCTTTCTGCAAACTGTTTCAGCGTCATGAGCTTTCTCTGAGATTCATCTCAAAATTTCCTTCTCTGCAGTTCAGCCCGTTTCTTCTAATTATACCTCTCTCATAATAGATACTCTTATATATATAAAATCCTCACTAATGTTAATGTTTAAATCCTTTGCAAATGATCCCTTGGCATGGTAGGGCAATGACTACATCTGGCTTGAGTAAATTAATGTAAACATGTAGTACAGCAGATGCAGATGAGCTAACTTAGGTGCCAGCAGCAGTGTCATTGCAGCAGCACAGTACATTCCCAAATACTTGGGGTCCTAATGGGTTTGTGCAACATGCAGTGCCACAGCATGACTGCTGTTGTAGTGACGGCAGATTGCATTGCTTTTCCTGGAGGAAGCCCACTGAGGCTGTTTTCATGTCTACCCAATAAAACACTCTTAAGATGAAAAAGCACTTTATTTTCATCAGCTCTAAATCTGACCATTTCTCCAATTTACTTTGTCTCTAAACGTGTCACCACTGTGACCTCCTCTCTCTCGACTTTTTTTGGTTCTCTGCAGTATTACAGCTGTGCTGCCCTAAGCAATGTGGCAGCTAATGCTCAGCACCATGAAGCCATGCTGAGACCTGGCAACAGATTCCTGTTGCGGACACTCATCTCTCTCCTATCCTCTTCTGTGGACAAGGTAAAGCTGTGGCTTTCACTTTGTGTCAAGCCTTAGCATCAGAGTAGAGCTATAAACTTGGTCTTCCACTTTCAGTCTTGGACAATTCTGCTCGTCTACTGTACAGGTGCCTATGTGGCATTTTTCCCATGAGAAAAGACATATATATTAGAAGATAAATAGGTTCTCCAAGGTCAATGTATAGAGAAAGAGAAGGGAAAATCATTAAAGTTGTTCCACAGTCCTGGACACCTCCTTTAGACTAGAATGGTCTGTGTTCTTTAAACTTCAAACTACATGTATGAACTGCTCTGTCCAGGTGCTCAGCTATCTTTGATCATTGTGTCTGCCACAGAAGGTATCTGGAGCATCTATTATGCTACTCTTTTTGGTATCCATAACTTTGACTATATGGCTTCAGAGAATAACACCTTGAAAATTTTGCTTTGTTGGGAGCCACACTAAAGAAACTTCAGTAAGCCACAGTTCAGGATTTAAAAGGTGGAACCTTAAATTCTGTGTAGGAGGGAGGTGAAAAAAAGGCAAAGCAAATGAAACAAATTTACTGCCTTCATTTTCCTATAACTTATCTGACATTCCTAAAATAAGCCAACATCTAAACCCCATCAGCTTTTCCTCATCAACATGATGACTGATACTACAGGAGACTGAAAAAAAATTCATCAAAACTTTGGAGAAAAAAAAAAAAAGATGACCCAAAATTTATTCTCTGAAGATAATGTAATGACTTGCTAGTGTTGTCATGTTTATTTTGTGTCCAGTAGGCAAGAACATGCATTACTGAAACCTGCTCTTTTTTTTTTCCTTTTTTTTTTTTCCCCTCTCTTCCCTTTCCTCTTTGGCACAAGCAGGTTTCAAGCCAGGCATGTGTTTGCCTAAGAAATTTGGCTACCAGTGGTAAGCAATATCTTGGAGATAAACAAACCGTGCTATTTATTTTTCTTTCTCTCTCTGCCTTTCAGTGAGCACAGTGTGCTGAGAACCTTTCATAATAAAAGCAAAGAGATACTCTTTTCTACATTTTAATTGAATGTTAAGGGAAGAGGAGGTGCAGTGC
Organism: Balearica regulorum gibbericeps; assembly: GCF_011004875.1. Lineage (NCBI taxonomy): Eukaryota > Metazoa > Chordata > Aves > Gruiformes > Gruidae > Balearica > Balearica regulorum. The sequence continues at coordinate 64,115,581 of NC_046186.1, forward strand.
ATACACTAAACCAGTCTCAGAGCTCCCAGGTAGTGCAGGGAGGTATCTGGACAAAGCAAGAGAGAGCAGAGGTCATCTAATGCAGAGCCTTTGCAACTGTATTAAGTTTTTCTCCCTTCCATTTTCCTAAGCATTAAACCTGATTAGGACAGAATGAAATTGCTGCTTGAGTGGGGACCTGCCTTCTCCCAAGGCATGAATCTGTCTGTCATTAAATACAATTTTCTCCCAAGCTTTTGTCATCCTCTTAAAAAAATCCTACCCTATTAAATGCCCAAGATCTGTTTCTACAGCAGACTTGGGAGATGAAAGCAGAGGACTGGCATGCTCAACGCTAGAGCCCTAGGGTCCAGGGTAGAGTTGTTCATCTGGAAAACGCAGAGATGCTTCATTTTCAGGCAATCACAATGATAGTGGAGCTGGAAGTAAAGGAACTGCTGCGCTGCTCCTTGGTGTAGTTGAGAAGCCCTGGTCTGCTTGGCCTTTTAGGACTTGCCACTCCATCTGCTGGCTGCTCTGGCGTGACCTGTAGTGCCAAAAGCACTCACTGAGCTGTTGGGGACAAGTGGGGTATAAGGATTCAGCCAGGATGGCTCATCTCTCCCCTGCCTGACTGTAACTCTAGGAGATAGGAGCCAGAACAAATAAGGGTTTCTTTTTATAACCAAACATCCAGCATTGTCCCATCCCACAGAGATGGTGACGTCCCCTCTAATTCCATCACTGAGGCAGTCAAACGCTTATGAGTCAGGGCCTGAATGTCTCCTCACGGTGCTCTGAAGCTCCCTGACCTCATCATTCTCCCAAACCAGTGGATGTCCAGGCTGAGATGGTTGCTGAGGATGTCCTGCCCAAGTTGTGCTCTCTCCTGGCGTCTTGCAGCGAGGACGTGCGTCACGCCTCCATTGCTCTGCTCTGGATCCTGTCCCAGCACCCGCACAACCAGGTAGGGGAGGTCATTTCCCGAGACCAGAGGGAAATAGTAGCTCTGGCCCTTGCCTGGGGTAATGCTCTGTTACTCAAAACTGGAAATGGAATGCATTTTGTTAATGACCGATTGACTCTGTGAGGCTTCCCAACCCTTCTCCTTCCCATACAAATAGACAAGGTTTTTGTCTACTGCATCTGCACCGTCACCAACCACCCAAGGAACCTATATCTGTTGTGGTGAGCGGGGTCCAAAGGATCCCATAGTTAATCAATTACCTGTGATGGGACCAAGGGGAGGGTAAAGGGGAAGATGGGTGTCAGATTCCTTCGATGCTACCCTGCGCTCCCTGCAATTCTCTATGGTCCTCTTGGTCCCCAGACCACAGGTCTCCAGGTGGGTGTAACAAGGGACAGGACACATTTAGCACCATGAAAGACTGCAGCCATGGAGGCAGCTGAGAAAATTATTCCTCAGCTACAGAGCTTCCCCACACATTGAAAAGCAAACATTTTTAGAGTGTGCATTTAAAGTGCATCAGTGCAAAATAAAGTACAAAAATACTTCCCCCTATGGACAGTTATTCAAAGTCCATTTGCATAAATTTAACACCTTTTGAATTAGGATCAAGACAGCAAGAGGGGCTCATAAAATTTGAAATCCTATCTATCTATAGCTAATTCACCAGGACTTTCCTGTGTCTCCTCATGTCCTTAGTTACAGAACAGTTCTTTTGCCCACATTCAGGGTAAACACCACCCTTAACAGTGCAACACTATGCAAATACATGAAGAAGTCTGACTAGAAATAAACTATAGCAAATAAAAAAGGCACTCCTGCTGTACTTTAATCCTCCACATAAAACCAGTAAGTAGCGATCGACATTATTTTTAAATGTGCTTTTCCATTACAGGAATTACAGGAATCCTTAGGAACATGGATATGAAAAGGCTTTTGATAGGTGTCTTAAGCTAACAGTAACCTTTTAAGAAAGTCAGTTTAGACAGATGAAGCAAAAAAAAATGTGAGAACATTTCCTGCCCCCTTGCTTTAAGCAATAGTGACAGACAATCTGAGTAACCACAGCTGGGCTTAGGTGCTTCTCGTGGCTGAAATACACTCTGATTTGAAACGTCCTCCCAGTACTAGAAGCCTGGTGTCTTACACCTCGGTCGTACACCATGTACACAGCACAGTACGAACCAAACTGGACCGCCTCTAATTCTGGGACATGATGGAAAAAATGGGTAAGCTCAATGTCTGGGAAGCAGCAACTAGAGCATAGAGCTTTTCAGAGGCACTGTGGCTTCCTAGGTTTTGTGCTGGCTGCATTAGCACCAAGCATCCTCATTGCTTGTCAAACTGCCTCATGCAATCAAAACACAATTTGCTCTCAACAAGCTTACAATTGAAATACATTTGGTTAGTTGGAGCCTATTTATGGTAAAAATGTTTCTTGGTATGAGGCATTATGCTGGAACATTGTCCTCTTATTTGCTTTTCTTGCCCCCAAACACCATTTACACTTTTTGTTCTCCCAGAAAAGAGTATCTGCAGCTCCTTTCCTGCCTGATCCTGAAACGTGTCTTTACCAGTGCCTCAAACCCCCAGCTACAACGGGCAGGGCGCAGTGTGAGTGGGAACAGAGAAAAGCACCAGGAGCTCACGCTTGTTACACCAGCAGGGAAACAGCCCATCCTTCGTGGGGGAAAAGGGTCAGCGGCAGGAGGCTGGAAAGCAAAGCATCACCCTCGGGGGTTTATTCTGCAGTGAGAAGTATCTACATGTCAAAAATTTGTTTTAGTGAGCAAACATGGCTGTCCCTGACTACTGAACGTTGCTGCTTTGTGCAACTGAGCCCTGGGCACGCTGAGAAGAGGCTGACCTCTCCTTACTCATATCCTGCCTCCCCACCTCCATGCCTTTTCTGGCCTGTTTTTCAAATCTTTTCAAGGTTTCTTTCTCTAACCCAGACTGAATTCCCAGTGAGTGAAAGAGGGACTTCTCCATGGGAACAGCTGTTGGAAAACAAACCACCGAACAAAGCTAACCTTTACAACCAAGTCAAGTGATGCTTGAATTATTACAAATGCTACCCAGGATACAATAGGGCAGAATGCATTTGCCCTTGCGTTACCATGAAGCAAACCCCTGGGAATGCTTCACAGGAGCAGCTCTCCCTGCTTAAACCCCTTTTTTGCAATCCCTGGCCGGGCTGTTGACAGCGATTCCCAGCAAGTGCTGGAGAACTTCCCTCTTGCAAGGGGAATTTTATTCAGTTCTCCCAAGGACAGCCCAACCCTGAAACACTAAAGAGTCAGGCTTTGTGAGAAAACAGCCTTTTAAATCACCTTCCCTTGAACAAAGACCTGGAAGTCAGGATGGCAGGGGTCTGCCTACTCCAGATGATGCCACTCACTTTCCACTCCAGGTACAAAATAACTTTGCCTTCCCATCTTGCTACCTGGTTGGTAAACAGGGGATAATATTTATATTGTCAAGAAGTCCCTGGAGAAAGGATGTGAGTGCAGCATTGCAATTGTAAGCACAGTTGCTGCTAGAATGGTTTTTCTTGCCTTTTTTTTTTTTAGATCAATATCCATCTGAACCACTCAATCCATTTTTACTCAGAGTTTTCTCGTGATTCCCTCATGCTGCACAGGACTGAGCCAGGAAACAAAATCTGGATCCTAGCCATATGCCAGCCAAAAAAGAGGTTCAGCAAAATTTGGAGTACTGTCACTTGCTAATGTAGGTCCTAAATAAACAGAAGAGCTTGGCAGGGAAGTCGTTATGTATTAGAAAGTTCATTTATAGTCCACAGACAATTTCCTCCTCTCAGGCTGTAGCAAATCAAATAAGGGTACCATAGTTGATGGGATTACATAGAAAAGAGGACGCTCAGGACAAAAGCACAGAAAACAGTCATTAAAGGTAATATAATTGGGTTATCTAAAAGTATATGATTTCAGCCTTTGAAGAGGAGAAAAACTAAAACTAGAGAAAATTTACAGCCATACCTGCATACAGGATTCTCTCAGTGCCTGGAGTTTCACCATAGCACTGCCCTTTCCATCTGTTTTCATGTTTTATTTTAGGATTGCTGTTTGCGACAGTGCTTAAAACGAACTTAAGATGTCAGCTAATATTAAAAGAAAATATACTTTTGTAATTTAACCTAAGTAAAAGTAAGATGCAAGTTAAACTAATTTTTAAAGACATCTGCCTTTCACGCTGCTTCAGTGATCCTGGTATTTCGCAGGTTTCAGCATTATGTGATTTTTCTCAACTGTATATAGGACTGATGATTTGTTTTGTATTGAACACTCTTGCTAATGTATTTCAGTTTCTAAGTAACACAAAAAACATAGTTCATTACTAACAAACATAAGGACTGCATAAAGAACTCAAACTCCTAAGGGAAAGAGACTGAAAGAAAAACTTCTCCCAAGAGGAAATCTTTGTTGCTTTTAACAGTAGACCTAACCTAAAACCTAACCCAAAGCCTGCTGAGATCAGGTTTCTCCTATAAACAGCTGCGCCCCCTTAATCCATACTGTTATTGAGGAAACTACCTGGGCAGTAATCCAAGTTCAGAACATCTGATTCAATTAACATTAGTGGTAATTGGAGAAAGACTACATTCGGGGAGACGAGGACTCAGTAAAGTCCCTCTAAAATGTCCATCCTACAGCAGGGAAATGCATGTGTAAACTCAGAAGATGCTGTTCAGAACACGATAGTCAAGTGGTGCCCGATCACAAACTGATCTCAACACACAGTCCCTTATTGTAGGCGAGGTAAATTGCTGAGGCACGCAAGGACACACTGCTGCTGCTACTTCACCACGTACTTTTGCCTTTCACACCTCTCCTGACCACTTCTCCCTCCAGTCAGGATCACACGTCCTTCCCCTGGCTACCAGCAACCTCTGGGAAGCGTTTGATGCAAACAAAAATGAAGTACCAGACCTTCAAGACTGCAGCTTTCCATAGCAAGTGCTCTGTAGACCAGTTCCAGTCAGTAGGCCATATTTTGAGAGAAGCAGCACTGGACCCAGCCGCTACACCATTGGTTTAAATTTGCTAAGTAATGCTCTTCTTTCAGAGCTAAGATCTCTAGTTTGCTGCAAAGTTGCATTGTGTTGTCCGTACTGGATGTAATGGAGATACTGGTTGCTCTTTTCAGGACATTCTGGCAGGTGCCGAGCTACTACAGAGCCTGGGGATGCTGCTGTCAGTGCATAAAACAGACCCTGTGATTGTTGGCCATGCTGCTTGTATCATCAAAAACCTGAGCCTTTCCAAAAACAGACAGGTGGGTACCCAGTAGTTTTCACTGAACTATACCCTGGGACGGTGCAGTTATGTTCATATCAAATCAGTATTACCCACAGAAAGATTTTTTTTTTAATGAAACATACACCAAGGATACTCTACACAAAATTCTGTGTATGAATAAAAGGACCTGATGTGGCATAATGAAAGGTGGGTTTATTCATATTTTTCCAATACAATACAAAAATGCTAATAAAAATAAGAAATGTCTAATTTTTCCTATGACTGATGTGGTTACCTAATTTGAAGGACTGCATCAGAGGTATAAAACATATTTCTAGCAAGGGCTTTTCATTAATTAAAGGAACCATCCAGGAAAATCTGAGGTTTGTTAAAAACTAAATCTATTTCCTAACTCTCACTCTTTGGCTGCCCTTAGTTATCCATTTATGGGGTTCAACACTGATCTAATTTCAGTCCCAGTTTGTAAAATATAACCCCAGCTATTGACGTACATTTTGCCTGTTTGGCAAGATACAACCTGTGCCAAGATGCTATAAAGATCTCTATCACTTACTTTGATTCTAATGAAACCCATATCCACAGATGCATTTCCCTTCTCCTTGCTTTTTAAGGGTACCTTGACCAAAGGGTGCCACTGGTAACAATCAACATTGGGCGAAAAAACCACCTAAATCCTTGTCTCTGCTTTGCCCCACCTGCTAGGTGCACTAATACACACCTTTTGAGACTCAGTTCCTTTTTTCTTTTCCTTTGTTCATGATCCAGTTACCACTAGTTCCAGAGACTTAAACTAGCCAAAAAGAAAACTATTTCCAATAATTTTTTTCACTTATACTAAGATAAGAATTCTATGCGATTTTGATAGTTGTGAAATAAATTTTTGCAGGGAAATAGATTCCTTCAAATTCAAGGCCCACAGTAAGAGTAAAAATGGACCATCTTTTCAAAGTTTGCTTTTAAAAAAATTACCATATTTGTCTCTTCAATTCTGTGACTATTCTGTTATCAGCAGAGAGCTTGTTCACCTTCATAAAAGCTTTATAATGTGCCTCTCATAATGCGTTTAGCTCTCACTGCACAAGTGAATCCACAGACATGAATGGGAGTGCCAGGTTTCCAGTGTCAACTCTAAGGAACCATCCCTAAACTACCTAAGAGTCCTTGTCACAAGAGGAAAAAAGTGGTGGTTTTATGCCAACAGGACACAAACGGAGCTTGAAAGGGAGCAGTCTTGAATCCAGCTTCACCCTCTAAGCAACAAGTTAAAAACTGCAACGTAAAATGAGCACACAAAAAAAGATACTCCCTTTTGTTGATAGACACCTGAGCTCCCTTATAGAAGTGTGAGCAGCTTCCATCATTAGGACCTCCCAGAGAGCTGATGACTTTGTGATTCTACCTCACTAGTAACCAGTCACCTCCAGGTGACTCATTCAGGACTCATTCCTTGGTCTCACGTGCTTTTAATCCAGGTCAGCACAGGCTATCTGACAGTCTCCTATCTATTTACAACTCGGTTTCTAAAACATATATCCCAGCACAGAGACATGCTCCCCAACACCACTTCTAGCATAGCAGATTCAACCTAAAAGATGAGGGATACACAGAAGTGTTTAATTCATAACATTTCTTTCCAGAAACAGAACTCACCTTTGCTAGTGAGAGGTCATCTCATATTTCTGCAGATCAGAGCTTTTCAACACCAGAAAGTTTTCAAAGCCCTGGAGGTAAATAAAAGAAACTGATAAACTTCCACATTTCCCAGTCCTTTGCCCTGGAGCACTCAGCTTATTCGCCTCTGCAGCAAGACTTGAGCAAAAGACAGCTTAATACTAACATACAGCCTGGTACAACAGCAATAGGTCAGGGAATTCTTTGAGCTCAGAGTGATCTGTGATCATGAGAACATCCCACAGACAGAGCAAGCCCAGGGAAATGTCTGAAATCAGGTGATCTCTGAACAACCCAAGGTATTTGCCACCTGGTTGTGGTACATCTGGGAGGAGACATTCCTGTTATTGATGTTTTAGCTCTCAGTATTGCTAAGAGTTATACAGTATTTCCAGAGTCCTCGAACACCACCAAAAGATAATGGCAGTGCTGAAAAGGAATCTCTTCTTTGTTGCAGAGGATTCTTGAGAGCCCGTGTGTTGAAGGTCTCCTCCAGACCATGCTTTCTACTGACATTCAAGAAGACTCTCTTCATTATGTGACATCTTGCCTTGCTGAGTTGGCAAAGCAAGGTAGGGAAGCAACCCCCCAATAAATGGCTTAATCCAAGAAGGGTACCAATCCTTTATTAATCCCAATGGGGGATGAAGCACGGGTGGGCATACAGCCCGTTCTTTCCCTTTAAATCCACTAGGAGTTTTGCCATAAGCTTCAAGAAGAGCAAGATTCGACTCACTGGCAGGATGCATGGGCTCTGTTGATTGCACTTTTTTCCGTTGAACTGCTTAAAATTTTTTACTCAAAATTCTTTGTGCTGAACTTTACTGCTGTACATGGCCTGTCTACTTTTATTTCTAACGTCATCCAGTTTCTCCAGCTGAATTAATTTCACAATAGCAGAAACCAATACAAGAAGAGGAAAAGACTAAAATACAAAGGGGCTCTTTCTCTTTAGTTTTTATGCACACAGATTTTATAAGAGATCCCAAATTAGCACCCGTGGAAGGTACAGCACTCCTCATGGCAGAGAAGATCAGTGTAAATTCTCCCAGCCTGCCCAGCACTGGATATTGTCTGTCAAACATTTCATCTCTTGTATCTGGTGTAACTGCCCTGCAACTGGTGACATGTCACATTTCATTTTGCAAGAGGTACCTGGCAGCTGCTGGACAAACTGAGCCCACTAGGCAAGAGTGGATCTCATACATAAAATGATTCGTTCTTTCAGAACACAAAACCAACAAAATAAAAATCCACCAGCCTTTCTATGAATCAAATTGATGGCCCTACCTGAGAGCATTACCTCAGGACATGATCCTTTTTTACAACCTAAGCATAGTTATTGCACACATTCAGCACTTACTTTGCTTCTCAGGCTGCATGAAGGATTTCTTATTTAGGCGGTGTGGTTTCTGGCAGACCTCACCATTTCTTCAGCACTGGAGTTTCTGTTTACAGACTACTCCCTTATCTTTCTGTCTTCCAGAAGGAGCCACATTACACATGGTCCAATGGATGGACGAACCCTTGACAAAGTGCTTGGTGAGACTGGCTGGCCAACTGGAACATACTGAGCCATCCTTTCAAGCTGCCTCCATCATCCAGCATGTTATAGGTCACGGTAACTGTCACACAGCATTAACTGTGATTTCAAAGATATTTATAGCTGGCTGGAGTAAAACGAACCTTTTCCCAAAGGAGTTAACTGTCAGGCACCAAACAACCTTTAACATTCCTATAGCATCCTCCATGTGGTCTCTACAAATTTATTAGCATAAAAGCACCTACAGTCACCTTTGAAATATACATAAAAGTGCTCAAGTGCATGAGGAAGCTCAGGGATGAAAATGGACCATATATAAAGATCTGATGCAGGTGTGTGTTGCCTTCTGCAAGCACCACCGTTCTGCAGGGCTGGTCTGTAGCCAGTTCTGAGGTCCTTAAAAACAACTGAGCTAGTAAGGTGGGATAATGTAAAGTACTCCTTACCAAAGGAAAGATGAGAACATGTTTCAGACAAGAGGCATTGTTTTATCTTCCTGTTTGGCCCTCCTTCTCCATATATACAACGTGATGGTGTACCCCACAGATAGAAGCAGAGGTCAGTAGAGACAATTACAACAGGATGGGTACGTTCCAAAATTTTAGATCAACTCTGCTCCCTGACCAGCAAGAGGAAAGCATCTTACTGAACCAAACACTGCTGTTGTAATTCTAGACTAGATTACCAGAAGCTGGGAAGTAAAGTGACTTTTAAGAATGTAGCCGGTATCTTTTTAGGTTTCAGTGAGAGAGAAGGAAAAGAGCATTATTTTTACCTGCAGAAAACAAACAGCTTTATGCTGAATATACTTGTCCCATGCAGCTGAGAGCCTTTAAAACTTGCAAGAAAAAAGCATTCAGATGATTCTTGTCACGTTCTCTAGAAAATCACGGTTAAATTTTAATGCTAAGATGTGAGAAAAACTTGAGTCCATAATGAGTTTCCAATAAGGGAAAAATGCAAGCCTGTTTCACCTCTGCCATTGGGGATTTGCAACAGAGCAGACTCTGAAGCAGTGAACAGAGACCAACGTGGATGGGTTAGGACGACAGGCTGATCAGCCAGGACGTACCTTATGCCAGGACCGTCTCCCTACCACAGCAGCCCCCCTGGCATTTTAGTTATCTGAAGATACTGTTAGAGGCTGTAGTACGTGGGAGTCCTTTGCCATTCCTTGCATTAAACATTGGTTGTAGCTGAAGGTAGATGAGTCATTAATGATCTTAAATGTTGTTACGAAAATCACTTTTCAGTGTTTTAAAGGCTCCTACTGATCTCCAGTGGTTCTCCTGTTTGTGCAGAAAAAATGATGCTTTTGGTGAAGCGTCACATTGGAGAGATTCAGGCCTACCTCAAGAATTTTCTTACCCACCAAGAGGTCCGCTTTCAGCAGCTGGGCATCTCTACGTTCTGCAGACTGCAAGAAGGTATGTCCTTCCCACTGGGCCGAGCCCCTGGGTGCTGCCAGACGCTGCCTGCTCTTATCAGTGGCAGGCAGACACTGCTTTGTAACAGAAATGACACTGCTGGGTAACTTCCTCTGGGGACTAGCTCTGCTCAATTGAGCAAACAGAATAATCTCAAGGGTAGCTTTTACCTGTTTTTAAGTAACTAAGAATATCTTACAATAAAGGCAGGGGGTTTTGTTTGTTTGCTTTAAAACTAAGGGCTTTGTGATCAGCAAGGAAACAGGACTTCAGCTACAGGTGTCTTTATCCAATATAAGAATGTTTGGCACTAGACACAGCCTAAAAAATTTTCAAAGATGGATTTAGTTTGGTTTGATAAAACAAGCAAACGAGCAAGTAAAATGATTAGCTGGTACTAAAGCTCGTGTCTTTTTCATACTTTAAATTCTGTTCCTTGATTTTTTTCTGCTTTTTATTAGGGTTTTTTTTTGGGGGTAGAAGTTGATACAGATGAGAGTTACAATATGGTGATAAATGTGTATAGCGTACATACATAAAGCCAGAGCCAAGACCCTGCTACGTCTTGATACGCACCTGTTGCATAAGGCTGAATCTGGCAACTGAGCTTTAGACATCTGGATCAGCGGAATTTAGCAGTGAACAATCTTGAATTGTCATAGGGATGAAAACTGACTTAGTATCTGCTTTGTGTGGTAGAAGAATATCGTTCTACCTTCTCTATTCTTCACGCTGTAATAAGGACCATCAACTGTATCTAACCTGAAGTAGCTGCTTTCTAAGCATCTGCATTAAAATAGAGGGAAAGCCTAACACTTGTTTTTCCTCTTCAGATCCAGAATTTTCGTTAGCATTCAGAAAAAGCCAAATGGCCAAACTCCTTGAGCAAATCCGTCAACAAACAGAGGAAACTCAAGAGCTCCTTAGGGCAGCTATTTACCGCAAAGACAGTTAATATTTAAGCCGGATGGCTTATGAAAACTTCCCAGGTCCAAGAGCCTGAACTTTCAGAGAAGACAATTCTTTTCATTAGTTCCTGTAGCTAAAGTAACTTGCAGTTTCATCATACGGAAGAGATGTTCCGATCAGAAGAATCGGAGCAGGTCAAAAGACAATCCCTTGGACGCTTTAGCTGGCTGCTTAGGTGTGCTTGACGACTATGGCTACGCTCCTTCCAGTGGTTTGGAAAACACCTGTTATGCTTGGGTAATCTTCCATGGTTTGTTTTTGGTTTCCTCACCCCACCTCCAAAAGCCCAGTGCTGTAGTCATGAGGTTTTGTTCACGAAACAGACTGATTCTATTGCAGAGGCATCTCTGAAGTACACAGGTTCCTCTGCATTCATTTTATTTCTGCTCCATGTCTCTTATTTCAGAGCACACTCCAGGGACTTGACTTTAGAAAATAATTGAATTAACACATAGTATAAAGATAGCACACTACTAACAAACAGGTTACTACACAATATAACTGCTGAGGGACAACTCAAAAACTGTAAGAAACAAGAATAGGACAAGCCTTAAGACTGATCCTTGTGTATGCTGTAGGCACTACTCTCCATCAGAAGAGCAAAGGCACTTTGAGGCAGGTAAATGTTGCATAGAGCATGTTCAGAATATAGCTGCGACCATGAAAGATTTGGTAAGAGGTCTTTGAATACAGAAATCTGTTCTGCAAATGGGAAGTTATTTCCAAAGGTACTTGCAACAGCGAAAAAGTGAACAAATCTGGCAAAATTAGGAATTGATCTTATATTTTGATATTGGTATTTCGTTTTAAAAGGAGCTAACAAAAAAAAAGTTGCAATATTTTAAAATTCAGCTAATTTTCTTATGTGCATACCGGATACTGAACAACCTCCCCCTCCCTCTCCTCCAGAGGGAATCTGTCTCACAGACCTTTTAGCCAATCAAACCAGTATTTTTTAGGAAAAAAAAACGTAGCACAGATCCTTGAAATTACAGAGCACTAGTTTTTTAATGTAGGTTTTAATTTGTAAGAGAATTAATAAGCATCATCTATTACTAATCCAATTCTACCTTTGATCAATACACTTGTTTTTAAATACAAGAATGTGGCTGGAGATCATGTTGAACTGGCTGGAATATTGAGATTTTGGAACCGCTCCTCTGGCAAACATCTGCTCCCAGATGGCACGGTTTCTTATGAAAACATTTCACAAGAGTTTCCCGTCTTTTGAGGTACTTCTGACCAAGGTATAACTCTGACATGCGTGTAGACCTTTAGAGCTGCTACTGGCCTCAAATGTGGAATAAAAGTGAGATTCAAATAAATAAACATTCTGTCAACTAAGAGCTCAACGTTATATTTTACTGTGGCCCAAATCTCTAAGCTTAGGTGCTTGGGGGAGGCATTTCTGTTCTTGATGCCTTTTAATAACTGTGAGTTGTCTCCAATAGTAATATTTAAAAAAACAAAACAAAACAAACCCAACCAAAACCACACTCGAAAGTCTCTCTATAGCACAGTGAAAAGACCTGTTAAAGAACAAGGCAGAGAATGCAGATAAAGCTGTGCACAGCATTTTCAATATTTACATGTAGCAGGAATTGTCTTTTGAAGCTCAGGCAAAAGACCCACGTGCTCCACTGTGGGCAGTTGGGCTTATTAAAACAGAGGGCTACAGAGAGCTGAATGTCACAGCTAGGAATAAGAGCAGAAAATCTCAAACTGTGCGCCACCTCGTTGGGTGACTTTAGGTCATTTTCCAAAAAGAGAATCGGTGCAATATGAAGTAATGACATGAAAATCCATCTCTCTTTCTTGAGTATTTATTTGTAAACATTACTTCAAGGTCTTAGGAAGGAGGAAAATAACAAAGTATTCTTCATCAGGAATGAGGAGAGGAGAGACATGTGTAACAAGCAAAGCTAATTGTAAACAACCCAGTAGTTGACACGTATGGAACTAGCTTTTAGTTTGTATGTTGGACCCCTGAAAGAGAAGAAATTTTCTCTCTCATTTGAAGCAAACCTGGAATGAATACACTTAGAAATTGTTTTTACTGCAGTCCTGTTAAAAAAACAACAAACCACACATGAGAAATGAAGCAGGCTCTTCATCTCTCTGCTGCAAACAGTGAAGCAGGCATTCTGAAGTCTCACAAAAACCAATCAGCATAATTTAAACCTGACCCTAATAGATCAAGAGCAACATAATTTAAACCTGAACCTAAATGAATCCTCAACCTTAAAATTGAAGCTAAATCTTACTGGCTATTTCTTTGCTCTGTTTCTAGCTGTAAGTGACCCTGTACTGATTTTGTAGTAAAGAGATTAGAGGAAACCTGAAGAAAACTTGTCAGCAGACCAGGAGTAGCAAGAAGAGTTTTCCATCACAGATTGATACCTGTTTCAACTGTGCAAGAAAATGAAAATAGAAGTAAATATTTCAAACAAGTTTTATTTGGTACTTACATGCTATATATAGACTTCAAGAAAAACTACATACCTTGGACACTTCAAAATATTGTGGCTATGTACATGGAAAACTAAAGAAAGCAAGAAAGAAACCAAATTCATTTCACTGTCACGAGCTACTATTGAAAGCGTTCTGACTGACTGGCAGTTTTTTCCCTTCCGTATATATTCTGGCAGATGAAGTCTCTTTCATTGCATTTCCATTGCTTTTATCCCAACTCCCGTGTAAGATGAACACTTGGCAGCAGCAGAAAGTCAGTTCTTCAAAATTCTTCGGCTTGTATCTCAGAGGATTTCTTCTGCTAGCACAGACTTTCCACACAGCTTCCTACAGGCCCAGCTCATTGCTCACTAAAGGCAAGCGCAGGACTCTTAACGGTACAGTCTCTGGCAGCGTGAACCGAAACCCCATACACCTGTTCCCACTAGCCAAGGGTCTACTTGCTGAATTCAGCCAGTAATCCATTAAGCCCTGGTTGGTGCTTCAAACTCAGATTCCTAGAGTGAGCTCTACCTGTAACAGCACTGTTTATCAAAGCGCAAGAAAGTGCAGGATTTTACAGTACTGCCCAACAGCAACCAAAAGTGAGGGATGGAATGACAGTAGAAATCGGCATCAAACTATAGAGAAAGCAACCGGCAGTGCTCCTCTTAGCACTCAAACTGTACTGCTTTATAAAAACCACACACTACATAAAAAGCACAAGCAATGACCATTTCCCATTTGCTCTGAAACGAGCAAAACCAAAAAATCCCCAAACCTGCTTCATCATCCAAAAATCAAATGTGTCAGGTTTCACACAGTCTTCAATAGTCTGATAAGGCAAAGGGAAAGTCTCCCATCCCTGGAACAGCAGCAATTTACGGGACTTGGAAAAGGTATTTCCTTGTGTGCGTGTGCACGTGTGCGTGCATGTGTACACAATTTTTATAGAATCATGAACATGGATGTAACAAAAAAAAATCAAATTTGCAGTATCATTTTACCACATTACTCTAATTTATTCAATTAAATGATTTATTTCTGTACTGAACAAAATTCATAAATACATCATCTAGGAGAACAATAGGTTTTCCGCTTGTCCATGAAAAAATAACGCTTTCAAATTTTCACATTTTAAAACCTGCCTTGTTTTGTGTTTTAGAGAAAATGTGAGAAGATCGTAGCGACGTCTCAATTTACAGAATGTCCCTGTAGGAATTACATTTACAAGAACCTGATACAGAAGCCGATACTTTGCCCCCATAATTAGAGTTCTCTGCAATAATATTTAAACCAACAGGTTTAAATAAAACACCCCATTAACTCTACTTGTAGAGCAATGAGGTATTTATTTTTCAAGTATTAGAACCACAAAGTGTAAAAGATTCTTTGCCAATTTTACAATTATGCCTTTTCAACCAACATCCACCTTTTTAAAAAAAAGAATCAGTCCCACCACCCAAATCAGCCCATTGCTTTCAGATTCCAGTGTCTTGTGTCTTAAGGAATGCAGAAATATCCATTTACTAACAGAAAAAGCTTGTTGGAAAAAGCCGTATTAAGTAATGCACGTGAAGCATGATTTTTCTAGTGATGAAAGCTATTAGAAAGGTGATCCAAGTCTATTCCCATCATTTCTTCTGCTGGTTTCACTAAAGTCCTTCCAAAAAAGATATTCAATAAATCTTTTAAAAAACGGAGAGGAAAAAAATAAAACACTCCTTCATTGCATGGAAGAAACTCCTCTGACTGCAGAGATGCTCATAATCACCTTTGGTTCTTCAGACGAAACGATCAGATCACTTCTACAACAAAAGGTATCAAAAATGACCGGTCAGCGAATTGTGACAATGCTTACTTCAAAGTGCTATTCATTTATGCAATTATTTTATTGTAAGATGATTTTCCTTACATTTTCTAGCCACAGAAAAAGAAAACAGTAGTCCAATTGAGTTTGCTAAGTTAGTATGTGTTTACCTAACATCCTTTAAAAGTTGTGATGTAATTCAGAAAAATCCAGTGTGCTGCAAACCATCCCTCAATATTGATGGCAGCAAGAACTCGATGAGGGAAGTAGATCCAGAATTCTACACAGAAGGTGGGTACTGGCTCCCCTTCTACATGTGTGTATCAGGTATCACACTTGCAGAACTGGAACACAGTTGCCAATCATAAGCGAGGAACGGCAGTTGTCACTGTTACCCTTTCTGTGTGAAAGCACAGGGCAAACATTTTCAAGCAACCTCAGGTGGCAGAGTGTGCCATGTGACTGAGAACCCTCTCACCCAAAAGATAAGGCCTCACCATTTACACAGCATCTGTACGTACTTGGCATGCATTCATTGCTTTACAAAGAGGAGATCTGCTCCTTTCCCCAAAAAATAAGGGGCTTAAAAACGCTTTAATTTATCAACTTAATCAATTAAGAGCTCTAGGTCCTCTGTCACTTATAACACATTGCAAGCGTTAATGAACCAAGGCAAACCTACCTGCTGTTTGATGTGTTTGAACGCTATCTACCTGAGGCAAGAGAGTCCCCTTATCTTCAAAGGCTAGAATTGGATTCAAAGGAATTTCAGGACTATTGCTTCCATCATTGTTCATGGCATCCAGCCGGGAAGGTTTAGAACCAATAGGCAGGTTTATGATCTCTTCAAAGTTATCATTCTGCATAGAGGTTCCATTTTCATTTGCGTTTTTCTCAGGATTGAGATTGCTGAAAGAGAAACATCAGTATTTCCTCCTACCTTCATCTAGAACCTCAAAACAATATTATAAATGGAAAAATATGCATTAATCCAGAGCATTCTTTTAGACAGCAAAACCAAAACAATGCTTCTACCACAGTAGAAAACCTGTTTTTGCAGCCAAGCACTAGATATGCCTTCCCTCGAACACACCGGGGAGTCGTTAGGTGTGGCCACACGACACCCAGAACCGTAGAGAGCCTCATGGCCACTGCAGTTCCGAGAGGTGTCTGCAATGGGAAGCAGTAAGAAAAGCCCTACAGCACCACCACTGCTATCTCAAGCCACCCACCTAATGCAATTTACAGCCTCTGACATCTTTTCCAGCTCTCATAACCTTTGCCATACCCTTACTTTTATTGCAAGTCAATGTAATTGCCCTTAGATAAGATCACTGTCATTTTTGTTATTCCTTGGATCACCTCCTGCCTCCAGTTTCGGAGCAGCCTCTTCTACCTGCCACACACCCAGAGAAAAAACTCTTTTACCAATGCGCTTCTCTTTCAGTCCCTCCTCCCCTCCAAGTTCTTGGGGCTTATTTCCAAGGCACTGCCTGACTCTGCACTCCTCCTGCTGAACATGCCCAAGCCAAAATAAACACCTCCCAGCATCCCTCACGTCAATCTGCACTCTTTTTCCATCTCCCACTTCAGAGAGATGCCTTATGAGCAAGCTCTTGTACGCCTCCCCCAGTCAGGAGCAGTGCATGCACAGACACACTCTCCAGTTCCACACACTCTCCTGAGAAGACACACGATCACGTCTCGGTCACCGCCTTGCCGGTCCGCTCCCCACCCTTGTATTAGGCCCTGCGTTGTCAAATCCTGCTGCCTTTGCAGACGGGACGCGCTGTCCTGCCAGACGGGAGAAACCAAGGTGCTGCTTTAGCGAACAGGATGACAGTAAAGGGACCATAAGCTCCTTGAGAAAGAGCAAGTACTCAACTGAGACTCAAAACCCATGTGATCTTTCACAGGTGCTTCTTAAGGCACCCAACAGTTAGATCCTGGCAATCTTAGGTACCTATTCCCTATTCAGACCACGTCACAACTGTTCAGGTTGGTTGGAAATCCTTCAGACCTAAAGGCTCAGATGCAATTTTCCTAGATTTAAACTAGGTTATCAATTTCCTCAGGCCATTTTTGAGCAGGCGGCTTGGTTTCACAGGCTAATTTTTTCCTGACAGTACATTTACTAGTCTTTAAAAAAAAAACCAACCTGCTTGTAATTGGCATACGGCTTATTTTCATTTGCTGGCTTCCTTGGGTGTCCAACTTCACAATTACAGAATTGTTTTACAGCACTTTCCAAGAGAAAGAAAATAACTGTTGCTCTTTTGAAAGTAGCAACACTTCAACCAAAGCCCAGATTTCCTGTGAGAACAACATGCTGGTTTTCATATCAAGCCTTTCCCAGTTTTTCAAACCATCACCAGTTCTTTTTCTGAAAGGCATTCCCCTTTTTTTCATCTGTGGATATCCTGAGCAAATTTCAGAGTGAAAAATACATTTCACTGCACTGAGTTTGAGAGCAGACACAGAAATGCTGCTGACCGCCTGGGAGACATCACAAATCACATCACCCTTTTCTGCCAGAGAGCCGCATATGTAAGACGAGGAGCAGAAGCTGTGAAATGCTTTAGGACTAATAAAACCTGGTCTACAATGTATGGTTATTAGGTTATGATTTAGTATAACTTATCCTATTACTTATTTCATCCCCATCTACTGCCAATAACCTTACCAGAGCTGGGAAAACATGGCAAGTTTGATGAATGGGGTAAGAAGGGGGGGGAAGGAGGGGAAGAGAGCAACTGCTCATTCAGATAAATTAAACAGCATAGTACTTCAAGAAGCATTGGGACAATGAAGAAGACTCTTCCTTCTGCAAACAGATAGTAATGTTTCTATCTGATTGATCAGCTGATTTCATAGATAAATAGTTCTTCATATTTATTTGTCATTGCACTGCCAGTATTACATACCGAGTTAGACCAGGAATCACAGACTTGAAAGATGTCTTTTGAGATCAGGGAGTCTATATGTGACTTCACAAAGGGGGTACAGAAAAAACCATGACTATGAATTCCTATATTTTATGCTATAACATCTTCTCTATTTTATGCTGTTTGCTCTACCAGATTACTAGGGGAGCAAGCTTAGAAGAAACAAAGGGAAAAAACAGAACTGTGGAATTAATTCCACTGACATCTTCCAGGCCATAAACTCAAAAGGAGATTAGAGAAATTCCTAGGAGACTGGTATGCCCTCCAGCTTCTGGTAATTAGCAGCTTAGGGACTGCTTGAGCCTATGGTTGTGTTTTGACCACAATGCTTAGTAACCCTTCATTGACCAGAGGATCTCCTGGTACTTACCTTTTTCCTTTACACTCTCTCCCCTAAGTGACCGCTACAGGCCATTAAAGCAAAGAACACAAAAAAGTAATGGATTTTTGACCTGCTACAGCTGTTCTTACTCTTACGTTACATTCTTAGCGATGTCTCAGTGTCCAGCGCAACACTGGAGATACTCTTTTCAGGCATACAATATTGCACGTATGTTTCTAAGAACCGGATAATTATGGCATTGTAACATATTCCGTAAGTGTGCTTGTAGCAAGACGCCTGTGTAATAGAGTTGCCTGAGTTATTGAGAGTGCATTTCCAAACATAACAAGCCTCTGAAGGACAGCTTCATGGGAGCTGAAAAAAAAAAAAAAGCATCTGTGCAGCTTCGCATTTGGAACTGGACAGATCAATATTAACAGGACAGATTAGAGGCAGCGGAGAGAAGAGCAGCCAATTTCATTAAAGAAATTGTTTCTATAAACTGAGAACTCATGTAAGATCCACTCGAAAACCTTTACCGCAGTAAAACAGCTCAATTCACAAGCAAGTATTATCTGCTTTTTTCTTTCACGCTGCAAAGTGAAGAAGCCTTAGGCCTTGGAAAAGTGATTCTCGTTCATCTGTTTAAAACACAGGAGTAGGAATATCAATAAAAATTGTGACAAACTATTAGGTGGGACAGATGATAGTGCCAATCTATCATCTGCAATAAACATTTATTAATAAAGCTAATGATTATTGACAAGAGATATATAGTAAATAATTCATCAAATCACAGCATTTTCATTAGGGTTTTTGAATGAATTGTCTTGGAAAGCTAATGAAGTTCCAGTACAATGAGATCTGCATTGCTGATCAAAAGCAGCAACAGAGAATGGTGAAATACTGAAATTGATTGCCTCACTGTGCCAGAATTCTTTTAAATTTTCTCAGTTGCGTTGTACTCCTGATCATGGAAGCTATTTCCACCTGAATCCCAGCCACAGAGCTGACACAGGATGGATGACATGATAGGGGGGAATAGGGATGAGGGTTCAGCACAGTAAGCAGTCAGGCAACTGGCCGTTATGCCCCACAGTAGAACTAACTGCTCATCTTCACACAAACCTCTAGTAGCCTTCCACGTCCCCCTCCTTCAACACTACTGGTGCAAGGGACAGAGCACCTGCACTGTCTGGGGAATGGCCCCAAACATGGGTACTCTGGGTTTGGTCCCTGACCACCAACCACCAGTCCTGTTCAAAGACATGCATTCAGGCCAGACCCCGGTGCTGTCCAAAACAAACCCAGCGACACTTAGACTTCTGTGCTGGACCTAGTGAAACTTCTCACGCTTCCTACACTGTAGGAGGAGAATGAGACTGACTGTTGCTCTAGGCCTTAAGATGACTCCTCTCCGTCACTCCCTCCTCTCACCCATACACACACCACAAGTCCCCCAGGCAAAGCCTTTTTAAGTTCTGCTCAGAAATCTGAGCTATCTTACCCTTAAAACATGCTCAAGTCTTTTCCAGACTAAAGCCAAATCTTTCTTGGGGCTGCAGTGAGGTGCTGCCACAAGAGACCATCTCCACCCGTTGCTATTGTTTGTGCTAGGATGTCAGGTACATCTAGGTGCCAGACAACCGCAGCACATGAGATATAGTAGCAGTGGTGTTGGCACCTGTGGCTTTGACCATGTGATAAACCTATGCTGCTACGTATTCCTTACAACAGCTTTTCAGGCTACCTGGGCGAAGCTGACACTGGGATGCTCCCAAGCGCTTCAGCCATTGCCTTCCCAGTCAGCGTGGATGTACCCCCAGAGTCCTTCTGTACCCTAACTGGCATGCCAGTTTCCCCTTCCACAGCCTTAGACACACTTCCTACTTTTGTGGCTATTCTTCCACCTCACAGATTCATTCTTCACCCTGGCCATTCAGAGGTTCCTTCCACACACATTATAATGCTACATGACAGCCTTCATTAGCATGGCACTTTTTATATTACAAACATCAAGGTGCATATAAGGCTGGGAGTGATTAACATTTAATAGCTGCCCCCGACAATTATGAGGCAGCTCTGTGCAGCTCATCCAATGCAGCTCAGTGCTCAGAGTCACTGACAGAACTTCTCTCAGCAGGAGCATCCTTGTCAGCATGACAGCAGGCTAAGATCCCCCAGGCATATGGGGGGGACCAAGAGAGAGCAAATTCCTCCTTCAATTAGTGCCAATCACACCCTGAAGCACACCGCCCATTACAGTCTGTGTGATGGCTTCCCACATTCAAGGTTTTCCATGCATATTCTGGCACTACCTGCATAAAACATGAAAAGACTAAGGGATCACTTGGCTTTCTGCATTACTAAAATTGAAATAACTGACAGCTCATGCTTATGTAACAGATTCCACTTGGTTTAACACCAAGGTTTCAAGCATGTCAACAATTTCTCAAAGTCTGAGTGATTTGCTTCATGGTTACAGAGAACTCCCAGTGTTAAATATCTGCTTCCCCAAATTCTCCTTATAGAGGACAAAGGTGGGTTGGTTTTTTTTTAAAATGCAAAGCCAAAATGACTAGTGCTGTGTCTCACATGAGAGACTTTGGCTTACTAAGTAAAATTTGCTAATACTTCAAGCAGTTCAGAAATTGAAACATCTAGGTTGAAAGCACAGCGTTCATTATTCCAATCAAGAAAACTAGCACTGCAAATCCACAGTGGTTTTTATGAAACTGAATTCATGGAAAGGAACAGAAAAAAAATTACCCTTTCCACTAAGTTTCAGTTTATGGAATAATTGCTGGCAAACAACACACTGCAAAGAACATGCTCTATTTGTACAAAATTCTTCCCTGTAAGTTGGCAAAAAATGGGTTACTGCTAAGTGAGAGACGATAAAGTTCTTTTCTGAACACAGGGAAAGATAAAAATAAACAGGAAACAAGGCAGATTGAACAGCTGTCTCTTATTTAGTTAATGAATACATGGATCTGAAAATAATTTATTAGTCTGGTAGCCCTCATCCTCTAAATACCCTCCAATACTTAGGAATGTTCTTACGTGTCCATGTTTACGGGGGGTTGATGTGAAACAATCACACGTGTGCAGGTGGCGGGTTTCCCGTTGTGCGGAGATTGCGTTGCATGCTGAAGCTGAGGTCCTCCTGCAGGTTCCAAGGGCGATGCAGGACTGGTTACAACTAGAAAGAGAAAACAGGTTTTCATAAAACCAAACAAAGTCCGTCTACCTGCAGGTTAGGATAGAATATTTGCTACAAAAGACAGCAGCACAGTCAAGGCGAGCTACAGTTTTAAAAAAATGGGAGTTCCCACAGCCCTTCCTCCCCCATTCCTGCTCCTCCTTAATCAAGTTTCTGGGCACACGAGCCCTGTTTCAGGTCTGAAGTAAATGCCACAGATTTCAAAGCTATAGCTTTATGGACAAGAATAAACATTTTACAATGACATACACAATTCCAACACATAAATCAATGGTCAAAACAGGCTGATATCTGACAGAACATTTCAAGCAGCAATAGAGAATGGAATAGGAGAACACTGGGACATCATCAGTTCCATACACTGGTATTTCTTGGCTTCAGTGTTGATTGCTGACTGTAACCCAAAAGGAAATCAAGAGGGAAAAAATCTCCATAGGAAGGATGCTTCTTTCAACAAGTACCAAATTACTACTAGAAAATGCTGTAGAGAGCAACATAAAACTAGACCATCCTTGTGCCTCCTACAGAGGCCATATGACAGATGTTATTAGCCTGCCTCAGGATGTTCTTTTAAAGCACAACTACAGCCTTCTGCATTGTGTCTGCAGTCACACTAATTCACATACAGGTCAGTAAAAGGAGGCGATTGCACCCCACCCATACCAGCATCTGTTACAATAATTGCAAGGACAATTTAGTATTTGTAGGCTTGGACACATTTATCTCAGTTATCCAAAACCTCATCTGATAAGCCACGCCTTCAACCACTAAATGCTTGAGCTGAAATCTTCTATACTGAATGTCTTAGTCTGATCTTTGGCAAGTTTACAAATACGGGTTTTGGTGCTTCTACAAATGGAGTAAGAGGAAAATAAATTGGCTTTAACTTTTAAAAAGAAAAAGCAGATGAAAAAGTTCTGCTTTGGAAACGCAGAGCTATCTCCTGTTTTGAAGCAGAGACCAAACAAGTGACAAAAAGGTGATGGATTTTGTTTCATTGTGTGATATGGCCATTCCCATAAAGGTCTCCTCAGGCTTTGCCAAAGAGTAAAATTAAAATAACCACAAACAAACAAAAAAACCCCTGCAAAAAAAAATCATTACCATTTCTGTATGGTCAGAAGTCTGTTAAAAGCATAGTATGGAAAGTTAGTTGGCTGAAATACGTCCATGAATTCATACATTGAACTCAATAGCATATCTAGATAGAGCAAAGCCAAACAATAGAGCAACCCCGAGGGTGATGGCAGTTTTCTCTATTCAGTCACGCAAGGACTCCAGCCTTCCCTTGGGCCTGGGGAAGTGGAGGCCCAAATTCTCCTCTGCCTTAGGAAACTGCTTGTCTTCTACCTCTGGAGGGAAAGCACTAGCCACAGATTATAGAGCCATTTGTAGTTTCAATAATGGTTTATAGCACCTTCAACACTGCCTGCAGCAAAAGATGGCATCCCATATGCATTTTGTTGTATTAGCAGTTCACAAAGTCTTTTCCCCCCTAAGATAATAACTTCCAAACACACGTAATGAAATCTGTGTCAAAAAGTCTCCTGGTAGTGCTAATTATAACATTCATTTTAAACATTAAGAAAAAAAGTCGTACATCAGCCAGTGCTGTTATTTGTCCTCCCTGTTACTCAAGTACAAAGGAGAAAATGAATAATGCCATTTAATATGTTATGCTACAATAGGATAAGCCATTTGATACCTTTACTTCAGTATCTTTAAATAGTGCTAATTCATATTTGGTGATTGTTGAATATGAGCTACATTTTATTTTTCTTCCTTTATTGTAAACATTAAAGCCTTATATAAGACTTTACCTAAAATGACCAGGAAAAAAAAAGATAGAGGGAACAGAACACAAGGAAAGACTAAGAGTGTGGGTGTGACAGGGAGACTAAGCTTTTGTAGGACCTGAATTTTGGGGAAAACAAAGAAAGAAACAAAGAAATTAAGACCAAGCGAATAAGGCAGCAGGTGTGGAAGAAAGAAGTCACAGGGAGATGTTTAGAATAATGAACAGTTTGTTTTGATGACTGAGATGAAGTAATCCTTTAAGAAAATGGACTAAGTCTGCAACAACCACATCTGTAGTACTGTGCAAAAGAAACTGTAGAATCAGTTTCTTTTGTGATCAGGATCAGAAAATAATTTGTTTCTTTTCACTTTGTAAATAATTAAACTTGGTAAGCAACTCCATCTCATTATACACCAATGTGACACAGTTGCTGAAACAGCTGACTCAGTAATGGCTAAACTCCTATACAGAAAGGTTAAATAAACAATGTTTCTTCAGATTCGTGGTTTTCTTTATTGCAATTAGCGTGCCAAGTTTCACAACTGTATCTCAAATCACTGTGCTTAGTAAGCATTTATTCACCTGTTGTGCTCAGGGCACAGTTAAACACAATACCTGCTTCTCCAGTAATGTTTGCCTTTGATATATGTCCATTTTGCTGGTCATTGGGTTTCTACAAAGGAAGGACAGTTTTGTAAATTAAAAATGGCACAAGGAAAAAGAAGTGAAATGTGTCCAATATTTACACGTGTTAAGTAGCAGCACTGACCTTATCTACAGCTTCTACACGCCTAGTTCTCTTCATGATCTCCTCAAGCCTCTACAATGAAATGTAAAGGGGTAAAATAATGTTTGCTGGCATCAATTTAAAAATCTCTCTCCCAAACCACAACTGCTTGTCATTTATCAGTTGCATCTGTTTATTGCAAAAAGATGAATTATTTATTACTTTTGGCAATATTCCCTCCACTTTCACATCAGGCTACGCAGCTGAGGACCGCAGCTTTTCTGAGGGCACGTTTATATCATAGGTAACTTTCCACAGTGGAGGTGGGAGCCAACTGCTAAGACAAAATGAATTACCGTTTCTCTGCATGTGCCAAGTTACCTTCTTCCTTTCCAAGCGCTCTTGCTCTTCTCTTTGGAAATGCTTTTCACGTTCTAATCGAATTCGCTCTGCCTCTTCCCGTAGACGAGCTTCCTCTTCTTTCTGAGTTGATGGTAAAAGAAAAATCAGCAAGGAATAATTTACTATTTACGGACAGATTTACACTGATATCTGCTTAACTACGCATATTTGCAACACCCTGAAAAGACACTTTTGGGGTTGATAAGTAACCAGCAATCTTTTCAGACTGAATTGCACGCTTCTTGATTAATCTCCATGTTTTGCATAGCATTAAGAGATGTGTAACTAAACAATGGACATCATACTTGGTTCTGTGCCTGTTCTGGGACATGTAAGCATGAAAGCACACCAGCTGACAAATAAGGAATACATTTCCTAACCCTCAGCACTAACATAGCAGCCAGGAAAGTATTAAAAAGATTCGTTTTTTGAGTGGTGGATGGTTTTGAGAGTCAAACAAAAGCAGTAGAATGTTTTATTTGGCCAACAGAGTCATCACTTAGTGAGACCAAGGACACATAGCCACAGGTACATTCGCACAAACTTTCCTTTCCTGCTTTTTTAATTAAATGTAAAACTTGCCTGGAACATACTGTAGAGAGGTTGCTCCCTGACAGTGACAGTGTCAACTACTACAATAGTTCATTTGTTACAGCTGTAACATCCAAAAAACATTTGGCCATGCATTATGTCTGAGTGCTAAACTGGGGATGTACCTCAGTTTAGCATTTCAAAGAAAGAAGCACGTCTTCTGAAAAAGAAAACTGCAGTTTCTAAGCTATATTCACTGACGCAATCCGTTAAACATTTATTTTCAGAAGCATACATTTAATTATATACCAGAAGAAAAAAACCCTAATGTCTACGAGGCAGATTGAAGTGCTGAATTTTGGGGGTGAGAAAGCACAGGCAACAAGTAAAAGCACATGCAAGAAGAATCCTATCCAAAGTGCTTACCACAGCCTCTCCTGAAGTCAGTCACCAATATTATGCCCACCAAAACTGAGAGCACTAGAAAAATTGTATTTTGATTTATTTACTCTTATGTCTTTTGAGTAGCTGCTCTGATTTCAGGAGGACTGCACCAGGTAAAGGTTCTCCTTGGCTTGATTAAAGTGATCAAAACCTAACCCCTTCCCACTAGCCCAGCACAAAAGCGACATTGGCCATAGGATTAGAACTCAGCAGTGCTATGTCTCCAACACTCTGAATAGTTAATTATCTTGGCATCTAGACTTTCTATAACTGTGGGGACAAAGTTCTGTGGTATAATACCATTCATTAAAATTCCCCAATACAACTCTATTGGTTTTTTCCATCACAATTTATCAGGAATAAGAAAAGATTTGTTCTAAATAAATAAATTCTACAGGGAAAAAAAAAAAACAAAACAAAACAAAAAAAAACCAAACCAAAATTCAACTCCCTACCACATGTTTTGTCAAGAAGAAATATCTTTACTCTTTGAACCACTCTATGGAATGAAATCTGCCACAACCCTATTCACTTCACATATAGCATTTAAATTTTAGATATCCCTTTTATCTAGGTGCTGCATAAGAGGTCTTGTTTCATCCACTTTGCTGCCAACCAGACTGGCACACAAATTCCAGGAGGGGAGCATACTTGTTTCTGAATGCGCTCCATCTCTTCTTTCTCCTTCTGTTCTCTCTCTTCTGCCTGTCGGCGCAGCCGTTCTTCCTTTTCCCGCTCCTCCTCTGCATCCTTTCGTTTTTTCTCCGCGTCCTGTCTGCGAGCTTCTTCTTCTTCTCGGCGAGCTCTTTCTTCAGCTATCCTCTGTGACAGCTCCTCCTTCTTTTGCCTGCAATCACAAAACAATCAAGAAACATAAGTAAAGGAGGGAAAAACCCCAAACCACCAGATTCCTGACCCAAGACACCAGCACTGCAGAACAGCTGGATAAAGGTTGCACTGCTGTCTCGTTTTATAAGAGCATCAAAACACCTGAACTGGGTCGAGCCAAGTTGTCTGTTCTGCTTCCAGCTTCAAAGATGAAGCCCCGTGGAACATGAAAACTTTGCAAGACAACACCACCACTTCTCCAGCATATGCCTGGCTTCCACTGGTCTATGACTCGGGTACTTTCTGAATCGGAAACAGTATCATTGACTTTAATACATCCTGCAAAACACTTCTTTCTGTAATTTCACTTAATCATACTTTGAAATAGTATACATTTTTGGCACCCATCTTATCCTGTGGCAACGACTCCTGAATTTTGAAAAAGCATACAATTCTGCTGATTTTTAACGTTCCTCCTAACCTCACTTAATGCCCCTTCATCCTTGTATTATGGGAGTCAGTAACTTTTCCCCTTCACTTTTGATGTTACCCAAATTATTCCGGACTTTGTAGCTCATCATATCTCCACTCAGTAGTAGAGGGCAGATGGTCTTCCCAGCCGAAGAATCCTCACTGGTTTGGTAGATTTTCATGTGAGAGTTGTTCTATACTTGTGATCTTCTTTGACGTTTGTCTTCACTTATTTTCCTAGTTTTACTGATTTTATTATCTCAAAAAATATAAAACTCAACATTCAAGATGTGGATTCACCTTGGATAGTTCAGAATGACATTTTCATTTTGTTCTCCTCTTTTAGTAACTCATAAGAGTTCATTTATTCTGTTGACCATTGACTCAGCTGATACTTTCATATACTCAATTCCAAACAAGACCTGTTCCCTCAGAAATAATTAGCCTAGAGACCACTACCACATGAGTTGTTAGGATTATTTCCCTATATGCATTCCTTTATGCTTAGCAATATTGCAATTCAGCTTCCATTTTATGTCTCAGCAATATAAGATACGTCTCAAAACTCTTTACAACTGCTTTATACCACTGAAGACCAGCATTATCTCACTGGCCACAACTCTTTTCAAGTTAATTTATGAAGGCACTGAACAGAGACTGAAAACTCCTTTCACTGTGAAAGCAGATTGTTCTTTACCTTTTGTTTTCAATCTTTCAGCCTTAGTATTTATTTACCATATTACTCTTACGGCACAGCAGCTTATTTTCTTTGAAACCCTTTTTGAGAGGGACCATGTTGTGAGCCTTTTAAAAGCCAGGCTATTTTAACTGGCCCTGCCTTGTTCCTATGTTCAGCAATGTTGCTAAAGAACTCCAACAAAATCCAGAGGCATGGCATCCCTCTACAAAGGCACTCAACTTGTGTCATAGCCAGAGTCATAAGTATCCAGACGGGCTACTCATTTGCTAGTAGAAAACGAGATGCAACATCAATTCCTCTCCAAAACCGTTGAGGGTCTTGATTTCAAATGAGAAAACAAAGACCTTTAAGTCACAGCCGTTGGACACCTAAGGAGACATTGTCCCACATTGTCACAGCTGTGCAGAGTTTCCTAGCTAGAATAAATAAGTATAGCTTTGTTAATCTCTGAGGAAATAATGAATCACTACAGCAAGGATCTGCTCTCTCCTCTTGTCCTATTTTAAAGCACTATTTGGGATAAGTTTTAACCTTACAGATCTGCTTAGGTATATATTGTGCCTATGAAAAACCCCAACAGGAAAATTCTTTTTCAGGGTGGGGGAACCAAACTCGTGTCTCCTGCACTTCAGTACTGTGCTTCATATATCGTAACAACAGAATATACACAAGAAGCTGCTAGGAGGCTGCTAAAAACATGTCTTCTCCACTGCAGAGGTCTAGAATCACCTTTCAAGTTCTTCTCTCTCTCTCCTTTCTTGCTCCTCCCGTTCCCGCTGCTCACGGGCAAGACGCCTCTTCTCAGTCAGCAGCCTTGCTGCTTCTTCAGGGTCAGTTGTACCTGCAGAGGTCTTGGTGGGGGCTGGCGGTGGAGAAAGAGCTGGCAGAGCAGGAGGTAGGGATGGGCTGGCTGCTGAAACAGATGGGAAGGAAAACTAGTTTGTACAGACACAGTAGCCAAGATGACACTTTTTTGAAAGGAACAGAAAATAGCTTCAAATACTCTGTAAAGTATTTTCAAGCTTACATGGTTTTATAAATTATTCCAAGGAGAAAGAAGTTTCTAGATGCTAGAGGTTCATATTCCCTTAAGAAATTTGTTCTTACAGGGTATGTGAAAGCAGCTGCAGTTGAAAGGTTAAGCCAACTTTTCTGTTAGAAGAATAAATGCCAACAACAGCTCAAGACGAGTTATGCTGACTCAGCAAGTCCCCACCATCACATTTCTTAAGTTTGCCCAATTCTGTTCAGAGAGCAGAAATAAAACATTGTGGTATTGTATTTTCTTCTGTCTGATAGTCTACATCTGAAGAGCAGAGCCAGACTTTTTGGTGACAGGCCAATCACTTTTGGTGACTTGGTGATCTCAAACATCAACTGTCTGAAGTGATCTGCAATGAGGGTAGGACACAAACTATCATCAGTTTTGCAGTTACTCCAACCTGAGGCAACTCCTGTGACCAGAACACAGCTTCTTAACAAGCTTTGCCACTATTGGTGAACTAAGGCGTGTGTTCAAATCTTAACAGTGCCTTCATATAAATTCTTTACCCAGTACCAGCCTTGGCCACCTGGTAGAGAAGGTGTCACAGGTTTGTCTTCTCAAGTAAAACACTAGTGCACATGTCTGGAAGTTTGCCTGGCATTCTCTAGCACAGGTATAGAGCACTTCAACAGCATTTTTTCTCTAGAGGCCAGGGACCGTTACCAACACACCACCTAACTGAAGGAAGCATTCCCAGGGTAATCACTTCTGGTAATGCAGACAAACATGGATAGGGAAGACTTTGAACTTGCAATGGGATTAGATTCTGATCCTGGGAAGATACATGTAAAATAAGTTATCAGGAACAGCCAGGCAATGATTTTAAATCTACATTTCTAACTATCCTTTGGGATGTCATAGCATTTTCCTCACCTCATTAACAATTTCAAGACTGGTTTCCTCCCTGATTCCCCCCTCCTACACCTTGTCAAATACACAATTTCAGCTGTTTTCTCTGTGCTGAATGCTCACATCTGTGACCTCTCTGCTCTCATCTTCTATCAAGTAAAAACTCTGCAGGTCTTTCTATAACTGCTTCAGGGCTTTCATCCTGAATTCAAACGATAAATGTACACCAGTAATTTAAAGAGTGGCAGGACCTGTTCTCTAGCTCTGAGGTGAGCTGGCACACTTCAGCCTCAGCCAGAACAGCATACTTTCACATTACCAAAACAGGTAATGTGAATGTTCCACCCCTAGGGAACAGTCCAGGCCTGGGCTAACCTCCAAGATGTAGCTGGGAACTCAGAAAACTCTGGGATGGTCAAATATAAAAAGTTACATAATTTGATTACTCTCAAGCTTGAGAGCCTTTTAGAGCTGTGGTCTTAGTAGCCTTGGCGACAGAAGGTAAGAAAATGTGGGGCTGTAATTACAATCTGGATCAGAAATATACCAGAAAGCCTGGTTGTAATAGTCAAACAGTATAAATGACAGAGTTCTTGTACCTCGCCCCTTTGTAATTTACTAACACAGATCAAGGCGGGGCTGTCACTCCTGAAGGGAGCACACCTTTGTGCTGCTTGGGGCTCACTCCTTGCCTCAGGTGCTGAAGCTGGCAGTGTAACAAGTAGCCTGCTTAATGCACACCTGCCCTGCTGTGAGAAAAGAGGAAAACAGCTTGCACAGGCACACCCAAAATACCTTTAAAACTTCATTGGTATTAGTAAAGTCATGTGAGATTTGCCTGCAAAAGCTTGAATAGCTCCATGAGTGATCACTACCTGCTGACCTCCAGGCTCCTATAACTACAGTGCTAGCAGGTAGCTGAGCCAGACAGGTTAAAGGCCAGTTCAGGTAACTGGCAGAAATCAGCTACATTCACCTGCGACACAGACCTAGGAGAATCAGCAATGGCCCTGTAGCCCCAAATGCTGTATTTGTCCCTCTCTAGATTCTTGCATTCTACCAGTGGCTAAGTTGTGGCAGTTTGGGACTCCATCTGCAGAACAAAGCCTGTCCTCCAACCTCACATGTAAAATGCTTAGCCTGAGGTCTCAGTCTTTGGTCCTACCCACCACTTCCTCTGGCTTTGGCAAAAGACATCCAATGTGAAGTGCTGCTCACCACTTTGACCTACAGTAGCCTTCTCTTTTGCCTCTCTCTACTACATGTTTCTCTGCTGTGAATACAAACTACTTCACTTCTGAATATCTTTATCACACATAACCTGTTTCCTAAGTGACCTGTTACTAAGCAACCTTGTCACAAACTCAAATATTGACTGACTTTGCAAAGAAGTTGGGACTCTCTTCCTCCGGAGCTAAACTGTCAAACAAGCATGACAATGTTTCTCTGGTCTGCACCTTGTACTGGGGAACTACAGCTTGTAAACATTTGCTAAGTTATCTCAGTGGTAACCCTGAAATCCTCTTAAAAAGGAAGCTTTCTTCTTAAAAGGAAGCACGCAAAAGGTTATCAGAAGAGCAGTGAAAGCCCACGCTAACATGGCAATTATATCTTCTTTACATGCCCACGGACAACAGATGCATCCCTTTATTACTGTAAATCTCTAAGCTTTCTGTGGGGTTGCACCTTGTGTGGTAGGACCTGTGTATCAGACTGGAACTACTGTAATGGAACTTACTAACACAAGAAATCAATTCACATCAGGTCTTCTTGCAGAAGAACAATCCCCAGCTACACATCCTGCAGTTAAATGCAGGATTATTAATACTTAAAAGTGTTTTCTGAAGGACAATCACAGGGGAATCTATGAATTTTAAATTCAGAATCCTAAGTAACTTGTCCGTGGAGTCACAATGGCCATTCTATCCCATCCACAAGACAGCCAGCTTATGCCGTATTTACCATGGACTAAAACGTCTGCTAGAACAAACCTACATTTTTCATTTTCAGATTTACCTTTTGCCTTTCCTACACTTTATAATCATTATTTTATTTATATGTACATCCTTTTCTGCCTTGCTGCTTTCCATGGTTGGTGTGGTTTGGTGTGGGGTTTTTTGGTTTGCTGTGTAATTTTTTTAAAATAACTTATTTTCCCTGAAAAATTCTGTCTATTCCTCTTTGCTCTTGTCCTTGGTTCTCCTCTGCATTCTACTTTATCCTGCTAATATCTCCCATGATGTGGTACTCTTGCAACATTATAGGTAAGCTGGTAGTGTTATCAGCACAACTGTACTGAGTGCCTAGCAGAGCTGGACATTCTCACTGCTCACCTTGTGCAGTGGCTTTCTGTACCATTAGTCTTCAGATCATCATTATTCTACTTCAACAGTTTTAAAAGAAGCTGTACCATGATGTGAGTGACAAAAGTATGGTCCAAAAGGGCAGAGGACTGTGAAGCCACACTGTGCAATGCAGGCCTACCTGGTTTTTGATTGTTACAAACAGCAGGGCTTCAACCTCTTTACACTTTCATCAATGAACGTATATCATAGAATCACAGAATGGTTTGGGTTGGAAGGTACCTTAAAAATCATCTAGTTCCAATCCCCCTGCTGCGGGCAGGGACACCCTCCACTAGACCACGTTGCCCATATCTGGAGGAACGTTCTGAAGAATTTAGATTAACACTTGACAGAAAACTACTGAAAGCCACATTGTTTCAGAGAAAGGGAGAGAAGAACATAAGAGACTCTCAGACATTCCTTATCCTAAAGGAGAATCTCTCCTTACCTTGAGCAAGCTCTGCCTGGACAGTGAGTTCTTCCCGACTTGCAGATTCTCCAGCACCTGCTGAAGTTCCTTTACTGTCTTCTGTCTTCTCCTCATTGGCCTTTTCAGCTTCCTTTTCTGTTTTTTTCTTCTCACTCTCTGATTTCACCTCTTTTTTGACTGGCCGGATGTTGCCAGGAGAAGGAGGACGAGCCTGAGAAGATGAAACTTTGGAGGAACCAGGTGGGGAATTTATCTGCTTGGGTGTGCCAGGCAAAAAAGGCAAAGACTTTGACGCGTGCCTGTGTAACCACAAAGAATGACAATTGCTATCAGACATACCCTGCTGGACACCACCTATATATCACCTCTACAACTACAATAGCTGAAAATAAAACAACTTCTCTATTTCTCTGCTATCAAGCAGGACTGCTGGAGCAACCGATTAGCTTTCACGCAGAATGCTTCTCTTTGCAACTCCCCAGATGTGTAAGCACTGAGCCCAGTCAAGAGGGAAGAAACCAGGTAACTTCCTCCTCCTTCCCCTTCATCAAAACAGTAGTAGTATTTTTCTAAAAGCAGGACTGACTTTCTTTGTTGCAGAGAGAAAACATCTACATCACCAAATAAGTTTGTGCTGTTTCACATTTAATTAATAGAACAATCAGAGCTGCCCATAGCTCCACCTCCAGCTAAGTGTGTACTTGGCTTACCAAACTGGAGAGGGAGCTGGTGATCTAGCTTTAGGGTTGGAAGAAAAATGACCTCCTTTAAAGCTGGCTGAGAAGCTGGATGACAAATGGTCTCTCTCCTTTTCTTTTTTGTCAGTCTATAGTTCAGCAAACAAAAAGACAAAGTCAAGCCAGAGTTCACATGGCTAAAGAAAGCAAAGCAAGCTCAGTTAAGGCTGAGGGGCTGGGGGGCTCAGAAAAAGCAGTGCTGAGTCAGTAGTTTCTACAGCCTGTTCAACAAGTTCATTAATATACCTCCTGTAATGTGCCACCATCTTTGTCAGTAAATATGCATTTGACAACAGGAATCCTTAACCATGCTTTCTACTGTCTTAAGACATAATGGGCTAATTTGCAGAGGCTTACTTTTACACAGGTGAAAAATTACCTTTTAAGGTTTGATCTTTGCTGATTGCCACACAGTACCTTCCACTACTCCCCATAAACTCTGGATTTCACTTGAAGAAAGAGCAAAACACTCCCCCCCCCCCGCCCAAGGCTCACACTTAGTCACAGTCCCTACAGAGCACAAACTTTTTGCTTTCATGCTTATATGTGAACACCACAGATGGCCTCAAATGCCTCGAATGTGGTACAACAGTTATCCTGTTTGGTTTTTTTCTTGGATGACTCCACAGCATATACATTTTTGCCATTGATTCTTATAGAGAGTAGCAATTTCCTCTTTTTTCTTCTTTATTTCTCATCTCAGGATTTTATTTTTGTAAATATTTCTGTATATATTTCTGGTTTGTATTAATAGAACCACTGGTTTAAAGGAATATATCAGAATTGAAACAACTATATACTTCCTCCATTTCACTATAGATGAAAAACTTCAGGTTTTTGGAATAATGAGCTTGGACTCTGGTAGTCTGAAGAATGGGAATACTGGAGAGTACGCTGAGCTGCCACTCAGCTAACACAATGCAGAGGGGCTGCTACTCACCACCTTGGCTGGGGCTTAAGCGCAACCCCTGCAGCATGTGTACTGTGCTGCCTTAGAACCTCACTAGCTGAGAGCTCCGCAGTGCTCAACTCCTGAACTGAAAACCAAGTTAACAAGTGGAAAAGAAAAACTGAAGACAAGTGCATAAGCACATAACCCTTTATTTTCATAAATCCAAGAGGGGTTTTTTTTGTCATTATGGTCAAAATGAGTTATTTTAAATTGCCAAAAACATAGCTTAATTTTAGCAATAGATGGTCTTGATCCTGAAGTCATTACTCAAGAGTAATTAGCCAGTTCTTTGGCAGCATAATTTACCAGATATCTGCTGATTAATATGATGATAATCACCTGAGTTATCAAAGCATACATAGCCAGAATAAACACATTAAAATGAAGAACAATTTTGGTTCACTAGCAATAACTCTGTATACTGGATCTACTTCATTAGTCTTGAAAATACCGCTCAGGTTATTTAAAACAGCTCTTAACTCAGTCATTTTCTATTAACAATGTCTTTACATTGTCTCCTCCACCAAAACGTATCAACCTTTCTTCTTTTTAATTAAAAAAAGAAAAAAACCACAACAAAACAACCCCCCCAAAACCCCAAACCAAACCCCAACACACTTGCAATGAGAAAGACCCAAGAGGTGCTAAACTGATTGCAGTGTACTATGCACATACTATGAGACTTCTCTACAGATACATCTCAACGCTGTGCCTTAATTTAAACATCAATATACTACCACCTGCCTGAAAGATTACGTACTGGGTATGATTCATGAGACTTTCATTAACACTGCTTCCAACAAAGATGTCAATAGCAGCACTGCCTCTTGATATTTTGTCCATCAGGCCAAATGAAAATGCAAGCACCTCTTACACAACCATTTGCAGAGATGACTTCATTCTTCTCATGCTCTAAAACAAACTCAGGCTGTAGAGTACAAGGAAAATATAACTGCTCAGGTTCAGCAAATGATATCCAACTGGAGCTGACTGCATCCCATTGGCTTGAAGCACAGTCAACATGAATTTGGTTTGCCTGTATTACACTCTTCTGATTTTCCCTGAAAGCTCAGATCAGTCACAGTACTGCTACCAAATCATTCAGAATGAGCAATGATCTGTGGAAAGCCTCGCTTACAAACCCTGCTCTTAAGCCAAGTCTTCCTTCTCAACAAGGTAAAGTTTACTAGCCTGGTCTCCCAAGAAAGTAAAGCTGAAGTGACAGTGCTTAAGTATATGGACACGTGTGAGTGCATGACTTCCCCCCTTTATCCCAGAGGCTCAGATGAATTTGCTAGAGGCCTCAGAAGACACGAAGTTCTACATGCTTTTTGAAATCAGATTGCTGGGAAAACCAGATTTCCCACTGAGGGAAAAGCTGCAACACCAGCTTAGGCCTTAAAAGGCAGTAAAGAATCCACCTGAGAAGAGGGCACACACTCTGACTGCCGCTGTGCCTCATGAGAAGCTAAGGTAGCCACTCTGCCAGCACAGGTGTTTTTCAGCACGGATTCTTTGGTGCACAATCGTAATATGCCACCACATAACAATATTTCAGTTAAAACCCAGCCAACTATGAAACAAATTGGAGGGGGTGGGGACAGCACAGAGGAGAGGATCAGACTTAGTTGAGTATCCATGCAACTATTCCTGTCCTAACAAGCAATGCAGTCAGGTGGTCATGGCATGAGACACTAGCTTACATACAACTGGCATGCTTACCCCAGCATGATGTGGTGTTCTCCTGCGTCCAACAGCATCAGTAGAGGCATAAAGTTTTGCTCGGTCTCCTGTATTCCTACAGTTCATGGCCTTGTAGGACAGAGGACTGATGGGGCTGCAAGATGCTGAACGGGGACAAATGGGGATAACTACGGTGTTGGTTGGTTTTGTTATTTATTAATTTTAATTAGAGAGCAGCATTAGAGAATTGACAGAGGAAAGCCAGCAGGAACAGAAACAACCGAGAAAGACAGAAAAGAAAGAAGGTATTAATACATAGAGGAATGACTAATTCTCAAGTCAGAACCAACATTTGATACATTAGCTTGGCCACACATATAGTAATGATACAATTACAATAGGCACTCATGTACTTGTCCATTTGTAAACTAATAATTTATTTTAAATAAATTAAGAAGTATGCCACATAACTGGGTAGTAGAAAGTAACAATGTTTTTCTGTTTAGTTTTTTATACAACTGGTGGTTCTGAAAAAGCAATGGACATAATGACTGGTCTGACTGACTAGCTTAGTATATACATTGACATAAGTTTCAATTACATTCAGAACAGAAAACTATCAAACTAAAATCAGAATGCCTATTAATTGTTCTTGGAAGTGGACAAAAATAAAAGGAGACATACACACAAAGATCAAAACACATGAACAATACAAAACAGTTTCACCTAGGAAATCAATGAAATTGCTGTCTACAATTTTTAGCAAGTGATGTGTTTTTAACAGTCTCTTTTTTAGGAATATTTGAAATCCATCCATTTAAGAACTTTTATTATTTCTTGATAATACTAGAATAACAGCTGGCTCAAATACATTCTCGACAGCAAACTGTTTTATACATTACAAAAAGCATGCTAACAACAACAAATCAACTTGGAAATTAATATTTGAGTAACCAGGATGGCCATTTTTGTTGGCTTGCATAAGGACAAAGACTATTACCAAAAGATCTCCTGCCAATGGCAGTTTATCAGATATACAGTCTTCTGATTACATATTCAAAGAGAATTGTAACACTGCAAAACGTATCACGGGGAACTTCCTGCAGCAAAGTATTCTTGAACTTTCTCTTGATTTAACTGAAGACGACGACTAGGGAAAACTATGTTATTACTGCAGAGTTTTATTTGTCTGGTCTTGTTTGTCTTTCCCGGTTATTTAATATAGTCTTAGAATAATTATTATTCAGCATGTTACTTGAAGAAAAACTAGAGCTTCTACATGGTATCTTCCCTATCCCTTTTTTTTTTTTTTTTTTGTAAAAAAAGTAAAAGAGAATTACATCCTCAGTTTCCTTGGTAATAAAATATCCAACATTTCTTGCCTCTAGATCCCTCTCTGAGCACACCTGAAGGAATGCAGTTCCACATACAGTTAATTCTTCCAGTCTTACAATAGTACAGCTGCTGTTACAGGAAGAGCTCATAGACTTAACAGTACTAAAGCTGCAAATTCTCCTGCACTGAGAGATTAACATTATGAATAAAGCAAGTCTCATGTAAGCATTATAGCAACCAGCACTCATGCTTGTGTTACCATTTATAGGGATTTAAGTTTAATGAGGTATTATAAGGTGACTGACTTAAAAAATAAATAAAAATCAAGAAACAAGAAAACAGGGGGTTTTGTTTGTAGGGTTTTTTGGTTGAGTGTATCTAAACCAGATAGGAGGCAGTGGCAAAACATATGTTTTAAACAACTTATAACGTATGCAGTTCCCACCCTTTGTGAATCAATTCTCTTGTTGCATGCCAATTACCTGAAGTTACCACCAAGGATGACATCATAAGTATTAAAAGGCAAGCAGTTCATTTTCATTTGTGATGTTGCCAAACAATGCTTTAGGAAGCACTCCCAGTGAATCCTGTACCAACAGGATTACATCTATTCAGAGGAGCTTTTGGAGAGTTATTTTAAACATGTTTTGGTTTTGGAGGGTTATTTTAAAAAAATCCAGACATAGTCTTATGCTGGATGTCCCTAATAGCTCACTTAAAATTTAAGAACATGAATCCATATTTAATTTGATTTTGATCTTTTGCATTGTAATTTATCTTTACAGCCAAAGGGCAGGGTAATTTTCTAGGGAATAATGACAGGCTGGGATGAGCTGAGTGCTCAGAGCACAGCTGTGAGCCATTACCACCACCTGATCATTAATCTCCAGGAAGCATCCCGCATGAAGGGGCTGCAGTTATTGCTCTAGAGAATAATACCTGGAAAACAATGAGCAGATGGATTATTCTTCTGGGTGGTACAGTTCCAGATAGCATAGGGAAGGCATTTCAGGGAATTACCTCAGACTGATGACTGACAAATCAGTCATTCCTGCTATTTGCAATCTTTGTCAATATTCTACTCAGTTTAGAGCTTATTGTGCAGTATAAACAATAGCAGTCACCAAAAAAAATAAATCTTCAAGCTTGCTCCAGTAAAGTAACCACTTATAAAATTGAGACACTGCTTTCTCAACTATTCCCTAATGAGGAGCTGATTTTCCAATATCCTGCTTGGAAGACGGCATTAAGTATTCTTTTTAAAAGCTGTTGTTTGTGAAGAGTGAAAAGGAATTATCTACTTGTTCATTCCACTGTTTGCAGAATATCATCCACGTTTTTGCTCCTACAGTGCTACCCCTGTGGAAATGTACTGCAGCCTAATTAGTTATAAGAGTTCTTAAATGAAAGCTTCTTTAAAAGTAATCTTAGTAGATCTCTATTCCTTCTT
This sequence comes from Balearica regulorum gibbericeps, assembly GCF_011004875.1. Lineage (NCBI taxonomy): Eukaryota > Metazoa > Chordata > Aves > Gruiformes > Gruidae > Balearica > Balearica regulorum. The sequence goes on from NC_046186.1 coordinate 64,153,898, forward strand.
ACCTTCTACGTCATTTAATTAGAATAAAAATCCTGTCCATTTCAGACAGGAAAGACCTACCTAGGCTTAAAAATTCAGCATGTGCAGCAACATACTATTGTAACGGTTAAGCCCCCAGTGCATGATCATAAAATATCATATGATTAAAGAAGAGGCAGCCGTCACCTGCCTAAAATACATGATAAGCAAGTATGCCCTGCTTGTCTTTGGAATACAGTTTTGCCTGGGTTTTAAGTTACCACCTAGCAACATTTTCACATTTCTCCATGTTAATTTTCTCCTCAGTAAGTACAACAGAGAGCTGTTCTGAGGTTGGCAGAAAACTTTACAATTGTTATAACTTCACTAAACCTCCACATTTAATTTCATATGTATTAAATCCATTGCAACTTGGGCCTATCTTTCTACAAGTCTAACTTGTAGAAGTAACTAACTTGAACTTTGTTCAATGTGTGAAATGCCCTGGTGGAGAGTGAAACTATTTTTTGCAGCAAGCAGCTCACAGCCTTAGCAGTGAGTGTGCTGAATCAGCTCTTTGCAACATTGTGCACATTTCATTAAACAGCCATGGACAGCAAGACATTGTTAACCTGCGTGTGTTGTATTCATTTATTGCATTGATCAAGAGGCAAGAGAAATTAAGAAAGAGGTGGTAGGAGAAAGAGCCATAGCAAACAACTGTACAAACAAGCTTTCGTGCTGTTGCGCAATGTAACATTCAAGCTCATTATGGGATGCTACCATACACTCATAATTAGATCAGTAACTTTACAACATCCCACAGGGAAGCTGGAAAAATAAGTGGCTGAGCCACGAAGCCTCTGTTCTTATAGGTTTACCTGCATCTCCAGACAATGCAGCTGTGCTTTTACTTCGGGCCAGGAATGAGTGAGTGGGCGTCAGAAGCCTGCTAACGATGCTGCTCTCCCATGGACTGAGCTGTAGACGGCGAGCTGAACATGCACCACACAAGCAAGATGTTAGATCAAACACTTTACAAAGAACTACCTGTTGCAAAAGTAGAAGTATTATTTCCTCACTACTACATACCATGAAAATCTTGAAATTGTCCTTCAGAGATCAGAAGCGTACAATCATTCAGTGTTTTGCATTTTATTCTTACTCCATTTTAGTAGAGGAATTCCTACAGGAACACATATATCTGAACATTTCTGTTACTGCCTGTGGCATTATGGCAAATTCTTATCAAATTAATACTGATATTTTGCACATATGCCACAGTCCCTATTAGGAATGATAGGATAACGTTCGTACTAGGAGAGCAGTCGCCACTCCTAAATATAGATGACAGATATTTGTGTCCCAGTCTCTCTCTACACATAAGGTATATAGTCTTCTAGTCACAAAAAAGACCAATTAATAAAACACCTTCTGAAGTCTGCCAGCCTAGCTAGAAAAAGCAAAGAAGGTTGCTTACTACTATAGAGAGAATTGTGTCAAAGAAAGAGGTTTTATCAAAGCATTGCAAAAGGATACAATGCACCTCAACTGCAGATACCAAGCTCAGCAGCTACGGTTGTCTCAGTAGCAGAGGAAGCCACAGAATACAGTCAGTACACTTGATCATTAATTCTCTGTCAAAAAAATCCTGCTAATGATAATTTTCACTTTAGAACAGTAACAAGAGCCAACTTTTTGCACTGTTAGTCTGTTTAGAAAACACACTACACTCTGACCTGGTTGCCATAGCTCACTCATCATGCTTTTCCCAATATTGCCTAATGCAAATTTAGCTTGTCAATATATTCCTTTTGCCTTGTAAAATTTCTTTATTTCTTTTAAAAAAATATTATTTAAACATTGATCATGGTGAAATAGTCACCAAAAGAGCCCTATAAATTACTTTTGAAATTGAACTAGATGTTTCTTTGATACTCTAATGCAACAAATTTTATTGTAATGAGCATCACAAAACAAAACGTTCAACTAGTTCCCATAGTAGTTCATTATAATAAGCTTAGACCATAACAATAATCTTGATGTTGCAAGTGAAATCAGGTCTTCTTACATCTCAGCATTCATTGACTTGACTTTGGTGTTTATGGCAACAAAACTGCAGCTTGAATTTATGAGGCTCAGTCTCTAAAACATTCATTGGAGTGACTGGCTGTAATAAACTTGAGATTAATTTGCATTTTTAAAGGTAGAGATCCATCACTTTTAATAGCCATAAACTCTGAATCTGTCTTTAATCTACTCCACGCTGAGCCCCATGAAAAGAGGGGCCGATCTCAATCTCATCCTATGAAAACATAATTGCCTAATCTTCCCTCAGTGCTGTTTTTCACTTCTCAAATTGCTCCCCTAAATTCTGCTAACTCAATAAGGGGCATTACTATAGAAATATAGGACTCTCAAACACAGCAGGCTCTCTGAATAAGTGTCCTTACACAATGTACTACTGCCAGAGCTCTTTGTGATTAATGGTTCCATTCTGCATTGGTACACATTATACAGAGACACAAAATACCCTACGGAGACCTCCATTACAGCACACACATTATCATTAAGCTTGTAATTTAACAATGAAGAAAAATCTACCATTAAGCTGGATGCAATAATGGTAAAATCTCTGCTTCCCTTCTTCTCCAGGCACCATGCTCAGTATGATCACTGTTTAAAGCTACTGTTTCAAGACAACAGATTCTTGAAACAGAATGGTCTCAGGCTTTACTAGGTGAGGCTCACAGACATGAGCATGGATGAGTCTGGAGAAACTCTTCTACTGTAGTTTTAACACAAAGATCGTACAACTTCAAAAAGCAATCCCTGAAATTTTAGGCCAATAAATCAGTACTATGTATACTATTGATTTCCTGGAGTTCATCTGTACAGCTGCAAACCGCTAATAAGTAAATGTCACAACATAATATGGCCCTGTGGGGCAGCAGCAGACCTTACATGTGAGGCCCCAGAGATGAAGTAGCCTCAAGAGGACACAGCTAAGAGATCGATGACTTAGAACACTAAATTGCCATGTCTCACCTATCACTTGCCCTAAAGGTGAGTATGGTTTAATTCTCTTTTCTCTTTGCCCCTAACACAGGGGAGCATATATCCACATCACCTACTGGAAGCAATTGTGTGCCCACAGCATCCAACTCAGAGTGCTGAAGCAGTGTTTGGGAGTGAGCTAGCTGATGCACACCAACACTGAGGTAAGAGAGACCAACAAAAAGTTGGTAACAGGCCTGATTCAGAGGTGCCAAAATAATTTTAGCCAGGAACTTGAAGTCTCCCTAAATCTCTAAAATTGCTTTAGATAAGAGTTCATTTAAATACATCTTGGTTTTGTGGATCAAGATCATCACATACTGAGTTTTCCAAACATAGCTCCCTGAAAGCATCTTATTTGACACTTCCAATACATATTCTAACAGTCATTAGCATCACCATTAACCTAGAACAGCCAAATAAACTTTTGTCCACTAAGTTACAAGAGTACTAACACCTAAGTGCGTTGAACAACTTAACTTTGGTGTCCAATTCACACTGAAGCAAATTGAATACAAAACAAAGAACATCCCAAAGTAATAAGATCAACTTAAAGACAATGAGGTCAGGGGTTTTTTTTATTGTTGTTATTATTTTTGTTTTTAATGCCTTGGGGTGACGTTTTCAAGATTTGCTCTTTCAAACCATCTGAAAGACAAGGAGAAGTGATATTTTTTGTTCTCACGCAGTGGTAGACTATCACTTTTATGGCTGATTGCTCCTTATTTCCACACAGGAAGCACATTCATGATAGGGCAACTGATGCAAGTACCCCTACCCCTGCTACAAGCAGGTTAGTTTAAGCAGATTAAAGAAGATAGCCTAACTTGTAACTTAAAACCACACAAAGTCCCAGGGAGCTGGCAACAGTGAATTGAGTAGAGTCTTCTGTATTTGTCTTCAGGACACACAAACTGAATACTGGAAAGTTGTCTTAGCAGCAGCAGAATAAACTGCAAGTAAGCAAACAGCAGCATCTGATTAGTTCTAGGAACAGATGGGAGACAGTGATTTAACAGGTCTCCTGATCAGCACCACGAAGGAGGGACTCACTGATAACAGTGGTGTTTGCTCATACAGACCCATGAACATGGTGAGGAATAGATGGATGAAAACTATTCTATGCTTAGATTCTCTTTCAACAGGAAACAATACTGGAGTGCCTCAATTTCTTCTATAAAGCTGGCAGACAAAGGTGATGCAGTGATTGAGACCATCACTCGGTTTGAAAGAAAAAGCACTGCAGAGAGGAAGAGGAACACAACTATGGTGCAAGTTTTGCTTTTCAAAACTAGGAAAGTGTGTAGCTCATACCCATCCAAAGTGTTATCGTCGTGCTAAGTTTTCCTTAAAGAGCACAATTACCAAAATGTATTGGTCAACAGCAGCTTTCTCCACCTGAATATGTGTGTTCGTGTTTTGTTACAGTGTCAACTACTCAGACCTCTACCATTAACATAAAAGCATAATGAGAAGCCTGTTCTAGCTGCCTGACTGTAAAATTGTGATAAAGAGCTATATAGCAATACTATACTTGAAAAGGAATTAACCAGTCTTTTAGGCAATTAGTTCATGAAAACTTTTGTCTTTTGCTGGAGGGGGGAAATCCTGTCCTTCAAATGGTAAAAAGGTGCTGCTCAACAGAAGACATGTTCTTGATGACAGCTATAAGCCACTTAGGGTAAGCTTATCATTCTCACCTCCAACTCGCTGTTTTGCAGGTAGGAGTATGCATTACAGACAAAGTGTGATTGGTGCCCTCTGGAAGATGAAATGGGGAGCAGTCAGTTAGAGCCTTCCTTTAAGCATTTGCCTTAAGATGTTGAGGCCACCAGAGAGACCAGTGGCACTTCTCCAGATACATGCTCAACTAGATTTAAGTATATGACTTTGCACAAGAAAAAGGATATTTATAATGTTTGGATGTGCTTCCTGTCTTGGAGCGTGTGAAAGACAGACTTCTGAAGAGTTCTGTGCTGTTTTAACGAAAATGGTAAGCAAAGAATGCCTCAACACTTAAAGTTTTTAACATATGGCCATTCCTTCCATATTCCTTCCCTTTCCCCACCACTAGGTTGCCTACTACTCAGTCTAACTTCTGAATTTGAATTGGGTGGCAGAAACTATAACATGACAAGTTACAGTCCATAAGAGACTATCCTTCATATTTAATGCGTGCTGCTCTTCCCCTGCCAAGATCCTTCCTCAAACAAGCATCCTCCGGCAAAGAACAGCAACCATCTGGAAAAATATATATACACCTGAAAAGCTATTAAAACTGACTGGATTTCAACACTTAGGGCAAAAAATTATTGGAGTTTTGGAATAAATTATTTCCTAATATAATGCTGTATTTTTCACAAGTTACCAGACTCTACACTAGGATTAACAACCGGCTACACACGTACAAGCATGTACATAACACATGGCACTTCATTAAGACACACAAATAATGATGTCTACCGATCAGTTTTGCAACACAACCACAATTCCACTCTAAAAATTGTTTTTGAAAACATGCATTGATCTGGACTGAAATGGGTCAGAACTTCTCATTCTCAGTAGAGGACAAAAAATCCCTACCAAGTACTTTTCTGTAAAGCTCTTTGTACAAGTTATACAAGAGACTTTCTTCTATAAAACTCCTCTAAGCTCAATGCTTCAATCTCGTAAATCCTCAGAACAGAGGCAGTGATTCAGCTATGTTAATTTTTAAAAGCTTTGTGGTTTATCATTTGTGCAGAGTTGTAAACATTAAAAAATACACTGAAATAAAGCAATCTTTAAAAAGTAATTGGACACAAAAAGTCAATAAACAGACCATATGAAAACCACCCATACCTCTTCAATAAAAATAATCAGAAATGGTAATAAAATAACCGCTTGAAAGCTTCATGCAACACGTTCTTAGATATTCAAGAACTACTACCAAAGAAGAAAGGAAAACAAAATAATGACAAAATGGCCTAATGCAAATAAAAGGTCATATATGATTGCATGCACTATGGAGCGATGTATTCTTTCAATAGTTGTACCTCATTTACTAAAAACCTGACAGAAGCACTGCTTTTATCATTTGCTAATGTAAGATTGTTTAGGTAAGGTCTCTTGTTTTTAAAAAAACAAGAAATATATATTTCTTCTCACAGGAAAAAGTGTTCAATCATTTACTTTTTATATTTGAAGTGTTTTCACTCTCACTTAGATGAAGTACAGAAAATGACTTCAGAAGCTTGTTCTATGTGCAAAGTAATACATCGATATAGAACATTCTTTCTTGCACTTTTTTTTTTTTTTCTTTGAAACTGTACCTCTGTCTGGAGAATTTAGTAATGTTGCAGATGAGGAGGAGAGCCGCTTGTTAATGACTGGATCAACATGTTTCGAAAGGTTCATTGTTGAAACAGACCGCCTGTCTGGATCTAAAACAAATGGAGATAATGCTAATTGACAGCCCACATGCAGTAGTGCAAGTTCCTAGCTCACTAGTGGGTGGAGGAAAACAAGACTAGGTCACTCCTGCTCTACCACAAGAACTTTCAAAATATAATGGACTTCTCAGCAGACATTGTACGGGTGACTCAAAGACTGGGCACAAAACCATTTAAGTTTCACATGCCTAAATTATGCTGTTTATTGATTATCATTCAATCAGGCTGCAATCCAAGGACTTAATGGAGGACCTAAGTGGATACTAGTAGACAAGATGATATTTCCTCATTTCTTTCAATATTCTCAGATAAAGCTTGCTCATTACTTACAATAGAAAGCTTCAGGGAAGGACCAACATGCTTGGAAATGTGGGGTTATTCATAAAAAAAACCCTTAGCACCTGAATAAAAGGGCTTTGTCACTTGTCAAGGCACTGTTACTAGGCAGAAGGTCAATATCGGGACAATACAATGTTGGAAGATTAAAGGGAGACTAGGTTACAAAGGAAGCAAGAGTAAGCACAAAAGGAATTAAAAGATTTAGTTAAAAATCTCATAGTTATGTATAAGTCTAAACTTCCCACCACAGAGTCATTTTCTACCTGCTGTGAATGAAGTTGTAGTTAGTCAATCCAAAACAGCACACAGCTTAGCAGATAAAGAAAATGAGTCTGTGTGGAAAGCTAGGCACTACTTGTAATGCACACGGTTGGTATATAATACTAAAGGGGTTTATTTTGCTTTAAGGTCTGTACATTTTAGAGCAGTAATACATCATCTGCCAGCACAACTGCTGCAGAGTCAGCATCTGCATCCTACTGAGGGGGTGATGGCTATTTCAAGAATACAGATCATGCACACACTTTGTACCCAAATGTGTCACGTGAAGGTTGCTAGTAATGGCAGAAGAGGAGGAATGAGCGAAACAGGCTAGCTATATGCTTTCTGTTCTCTCTGTCTCTCAAAAAAAGAGCCACCTGCATCAACTATATGTCCTCCATTGCAAATTTCCATTTCGAAATCTGACATTTGGAAGATGCTGGGAGAGTCAATTCTCCTTTTACTTACATTTTAGCATGTACTGAACCTCAGCACTACTCAGCAAAGCATTCAACCGTGCTGAAATGCAAGGAGGCTTGAGCATATGCCTAAATGCTCTGCTGATTCATATTCTGTGTGTGTAAAAATATGTCCACATACTGTTTTGGAAGGAGATACAAACTCAGGACACTGACAACATTAAGGAGGACGTTGCTGAAATATTATCTGCAATTGTTTATTACAAGTGCATCAACATTGTATTTACCTGCTCTGACCTAGTGGATTAAAGTATACTCACTGTGTATAAACAATTTTCATAGAAATACAATGCATGAAAAATGCCTTTACTCTCCCCAGATCTATGAAATATAGCATTCACTGTAACTGGTTGAGGGGAAGAAAGATTCTCCCGTACCCTCTGCAATTATTTGCTCACTTTGCCTAATGTTAAAATGACTCAGTGAGGGTATAAAGCCAGCAAACTGGGTACTGGAAGGGGGATAAAACTCAGAAATGGGTTTTAAAAGGAGAAATCTAAGTGTTATAGCTAAGAACAAGATCTCTGTAGGCTGGCAACATTATCCCATATAGATTGCTGTGTGCGAGTCAGTACTGGAGACAGGACACTCAGGTTTCACATGTCACAGATCTTTGTCAGAACACTATTTGTAGGAATGGGATGGGGATTTTGATCTCTTATATCTAATCTATAGCTAAGAAAATGTATAGTGTACCAGTACAGCCAAAAAGTTTCTACAGTTGGTATAAAGGATGTACTGCATAAAACAGCTTTCTGAAGATGACAAATGATTATGTGAATCCTATAAATGTGGGATAGGCCAAATGCAATCGAAGATTGCTGGTTTCTTTGTTCTAAAATAAATAAATAAATAAAAATATCCATGAGCAACACATCAGCCAATGCAGCTGGTTACATGTGCAAAATAATTGTAAATCCCATGTGTAGTATGCCAAAAGGGTTTTAGAAAAGACCAAAGTATTCAATTTGGGTCTCCTTGAATTCCAGTAGACCAAATATTATGCTTCATTTCAGTGAATTGTGCCAAATCCTTACAGTCAGCCAGTAGTAACTCTCCATAGTAAAAATAAACAATAATGAAAAAATCTGGTACTAACAACAGTTCTAATCTATCAGCATGATGTTAAGCATGCATTGCAACTACATGAGGGTGGTTTAGTTACTGATGATCTCATTTCCTGAGAACTAGCTATGGGTAAAGGAATCAACAAACCACAGCAATTATGTACCAGGTTTTCTAGCACCACCCAGAGATCTGAAGTGGTGCTCCAGGCCTGCTAAATCGAGAAAGGTGAATGATGATTCAAAAAAATAACCTAGGGACAGAATGCAAGACAATGATTTTTCACAGTAAAGAAAATAAAAATCAAATAAGTTATACAGAGTTAAGCAAAAAAGGAACCTTTTATGAAAAATAACTGTTTATTGAACTTATATATGACAAAGATTTCAGAACATTCCTTCTCAACTTTTTTTTTTTCCTTCTTGATGAGGTTAAACACACTGAAACGTATACATTAGAGTAGGAAGAGAAGAATTCTAAGTATCACTTTCTGCTGAAAGAAATAAAGACAAGGTCTCTTTTTTGGGTTCGAGTCATATTTAACAGGGCATATACACATTAATGATTGGCAGATTAAGTTAGAGAAGATAATTGGGGAAAAAAGCATATAGTGAAAATTCACTTAAACTTAATTTGCCCATCTTTTAAGTCTTTCTAGGGGAAAAAAGATTTTTGTCTCCCAAAAATATCTGTACAAAAGTACAAACAGCTTATTACAAAGAAAAAATTTTCTTCCTTTTGTCTGTTTTAATCTCAGTATTTGGTCATTTCCACCAGACCTATTTTTTGAGTCATGATATTTAGCATTTGCACACAGCAGCTTTTATCACAAGATTGACACAGCATAAGCACACCCACACATACACACATAAACAACAGCAAAGCAGCAGAAGCAAGAAGCTGTAGCAGGATAGAGTTACAGAATTAGTCAACTCCTGAGACAACAACTTTTGTTCAGATTTCTCCTTGTTATCTTGCTGCTACACGGGAATGTCATGAACATGCTATTGCTAGCAATAATAAGATCAAGAGCAAAGAATTTAAACCAGCATACACTGAATCATCCTTCCTTCTAACAGAAGCAAAGTAAATTCCAGTTAACTGGCAGGGCAGGAAAACTGGCTAGCAAACCAAGCCTCCCTCTTTACCTGTGTTATTAATGCGGTTATGTAGTGCTCCTCCCCAGGACCACCTGTTTTGCTTTTGTTTTGGCTTCTGGCTTCTTTCAATTGTGCGACGTACAACAGCTTCATGTCGTTCCTTAAGTACAACAGGATAATACATTTGGATACTATTGGGTGTTTTTTTAACTTAATCTTCTCAGCAAGCCCTGCTACCCTCCACATGGACAAAACCTAGCAGGCATCCTGGAGTTGTGTTCAAGTTTATGTCCTGCCTACTAAGACACACACTAGAACAGGATTAAGCAGCAATTAAGCCATAAATAAGTTAAAATATTAACTGTAATTTTGAAAAGGTAAGATCTGTTTGAGACCTGCAGAAAAAAAACCACAACAGTGGCCCTGTCATGGCAGCCACTACACAAACACACCCTAGGGCTACTTCCTACCTTGTATCTTCCTCCGACTAAATACTAGAACAGTGGAAGAGATAGGAAACAAAAAAAACCCATGAGAATGAGCTGACTTGTGTAGGATTACGTGGCACGTAGTTCCCATCTTAACCAAGACAAATCAGCTAAGAGCATATTTCATTACACACTCACTTGCTTAAAGGTTTTGTTAGGGTAACTAATATTTAGCTACCCTTATACTGAATGGCTAAGAATTAACAGATAACTATACAAAACTGACCCAATTTATATTTTTCTGCATGAGTTTGTATAGTGTCATACACTGTAACCCAGAAATGCCCAACTTAGCTGCATTTGATTCATAAAGGACACTTTAAGAAGTATCCATGCAAGTAAGGCTTAAAATCATCTCTCGCATGCTCTCTCATAGTGACCATGCTGCATTCTTTTCATCAACTCTTAAAGTTTGGTAGTACCACATCTTATGGTAAAAGCAAGCTGAGAAGTGTTTTCATGACATTTATTCTTACCTTATCTTCTTCTATTCTTTGCCTTCGCTTTTCCTCTACGGCAGCTCGCCTTCTCTCTTCTTTTAATCTCTGCTCCTCTAGCTTCTTTCTGCGTTCCTCTAGGTGTTTTTCATAGTGTTGCCGGGCTCTCTCCTCTCTTTCTAACCAGATGGATTCTCTTGCAGCTGTGAGAAAAATCAGAAATAAAAGTATTAACATGCTATATGTGATGAAGTCTTTAATGTAATTTGAATAACCAAGCTAAATGGAAAAACTTTTGAACTCATTTTCTTAAGAGGACATATGTAATATCCTAATGTCTCCTTCATGTATTAAAATATCATGTACTCCGGTCACACATTCATTTCATTTCATCTCAATTTACTTAATATAATTACCACCAGAAATAGTTAAATTATTTGAGCATATAATTTCTGTGTGGAAGAAAGGATTTTTTGTTAGTTTAAAATATCTAAATACTTAAGTCAGATGTATGTGAACACACTTCTGTTGTACAAACCATGATAATTTTCTGTAATCTTTTACTGTAACAAGAAATCTAATAAAAAGAAAGATAAGGCTATCACCACTATATACCTTCAGTGATCAATACTGATCTCTCATCATAGAAGTGGTTGGGATGACAATTCTAGCGCCTGGACTGGGTAGCCATACCAACAGCTGACCAGAAGGAAGTTACCCACCTAAGAAGTTGGTCTAAAGGTGAACTTTAATCTGTCATGTAACTCCACTGCCGCAGAGCTCTGAACAACATGTTTCAGAAACGCTAATCAAGACAAATCAAGAAGCACTACACGAGAGAGATTTTGCTTCTCTTCAGGGTCTGAATTTTCATGAAGGAACTATCTGGTACAATCTGACTCAAACTGTAGTCCACGTGAAACCATTTACACATGATGCTCTGGACCTCTCACCACTGCTGCCTTGAAAGCTTCAGGTCCCAGAAATTTTTGTGTTCTAAAAAACTCTGTTACTTGCTTTTTAAAAAACCCAGGCATTTGATACCTCTGGATCTTCATGAACTGACAGATGGGAGCGTAGGAAGAGATGCACATGAAGGTCATGAGGCAAACATCACCGAGAACCACATTAGAAAACCATACACAGAAGGAGGTCATTGATAACACAGGAGCAACAGGGAACCAGGACAGCCAAGTGTCAAAAAGACTTTTGATTTCCAAGGCCAGCAATGTAAGGAAGTGCTCTGCCTAAGTCTGAGACAGTATTTTTTAATTCAATCGGGGTGGGTTGGGGGTGTAAAAAAAGAGGCTATTGTTATAATCACATACTCTAGAACAGCAACTTCAGCCTTCCTTAGCAGAGATACTTGTGTTGACACAACCACATACCAAAACACCCAAATGCTTCTAGGTGCTCAGAGCAGACATTGCAATTGCTTCTTATAACGCTAGGACTTATCTTCACCAAACTACTCTTCTGTACTTTCCTGCCTAATTCAAACAAATCCCACCTCACCCAATAAAGAACTTAGATTGCCCTCTAAATCTTATGTACTCGCATATGCAATCTCATGAAAAATATCGACCCTGAGTCAACCAGTTCATATGTAGAGTATCTCCCTTAGGGAAACAGCTCTCTACCATTTCAGATGTCAAATACTTTGCTGAAAAATGCAGATAGCATGTTTAGCTTTGCTGTCATATGCAAACTAGTAGAGAGATGTTTGTTCCACAGCTACGAGCAACCATAAGACACCCTCTTGGCAAAGTGGGTGAAAGTTCAGTAAGATGTTTGCAGGAAATTTAACAATCATAGCTAGAATAATTACAACAACAAGGGATAGTACAGTTGTTTAGATAATTACTAACAATAGGTGTGAGAAGTGACACATGCAAGTGTGAAATACTAATGCAAGAGCCACTGGAAGATTTATAGAAATGCTCTTCTACGCTAATTTAGTTAAGTGACTTGAAGAAGAAATGCGAACTGCAGACTGTGGCAGAAAATAGCAGAATCCGGCACAAAAAGCAGCTTCCAGGCCAACTGAAATCTGCAAAGGCTCCTTTCTTCTGTATTAAAGCCTTACAACATAACAAAATAGAGCCAAAATTGGTGTTTCAAACACAAGACTAATTTGTAAACCAGAAATGTGCATCTGCTGCCCCTTCTTGGGAGCCAATAGCTCACCAAGAGAACGGACAGACAGAGAGATTACTCTCACTATGGTCTACCCTTCTCCTGGGAGAACTTGAGCCCTCATGATGTTGTCTTCCTGTAGCCCAGGTCCAGAGAAGACGGAGCAAAGGGCTCAGTCTGAGCCCTCAGATTGAGCCCACCTTTTCCAACAATTTATGTTACATCCTGAACAACTGAAGTGTAAGACATATCACCTCTGAGGTACCGTCACCTTTTTTTGTCTTTGCCTTCTGGTTAACCAATGCCTTGGGCAGAACCGCTGTCAGCCTGTCACCAGAAAGGTAGTGATTTTTGCAAAAGCTTGCTCTTCCTATTAGCTTCTGCACAGCTGGATTGTAGAATAGGGTCAGTGCAAGAATAGGCAACCACATCAGTAAACAGTACTGTTCTTTCCACTTACTCCACATGCATTTATCTTGTTTTCTTCAGCAAATGAAGACAACATTCTCTAAAAGCAGCAACCCAGTTAATTTCAACCAACCACTTTTTCAAAAAAAAGAAAAAAATATGTATTGTCTTTAACACCATCTAAAAACTGTCAAAAGACATTTCTAAAGTTCTTACACTTAAAGGGAAAAAGAATGAAGAGTATCATTAATCTTTGAATTCTGCACTGCAAACATTTCATGTTAACTCTTTCTTTCTCCTGAATCTTTGATGAAAATTTCAGAGAAAGTCAACACTTACTATTACAGGACAGGATCACTTCAGATCTCCCTATTCAAAACATGCACACTTAAAAATTGTATTAACTTTTACCCATTTTGGTGAGGTTTCATGACCATTTTAATCAAAGTGCTGGCTGGCACCAAGAGGCAGCATTTGCCCTCTTCTAGGCCCTCAGTTTGTATTCCTCCTCCCCACACTGATAATGTTGTTCATGGGACTGAGATCAGATGGACCAAGGAAACAATCTGGTTAAAATCAGGTTGCTTCCCTGCCTTTTTTCTTCCAACACTCTTAGTTGCAGCTGGTCCAAATGGAGATTGGTCTGCCTAGGCAGATGGGTAAGCAGACATGCTGCCGAGTGGGTTTGGGGGTTCTGAAACCAGAGGAAGCCTTGGGGCAGAAACGGGAGCGCTGGGCAGTGCAGCACAGCCTGCCTGAGCTCTCCTGAAGCGAGGCAGGGCTCAATGGTTTGCTGAATTTGACAGCAGGTCAATGCAATACATGCAGAGAAGCTGATTACACCTTGTTGACACCAGACTAATTCAAACCCACCCTACACCTAAAAGGAAGGTTACAGAATGTAGCTTCTCTGTATTTCACGGATTTATGAAAGCCTCTGCCCCAAGCTCTCAGTCATTGCCTAATTCCACATACATTAAATTCAAAAGTTTTTGTCTCAAAGACCTCTGCAGTTCTGTTTTGAGTAGTATCACATTCCTGTTTCTCTGACAAGTCACACTCCTAGCTTAGGATATATTTTGTCCAAAAGTTAATTCTTTCTCCTCCATCAATAGAACCAATGACTATATACTGGATGCTGTCTGAAGACGAAAGTTTCACAAAAGGCACAGTGAGGCTGGGAAATCATGCCTATTACTCATGAGGACACAAAAGGAAGGAAAGAGACACTCCGAGCTTGAGTTTATGGGGCTGAACAGGTAAAATATTTTACTTCATAAAACCAAACTTCAACAGAACTTAACTAATAATATACTGTGAACAACATAATACTTTTAATAATTTTTCCCATTTCAAGCCTAAGTTTTTATCTTCCTCTTTTTCCTCAAATAATTGTTCAGTAGTGCTACACTACAGTAATGTGAAATAACTGTTAAATATCATTCCTGGAGGATGTGGTATTACTCTCTCCTCCTGTTCTTTCTGTATAATTACTTCCTGTGAAGCTTCTGCTAGTTTTCATCTTCAGAATCGTTTTCTATTTAAGTCTACTGTTATGTTTCATTTCTGATACATAAATGTAAAGCGGCTTTGTTTCAGTTCTGAGGACAGCATTGCACAGATACATATAGATGCAGAGCTTGTAATACTTCAACTTTAAAAAGGTATATGATTTTATGGACTTATTTTATTATAACATGCACAAACTGTAACAATTAGTTTTAATTATTTAATCTTTATTATTTGTCTATCTGCAGATATCACACAAATGGATCCTGGACAAAAATAAGAATCATTCCCTGTCCTCCTCTTAAAAGGAAATCTAGAGTCCATTTCATTTATTGCATGCAAAATTTGCATAATTTGATCTTTGTTAAAAGCTTTAGCTTCCCTAGCTAACCATTCAAGAGTGGAACTAGATTGTTCCCTTATGTAAGGGCATATGTTTGCAATCTAAGTTAGATCTACCTTCACTTAGGAAATGCTCTAGTTAAGAGTCTTACAGCATCCTGTCACCATGGTGTTATACAAATTAATTAAAAAAATAATAAAATTTAAAAATGCCCACACCCTGTCACATAGGCCCCGAACACACTAAGTAACCCATACAGTGTAGTTGTTCAAAACTAGAATTCAATCAAACAATTTTGCTCAAGTTTTGAAACATCCATTCTCTTTGAAAAAGCCAAGAGCACCTAAGGAGCTTAGCAGCACATGTGTCATGAAAGTTCATCTAGCTGCAGCATGTTGGCTTTTACTCAATAGTCACTTACGTACCTACTCTAATGATCATATCAAGACAAGCTGCTGCTGTGAGCCAAAACATTTCCACAGATCTTGAGATCATCTGCATCTTTTGTGCCTGGAATCTGCTTACAATGGCAACTCAGCATGAAAACGCTCTTTGGTTTTCTACGGAAAATAAAGCACTTCCTGAAGGATATGAGAAATTAAGAAAAGCAAAGAATAAAAAAAAAAATCCCTCACTTTCTTAACTGATGTCACTGGACATGGATGCCTGTAAAAGACATGGATATTGTTTGTTCCTTTTGTCATTAATGTAAATGGTTAGACGTCCTTTGGGCATTATTTGTGGTGGTTTTCATAGGCTTCAGCCTGTCATGTTTAAAAAAATTAATGAAAATAATATATTTGAACTTTCAAGATCAAATTCAGGAAGAGAAAGGCTGAAAACATTTTAATGTTTTGGTAAGTGAAAGAGTTAACTTTTACATACGCTTTCACTACTGGGAAGACAATCAGAATGCTAAACCTCTGGATAGAACACTAATCTTCAACTTTCTGCTCCTCAGAGAAAGGATGATAAAATCATATTTTTTGATAAGGAAAGACAACTCAGTAACAGAAACACACATTAGTGATGGATTACCAAGGCAAATGGAAGTGTTAGACTGCAATACATTATAACAAAAGAAATAGGTCTGATTTTAACCAAATATAAAATCTATGTCTTTCCATCCTTTCTGTAACCTTTAAGTTACAGCAAAAGGCAGGAGAAAATATACACCCATCTTAATATGAGGAAGCTACTAATTTTATGCATGGGCTATTTACTAGTATTTAACTGGTACATAAGAGCATGATTTATGATACATCTGTTTTCTGAGAAAAAGTATAATATCTATTTTAATGGAGTTAATTTTTTCCACAGATAGAGAAATAATCTTTCCAGCTTTAATTTTGTAAGTATTAATTCCTACACTTTCTCTTATTAGAGAATCAAAGGAGAATATTTCCTTTTTTTCACTGCTTCCTGTGAAGCACTTCCTGCACTACTGACATTCTTGCATGAACTTAAGGGCTCAGTTTTTGACATCTACAGGTAGGTACATACAGTGACATCAGTTAGTGTCCTTAGATATATGATGATATCCTTCAGGAAAAACAAAAAGTTTAAAATAGCATCTTTTTATTTCACTCTCATGTCCCTGTTTATGAGTTTGCAGAAGCTTTTTTTCCTGCTATCCCAGACAGAAATTAACACATTGTAGTCAAGAATAAAAATTGAAGTTTACTCAAGGGTTAAAAAAGCCTACTCTACAGTAAAAATCAGAGATAATAAGCCCTACACGTACATAGGTGTGCTTCTAGAAGCACAACAAGCTTTGTTTCATAGAGATACACACATCAAATGCCTTGCTGATAGAAGGAATCAGCAGATGAGACTACAGGAAATAGAAGATAGCTCTAAAAGGTCCGATGAACTTGGAAGAGCAGCCAATTTGCAGGGTGTAGAAGGGGAAAATACCCACTTCTATGATGGCTCCTCCAGAAGCTATGCTAAGAGCTGTGCCCAGTACTGAGCCAATGCTGGACACCAGTATGGGTACAGTTCAATGAAAAGGCTTTTTCTTGGGGCTGAACTTTAACAACTTGATGATACTTCTCTCCCTCATAACAACACACATTGTCTGACAACATGCAAGCATCATTCACAGAAAGCTCGGTTGTCGTTCAAATGGTACCTATATGCTGAAAGCTTAAAATAGCATAGGAACATTTAAATTAAAGCTGAAAACCAAAGAAAAGTCACAACCTGATCCTTGTTTTATCCATTACTTAGTACAATCTATAAATTTGAACACAGTCATATGACACAAGGGCACAAAATTAGAGCATAAACCCAAGATTTAGAAATTGAGCATTGGATATGCTGTTAATACTTTCTGCTTGTTTGCAAACTAGTAATGCTGGATTAGATTACAAAGCAAAATAAATAAGGCTATACTTCTGGCACCTCTGAAGTGAATAACAGAGTAAAAGAAAACAAGGTCAATCAAAAAAAGAAACATTCCAACATTAAGAGACACATAAGACTTGAAACCAATTGATTTTACACTCAAATTAACTAATTTAACATGGGACATGTTAACTGCAAACCATGCACATTTCTTTCGTGGAAACAGTTTTGTTGTTTCTTTCCCCAATCATGCACACAGAAAGAGCGCCATTCTTTGCAGGGGTTTTAGGATGTAAGGGAAGGGGGAGCACGCATTAAATGTCAGAGCCTCTATTATCTGTTTATCCATGTAAAGCAAAGGGTGGTCCCCTCCAGCTCCTCTTTTGCTGTCCCTTCTGCTGTCTCTCATTTTAGTCCTTTTTCTTCTGGTTTACTGCCTATATAAAGGCAGATCAGTCTAGCACTGCCCTTTCTCAATCTGCCTTTTGCATCCACCTTGGACACACAGCTTACCTGACTAAAGATCCTATCGTCTTTGTCAGTCATTCCAGCCTTTATCGTTTCTGACTTTACAGCACTGAGCTCAGCAATACCTTTCTCCTCTGACCGCTGTTTCACCTTTCCTCGCTGCCAGGCCCACACTGTCTGAGACTGTGATCATCTCCTTGCTGCATTAGCAGAAAAATGGATCAGTGATGCTTTAACTGTACCTAAAAACAGGGAATGTTCCATAAGGCCATGGAAGAGGCTGACTGAATGAATTAAAAGGTGAACTTCAGAGCTGTAATTAAAGCTGAAGTTAACGTTAGATTCTCTAAGCCAACCTTTCCCCAGTAACCATGCTCTGAGGGACATTCAACACAGAAATTTTTAAACTAATCTTCCTTAAAAATTGTTTTCTTGTCTTATAAACCCTTCTGACACTCAAGTCCTCTGAGAATATCCCAAAATGATTCATATGCTAGGGTCACTGATTCCCAGTTTCTGTGAGGCTTCTGACTGCAGAAATGTCAGATAAAGTTCTATACCCAACTGCCAGAGAACAGAGTAAGCCAGAAGGAATCAATGGACAGAAAAAAGTTGTAATTTTTATTAATGTGATGTTTTGCCAATGATCACTTTCAAATGTGATCTTTAAAATATTATTTTAATGCTTATGCATTGTAAGTCTTGAGAGTTTAATGGACTTAGCCAACCTGGAACTTAGACATATTGTAAGAACTAAGATTAATACTATATTTCCCTAAATGACGAGTTAAGTCAGATGGCAGGATTACCATCTTTTGTTCCCAATGCCAGCAACTAAGTGAGCCATGTGTCCTTGTCAGGATCATAACTGTGATAAAAAAAGGTCAGTCTTCAGGCAGGATTACTGTAGATAAAACATGCACAGATGGAAGACTTAAAATGGTTTTCTCAAGAATCAGGGACTGAAATACTGCAAAATAAAAACAAGAAATGCGCAACTCTTCCTCTTTGCTAGGCCAGTACCTAAGGTTATCAGAATGAAACCCATTTTAAAATTCCAGTAACTTTCCCTTGAAAAAACACATTTTGATTTTTTCCTTCCAGTTATGGAGAACCAGGTCTCTGCTAATAAATGGAATATGCCCAGAGATCAACTGGCATGGAACAACTTTCACCTGTACTACTAAACTTCTACCCTCCAAAACGGCAACAGTACTTACACATGCAGAAAAGCCCATGGGCCACTGCTGCCAATTCCTGAACTTGTCTGGAAATCAGCGAGGAGACAGCTAGTTGGCTGGAGCCAAAACCCTGCCAGAATCCATCATAACAGTTAATAGGAAGAACAATTGGGTTTCGGCACCAGGGAATGCTCTTCAGTGCTGTTTAATTTGCCAGTACTTATACAACCAATATGGCAGAGTTAAAGGTGAAGCCCTGCTACTGAAAAAGCAGAAGTTTTTATTACACTTTTCCAGTTTGACCAGGCCATCTACCATGTTTGCCTGCACAAACAACTAATTTCCGATGTGCGTGTCTTACAGCCTCCAGTACCAAACACAGCCGGTCAGCCTGACACACGTGAAGGAACCATAATGCCTAGCTGGAGCCAAGAAAAGTGTGACAGCTCCCTTCCCTCTGTCCTCTAAGAACAGCCCCATTTGACCTACCACCACCTGTCTTGGATTCCCATCTTGCACGACCCAAGAGGGTTGTTCTCACACAGAGAGATCTGATATTCGTAGTTTAAAGGACAGATGTTAACTTCATGCATAAGCACTAGAGGAAAGAGTGCTAGCAGAAACAGCACAAAATGAAAAAATGATTACTAAAGAGCAAATGACACATTGGAAGCATTATTTATAGAATCAAGTAGAGATTACCCTAATAATCCTTTAAAGGTTTGAATTTTGCATATCAACAGTTAATACACACATTACCAAATGGTCAGGGGAATAAAAAACTTGAAGCATGGCTGCTCAGCAATTCCTTTATTTCATGAAAAGGCAAGCCTAAGAGAATAAAGCTAAAAATCCCAAAAAAGATAACAACTTATTAGTCATGGAAAATATAAGTTGGACAGAAAAAAGCCAAAGAATTAATCTTACAGAAGTGTTGGGATGGCATTTCAAAAGCAATGCCTTTCCTACAGTGAAGGAACTAAAAAAATTCTTCCTTCTTGATGGGGTGATTAGCCGAAATAGCATACATGTTCCTGTGTGCCTTCTACATTCTCTAAAGAAAGTTCCAAAATTAGACATGAAAATACTAACATGAAAGGGGCATTGTTGTAGAAGTAATTTTATTCTTTTCAATTAGGTAGCATAAATATGATCCTCAAGAAACAGCAGATGCTGCCAGTCCTACCACACACATGCTATATGTATGCAGACAACAAAAATGACAGCACTCATCTCTTCTACTCTCTAAACCTTCATTAAAAAGAGAAGAGGTAGACACCCAAGTATGCTAAGTAAAATAAGACTGCCAAGATACCACTGCCAGGTGCAAGCAAATCCTCAACAGTGCAGAGTGTATATTGACCCATTATACCACAGTGAAAGCCACATCTATCACAGTGCAGTGGAACTTGGAAAAAAAAAAATAATAAAGCTTGATAGTGAACAAAGGGAGGGAAAAATAGGTCTCAAATCAACCCTCCTGTAATATCAGAATATTACCCAATAAAGAAAAATAATCGTTAATAAACTGGTACTCCACATGATCTTAACAGAAGTGAGGAACAACTTAACTGTCATGAAAAGATAGATAATGTGACCTCATGCAGTTCAAGTTGCTGAAAGTACGAAACAAAATTGTTACAGATTACTACCAGCTCTACACTTACAGAACTGAATACTGAGGTTTTTGGCAGCAGAGAATAATTTCACTGGAGGTATGACTGAAATTCTCCACTTCTGCTTAAAAAGAAGCCTTTGCCAAACTTGACAGATCCCCTGAATCAAAAGGGGAGGAATTAAGTTTAAATCCAACTTAATTCTATTAAAAAAATTCCTTCCTTCAGTTGCTTTACCGTGGCATGACTGATGTCCCAGTTTTAACAAAATCCAACTCTAATTTTCAGCGAGACACATTTATGTAACAACATTATACAACTTGAAGTTTAAGATAGACAGCTTAGGCATTTCTTTGCTATGGTTCACATGACCTGAGTGACTGATTATCTAGGTTCTGCACTTAAAAAAAAAAAGCAGCTTGCATGCCATTGTAAAACGCATTGCTTTGCTGTACTAGAACACAAATCTCAAGAGACACTCCTAAATCATAGTGTTAGAAGACAAGTATACAGATGAAAGTACAACACAACTTTCAATTTTTTTTGTTAGTTCAAAGTAATTCTTCACGTAAGAACACACAATACACTCATACATCAGAGGGACATGCAGAACTCTCCCATGTAGGAATGAAGGATTCAACATAAAAAAACCCCCTACAGTTTGATGTTGCTTTTAAAATATGTCACACAAAATGACATGTTTCTCAACAGAAGTCATGCCCTGCCAGTAACAGATATTCATTTATAAATAGCTAGAAAAATCAGAGTTCAGGAAACTTAAGGAAAGCATCTCTCTCTGTACTTGACTAAAGCATTGTTACTACACAAGGATTGAACCTGAAAAAAAAAGAATAAATTCAAGACACGGAAGACATGACAAATTAATTAAAATGGGCCGGTAATCTCCATTTGCTTTAGAACCTGAAGAAACTAAGTCTATGCATACCATCAACCTCACCTCCAGGAGCAGCTTTTCAGGGATTGGCAAACATCCTGTCATGTTATCCCCTTTAGTAAGCCAAAACCAGAGCTTTCTTTTTCCCCTCCAAAACAACCCTAGTGATTCATGCGTGGCTAAGTACAATGTTATAAGGTGTTGTAAAGAAGGAAGATTATTAATGCTATTAAGACCTAGGTGGCAATAAATCATGGCTCTCCAGGTTACAAAAAGCAGCGTAACTCTGGCTGTAGTTATGATATAGTTCTATAAACTTACAGAAGCTAGAAAATGGAAATAAAGAACTTCTGTTTGTCCAGCCATAAAAACAACGCAGCATCCAAAGAAATCGAGGTAAACGTGTGAAAAATAAGAGGAAATACTTGTGCTCCCCAGCCTCCCTATTGCCACAGAATGTTGTGGCAGCCAAACATATAGTTTTCAGAAAACCATCAATTTGTCTTCACATAATTCTAGAATTCTCCCACCATCAGTCAGTATACTGCCCATCACTAGCCGCTTGTTAAGTAACTGTCACCTTGCCTATTCACTTGAATAGTGTTTATGCACGCTCATGCACATTGTATAAGATATTGAGCACATCTATTTGACACCTACTAAAGGTTTTACCTGACAAAAATCCAAGTTTATGTAGAAAAATTCAAACCATACATTGGCAACATATTCTGCAATTCTGTTCTATGGCACTAAAAGATGCATTCAACATATTAAGAAGTCTAATCTTAATTGGTAAAAATATTCTAAAACTTGAAAATTCCATTTACATGTGAAGCTTCCTTGCACGATTTCAGAAATCAACTCATTTTGCATTCAGGTTCACAAAGGTAAGTAATAGGTATGTGACAGGTATAGCAATGACACAAATTAAAGGATCTACTTTAAAGATGTAATAGCATAACTAGAATGATGTTATTGCATATCTAGCACAATTAGTTTGTTGAATGCTTCTAAAAGCAAATTGGCAAAAACACTGCATGCAGATGATAGTCCATAAAAAACTCCAAACAATTAAAGAAAAAAATCAATATAGAGTAGTCCTTACCTAGCTGTTTTTCTCGTTCTTCTCTCCGTTCTCTAGCAAGCCGTTGCCTGTCATCAACCTTTAGTATTGTTGGTTGATCTGCAAATGGAGGGAGGGGGAAAAATATTAGGCGTATAGCATAAAATCAAATAGTACCATAAACAAGCTTTTAGGGGAATGACCAAACAACTCTAGTTATTCTACTTTCAAAATACATCACATTTCCAGAAATCCATCTTATTAAAAAAAAGATAGAAACATTAAAAAAAAAAAAGAGTGTATGCTAATTATCAAGGTGTAAAACACTCCCAAAGAATGACATAAATTGTAACTCTGAATTCCAAGCAAGGCTACTGCCTGTGAAAACCCAGGAAGTTTTGTTTTGTTTCCAAGCCTATAACAACTCAATTGCTTAAGAACATTCTGATCAAAATACTGTCTATTATTCCATAACCTCCCTCCAAAATGCATCTACAGGAAATTCTATTACAACGCAGCACCCTCTTTCTACCAGTACTGCCTAAAAAACCCCGCCAGTAACCTCTATTTCACAAGACTGAAGCAGCTTAGCACCCAAACAAAGGTTGGATCAAAACACTGTTGCAGTTCTGGTTGAGCTTCTGAAGATAGCATGATACTGATCTCCACAGATGTTTGCATACACTTGTTAAAAGCTCTGGTGAACAAGTTAAGACAGTGCATCGCATGCATGGACTGGTACAATACCAGTAAAGATAATAGTTTCCTCAACTATGCTTGTAGATTTAAAGTTAGCTACATGATTTCTTTAAAAATATCTGCAACTGGCCACTTGGATCACAGCAATAAGAGTAAGAATAACACGAAAAAATCTGTGTAAAGCCCAGGCTTGACTATAAAAATCTCAGGTTTGGTTGGAAAAACATCACTTGTTCAGAGTTCTCCAGAAAACAACAAAATGCTAAATAGCTAGCATCCTACATCCAGCCTCACCAGTGGAGCTGTTCCAGACAAAAAGGGAACAAAATCCAAGTTACCAATTCATCTCAGCATGCTGCCAAACCTAATTTCCTACTCATCCTTAGCCTGTTCTGTTAAACCTGGAAAACCGTTCATTTTATGCTTTTTCACCAGCACTGAAAAAGTCTGCTTTGAGAACAAGAGAAAAGAAACACCACAGAAAAAATCAAAAAGATTTCTGGGTATAAAGAAATGGTCTGATTTATTTTACTATTGAGGGGAACTCAGTTTTTAAGTATTTTAAGAAAAAGAACTAGCTAGAATACTGTCACCATGGAAGTGGACGTAAAAACAAGACAAGAGATCCTTTTCATTATTCAGTGCTAATACACAAGCAAGCAATTTGTAAAACATGTAAAGTCAGCCTTTGTGTATAGACTCCATACCTATAAAAAAAGGTACCAGCAAAAAAATACAATGGGTTGTAAAGAAGAGGTTAAAGATATTTGCAAAAATTCCTGAAGTGAGGATGTGCTAGACAGATTTTGAATAGTTATTTCAATTAAATGAAAAAAATCAGTAATGCACATTTCATATCCTAACACAAGTTTCTGCATCAGGATGACAGGATTTCTTGGATGAAAGAGTTCACGGATGACTAGCTTCAGTTTAATTATTCTTGAACTCTCATCAGTGAAAAACTATCATCTCAACAATGGTCAGAGACTACAGCCCCAATTAATGGCCTTAACAGTGATGCAAAATAAGAGCTGCAAGGAGAAAACCCATTACATAGTTGGTAGGAAGAACATTCAAATACCATAGCCCCAATGAAAGGTGCAACAAGTAAGCAAGTCACCAGCAAAGACAAAAAATCTATCACCCAGTTACAGATCGAACCTTTAACGTGGGTTGAATAGCACACAGTGTTGCCATTTATGAAACAATGCCTAGCCATGCCATTGCATAGATTTGTCCAATGTATGGTGTAGATTAACATCTGGCTGATGTTAAGAAGTGTGCTGACTTGCATGCAGTCTCTACAGCATGCGGGCAGAGGTCAAAAGGGTAATAATATTCCTTCTCTCCAGTGGCTGGCACACGAGATTCACAAAACATGAATTTCTGTAGCATGAGTAATTAGTGCTAGTGGAATAATGCACACCCAATCTGAATTTCCCTGGAAAACAAGGATTCCCCTTCAAGGGCTGTCAGCAAAGTCAATGTAACATCGAGTTGACAGAGAATGATGAGACACTGGGGAATAACATAAAATCCTTCTTCTTTCAGAATGTACTATTCTCCTTCCAGGTTTTTTTTTCCTTTCTTGAGAGGACAGACTTTCCCTATCAGGGAGAAGCAGCAATTCTTCAAAGAGGCAGGAGGGATACATGGACAGGCAAACTGAAAAGGTCTCCCTTAAGAATTCCTAATTATAAGCAATGGAAGGAATAAAATAAATTTTTAAAGCTGCTCTCTGCGATTCTTTTTGAAGATATCCAATTATTTTTTCTCTATCACACACCTGATAGTGTTCACACACACGGCCCCTCTCCCAACAACCCAGGATGTTAGAACAACCCTAAAGAATTCACAATAAGTTGCAGGCTATGCAAAGTGTAAGTATGTCTTCAGTAACAAGCTGTTTTGCATATATTTGGGAGCACAAAGAACTAAATCAATATTGGCACAAAGACGTGGATAACACGTTTGTGGCAGACCAGCATTGCCTTTGCTCTACTAGATGCTGGAGCATACATTAGTGGTGCAAATTTTACACTGTTAATTAAAATGTCTTTTCTAAGCCTTGAAAATGATCCTTCATAGTTTGGCTACAAGCCCAATCTCGTACAATTGTGTTCTGAATCCAGCTGATCTGCTGACAGCCCCAGTACACAGCTTAAATAGCTTCAAATTGTGGCAAAACAAGAAAGTTCACTGGGCCTGCTCCCCATTTTATTTCTCATGTCTCTGCTCATTAACAACCCCTGCCAGGCAAATACCTGGGGGACTGGCGTTTCTTCTTATTCAATAGGAATACCAGAACATACACACAAGGTACTTTGTACTCCCTCTTGCTTGTATTCATCATCAGGCAACAGCTTTAAGTTGCTGCACAAGGGAGATGGGAAACACGTCATTTACAACAAATCCTGCAAGAATTCCTCAATTCCTACAGAAATAATTGAAAACTGGGCATATACAAAGCCTTACAGAGAACACTCCAGGAAGACCCAACACGCTGCTGTAGAAGTTGCAGTCTGATTATGATGCAATGCGTGTGGACTTCGGCTCAGCAACCTATTTCACTATACTTACATAACATACAAATACTTAATATTATGCCTGAGAGGGATGTTTGTAGATTAAATAAGCCATAGTTCTATAAAGGGAAAATTAATTTTGTACCTATTGCTGGAAAGTCAGCCTTTAAACTACATATGAAAACAGTATTTTTCATAAACTTACAACACTTGTGAGTTTAAAATTATTTTTAAGAATTTACTAGTTCATTTAGAAAAGCTCAGAAGACATGAACAGTGTTTTGCAGCACTGAGATGCCAGTTGTTTTTGGTCCCTAATTATATTAACAAAAGGAAAATGGAAGCTTTTCAAATTCAAATCTTCTATATAATTAATATTCACTGAACTCTTAAGTACAGTTGACATTTGCAGAAATTAGGTTGTAATTTTGCAAAATTAGTTATTGTCACATATGCTTACTACATATGGCCAGTTTCTGTGGCTCAGATAACTATTAGCTGTGCTCAGAGTGAGTTCAAAAGTCAGACTACTACTATTATTCATTTCCATTTATAATCCCCTCAAATCTGCTTCCATTCTGCCCTTAACTCCTAGGGTGCTAATTTCTTGCACTAAAGAAACTAAAAGGGATATCAAGTGAAAAACAACAGCCAGTTTGTGTGTTAGTTCACAGGGGTGCTCTGGGGAGAAAGAAATGTAAGACACAGCATTATTTGAAAAGATGCATTGCTTGGATCTCAAACTCTCTTCCCTTTGTCTAGCTCCCTTTGCGCTCCCACGCACACACTCAAGAGTGGTCTTGGACTCCTAATATTTGTTCAGCCAGCAAACACCTTCTAGACAATAATGACATTGTTCATCGTGACAGCTGTCGCTCCTGCTGCAAACTCTGGTTTCTTTTTTAACCAAAACAATGTTTGACATAAAATTTCTATGCAGTCTAAAGAAAAAAAAAATCATCAAACCCCAAACACACCAAAACCAACCCCCAGCTCTCAGGAACTCTCTCCAGCATGGACTCTCACCAGCTGGGTGCAAAGCTAAACCCTGTACATGTGCCTGTGCTCTTCCCCACTCCAGCTCCAGCAATTTTACGTTCCTTTCTACACACCAGCATAGATGAGGGGAACATAGAAACAACTAGGACACCCTCCAAGAAATGAAAACTGGGATTAAACTACTGCAGGATATTGATCACTGTCCAACACCAAGAGTTCTGGTTTTGCTGTGGAAGTGGTTAATGTTGTTATCTCCATTCTCTTCTCTTTTTCCCATCGCCTTTCTGATTGAGAGCAGCCATAAATGCTGTGATTTGTGCGGGACCCAGCACTGCCTGGGCGAGCAAACAAGGTATGATCTGAACACAGACAGCACTGGGATTGCTTCCCGCTGGGCACTCAGACCAAAGGTACCCAGTTTGGGGATAGAGAAGAGTCTGTCAGTACAAAACAGCCACTGAGCTGACAGGCTGTCAAGGAGGTGAAACAGGAGCTCTTACAGCGTGCCTAGTCCTCAGCAACACAAGCACCTACGCTTTCTCAGGCATCTATACAAGATCACTATTTTAAGCTTGGGTACCTGAATTGCAAAACAGGCAGAATTTAGATATTTAAGTGCTCTTCTGGATCTTGGTCTAAGTATGCAAATGGAACAGACTCATGGCATCAAGGACTACATTAAGCATTTTAGTACATAGGTTTTCAACTGTGTAAGCTAACAGTGAATTAAATTCATACAATATACCAATCAGGTATGGTGAAGTAATGACAAACATCTGCTCACTGCATGGAGTACATCACAGAATATCGCATGCTTTGTAATAAGTGAAGAAATGTCTGAACAGAAGCACATTCATATAACGCTGTAAATCCTTGCCTACAACAGATAATTCTCATGCAAGTACAGATGCAGGTACAGTGGCTTCTGTTGCCTTATCTCACTTCCCAGCCCTCATTTCTAAGCTGTACTAAAATAAAAGTAGTGCTTTTTTTTTTTTCAGCTTTACTTGCTTGCAAACAATCAGAGATTCCAGCCTAACTAAATATGAACAGTCACTGATACCAGTTTTGACTGAAACAGTGAGAGAGGTATAACAGCATCAAACATTTTAAAAGTTTCTACGATTACAGCAGTTTTTCATATACCGTTGAGGCAAATAGCCTTATAAAACGAAGCATGTGGAGTGGCATACCTGGTTTAGTTCCGGTGTTGCTTTGTCCTGAAGTGACTTTCTTGTCTTGTATTTTAGACCCTTCAGTTGCTAAAATAAGGAGCAAAAGGAAAGAGATTAATTAACCATATTACTTAACAACAGCTCAACCACTCTATTATAATGCAACTTAAACATTGCCAAATTCCCTTCAAAACCAGACCATTCTGAAATACCACTTTAATACCATTCTACACCATTTTGCATAGAAAAAACCTGAAGGTTACACAGAAAACACTGAAGCCGCAATACAAGTTCTCTATTCAAGTTGAGGGGAAAACCACAAGAAGATTCCATTTTAACAATGGTGTTTCTAATAAGGTGTATGATTTTTTTTTTCCATGCTATGCTAATGCTGTACATGCAGCTAATTTTTCCTCTTTCTTCTCAGTGATACTTTGGAAACCACTACTTCCAAAGAACAGCAGCCTTTAATTTTTAAATTTTTTAAAATTTTATTTCCCTTGGAGGAAGCTGAATTAATCACACTGATAAAAGCAAATTAGTGGAAATAACAGAATGTAACTGCAGAGTGACTTTGAAGAGGCAAACATTCAAACATGTTGCAATAATTGGATGCAATGAGGAACCTGTTGCTAAAGGTGACTTGCAGATCCTAGGTTTCTCAAAGTATGATACCAGATACTGGTAAAAACTTCTTAGATGCTTCACAAATTGCTAACATGTCATTATGCAGAATTGAAGAGAGGATAATTTATGACCTGAATGAAGTCTAACAGATGAGTTATTCCCATTATTTTCAATAGACTTTTGATCAGGTCCTGTCAGTCTAGAAAGAGGTAATTCTGGGGCTCTGAATGCCCTTTCAACAAACCTTTATAAAGAAACACCAAAACAATCATTATGATACTTCAAATCACAACCATATCCTTGGCTCAGCATCTGTTTACAATTAAAAGCCAAGCCAGGAAATTAGATGACATGATTTTCTCAGCTTACTACTCATTTTCATGTCCAGCAGCTCCACTATAGGAGTGTTTGAGCCCAGAATGCAGCAATCTGGGAAAAGTCTAATGATAGACTGTAAAAATTCTAAGAACCCTTCCACAAACAGCTTGGAAGTATTTGCAAGCAAGGATAAAGAGACAATTATATCAATAAAACTTAGGGGAGGGAAAAAACTGAACCCATTCATTTAAATTAAGAAATGAAAGTTGGAAAAACCCTGATTACGCCAGCTTTAAAAGCTAAACAGGCATTACTGTATTAGACCCACTTTAGAAAACATAATTTAAAAAATTTTTTTCAGAAGGCTCCACACAATTTCCTACACTTGTCAGTTTTAACAATACACACTCAGGCCTTACTGCCTTAGTGAGTTCATTCCCTTCATGGCCTGACAAAAGTCTTTGTTTCTCCTCTACCTCCTTCCACAGGAATGTTTCAGGATGAACATAAAGGATAAAAGGTAGCAGGAGGAGCCTATGGGACACTTACTGCACCCTTTTTGCAGGTGTTGTGATTTAACCTGGCCAGCAGCTAAAACCACCACACAGCCATTCACTCTCTCCTGCCCCCCCCCCCCCCCCCGGGATGGGGGAAAGAAGCAAAAAAAGTAAAGCTAATGGGTTGAGATAAAAACAGTTTAATAGGGCAGAAAAGGAAGAGAACAACAACAGTAATAATAGAATATACAAGTGATGCACAGTACAATTGCTCACTACCCACTGACTGATGCCCAGCTAGTTCCCAAGCCATGGCCCCCCCCCGGCCAATTGCCCTCAGCCTATATACTGAGCATGACATCATATGGCAGGGAATACCCCTTTGGCCAGTTTGGGCCAGCTGTCCTGGCTGTGCTCTCCCAGCTTCTTGTGCACCTCCTGCAGCAGGCTCATGCCTCCTCACTGGCAGGGCCTGGGAAGCTGAAAAGTCCTTGATTTAACTGTAAACCCTGCTCGGCAACAACTAAAGCATCTGTGTGTTTATAGAATCATAGCATATCCTGAGTTGGAAGGGACCCATGAGGATCATCAAGTCCAACTCCTGGCTCCACCCAGGACCAGCCGAATCAAAGCATATGACTGAGAGCGTTGTCCGGACACTTCCTGAACTTGGTCAAGCTCGGGGCTGTGACCACTTCCCTGGGGAGCATGTTCCAGTGCCCGACCACCCTCTCAGGGAAGAACCTTCTCCTGATATCCAACCTAAACCTCCCTCGTCAAAGCTTCATGCCATTCCCTCGGGTTCTATCACTGGTCACCAGAGGGAGGAGATCAGCCCCTGCCCTTCGCTCCCCCTCGTGAGGAAGCTGTAGGCCACGATGAGGTCTCCCCTCAGTCTCCTCTTCTCTAGGCTGAACAAACCAAGGGACTTCAATAATGTTATCAACATTATTTTCATACTAAGTCCAAAACACAGCACTATGCCAGCTACTAGGAAGAAAATTAACTCTATCCCAGCTGAAACCAGGACAGTGTGGGGAGGCAGGTGAGAGAATGGAAAAAAAGCATTGATCAAATGTTTACTGTTCATAAGCAATCTTTTGCTGAGAGCAACATTAAAAAAAAAAAAAAATCACATCATTTCACAAAAAAAAAAGTGTGAAATTTTAAATAATTGTCAAAAAGACACTCCCCTCCCTGACAATTATTAAAGTCTCTTTTGATCAACAGAAATGTTGAACCTAACAAATAATTGATTCCAAATCACAATAAGAATTGTCACACCTTAAAGGCAGCCCAAGAAAAGATTTTAGTATTTTACCATTTTAAAGGCCTCATACAAAGGATTAGTTTGACCTATAGATAGATGGATTGGTTTTTGGCAAGATAATCTGAGCAACACTGAACACTTGCACCTCCAGGCTTTGTAGAATCTATCATTATCAAAACCCATACCTTTTCCTCTCAGTGGTCCAAATTGGTGGTAATAAACCTAGAAAAAGGTGTTTTATTCACCAGAGTAAGTGCATTTAAATTCTTTATACCTTACAAACTCTTTATATCTTCCTACTACCTTAACTTGAGGGGGAGGGTAGGTAAAATAGACTTTCCTCCTGCTTGAATCAGTCATTTAGAACATTCTCAGAAAAAGTCCTGCTGTAATGCATGGGGAACCTACACCATGATTCCCATCGGCCTGGCCTAGGGCATCATATAGAAGAGGAAACTGTTATAAAAGAGTAAAAATATTGTTTCTGAGCATTAGTGAGACCACTGATGTTCTAATAGCTTCAGCATAAGTTTCTTTGCATATCTTATACAGTGCATGTGCATTATTTTCTTCAAGCATTGTGCCATGGGCTTATGCAATACTCTATTAAATTCAAAACAATGGTTTAAATGCCATCCAGAAAATACACTTGTAACAGAGCCTAGGTACACAGAGTAATATTTTTTTCTACATTTCCTTGTCTGACATTTCCTTGGAATATATTGTGACACAGTTTGAGTACACATTCATATGACCACTCACATGACAAGTGATGAAGAAAAGATGGCACAAGCATGAGTTTTAATGATGCTGGATATCAAATAAGAATTCGCACAAGTATTTAGTAACTAGTGTAGGTGTGCTCCCACATAGAATATAACTCTTGCTTTAAAATATAAACAGATTAATCAGACAACTAAATATCTACAATCCAAACCTAAAAATTGATGACACTGGTTCCAGCAAGACTCATAACACGTGCCAGGAGAGACATCATTCAACTACCTAATACTTGCTCTGCTGCTTATCTTGCACCACTGTCTTTACATGGAGGGAATAAAAATTGCATAAAGAGGTGTTGGAAATAAGAGGATATTTTTCTGTGAAGCATTCTGGAAACTGCTGAAGATAGCCTGGGTAATAGTGCAGATATATTGGGGAAGACAATCACAGAATCTGAGTTGTTGAGGCTGGAAGAGATCTCTGGAGATCATCTAGTCCATCCCCTCTGTTCAAAGTGGGGATGCCTTGAGCAGGCCATGCCTAGTTGGTTTTGAATATCTCTAGGGACAGAGGCTCCACAACTGCTCTGAGCAACCTGTGCCAGTCTTTGACCACTCTTCACAGTGGACAAGTTTTTCATATGTGTGAACAGTATTTCCTGTATTGCAATTTTGTGCCCATCATATCCTGTCTTGTCACTGTGTGCCACGGAATCTGGCTCTGTCTTTTATTCCACTCCATCAGGTATTTTCTGATATGTGGTTCTCCTAGTTTGTTTGGGGTTTGTTTTAGGTTTTGTTGTTTGTTATTTTAATTTTTTTCCTTCCAGTGTTTTTGACATTGAACCAAAACACTAAGCGATTTGCCCAGAGCTCACCTTCACTTTGCAAGGACCTATTTCAGTAAACCGTCTTCCAATAGCTATCCACAAATGAACTCTTCAAACCAGGATGTTCTGGTCAGTTATTAAACTCTTCTCTTTGGCCTTCCTCGCCAGGTGAGATGTTATCTAGCATCCGTCTTCTGGGATTACGCTTTCAGATAAGAAAGTCAGATGAAAGCTTTGTCTAAGCAGGGTCTACAAGGGCTTAAAAATATGTGACTTTACCTACCTATCCAGTGCATGGATTTCAGAAACTGCATAGAAATCACCCACTGACTGAAGCACTGGCAGAATCAAAACCTTGTTTTCTTTCTAAAGACATCAGTGGAACACTGTATTATTATGGTTGGAAGCTCCCACAGCAAGGCTGGAGACGTGGAAAGATGATGTTAAAGCTCTGTTCAGTTGAGGAAGGACATCAGCTACAGGTCTCTACTTCCAGAAGTGGAATCTTCAACAGATGAAATGCAGGGGGGGGGGGGGGGCACTTGGGGACCACAGGCAAAAGATGGTGCTCAGACCTATGTTAGGGTCAGGACATGCACAGCAGCCCCCACAGAACTGCACCCTCACAAACATCTCAAAAAGGGAACCATACAAGGGCTGCACAACCGTGGATGAGAGTATAGGCAAGCCCGATGCATGCATGCAGCGAGCTACGTGTGCCTGACAGTTCAGATACACCTCTGGGTAAAGGGTGCACTGAGCAGTCAAGACAAAATACCGCCTTCCAGTTTCTTGCTCTAATTCCAGAAGTGAGAGACAGAAGTACTTAAAAACAGCCAGAAGAAAGAAAAACATAGCTAGAACAGAGAAGGAGGGACTAAAGGGGAAAAAAGAAGAAGAAAACAAATCTAGCTATTCTGTTGCTGCTGCTTGTCAGCTAATCCCCCAGTTAGACTGAACAGGTCCCGAATGTGAAAGAGAGCCGGGGGGTGCGTGCTGGGAGATAGAGAAGGCATCAGAAGTGACAACTGGAACAAACTAGTGCCTCGTTCAAAGAGTGCTGTCAATATATAGCAGAGGAAATCTGGCATTAAACTGGGAAATTTAGAACAGAGTTAACTGAGAACTGCTATAATTCTTTACTCCTTAGCATCCAATTCTGCTACCTCCAACTACTTCCTTAGGAACATTCCTCCAAAAACAAACAAAAATCCCACTCTCTAGTTCACATGCTTATTTTATATAGCATCTTATGCCTGATATGCACAATGTAAAAATGCATAGTTTGAACTAGTCAGAATTAAGTGGAGAACAGAGCCTCCTAGGACTGTATAAAGCAAGAACGAAGAAGTGGGGCTACTCTAGGCAGTTGTATGTAGCCACTGGGAACAGCGGCTGGCTAGCACATCAATCAAATCATAGGTATTGTTGTGCTGGGTGGCGCGTGTTGAAACCACAGATACAGGTCAGAGCTGACAAAGTTTATTAGCTTAAAAAGCAGAACTACATTAAGACTGAAATACTGAGTACCTGACATGGAATAAGAGCCTGAGCATTCAGCAACTGGCTGTTCTAAAGCAACAGCACTGAACTTTAAGACTAAAGAGTAAGTTTGGATATGAAATTCTCTCTAATGGTACAACTGAAATGTTTATCCTACTAATAAATTCATGTGAGCCATGATCCAGGGGCTGGATACAGGGAGAACAAACTTCAACGTGAATAAAAGCTTTCCCACTGCTTGTGACTTTTGCCTCTTCTTACATCCTCAGCTTATGAATAAGACTTTGGTAATATGTACACATGTAAAAGCTATTCTCCATACTTACCTTTTACTTGTATTTTAAAAGCTTGGGAACAAAGGACAGCGATCTGTCCAGAGATAAATAGATCTGAAAGTCCTGTGGCTGGCCAAAAAGTACCAAGATGCACGCAGCTCAGCTGATAGATAAAAAGATAAAACCAGCAGCTGGATGTCTAATATTCAAATCTTTAGAGTAAGTCAGGACAAAGTTACAATCTACTCTTCAGAAATGTGGGGGTTCTTTACACAAGAAAAAACCCACATACACACTTGTTAAAGACTATAGCTTTCACAAAATCCACTTGATAATAACAACTCTGAAACTACCCCTCCAGAACAGCTTGGGGAGAAGGAGCCTGGCAATCTGTTCCAGCACAGCTGGACACAATGTTTTCTGGTATTGCTGCACTGTGCTGGAAGTTGGACTGACCAACTTCCTTACGCTGCTGCTTCTACCAGCTGTGTCTGAGCTGACCACTGAGTCAAGGCTACTCCTTGCTTTCATTTATTCACTGTATAAGCACACTCTGGAGCCCTAATCTTGTTCAGTACCCAATATGCTTTTTCACAAGATTATTATAAAACAGTGTTTTGAGTGTACCAAAATTACACTGCAACCAGAGCTAGTTTTGCTTTTGTAAGGTCTCATGCACACATACATAACAGTTAAAGTCCTTCAAAACAAGATAGTAAGAAAATTCTTATTTTCAGCTAACACATGCTACAATATGACCCTGCTGGGATGCATGGCGATGGATCAAGCAGAGACACCCAAAAGCCTGAGCACAAAACCAAACCATCTCCTTCTCTCATCACTGAAATTCATTTGTACATACTGCTCAGAACAGCTGTGTCCAAGATGTTTACTCTCACACTTGAACTGTGCAGGAACACAGGAACTAGGCATCAGCATTTCATTCATATAAAACATCTCCTTTTCTCCTCTGCAACAACAATTTAAAACTTCCCTTCCCTGCAGAAAGTAATAAATGGTGGCTTGCGGATACATTCTGAAGCAAACTTCATTCTTTAAAAATCTTGCTGCAGAGCCCTTCCTCTGCAGCAGATGTGCTGTCTTGGTAGCCAGCAGATGCTTCCTGATCAGTTGCTAAGAACAGCAGCAAACCAGCACAGGAAGAAGCCCCTGCTCTCAGTCACTACAGACTGGTGTCTCCATGAAGGCTCAGAGGCTGGTTCAGCTGGGAGGCTCGGAAGAGCACTGGGGGTAAGCTCAGAAATCAAGAATTTTTTAGCACAACAGAATGGGAAAGCGAGGGAAATATCTGGGGATGGGAGGACTGTAGGACCCAGCAATAGGTTGCAGAAGGGACAAGGAGAGAATCAGAGGATTCCGATAGGAAGGAAAGCCTGCAGGACACTAACACGCATTTTGCAGCGGCTAGGTCACAAGAGATGTGAGCTTTTTAGGGAAAGAAGAACCAAGACACTGATGGTGCACTGGCTGTCCTTCAGGTTAGTGCTTTGGGGAGTAGCAGAACTGAAGCATCAGGAGGACAAGTCTACACTCAGCACACTTACTGTCAAGCCCCCTCTACTGCACCCAAAAAAGCCCCAAGCCCTCTTAAAAGCCCTGGTGTAGACCGTTCATAAAGAGACACTAGAAAGATTTCCTTATCAGAGCTACCACTTCAGAAGAAAACTAGGAACACATCCAAAACAATCACCTCAGGCTTCTTAATTTAAATGCTTCAGAAAACTGTTAGCAGAATGAGTATAGTTATACCAGTAGAGCTCCAATTAAAATCCTTTTGTAACAAAATGTTTTAAAAAGCAACACTAATAAAATTATTTTTGAAAATATTCACAAGGTTCTGCCCATTACTATAGCTGTGAGGCAGTAAGACCTGCGACGTGTGAATTCTCTAATAGACTTAGATCTAATGCACTCCAGTGATTTAAAATTAACATCTAGACTTCTATTATGAAAGAATAAAGAGATGTGCCTAATTTTGGTTAGATGTCAAAGATTCTCTTGTTAAGGGAAGTAGGTCAAAGGAACTGTTGAAGGAACTAGGGTGAAGCAAAGAGTACTTGCAGACTGTAGACCACTTTGCTTTTCATGGACTAGTATAGAAGTTGCCATTGTTTTCATCATGTTGTAGACTAGAAAGATAAACAGATGATTTAAAACTGGCACAGCTAATTCAGCGCTAAATTGTAAAACACTAACAACAGAAGCATAAATAGATTTCTTTGGAAACAATCCACAGACATAAAACCGGATGATGCAAATAACTACAGGGAAAGGGACACTTTTTAGATTAAAACTGTGTAACTGCTCTATTGGGAGATGCATATTTATAAAAGATTACTTTTGGCTGACTGTGTTGGCTTTAAAAAGCATTGCATCCTAAAATATTACATAACTTCGAACATACCAAATTGAGTGCCTTTGTAGGGACAGCTCTTATGCTGCTTAGTCTCTTAAAGATGATAAAAGAAACGCAATAACTGTAACAGCATTTATTAAAAAGCTGATGTTCACAGTATTTCCTCTGGATAATTAGATTGCATCATCTTACTGCAATATGAAACAACAATATTAACACAGAAAGACCACTGGTAAAATGTCCCTGTTATCTGCTGAAAAAGCCTGTGCTGTGAAGCAGTGGTTCTGCAGCTGACCAGAAGGCTGGCAAGCCCATCCAGATACAGATGAGATACACCAATGGAAGCTTTTTAATTACACATCACCAAAATAAAAACTGAAATGTCACCACCTGAGGGCATGCAGGACCTCAGTTCCAGACACCCAGCATTTTGTGCTGTGCAGCCTGTCTTAGGCCATGTGCTCTTCAAACACCAAGACTGGGAAAAATGCTACCTGCAGTTTTATTTCTGAGCCTATTGCTCAAGGGCAAAACACTTTCAGCCAAGGTACAAGAGTAACAGCTGCCTTTCCTCCTCAGACTGACTGCTGCAGGCAGCATTTGCTATCACGATGTCAGACAGATCCCCACATCCAGGATCTGTGTCAGTGTATTGTTGTAGTAGTTGTACATGCAAGGTCACCTCAGAGATAATGAAATGGAGCACCTCTACATTTTTCTACATGAAAAACTTTTCTGGACTTCAACTAGAGAGCTTGCTCCAAACGATGAGGTAATTCCTGTGAGTATTTCCAAGTCACGATGAAGCTTACACCTACCACTGAGAACTGGAGAATTAGGCACAGACCAGCCTTTCAGTATCACACTGATCCCAAGGTCAGATTGCTTGAGCGAGGAGAGCAACTTGAGTATTCATTATTTGATATCCTTGTTCGGAGGGCACAATGATCAAAGCATATTGCAGCCTTTGAGTTATACAAAAACATGGATAGTAACTGCAGTACAGTAAAGTGAATATGGGGATGGAAAGAAGGGGAAAATGGGTACTTTGCTCTACATTGCTCTATTAAGCAATTTGATCTTGAGATCTAAACATTTTAAAAAACAAAGCAATCTCTTCAGTCTCAGTTTTGCAATAAGAGAAGGTAATGATTTCTCCCCTCAAAAGTAAGAAGTAAAATAGAACATTCTTTTCATGCAATATGTATTTTTAACTAAAATGAATGTCACAAAGTGAACAATATCTACTGATTAATTTAGGAGACTCATACAAGCTCCCAAGACCACCACAGTGCTTTCTTCTTGCCAGCCCACTGACATACACAAGCCATTAC
Source organism: Balearica regulorum gibbericeps (assembly GCF_011004875.1). Lineage (NCBI taxonomy): Eukaryota > Metazoa > Chordata > Aves > Gruiformes > Gruidae > Balearica > Balearica regulorum. Next base: position 64,191,632 of record NC_046186.1, read on the forward strand.
ATCCCTACTGAACCCAGCGTATATCCATGTTTTCCTCTATGCTTTCAACTCTTCCCAAATTTGTTCAGGCTGTACTAGTCTGACAGGACTTAGTGCCACGTGCACAGAGGTTCACAGCTACCATCCTAATGACTTCACATTTAAGATACAGAGCAGGTGTATAATGGCAGTAAATACAAAGCACAACTGCTTGTCTCACCGTAATTAATCCCTTTCCACAGTAACAGAGTGATCCTGTTGCCATATGAGGACATCCGCATATACGCATACCATATTCAGGTGCAGGCTGAGTATGCCCTGCATAAGAACAAACACTTGTTATCTTCACTGACATCTCAGTCTGCTGAGCTTTGCTCTTGACATGTGAGGTTTAGACCATGGAAGCAAGGTGAGGCTTTGGAACCACTTCTTCTTCTATGGGGAGCAAATTCAGATAGATACTGGCTTTCTGGATATTATATAGAAGAGACAGTTTTCAGCAGCTTATTCTTCTGCTTTAATGATCTCTCTCTGCTGCATGTGTAACTGCAGGCGTACTCTAAATACTAGGGTGCTTCTAGCATTCCCCCCCCCCCCCCCCGACACAAAGAACTGCAAGTGTTTTAAATTGGCATGAAACACTGCAAAAATGAAGTGATACGAACTTTATGAGCAGAAGAAAGTTACGTCAAAATAGGACTATTCCCCTTCAAAGCCTTCTTTGCAGAGAGGTTACTCTGCATTGCTACCTTACACAATTATGCAAGGGAGACCTACAACACAACTCTCCCACTGCATTACATTTAGGGCACATTCACCAGCTCCTTGACCTTCTGGGTACTTCCAACCACTTTCTTTGTACAGAACTTCTACTAGCAGTACAGCAGCTCTCACTGGATCCCGGGTTACTAGCCTGCCATATGAAGGACAATTCCCTCACTTCCCATCCCTATTAAAAGACACCTACAATAAAGCTTAAGAGATTTCCATTATCCAAGAGTTCCCCTCCTCTGCTTTCAATTATTTTAACCTCAGAATCACTGTATCCACTGAAATAAGTGGACTCCTGGCCTTCATCCCATAATTGCTTTAAGCCATCTTCAGTCTCATCCTATTGCTTATATGAAGAAAATTGGGTTGCATGAGAAACTCTGTTGAATTACCTCATTTGTGAGAGAATAAATGGAGACTCATCCAGAAGAGAAGAGCAATCAGGTAACTTCAACCTAGTCTATAGATTTAGTGGCTATTTTCATCTTACAGTCAGCAATAACGGAAATATATTTGCAAAAACAGACAAGTGACTTGAGACAGAGTGTTTTACTCCCAAAGAAACTGCTCTGCAGAGTCCCTGACAACTGCCTTGAGTGAGATCGTATCAAATCTTTTACAAAAGAATCAGTAAGAATAAGGATGTTCAAAATGCAAGAAGGGAGGATGCAGGGAAAAACAGTAGTAGCATTGTTTAACACTAACAGTTAAGGCATTTAGTGCTCCATGCAAAGGAGCATGGGGTAAAACAGACTACGATTGGCTATAGAAGCTGCAGAGATTTCTGCAAGATTCAGCTTCTTAAATAATAAGTACTATTACCTTGTTTACTAAGGAAAAAAGTTCATTTCCATGTGGGTTTCATCTCCTGACTCAACACCCCCAGCTAACTCAGGTACTGAAAGTAGGAGAGTCTTGTCAACACTAGAGTCCAACACAGGAGCTAAAAGCTTGACTAAAAAGCTAAGTTAAGCATTACACTGAGATAGCTACACTGCTCCTGGTACCTAGTTATCTTCACACAATACCACATTAGGCCACTTAGATTTATGCCTGGGACATCTGCTGGGATTTCTCTTCCAGAGAGTTAAATTCTAGACCACCTACAAGGTAGTGGGACCAATACAAGTAACATAGGTGACCGTTTCACTGCTGCAGAGCTTCCTGGGCAAAGCTCTACAGCTCACAAATTTTATGGAGATGTTCAGAGTCTTCCTTCCAGCCTTAGACAAATAAAACATGAATAATGCCTGCCAGTCACTATATCAACAACAACTTCTCAACAAAAGGCAGCAGGAAGATTCACAGAAGCTGCACTTTGTTTATATAACCCACTCTGTGCAGACAATTATTTCTGACAGTTAAAACTACAAAGACTGCGTGCTGTTATTTAGCAGTTAAGTTCCTGGATGCACGCATTCAAGCCATTACTCTAATCAAGAGTACACTTGCCTGAGGAAAACAGGCAGTTTTATGCTAGGCTTCCTCTACCTTGCTAGAAGGGATGCTGTAACTACTTACAGCAAGTACAACACTCCATTTTCTATTTTTTCTCCCGTTCTTTATACAAAAGATATATCCTATTACTGTAAGCTAAATAAGACAAACATTTAATGCGGTACAAAATGCATATATTCAGAAACAGTGAAGCAAAAAGCAATGTTTCCTACCATTGCTGGGCTGACACACTAACTTAAGAAAATATATTTCTGACTTATCCTTAATCACTTCAATCACTGTCAAAAATAAAAGCTGTGCCAGGACTACACTGTTATATTTAAGAAGGCACAAGACAAATACAGCTACTACTAGCCAAGAGCTCAACTAAATTCTCAAGACACCATTTACTGGAAAACTTGTCTTTCAAAGTGAACATCACAGGAAACTGGAAAATTCTATTTTCATTTCAGGTACCAGTTCTTTACTGTAATCTTTATTGCAATCTTTACTGATATAAAGCTGCCAGGAAACAGGACTTCCTGAGGAGTAAGGTATTGCTGGGGGTAAGGGCAGCAGACTCTGACAGATAATTCTAAAACTGCATACACAGAACTGAGGCTGCACAAACAGCCTTAATTATTTCTGAGCTCCATGTCTTTGGAAAAACTATATAAATGAGTATGTGCTTAGAAGGGCAAAGTTACATATTTGAACAGGAAGCTACTTGCATACTTTAAATAACACTAACATTTACTTTTAAAGTCTCTTTAATATGAATATGTCAAATGGTTATTAGAGCTGTTTGACCTTAGTGTTAAAAGAATAATTCATCACTTCAGGTACACTAGCAAAAACAAAGTACATTTTTCCCCAGGTTCTTTCTGGGATCTCAGGCTGACTCTCCACCACTAAAGCGGAGCTTATCTTTATATGTTGCCACTCCCCTCCAAATGCATAACTTGTTTCTCTCTATAGACTCTCCATGGGCAGTTGATTTCTCTTAGACACAGCCACAGACTACTCTAATGGCAGCACAAACATTTGCTCTAAGTCCAGTACTATGACAGCTCTTTATACATCATAAAAACATAAATCATTCCAAATCCATGCAGGTTTTCTTTTAGTTCCTTAAGCACTGGTGTCACTGGCTTTCCAAGCACTTGCTTGTTAGCTATCTTGGTGATTGCATTGCCTGACTGCCATAATTTGCAGCTCCTACCCTTCAGAGACATCAATTTCACTTGTTTTCCCCTCCAGTCTTCAGGGAAACCTTTTGTCTCTGACTGACTAGCTTTTATTTTAAGCACATTCCATGATTTCAAAAACAGTCTGAGAGGATCCAGCCATATTCAGGCTTTAACAATCCCTGAAAATTAAGTATTCTAGAGAAATAACATATGTAAGAATGAGTTGCTACAGAAAATAAATAAAACCTCACATTTCTTAGTCTACTTTCTTAACAGAAGCAACAAAAATCTTACCTTGCCTCATCCCATTGCTTTTAGTCTGATATACATAGGTAGTCTGTCTATCCACCAAATCAGAGCTTGTTAAAAAAAGTATAATTGTCATTGCATTTGGTGCCTTAGTTACCTGGGAAAATCCACCATGGTGCTGGTTGGATCGTGTCTAACACAGACAGAACAAAGCATACAATAAGCGTTAAACTTGTTGCTTTGTTCTTCAGATCTAATTTTGTATTATTTTATAAGGATGACATGACAGAATATGGAAAACATCTGACTAGGCACTGCATCATACTGTAATCAAAAGAAATCTATTTAACACCAAATTTTAAGTATTCAAGAATAAAAATCAAACCTGGAGGTTACTTTAAAACAAAACCCTCAAGTGTTCAGTATTTTGCAACAAATGCCTCTCATTCTTGACATGAAGACTTGCACAAATTTTTGTATTTGGATTAGTGTTTCTAGTAACTAAACTACAAACTGTTTCAAATCCAAGAAGGTTTTTAGACACTGACCTAGAAAAAAGTTACAATGAAATTTCCATTAAGCTGTATCTCCACAACTTTAGGTATGCAGTACTGCTGAGATAGATCAAAGCCTGACTTCATTCACAATTGTTTAGCCTTCCTGATGAGAGGTCTATTAACTTCCAAGAGCACAATCACATGCTTAACTATTCAACAGAATGTACACGCATAGGGTATATTAAACTAAGTTGCATGGGCAAGTTTCACTCTGAGGTTTCCTAACTTTTCAGTGCTTGACCTTTGAACCTTAAAAGTTAACAAAAAGCTTGCATTATGTACTGACATATATCAGTCACCTAAAATTAAAAACATACAAGTATAAAAAAAATAGGTACCTTTCCATACCACCATCTCCCCCACCCCCCCAATTATCAAATTAGTTCAGGAAATCACGATGCTGTATTCTCTGGGATAACAGAAATTGATCTGGCAGACTTACCACCCTGCCACTAGATGGGGAGAACAACATGTTTTGCCAATATTTTCCATTCCTTTCCACCAGCTTCCACACATCAGGCATTGCCTCAAACTCCTCCTTTTGTTCCTGAATGTACTACCTTGCAACTCTCTTCTCCTGCCTTTCTACTTCTCACCCTTGTAGTTTTCTGGCTAGCCTTGTTGCAATCCAAACACCTTCTCCTCCCCACCTCTCTCAAGTGGCATCAGATCACTTTTCCTGAACACTCAGCAAGCAGCAGGTACCTGGGCAGCACTGAAGAAGAGTAAGCCTCTGTGCTCGTAGTCGGTGCACCTGGTGCCGAAGCAGCCTACAGAGACTGGAAGCAGCCAGGGAAAGAAAGTCCCGCTCAGTCCCAGGAGCTCCAGCGAGGAGCGTGCTCATTCATTCCATGGGGATGGTGAATCATGTGAACACTGATGAGCCCAAAGTGTTTGAAAAGAAAGGCTACTGCCTCAGTTCAGCCAAAAAACCTGGACAGAAATATAGCATCCCTATCAGGCATGAGCTAACTGTGACTTTTTATGTGGCTAATTTGGATGGCTTTTCATAGGGACAGGAGGAGGTGTAGCTCTAAAACCAAATTCATAAAGTTCCCAGTTTCAAATCTTTCCACTAAAGCATGGTGGCCTTAAGCCACCCCTATGAGACTGCTATCAAGATTTTTCTTCAGGAAGAAAAAGTCCCCATTACTTTTCAACATCTCATTCTTCAGCAATTGGTCCATTTGCTGAAGATGAACAAAATAAAAAAGGAGGGAGAGAAACTGCCAAAAGAGAAACAGAGGCCAAACCATTTAAATCTAGCAAAGTTATAAAGAGACTGTTATGCAGGGAAATGTTATGCAACCTTAATTATTTGCCATCTGCCTTGTAAAATTCAAATCAAGCATGAGAGGGATAAAATTCTCACTTGGGGTTATTTTATTATGCAAAACATCTTGGTTTTACAACATCATCACTGAAATGCTTCATGGAATTACAGCTCTTTAATTCACACTGGCTTCCTCTTTATTGTGGATGGAGAAAACAAAGAATTTAGACCTCTAAGCCACAAACTTCATTGCAGCAGCCTAACCATGACAGACTGGTACCAACAAAACTGAAACACATACCACTCTCTGTGATAGCAGAACTAAACATTCAATTTCACAAAGAGAGTTTGAATTCAACCCCAGAAACAATAATAACATGTTAACAATATTTTACATAGTAGTTGAGTCCCTGCCTTTAGAGATTAAGTGTTTTACAAGGATCGCTAGACTAAACTATAGTATACCATGCATACCTCTAGAACTTTTTATAGAACATGTTCTTGGTGCCAATTCTTTTGTTTGGTCAACAGAAATAGAGAAAAACTGGACTGTCAGGTGTTGCAAGTGACTTCACTATGTCACTGCAATATTTCAAAATACAATCTATTGCTTTGTAATGTGCATTAAATATTCCACTTCAGCACAGGAAAAAAGCATCATATAAAAATATATACATTACAGAAATGGTGCAAAAAAAAAAAAAAGAGAAAAGGGATGAGCAACATAATGCTGAAATCATAGTATCTGACTCCACACAGCAATGCATCATTCACCGTGATTGAGTCATATTTCTGAAAGCCCAAGCAGCCTGCGCCAACACCTGATAGCCAGTGGTAACAGGTCCAGTAACTTCAGATGGTGATGAGGCTTCCCCTCTTTGCCCTTAATAGAGGAAGGAAAAGTGCTCAAGCCTGTTCACCTTCAGGCAAGTCACTCAAGCACTGTCCTCCAGCTCTTTCTTCCCTTTGCTCACAGAGACAGTGGCTGAGAGGCTGGTTGGCAGAGCCACGAAGTTTTCTTGTGCACTACCACTGAACGGAACTGGCTCCATACCAACAATGCAATGGTTCTCCCAAATTACCTTCAGTATCCCCACACAGACAATTTCCCGGCTTGACTAAATACGATAAAGTTTTTTGCTTATATGGGAGACAGACACCAGGTTTGGTTACACAAAACTTGGGGCCATGCAGATCAGTTACTGCTGGTACCAGGCCCGGTATTAACTGCTTCCTGGGCTCCTTGTATTGCACTAGTGGACATTATTTTTAAGGATGCAAGTGGCCTTACCTACAAGGCTATTCTTTGAGCCTTGCCCTTTTGATTGCTATTCCACAGGGAGACAGAGACTCATCAAGCCTGCTTCAATCCTTCATAAAACTATTTTTATCACAAAAGACTATAATACAGACTCAAAATGACCAACTCACAGTGATTAAACACTAGCAAACTCCCACTAGGATATCAGACAAGGATTTTGTAATTAATGGAGTCTCACCAATTGCAAACAGCTCCAGACCAGGGCATTTGTGCTTTGCTTTCCATCATTCTGCTGGTCTTCCACAGTGAAGGAGAACTAGAATAATTTGCTATCCTGAGTTTCACTTGAGAGCAGAGCATTAGTTCCTCACTAACCATGCTCCATAAATCTACTTATACAGTCCCTGTCTTCCTGTTGGTCCAGATAACCATTGGGTTGTACTTGCTCATATCCTGTACCTGCCTATCTTCCAGTTAAACTCCTATTTCTGTATGCATAGCTCTTGCACTATCCAACCAGACTTGGGACACTTGTGCTGCAAGTAAAAAATTATTTCTTCCAGAGCAGACATCATATGTTGCCACTTTATCTCAGGACATTCCTTCTTGGTAAACTCATGTCTCATCCATTTCATCTATTCAGAGCCCAGTATTTTCCACATGTCTGGGCAGTCAGTAGCTCACCACTAGTGACATTCCAGGCTACAAAAAAAAATTCCCTATGGAATGTGACTAAAATAACATAATGCACATCCACCTTATTGGTTTGTCTTCATTCACACAATGGATAAGTGACTTTGAAACAATCACACAGGATGCTGCTGTATAAGAGGTATCACCTTGCCCCACAGTCCCTTGATCAGCACAGCCAGGCAACTCCAGAACATGCTTGTTCATGCTCTGAACAATTAGAATTCACATCACAGCTATACAACAGAGGACACAATAACAAGATGCACTCTGTTTCTGACCAAGACACTTTAAAACATTAGTTCCAAAACCTGAAGTGCTAGCTAACTTACTTTCATTAGTGCTTACCTACTGCTGTGCCAGCTTTGCAATTAAAAAAAAAAAGACCAAAACAAACTTGTCAGCACTTTTTACTTCCAAACAAGCATTTCTCTTGCTTTTAATAGAATATCAATGCCAGAAGCTGATGCAACTAGAGACAAGCACTCTGCAAACCCAGGGTTTGCAAGACAGCAGTTTAAAGGTGCCCTCAACCTTTACACCATCCACCAGTTTTTATCAGTATCGCCCAGTCAGTTCATTTATCACCTGCATCAAGAATTGTTCTGGAATGCACTGAACTCATCTCCTGGTTTCTAGCACCCAGCTGCATTACCTTTCCAGAAAAGTGATTAAGAGACACCCATGAGTACTACAACATGAGACTGTGAGTTTCTCTCCAACTGCCTAAAGGCAGCAGCATCAGCTCCTCCTTCTTCATCAGGAGGTCTGCAGCAGACATTGACTACAGCATCATCAGTGCTCCTTACCCACAAGATCTCTACTGGCTTGTCACCTGCCCAAGGCAAAGCTCCAATCATTCAAGCCATTCCTTTATACAGAGCACAACCTCTTCTCTTTACCTGTCCACCCTATTTTTTCCTCTTTTCACCCAGTAAATTTAGGCCTGAGATGCCTCTCGGGGCTCTTCAGCTGACAAGCCCCATGCTATGCACGGCCTGACAAGAAGTCCAGGGATGGATTCCCTCCCATGGTGTTTACTTTGCTGTCCATGCTCAGCTTCACAAACCCACATCATGAAAGATGAGCGGGAAAACTGCTATCATTCCTTTTAAATAGTTTTGGTTTTGAGTAGGTTAGGAAGAGATCAGGAACAGTTTTATTTCAGGGCCTAGAAAGTAGAAAAATAGATTATGAAAAAAATAAAGCAACAAATATGCAATGTCTTCTGACTTCTTGGTCTAACATCACTGTAAGGCTGAATATGAATTGTTAACATTAAGAACAGACTCATGATCTTCAGTGAGGTCTCAGGAAACAAATGATTGAGGAACTGGTTGTAGCCATCACTGTAAGACAAAGTAGAGGCCTTCCTTGCTAAATTATGATTCTTTTCAATGCTCTCACACTATACAGACTTTTGGACCAGAATTATGCTGCCTGTAAAGAATATGAAGTATCCTAGCCAACACAGCTCTCCAGCAGACTACTTTTAAAATTATTTATCAAGAGAAACACAATCTTTTGCCAACTGCTGAACATTCACACAAATTTAAAAACTGTCAGATCTTTGGGCACGGAGATCTTTGTCTGACACTTCCACATTGCCTTGAACAACAGCACCTGATTCAAGGTAGGGCCACATCAGTGCCATCATGCTAAGCCAGACAGAAAGGGCTGAATTACCCTTCATTTCTGAAGTTCCAAAAGCAACTAACAAAAACCAACCCCAAACCCATGCATTTTCAAACTATATAAAATTAATAGTAATTAATGTCACAGTGAACTGATACTCATACCTGCATAATTAGTGGTAGGTAGTCCTAGATGTCAACTCCTTCTAACCATCTGTAACTTAAGAGCAGTCTAAATTTAGCTATACCAGTTAAACCTCCTGCTATTGCTACATCTAGATAAGAAAGCAACTATAAATAAGTAATATTAACTTAATTAATTTGAGGTTGTAGGGAGAAAATAGACTAATTTACACCCTATATAAAAACTTTATTTTGTTACTGTCATCAAATTCAAATGTGGACAACCTCAAATCACTAAGATTTGATCCTGAGTTGGGAGTTAATTTTGAGACCTTTTTTACCTGAATAGAAGTCTCTCTGATTTCTGTTGATAAATAATGTGAAATAATAATACAAATTAAGGTAGTCCATTACCAGAAATTAGTAAGCTTATTTTAATTTCAGTAGAAGGCTAGACCTATGCAATTAGACGTTGCTAAATTTATGTAATTTGTTTCCACTTGCAGGATGTGCATCACTTTGTTGTTCTCCCCACAGCTGTGGTCAGTGTATGCTGGAACAAAGTAATATATTTTTAAGGGCAAAACAGTATCATACTACATCAAAAGAATATCAGATCTTGTGAAGAGCACAGATCACTTGTTAATTCCTTGTTTGAAAGAATTTCAGGTAATATGCTGAGTCACAGGTGCCAGTGTATATGACTATTTGAGAAGACAACTCTGGTAATACTGTAAAAATAATAAAAATAAAAAAACATTCTAGGGGTTTACATGATCTTCCCCTTGGAAGAATTAATGTTATATTTAGATGACATTAATTTGTCTGTGATGCTCTCAGATCTGTGCTAGAACAATAATCTTCTATGGATGTTCCAAGGAAATCTCTTAAAGACTTGCTAGTGAGTCATCTGCTCCAGAGCTAATGAACACTATGACTGGCTTTGGAAACTGTTGTTCTTCCTCAACATCTAATCAGGGATTAGATATTGTAATGATTAAGAGACTATAAGCAACCTAGGAGAAGGACACTGTACTCCAAGTAGTCCACACATCACACAGTGCTACTGTGAGTCAGGCTATATGACATATTCAGTACGAAGCTAAATAGCTTATATATTTGCATATGTTAAAAACTTCTCTGCATAGTAGAAGCAATCAAAGCTCCGACCCTGCAAGCACTTCCTCCTATACATAAGCTCAGATCTGTGGCCCTTCTTGAAGCCAAGAGACCATTATGCATAAACTCAAGCCCATGCAGTCTCTTCATCAGAGCTGGATCTGAGCTGACTGGGGAATCCAGAATTACTACAGAACAGACTCTTATTCTAGGTCTGCCTGATGAAACAGGAAAGTAAGGTAAGTCACAGGGACAGACAGAACAGATAACAAGTATAGCCTCCTCTGAGCTAGTTACAAATCAGAAGGAACTATAGTAGTTGAATGGAAACAAAATGCCCCTCCAATTTCAATAATATCATCTAGAAAGTCTTGAATATGTCCCAAATTCACTAGTGTGTAAGTGCTACTATAGGAGCAGTTACAGTTTTGCACCAGAAAAGCTTTCAAAACAGGTCTTATGAGAGCTTAGTTTTCTAAGAACATGAAACACCGGACAAATAATCAACTATAGTGTAACATGTACATTTTTCATATTTATTCATAAAACTACTTTCAAAAGTTTTCCTGTATTGTTTTTAACAGATATTTTGCATGCCTGACAAGATCTGAAGCTCACTGCATTCCATGGATCATTAACTATTAACAATTCATACCACAAAACATTCTGGATACAAAGACGTGCCCAAGATACTCCATCCCACCCCCTACCTCAAGTCGCCCTAATCCTTCCATGAAGATATGACAGCCCCTTCCTCTACAGCTGCGGCAGCCAGAGGCAGCTCTGGCTGTTCCTGCTAAGAGGTGGCCAACCAGCCAACTGCATTTAATTCAACACCACCAAAACGCAACACACCACCAAAACTCACTGTAACACAGTAGGCAGCCCAGGTTGTCATGCTCCATCCTACCCTTAAAAACAAATGGTTGAAAATATTTGCATTTATATTCCTCTCCCTTCTTTTGTCTAAGCCATACAAGTGACCTGAAGTAATAAGCATGGGCTGATTAATCGCTGTATGTGCTCTCTTCTGCAGAGCTGAAAGGTCAGTTGGGGTAAAAGCGAGGGTGACATGATGTACAATACTAAACACTCCTGTTTTTAAGCAGCCACCTTGTTCAATGAACCACACACAAACCAAGAAAGAGTTCTTTTCACTACATGCGCTCAGGCTTAAATGGACCAGCTGAGAAACAGTTGCTGAACTACTAACTCAGAAGATGGAGAAAAAGCCTTATGTGGGCCTCCCTCCCCAAGGTTAAGCGCTTAACGGCATATTAAAAATTTAGATATCTTAGTGCCGATTTCTAAGGATTTCTCTACATTTACATAACAGTTGGCAGCTCTCATCTGTGACTGGGGGGTTTTTGTTTGTTTTGGTTGATTTTTTTCCCCTGGTCTTCATAAAACCATCTGCAACAGTGTACTTGCCTTTACAAGTTTGTTTGTGGACATGTGCAACTACATCTTCTCTTATTGATTGCCACAGATGTTGTTAGTACACTACCAGGTATGAGGCCAGAGATGTAACAACTAGCAGCAACCATCCCAAAATGGTTTAATCTGAGCCTACATTTTAGAAATATGATTTTAATGCTTTCTGTGACATGATTGCTGTATTTGTTTACTATTGAAGTGTAGGCAAACCTACAGTGTATGTTTTCCAGAAGCGCTTCATGTTATGCTGATTGTGGACTAGCTGAAGATGAAACCCAATGAGGACAGACTAAGGAAACACTGAGTTAAATCAGAAAATTCTAACATTTCAACCAACAAACAAGAAATATTTCATTATCCTATTCAAAAATGATTCCCCTTATTTCCACAAGGTAGAGAAAACTTACTGTGAAAAAGTTTCAGCTCCACTATCAGAGTTCCCAAAGTCCCAAAAGCTAGCACTGAATCCATTCCTAGTTTTGCCATCAATAATATCATATTCTGTCTTTCCACAAAACTAACTAGAGAGCAAATAAGAGAGCTTTGAATCTAGCAAGATGATTATACCAATGAGTTTTTCAAGGTATATAATTATCAAACTCTTAAATCACTTATTTCAGAGTCTGTAACAAGAGAAGACATGCAGGCAGGCAGAGCTGTGTAGATTAAGCAATGTAAATGTGAATTAAGAGAGCTGGAGAAGAGAAAGGAAATCATGCAATCACTCTGCATTAACATGTGGAGCCCTGGGCCCAGTCACCACGTGGCAAGGGAATGCCTTTCTAAGGGAAAAACAAGCAGAAAGCAGAGGTCAGGCTTGGGAAGGGGAAAAGAGAGGGACAATTTTCTTTGGGTTGTTTCCTGTCCTCACCCTTTCCACATCCTTCTTCATGCCCAGGAGACAGGAGTAGCAGTTTCTAAAAAAGGGGTAGAAGTTGCTGCTAACACACACTCTACACTACATCAGCCCTGAGAGGCTCTGTGGCCATTGTATCAGCCAGCTGCAAGGCTGAAGCAGTGAGGAAAGATCCCAATAAACATAACTTCTATTTCCCTGTCTTTTTTATATTTTACAGATGCTTCTATTATTGTAAATATACGTATTTCACTATGACTAGGCAGAATAGGTAAAATGTTGTTTGGGGTTTGGTTTTTTTTTCCAGGACAGATGAATAGGCTTCATAAATCATGCGTACACCACCTGCTTGAGGCTGACAAACTGAACAAGGTCACTATAGCACACAGAATGCTCTACATCATGCACAAGTTTACAAGCCCCTGGGAGTCTGGGGGCACAGCTTCATTAAGCAAAAAGAGCTTGCTAACACTGGCTGCAAGGCTTGGGGGATGAGGTCTCACTTGGCCACTGTGTGAAAGCTGCAGAAAGTACAGAAAGGGCCTAAGACTTACTGACCACTTGGAGTGTCACAGCTTCATTTACATGTCACGGTATCATTTTGGTCTGCTGTAGTCCTATGGAATAGCAACTTTGCTTCCATGTATGCATTCAGGCTATTTAAGTCTGCAGGATTAAGAGCTACATTTGCATTTCATACAGCTGAGGGAAAGACTTGGTTATGATTTAATTAGGCAAAGTTGCTAGAGTGCCCCCTCCAAATCTGTCCTCATGAGACTACCAGTACCCCTCTGCCTTTGTATAAGTATAGATTAAAGTACCAGAAATGTTGTATTTATCATGGCACAAAACAATAGCACACTTCAGCACAAATACACTATTTTCCTCAGCTAAAAGCACACAATCTGTGGCTGCAACAGTACCAAGTTATTTCACAATAACCTAATTTCTGAACTACTCATCTGGCAGGCCCAGCAGCAATACTTCTCGTTCAGGACATTCCCAATAGATGTAACACATTCAAACCTCCTACTCCCTGTCCCAATATTCCTCTTAATGCGCTCTTTGCTTGCTCTGCAGTTCAATGCAGCAGTCTAGCTGAAGCAACATTAAGAAATTGAGAATAGGAGCCCGTCATCAAGCTGAAAAGCTCTCTCAGTAAAGTGAGTAGAGCGGGGTGAAAAATCTGACTGTGTCACACCACCAACTTTTTAAAGATTAAATCTAGCACGTGCCAACATACCTAACAGCAACCTGTCACTGAAGTCCAGAGAAACTCAGCTTCTCGAGTGACTGCATCTACAAGATCAGCTCTCACCTCCTATATGCCCTCTTAAGAATTGCCCAGTTAGTCTAAATTTTATCAGGAAGCAGAAACGCTCCCAGAATACTAAGAAATATTTTCATATGTATATGGTCTCGCTAAGAAGACACCAAAGTTTAATGTGTCAGAAATAAGCTAGTTATTTATATGCTTGCTCTTTTCCAAGTGCTATTTGCAGGTATTAGAGCAATAAACTAAGAACGCTTAAGTAGGCTTTGCACTAAGAACCTTAGAAATACTAGATACTGTGAGCTACCAGCTTCAAGGACTTCGTCAGCTTTCGGTAAAGAATCTCTCTGACATCGCTTGAAAGTCTTCTATATTCTAGTACACATTTTGTCCTTGAACTTGCTAGGAAGGACCTACACTGAGTTATGATAATGAGGGGAGCATAAAGAAGTTTCCAATGTATCTCAAGATATCACATTAAAATTTTATGTTCAAAAAAGAGCCTTCACCTCCCCACAGTTCAGGTCCTTTTTTTATACCTGCTACCAAGCTACTTATGATTTCTCTACATGTCAATATTCACATAATTTCAGCCTCTTGAGTGCTGCAGTTGGTAACAAAATGGAGTGAGAAGGCAGGCGCAAATTCTTGAGGACTCCTGCAGAGAACTGATGGCAGAGAACAACAGTGGAGCATGTGCATCCTTGGAGTAGTTGGGTAGTACCCACTGAGGCTATGCTTGGGCTGCACTCTTCCTGTCACTGCTGACCACAGTATCTTCACTTGAAATGTATGTATTTTATAAACAGATAGTAGAAGAGTCAGAACAGGTTTTTTGTATTTGCTAAGTTTAAATACATTTTGGTGCAATTCAGATGTTATTCTGAGGACAGACTGTTACTTCTGTGTCTAGTTGGCTCAAATTAATCTTTGGTTAACTGCTGGAATGCACCGGGGATAAGTTTTAGCTACTAATTGACTTAACTGTAAAAACTTAAATGTGTGTCAACACTAACATTCCCCTCATTTGCCTCCTTTTACAATTAAAATAGTGCAGGAAACAAGCACACTGAAATAGCATGCCTTTTTTCCATTAATCACCAGCTATATTAAATTATTTCCAGTTATATAGACAAGAACACCACTGCTTTGTCACCATCTCTAGAGACACTACTGTAGTTCTATAGATAAGAGCACCAGCTGTCCTGCTTTAAAGAGAAAAAAAAAAAAGCAAGCATGCTTTAAGGCTAGGTAAGACTAATGCCAACATCTTCCTCCTCACCTCAGCCATGTCCGCCAAAGTGTTCCTGGGTTATCCTTACATGCAGTTAAAACAAAAACTTCAGGTTGAATACTGCCTTTAGTTAGGCAGCTCAAGTATTTACAGGATTTGAAGTTAAAGAATTTAGCTTCCTATCTTTCTTCCCTCACAGAAGAAAAGTTTGGGAACAATTAGTTAACACCAACTTCCATATTCCAATATAGCCTGGAAAAAGATAGGATACAACACAAACTAAAAGAAATAAAACTAACAGACAACATCCAGAGGGACTCCACAGTTCCTGCAGCCTCCTGTTAGGTGTTTTTTTTTTGTTTGTTTTTTTTTTTTTTTTTTTTTTTTAAACATAGCTTTGAAATAAGTTTACACCTGCAAATTCAGTGATGTATCCCTGTGTCATGACATTGGTTTTGGCACCAGGTAAAAGCCCAAATCCTAGCGTGGGATTTTAACTCACTGTAGCCATCTGTTTCAAGAGGATTATATGGATTTTTTTAAAGTGCTAGCCACATTAAAAATAGCAGAGAGTCATTTCAAATGCTTTTTCAGCTACCTTGTGTTAAAAATATCACCTAACCTTGAAAGTCAAAGCTACATGACACTGTAAATTTGCCATGCCTATTGATGTCCACTGACATCTTAAAATCAAAACAAAACAATATTGTAAAAGTAGAAGTAGCAGCCATTTATTAACATCTCCACATTTGTTTTTCACGACTAAAGGAAGCATGTGTTGTCACTAGCTAAGTCTCAGCTATCCTCAGGTTTTCATTTAATAGCATAATTATAATTTCCAAAATGGTACAACTTAAAACACTGTGCTTTTTTTTATTGACAACCCAATGTTAAAGTTTTCCAAAGAACATTTGTTACCAAATTTGAAAGTCTCATTTTGCTTCATGCATTAACTGCATGCTTTCAAAGAACAAGCTGTATACTTATTTAGTGGAGGTAAATAAATGTCTTTTTCCAAGATGTTTTGTTGCTGGGCAGCATAAGTATTCCAAATCTTTTACTTAGAAAAAACACACAATAATTGTGGTTCTTACAGCTTCAGATACCTGAAACAGATCTGCTTTCTGCCTGAGCGGGGACTTGCTCTGCATACATGAGAAAAAAACTGCTTCCATCCTATCTCCACAGAGAGCAAGCAGCAATTCAGTGACTACTCCATCTGTATTCTGATCCATGGATTATTTTTTTTTTCTTTTTGACCAAGGAATCTGCACATGTTTCTGTAGGCAAAAAAAAAAAAAAAAAAAAGAAAAAAAAAAGGAGACCAAAGGAAAGCAGCATTATCATTCCTATCTGATCAAGTATGTTGTTCAGTTATTGAAGATGTATGATGGGCTTCTCATCCTAGTAATATCACACCTCTAACCACAAACAGGAAGGACACAAGGGAAGTCATACTCCATTACCTGACCCCTAGTTTTGGAAAAGTGATGACAAAGAGCCAAACCTTCTATTTCATAGTAACGGCACTTTCACTTGCCCCTATTCAATGCCATCTTTCTGTTAATACAGCTCTGCTTTGCAACTAGGCCAAGGGGGCAGGGAAAACAAGTACTTAGGAAATGCATATAGAAATGTGCCTGTGAATGTAAAGCTACTCCAAGCCTCCTCCACCCCCTCACGTTACGTCATTTTACACAGCCTTGACCTCTGCTTTTGTTTCCCATTAACAAATGTTGGTCACTGTACACGTGTTTTTAAAAAAACACAGTAGCAGCTCTGATTTTCTAACACTGCTTACAAGTACGTGACGGCACTGGATAATAGCAAGATAAGTCTAAAAACTTCGCTTTGTAGTATTTTCTCATTATAAATACTGAAAAATTTTATACCAGCTGTATATTTTTCTTTTATAATAAAACAGACCCAAAATATAGGAAATTCCTGTTTAATTTAGTAATTCCATTATGTTTGTTTATTTTTAAAAATAACCAATTATAATCAATATAAATTATAGCAGCCTAAAGGTTTGCCTTGTTTTCTATCAGTTCTTTCAATCAAGGCCTCATAACGAAATGCTGTCTCTGTTCACATCCTCCAATAATGTTTTTTATTATATTATACTTCCATTTCTACTTTGCAATATTATCTGACAGCTGCAGAATTCTACTGCTTTTGCAACCAATATTAATATTTCAGATCAATTCAATTTCCAAAGATTTTGGCAATGATACAACAGATTAACAGCCTTTCACATCTGAAGTTCCCAATTATGTTTGAAATTAAAATGAAACAGGCGGTCTTAGCATACTTCCACTCCTTGTTCCCCTCATGATTACTCCACAGTTCAGCATCCCCTTCCTTCCCCTCCCTAAATTCTCCACTCCCAAGAGAAAAAGCCTGCAATCTAAGCTCAAGAATAAAAAAAGGGGAGAAATTCTTGTAATCATCAGTGAAAATAGTTAAGTGTGCATGTACAGTAGTAAGCCATCAGGTAGTGCTAGCAATCCTTTATTTCCAGGAGCACCACATTTCACTTGCCCCACTTAACTAATACATTCAAAAGAACCCAGATACTTCATTCTCATAACTTCACAACATGATTTGGAAATTAAAGAACCTTCCACTCAATTCACTTTCAGAACAATCCCAGGACAACAGCCGCGATTTAAGCAAATTCAAGTTGCAAACATCAAATGAGGCAACATGTACTAGGACCTCTAATCATGCAATGAATTTACATTGTGCTGGGGCTGTGCTGTCTGGAATTAGATGGGCAAGCACTTAACCAATCACTGCTGTGTGCCAGGGCAGGCCCCACAATATAAGGCAATGTGGAGGTGCTGACCCCTCAGTTTGCAGGATATATGCTGCCTTCCACCCCTACATGTTAGCTCTGGAGCCTGACATGCCAGACACCAGATGTCAAAAAACCCCCAAAACAAACCAGCCTCCCCCCCCCCCCCCAACCAAAAAACCAAACAAACTGCTGCAAGGTGGCACCTGAGATACAGAAGATGAAGAAAAGCAACATCTCTGTACAGGGACTGTGAGCTGCCAGCACTGTAAGGGGAAATAAGGGTCAGGTGCACATAGAAAGCACGATAGCATCAAGCTAGTATTCGGTATCAGGCTACTTCCAGGTATGTTAAGTAGCACTTACAGTAAAAGAAAGGTGCAATCATTTATTACTTCAGAGAGAGTTTGCAGCAAACAAAAAGGACACCCAGATGGCATAACCCAAGGTTTACAGAGTAAACACAGCAGGCAATTACTAAAGAGAAAAACAGACATGCTGAATGACAAAACGAGAGAGCAAAAAAACCATCTTCATCAGAAAGATTTTTTTAAAAAATAATTTTTGACTGGTTTAATTACCAGAAAATAAACTAAGTGGAGATAGAAGGACAAACACAAAATAATACTCTTGTGTTCATGCTCTGCATGTACAAACTTGAATAACTAAAGAGATTAAGAGTTACAAAAAGCTCCATTAATTCCCCATTCAAGGAATAACTCCTCACACAGAAATTCCACACCACAGAACATCTTTCTCCCATTATCTGGCCTAGGGCAGACAAAGGAAAGGAAATACTCTGACACCAAAGTTGCAACTACTTTAGAAATTGGGCTGTTGCATTGTAGCTGTTTTAGCAACTGCAGTCCCTAGCTTATATATAAGACTTCATTACAGACAAACAGGCCCCTTCCTGTTCTGCATATTACCATCCTCAGTGTCCATCGGTCTTGCAAATTTTAAGTTAAAACTAATTAGATTGAATGATGTTGTCAGCAAGTAGATAACTACACTGTATATCAAGAGTATGACTACTTGCAACCAAGAAGTCAACTTAAATATTTGGTGGGTTTGGAAAACAATCAGTAGTGAATTACTTAGTTATTAGCAGCAGATACTGAAGAAAGACGAACCCTTCAATTTGATAATGTATCTTAAAAAAAATCAAAAGATCAGTGTACTCACAGATTACTCTTCTATAACCCCTTGCATCACGTCAGACTCCTTACAATTAATTAGAAAGTACAAAGGAAAAACACTACATGCATCCCACAGCTAGAGATAATAGTGTTTTCCATTTACAAATTTTAATTGGGAAGCCATTTAAAAGGATTATTTCTGGAAATATGAAGAGCCAGGTGCTTACCTATTTCATCCATTATATTCAGTACTGTACGCTCATTTGTACTGCAGAGGTCTACTGTGAATCCATACCATGATCCATGTGCCCCATAGGCATGACTTCAGTCTCCCATCCTACATTTGAAAAATTCAGGCCAGCAATTATGCAAACCCAGAGTAGAAAAGAGGAGGTGTCATGGAAGGAAAAGGTGCAGCTTCAGAAAGTGTCAAAGATGCATGCCATCAAAATAGCCTTTTGAGGTCAAATCTGACCCGCTCTCACCATTTCTGGCCCAACATCTGATCAAAATGGAGTTTGTCACATCCACAGCATCATGAGATTATATGTAAGGATAGGGAGGGGGGAGAAGTCTGCCGAGCACTTCCCTGTGCTCTGCGTCAGTAGATTTGGGCTTAGCCTCTGTTAAGCAGCTCAAGCCACCGGTTATTGGTGCTGGCAGCTGTCTACCGCACTGCCCCACTTCCTATTTCAAAACACACAACCTGGCACAGAGGCCTTGGTCAGTCAGCTCCAACCTGCCTCCAAATAAAACAAAGAAGTAGGATGGTAGAGCCTCCATGTTTGCCTTGGACAGTCCTTCAATAGTTTAAAATACCATGTCCTGTACTGTCTTCCCGCCCCCCTTTTCAAACAGCTTAGTGCAAAGGTCAGTTACAACAATACTAAAAAACCCAACATGCATTTCAAGATAAAAAAATAAATAGACATGGGACCTTGGTTTTAGTGAAGGACTTCTGCACATGTACATAAGCACATTGCTTTATTAGGTATTTCAAAATTTTAGTATCAGGTATACTATTCAGCACTTTAGCATTTCTTGGCCACCAGGTATTTCTTGACATATTTCTACTGGCCTGATAACAAATAAGCCCTTTCAACAACCACAGTACAATCAATAACATCAACACTTTGCCCAATATTATGGCAAATCAGTTACTAGCAGCTTGATAGCAGCTTAACTGCTATATTCCATACCCTATCTTCAAAAATATTGCTAATAGCACTTTCAATCCAGATTTTAAGAAGTACCTGTGCTACAGTGTCACATTTTCTATGGCATGTTTTATTTGCACTATAAGATATAAACCAGATCTATGTAATATGACCAAACATAATCCTCCTCTGAAATGCCCTCATTATAAGTTTGTTACAAAATAATTAAAATCGGATTTGTCACAACATGACATCATTAGACCTTCCATTTCAATACTAACAGTTTATAAACATTTTGGTTCTACAATAATCATTTATTAAGCCATAACAACTACTGTACTCATGTGTGGCACAAGGGCATCTCCCACCCACTCTACATGCTGACCTCACAAGAGCTTAAAAAGGCCCACAGAAGTCAAAGCTCTGTCCTGTCACCACTGTCAAACCTGGGCTGCAATATGAAAAGCAGCCTTATGGCTATGATATGATCAGGGAGCCTGGAAGAGTGGGATTGGGCTTCTGGTCCTGCCAGAGCCTTCCCATATAACCGTAGCTACAATAAACCCAGGATCACTAACGCCACTTAGCCTCTCACAACTTGGATCTATATCTTTAGATGAAAACATTTCTGTTCTCCACTCTTTTTGGCATCTCATTTATTCAAATTATTGGTTCTAATGCAAACATTCTCCTTCAGCCCCACAACTGGGCCCAAATTTTTGCTGGAAGACCCGGCTATCCTGTGGTAGAAACAATAACTAAGGCTCTAGAGCGCTTCCTGTGAAATTGTGAGCCTGAAGCAGCTAGGTTTTATGGAATATTAGGGAGGTAAATTGCTAAACACTGTTTAGTTTGAGTTGCAAACTCAAAACAGAGTGTAAGCATTAATTATATTTGATTATGAATATTAAAGATTAATTATCATTACTTTTACCATCCTTGTTGAGATGATGAGCAGGTAACTTGCTCTGTAATTGGCCCCCCTGAGGTACAGCACAAAGTATGGTAAACACGTAAACAAAAACAAGCTGATTCAGAAAATGTCCAAAAACACCCCATTGACACTAATTATAAAACAGAACTAAAAACCTAAGAGGAGAACAGGTTAAACTAACCCCCCTCCTACAATGTTTCTAAAAATAAAAAGCAGTGTTTGTGTATTCTGGTACATTCACATTGCAGTTCAGATCACACGGCCTGAGGAGGTAAAAGCAATTCTATCACTGACATGTAGGATAAATTAACTTGCTAATTCACTTTCTAACACACAGTCCGCTGAGCATACAATTACATAAAAAAGGAAAATGACAACTCATGCAGTCAAGCATATTACATTTGTATGGGTTATAATATTATACAGAGGTGTTGGGTTTTTTAAATACTGATAAATACATATACTTTTTTTTTTTAAACCAAACCACATCATTCACCCTTAAATCAGTCACATGCACAGCACTGAGCATATGCCATCCTTCTCTAGCACTGCCAGACAAAGCTACATCACCAAAAATAGCCGCACAGTGTGCTAGAGCTGCTGCAGAATGCCCTAGATACATTTAGGCCATGAAGATTGAGCAGCTCTGCTGCAAGGAAGGGTTAGGCACTAACCTTCATAATGGGCCAGAGCTGAAAACAGGGAGGAATTTCCACCCTTGAAGTTAATTTTTAACGAACATTATTTAGCAGAGTTTAAAAGGGAGAGTCATCTGAAAGCTATTTCCATGCAGAGCTGCAATGCATGTGTATGTACACAAAACGTAACAGGAAAAGGATGGATTAAAATACTTGGTACAGGCTTTCTGTGAAAGGTCAGGTAAAGAAAAAGGTGCTTTTAAAAAAAAAAAAAATATATACAGAGTTGACTTTACAAGAGTATAGTCCCAAACTTTGACAGATGTTTCCCCTATTTGGTTTCTCAATTGTTTTTTTTTAAATATGGTTTCTTCCTACTGTTGTCTTTCTGAAGATTAGAAAAGCTAACAGTTGATGTTTTTTTCTAGATCAGGTAAAATACTGTAAGCTGGAAGAGCTAAACAAGTAAAGATCAGTATGCTAAGTGTTTAGAGGGATCAAAGGTTGATCACAGCTCAGCATGCCAGACAGGCCCCCTCAAATCTCTTGTCAAATTTCAGGCTAATTCGCAATTTATCTTTCTCCACCATACCAATACTCCATTCGGCATGTTAGAATGCAGCATCTTGAACCAAAGGAGATGAGTGTTACAACGCTGGAATAACAAACACAATACACACTTATCCACGATAAAGTAGGTAGCAGTAGGTAATGTAAGGTGTTAAACGAACTAACAAGCTAGTGACATCCGAGAGTCATCTTTGTAAATTTCAGTCATTTCCTTTCAACAGATTTTTGATGCACTTTGACAACAACAAGTGTACGTTTCTCAGTAAAATACTGAGTGCAGCCAGAGCTAACGTATTGTAATCTCTGCAATGGAGAGGACAGTGGTCTGTCTTTCTAATGCTATCCTCCAATTTACCTCTGAGGAAGAAAGCTCAGTCTAAGTGAGCTTTAGTGATCATTGCCTATATCAACTGACCAAGACAAAATGGATTTCCCCAGATTAGCAGAGGATTGCCCTACACTGGCAGGCAAGCTTCACCTTTAGCCAGATGAGCAGTAGAAAGACAAGCGCAACCTCCACCCATTAACTGGCTTGACTGTGCAGGTGGGCCTTGTTACATTGCCGGTGAAACACCTGGCATTAAAAAATAAAAAAAAAAAAAATCACACATACTACCAGCTTGTTCTTATCACTGCAGACTACATCCTTCTTTTTTTTTTCCC
The DNA here is from genome assembly GCF_011004875.1 of Balearica regulorum gibbericeps. Taxonomy (NCBI): domain Eukaryota; kingdom Metazoa; phylum Chordata; class Aves; order Gruiformes; family Gruidae; genus Balearica; species Balearica regulorum. The sequence goes on from NC_046186.1 coordinate 64,214,613, forward strand.
CCTGAAATCAATGCAATGGAGAGCAGAAGGGATGGAGACTTCTCTTTAGCTAAGACAGTCTTAGGATCCCACATGTTAAAATTCAGTCATCAACCTTTAAAGTGTAAATATTAGCCTACATCATCACAGTCCTTATAAAACAAGTAACATGATAGCAGTACAGTATTTAGTGAGCAAGCTACTGTTACAGCTTGATGCTTAACTTTCTAGACCTATTTCTCTGAAGGTTCAGCACAGAAAGCATTGAACAGAAAAGGAGAAAAATAAAAAGAAAGGGAAATTATTCAAGTGGCAGGCAAGACTTGGTGCTCCTGTCATTCTGCATTTCTGACAAGGCTGTTGTATGCCTAGGGGATAACATATATAAAAGCAGCAAGCTGTTTCTGCTCTAACCTGTCTTCACAAAGAGCAAGAGAGCTTGGTGAAAAATACAAGTGCCAGAAAACCAAAGGCAGCCTGAAAAATTCAAGGACATACTCTGCTGCCTATCCTAAGGAGGAAAACTTAAGCAGGTTGGCACTTAATTTTAAAATTGCCTGAAAAGAGTTTAATTCAGTCAGTATTGTCAAACAGCAGTAGAAAAACAGTTTTGGGGGAGATTTCATCATCAGTTGCATTCCCTGGACTACATCTGCTTAATTGTGGCTTTCATTACACTGACCACTGTCAGGGAATATGACCCTAGATTTAAATATTAAAAGTGAAATCCACTGCTACCACAGTTTTTCCAAGTCTTAACAAAGACTTTCATTCCATCTCCTTTTAAAGGAATATAAAAGAATCTACAAACAATATCTTAAATAAACTGTTTATGTAGGAAAGTGTTTGTCTGTGTTAAGTTTTTTGCATATTTTGATCTACTAATACTAAATCAGAAGACACTGATATATACATATATATAGCTACTATATATAGTTTAGTATTTAGGAACTTGGTCTCCCCAGCCTGAGTCTCTAACACATTTGTGAGAACTGTATAATCCTGTGGAATTAACTGCAAATAGAAGTGTCACACTTTGCTTTGTGGCAATAAGCGTCTCCACAATAAATTAGCCCATCAGTTATCATACATGTACAGATTTATTCAACTTTCTTCCCTTTCTTTACATATAAAAACATTGCTTCCTTTTTGGTAACCAGAAGGCAATCACATTTATGGGACTGAAAAGTCTCCTGACAAGACACAAGCTTCTACTGTAGATTCAGTGTCCTCACGAAATTATTTTAGTACATTAACAGAAAAAGCTCTTGAAAATCTGAACAAGTAGTCACTTCCTTCCCCCCCAACAGTAATAACACAACCTGAATCTGAATTTTTTTCTGTAGAAGTCAATATTCACGGTGGCATGAGAATAAGTGGAAGTCAGGGCTCCTTAACTAAAAAATTTGTTTCATCAAATAAAATATTTGCAAATCTTAATAGGTGTGTGTGTGTGGGGGGGGGGTGTTAATGCTTTGGTAAAAGCCTCCTTTCCCTGTATCACGCAGGCCTGCAACTCGAGAACAAGCTAGTATATGAACACCAAAGAGAACAATTCAATAACAGCACTGGTACTCTGACACCAGCTCTCATGTTCAAAACACTCCCCAAACTCCAAAGAGCATTTGCTGAGAACAGCTGAGTGCGATGGCTTAAGACCAAAAAGAACAATGTAAAGATCCCTTCTGCCCTTTTTGAAAGTTTAATCACTTCATGGCTGTCCTGGAACAACCTGCATAAGGCAAAGTATAGCCAGAAGACGAGAACAGCAGGGTAATTGGCTGGCAACTGATAGATACCAGAAGGGCTCTGTGGTTCCCATTCCAGGAAGAGGAACAAACAACACATCTTTCTTTGAGTCCTCATGAGCCATTTGCCAGGAACAAGGCCTGTACATGACCCAAGTAGTCCGAGAAGTTTCATTAGATGCTGAAGAAAGCCCTCTGTGCCCAACAATGTGATCCAAATGTGCAGCATAGGGATTTTTTTTAACCTATAATCACACATTTGATTACACAGTTTTAGCAAAGGAACTTTCTTCAACTATGCTGTTGTAAGCCTTAGGATGGCAATTTGGTTTCAAGCATTTCTACAGTAAAGTTTATATAATTGTACACATTTAGATTTCAGTTAGGCCTATATCCACAGAATTCATATTTAAAAAATAAATAAATCAGCTATTTAGATTAATAATATGGTTATGAGGGAATTCACTTGAGTCAGATTTGCTTCTCTCCTACCCTGTGTGCTAGAGGAGGAGAGAACTTAGAGAGTTATTCCACACATTTATGTACCTAAGCAATGATGTCTGATATACTCTTCAGTAGGAGGCTGTCAGGAGAGTCACAGCTTTGACTGTTGAGCAAAAATAGGCAAGTTTCAGTTACAAGAAGTTAGCACTAAGCAGAAGTATATGTAGGCTTCATTAATAAGAATGAAAACGGGCAGGATCTAGAAGTGCCATAATTTGCAGTTAAGTAGTGTTACAAAAAGATATAAATATTTATTATCATCATTCTGAAATTCCTACAAATGCAGGCTACAGCAGCCAAAGTTGGTTTCACTAGGATGTTATTACTGGAAAGACATGGGAACTTCAGCTAACAGTTCAGAGAGTGGGCCATTTTCCTTAGGAAACACACACATTTTCCAAAATAATGCTTTAGTGTAGTGTCAGAAGGTATTATACCTGTAACTACTGTACGGTATCCCTGGTATGCATGTACCCTTTTGAAACACTATCAATTCACTTTTGTTTAAGCACATCTGTATCTAGATGGGACTACACGCCTACACATCTTTTCTGTGCAAACTGTCAGGAATTGCACCTTGCGTGCTGGTGCACCTTTCATCCAAGCTACTCCCCTTTCTCCTAGCAAACAAAATGCTGTGGAATGAACAGTTTCTTCTGCATTTAGCTAAGCTGTATGTTTGGCACTCTGAGGAAACAGCTCTGAACTGAGGAATTTGGTGAACAGATTTTGAAAACAGAGTAACACCATCAAACACAGCAATTACTGAAGAGTGAATAGAGCCTGAACAACCATGCAGCAGTTAAGTATTTGATTCAGTGGTGAGAGTAGGTAGCCTTATTACTCCCCAAAGTGTTATTTTAGGCAGTTTGTAAGCTGCAGCCAAAGCCTAGTCTTAAAGCAGCAGCCTCATTAGTACAAATTGAAGTACTTGCCACTGAACAAAAAAAGAAAAAAAAGAAACCTGAGAAAGCCTCCCAAGCCTCAAAGCTAGCCAATAACTTTTGGGACCAGTTCACTATTAAATAATGCAGACTTCAGAGACTACACATGAAAGAACTGAGTGTACCACTTTTTTGTGATACTATCTCTAAGGCACAAGCTAACTGCATCAGTACAGTCGCTTCTAGCTTTTGTGTTTAGAAGTGCTGACTTTATACATACTGGATTACATTTGCAATCCATCATTTTAAACACTTCTCTCTCTCTGACACATGATGCATTGGTTTGCAATAAAATAATGCAGTAGAGTTGAATCCAGTGCCAGGTCCCCACAGCTTCAGCAGTACAGCAAATTGATAGTATGCTGCAAAACAATCTAGATTCATTTACTGCCAATAGCATAAGAACAAACCCAAGGAATCTGGACCTAGTCCAGCATGGTATCTCTCCAGTTCTCATAAATGCAGCTTTGATCTCTGGAAAACTCTGAAGCACAAGAAAAGTCAGAAGAGCTAGTGGCACGTGAATAGATGCTACTCTAAGTAAACAGACAGTGCGATCTTCTGGGAAGGCCTGGTAAGTACCTTTTCAACAAAGAAACATGAAGTGTGAAAAAGCCAGATTTCAGGAATAAAAAAAATACAATTAAGGAGAAATAACTCTTCTTCATAATGCCTTTCTTCCTTGTGTCAGACACTCTTATCTTCCCATTAAATCCTATGGAGGCCTGTTCTCTGATGAGTAGCAGACTGGGTACTCCAGGACTGAAGCCCTTTGTTTTTCCACACAAGTGTTGACCAGGGCTGTGCAGGAGCAGCCACTGCCTGCAGTCCTGCCAGCATGCCTTAGCCCTGAGAAGAGGGATGATTCAGACATTTTACAAGTGCCCTGCTCCAAACTCCATTTCTGCAAGTTGCCTAATAACATAATAGTTCCCCACTTCCAAGAAAGCATTTTTTCAAATAATTACTCCAGTGCAAATTATAAAGCTTTTTATAGTTCTACTATTTTGAGATATGACTGAATGTGATAGCAGGAGGTACAGACCCATCATTAAATTCAGAAGATAAACAAATTTGGGATTCAAAGGCTGCGAGAAACTTGCACCAGTTTCTTCAAGGACAGCTTCCAGGTACTACAGCTATACCTGTCCTTGGAAGTTTTCTCATTCTTCGAAATGGAATACTGTATGGTTATTTCTTTCAAGCAAGAATTAGACCATTAATTGTTTACTTGCAAAATGCGGTTCAGTTCAATAAAGCCAGGGAGATCCAGAACAGGGCAATAAGTGTTTTCAGTCCATTACTAAGGGAAAAAGATAAGTGCTCTAAGCCTGAAAACAGGAGGTCAAATTCACTACTTTTTCACTTTACTTTGCTTCAGAAGAATTACAACAGGGAGAAAGCAGGCCCAGCCTTTTTAATGGTTTTGCACAAGTCTTATTGTGCATCTTCTTGCCAGACAGACTTCTTTAACATTCCCCACATACAGCATTTCTTATGACAGACATAGCTCTGCGCTACCCATGAGTTACAAGGACAGGATTACAGTTGTGCAAAACATCGGCAGCTCAAAAGAGCAAACCATTGAGTTGCAACTATCCCACGCAATATTTTAAATACTTCAAGGTCAGTAAGCCTTCTTTTTTTGCTCATACACTTTTTTAATTCTTAGTTTCAACTCCTATTCAGAGAGGGCTTTATTAAAGACCTTTGGAAGAGGTTTTAAAGACTATGGGAAAGGAGCACATGTGAAGTCTAGCTTTTCAGTGCTCAAACTGAAGTACTTAAGTCCTTCAATAGGTGGGCTCCAACTGATACCATGGGACATCTTCCCAGTTGTGACAGCAGACTACACAATTCAACGTTCAGCTATTTTTAGAGTTAACTACAGCAGGCAACAGTCTGCCAGGGTTTTTCACACTCTCTTAGAAGGAAAGTACTTAGCAGAGCAAGAACAGGATCTAGAATCACTGTCTGCAAGCTTTATGTTTAATTCTGCTAAAGCTTGTGATGCAATTCTATAGCATAACCTTTTCCCACACTCTAGCTGGCATTAGTAATCTGCCTACATCTGTATTTTTTAAAGACAATGGCCCTTTAAAAAAAAGACACCCCCATGTCCCCCATAGATGAGTGTTCCTACTTTGTTTACCTGAGTTGGGGGAATGCCTTAGTAATACTTATCTATTTTCTTTCTCAAATAATCAGATTTACAGTACTGGAATATTTGTCAATGATGCCTTGCAACACACCCCTATTATAGTACATGGGTGAAGGGTAGTACCCTACTTGCATGAGGGCAGATGTAGGAACAAAGGTTTCTCCATGTCAAAAAGTCAACTTTCATCCTAAGCACTTTACCACAGCATTGCTTTCTACTTTGCCACAGAGGCTAGGATTAGAAACACTGGTGCAGTAGCAATCCTTGCATGCAGAAAGCTTTGGGGATCAGCTGACGTTAAGTCATCCCCCAAAACGGACCCACAGACAGCTGAAACACTTACCCAAACACCACTGCTGAATAAAGTTTAGCCACTATACTTCACCAAAAATCACTAACCACACTATAACATGTTATAACACCTTACCTGGGCAGGACAGGGAATAGAAATACTTTAAAATTTATCATCCGTTATTTGTGATTTCCTAGGCTGACTGGGCAGCACTGTATCTACAACATTTACTAAAAGAAATTCAAACTGTTAAAAGACTGTAACGACTGATGTATCTACAGCTCCTCAAGTCCACAAATAGGCAATCCTACGCAGTGGCAGCAGATCTGCTCAGCAAATCACCTTGGCAGGCAATCTCCATTGCCATCTGCTTGGCCATCAGCACCTCAGCACACAGCTTTTGGCTCTAGTAGCACGTGAAAGGCAGAGCTCAGTGGACCACAACCAACATGCTGTGCAAGTGGACCATTAAAACAGCCCTATTCTGCAAGGATTAGTGCCTGAGCAGCTTTGACCAGCTACAATCCATGCTAGCCCTGCCCAACCTGGTCACAGACTACAGCACAGGGGAAACAGCAGATTAGCATAAACCTCAATGCTCCACTTACTCAGCAGTGAGTTGTATTCAACACAAATTACCTTCTCTTTCAGCAGAAAGTTCCAATTAATCTTGAAGGCATGCAGGACACCAACATAGCCCTTCTTATTTTCCTCATTGTATTTTTTTCCCTTTAAAAAGCAAAGCATAAAACATAATCCATTGTTGCACTACTTTACAGCAGCACAAAATAAGGGTATCTGGAAGGTGGCTTCAGCATTTAGAGTTGCACAATAGTGTTATACAACAGGAAAGCCAGATCTCATTGGATTTTCCCATTGAAAGATCCAAGAGCACAACAGAGAGTGAAAGTTAAGCATATGCAGACAGTGATTTTACAACATCTTTTAATACCTGCAAGTACTAAAGTCTTCTCAAAAGGTTTACAGGCAAAACATTTTGTAAAAAGGAACTTTATTAGGTGTGTATATATATACACACACATATATATCACAAACACATATATATGTTATACTACATATGAAATCCTTTTGGAGTATTTAATTAATGCTGGTTTAATTTAAAGAACATTTAAGCAAAAGGTAGATCAAAGAAGTTGTGACAAAAGAAAGGGAGAAAACACTGTGCAAAGAATGGGAAGTAGGTGCACTGTTGCTTAGTCAAAAGTAATTAGAGTCTCACTGGCTGGCTGTTTTTCACACAGAGTAATATTCAATAATCCCTACACCACCTGAAATATTTGAGTCAGATGGGAAAGCTCTCATTATAATGACTATTGTCAAGGGATGTCCTGCAAAAAGAAGTTTCCCCTCCCAGAGAGGGAAACAGAGATTGTTCCTGTAAATGTTCCTAGACATTATATTTATCACCAGTTATTCTCTAAGTCACAAGAATTTTCATATGAATAAGACAGTCTTTGCAACACAGGTCTCAGAAGGACTGTTAATCAATAACTAGTTTCCAATAACCAGTCTCAGAAGACATTTGCTTTAAAAACTAAAACCAAGCCTTCCTCAAGTGAAGAACATGCCTCCGTATTTATATCATTATGTCTCCTCTTGACTTTTGTGACTCTTGCTCACTTCCAGCCTCCTGTCTTGGTGTACTTTCACAGTACTTTAGTCCACCACAGCAAGCAGGTCAGGTTGGATATTCTGTGGCAGAGAATTGGGTGAGAATGAGGAAGGACAAAGGCTTTCAAAAATAAGTAAATGGCTCCCTACAGACACACATTACAAAAGGTTTTATAACCAAGGAGAAAAATTCAAAACCTTACTTTGAATTATAGCTGTTGGATACCACTTACTTCACAGAACATTCCGTTTATTAGTATGCAGTAACTCTACCAACCCACTTCAATTATTCTACAGCATCATTGTAAGAAGTATCTTGGCTCTTTTTAGGGACTGATAAAACAGATGTTACCAACATCACAAACACAAAAGTAAACCTTCTCATCAGGGTGATCCCTACCTTGTTTCTTTACAAAGCTATGTTAGCTTACATTGTTTCAAGAACAGGTGTCTGCTTATGTGACTCACTAGCTGTAATGTGTCAAATGACACTCCTGGGACCCACCACAAGGGCAGGCAACACTCAGGTAACAAACAGAAGAGGGGTAACCTCTCTCACTAACAGAGATTCCCTTCTTAAAGCTTTTGGTAACTTATCATGTCAAGTTTACAAGGCCATACTGTTGTTTCCCCTACTTAAAAAAAAAAAAAAAACACAAAAGAGGTCAAAGACATCTTAAAGTACTCCTGCTTGAGCACTCCACTGAAAACTGGCCTGCAGACTTCCAGGTTTCATCAGCAGAACTTTCTTGCCTTGATTTATAGCAAAAAAAAAAAAAAGCTACAGCCTCACCATTTGGGACTAGATCAGTGATAAGAGCTTGCTACTGGCAATTATCTAGATCTTTTTGAAAAGAAATCCTAGGACAAGTTTAAGAAAACTCCATAGTCAAAGCCTGAAGTATAAAGAGAAGGATCAAAGAACAGCACTTTCTCAAAATTTAAGCTAAATCTTCACTGAGTGTTAAAAGGGAACTGCTAGCAGCAGCAAAACACACTGAACTCCTGTTTACAGCCAGACAATAGCAGGGCCTGTTTGCAGTGCTAAGGATGAGCATAAATTGCCTCTGCAAGCCTTGGGGTCAGGAACTGTGGTGGGCTGACCCTGCTGAGGGCCATGTGCCCACCAGAGCCGCTCTATCACTCCCCTCTTTCATTAGACAGGGGAGAAAAGGTACAAGGAAAAAAAACAACTTACGGGTCGAGATAAGGACAGGGAGAGTTCATTCTCTAATTATCATCACGAGCAAAACAGACCGAACTTAGAGAGGGAATTCATCTTATTTATTACTAAGCAAAACAGAGTAGAGGAATAAGAAATAAAACCAATCTTAAAACACCTCCCCCCACCCCTCCCATCTTCCCGGGCTCAACTTCACTCCCGGCTTCAACCTCCGCACCCCCCCAGCGGCACAGGGGGACAGGGAGTGGGGGTTATGGTCAGGTTCATCACACGGTGTTTCTGCCGCTTCTTCATCCTCAGGGGAGGACTCCTCTCATTGTTCCCCTGCTCCAGCGTGGGGGTCCCTCTCACGGGAGACAGTCCTTCACGACCTTCTCCAACGTGAGTCTCCTCCACGGGGTGCAGACCTTCAGGAGCAAACTGCTCCAGCGTGGGTCCCCCACGGGGTCACAAGTCCTGCCAGCAAACCTGCTCTGGCCTGGGTTCCTGTCTCCATGGGTCCACAGGTCCTGCCAGGAGCTTGCTCCAGCACGGGCTTCCCACGGGGTCACAGCCTCCTTCAGGTGCCTCCACCTGCTCCGGCTTGGGGTCCTCCACGGGCTGCAGGTGAATCCCCACACCCCCTCATCCTTCTCCATGGCTGCAGGGGGACAGCCTGCTTCACCATGGTCTTCACCACAGGCTGCAGGGGGATCTCTGCTCCGGCGCCTGAGCACCTCCTCCCCCTCCTTCTGCACTGACCTTGGTGTCTGCAGAGTTTCTTACATCCTTCTCACTCCTCTCTCTGGCTGCAAAAGCGCTCTCTAACTGTTTTTTTCTCTTTCTTAAATATGTTATCACAGAGGCGCTGATTGGCTTGGCCTTGGCCAGCAGCGGGTCCGTCTTGGAGCCGGCTGGCATTGGCTCTATCATCAGACACAGGGGAAGCTTCTAGCAGCTTCTCACAGAAGCCACCCCTGTAGCCCCCCCTGCTACCAAAAACCTTGCCACGCAAAACCAACACAGGAATGTATTCATAACTCCAACACACTGTAATCAAGGAGACACTGTCTCATTTCTCAGGAGAGGATGATCAAACCGTCATACTGTCACCTTAAATATTTCAGCCTCAGAATGTTGCTCATGATGTAGATGCCACAAACAAGGGAAATTTGTAAGGACGGTGATTAAACAAAAGTCTAACAGAAAAAGGAGGCATCCATAAGCATCACCACGGTGTGATCATCACAATCTTGCCTATACTGCTTTCTTCTGCTCTGCATCAGTTATTGACTACAAAGATTTATGTTAAACATATTGCAGTGAAAAGCCAAGCTACTGTGCATACAGTCTTCAATGACTAGAGCATCTGAGATGTGCTTTACAGCAGCAATCCAGGTAACTCACAGGGACAGTGAGGCTCACAGAAACTCCCTGAACACAAACTAGTTGACAGTTGTGTTTCTTAAACTTGAGAATAACCTGGTGAAGAAAAATCCTGGCACAAAAGTAAATAAATACATTACGGAATATTTCAGATTGGAACTGTAAGAACATACTAAAATGCTGATAACCCAGGCACAATGACAAGCAGTAGCTGCTTGGTCTGCAGCCTGGTTTTATTGCAAATACCTCACTCAGCAGCTGGTTGCTGCTGTCCTTTTCTGATTTACAGACAGCAACTGCCATCTGCTTTTCCTTTGCTCCTTTACCCTCTTATTTTGCAGTTCAGACTGCAACTAAACAGAGCACTTTAACACAGCTAGCTGGCTGGAGAAAGTTGTTGGTTGTTGGTTTATGGTTTGGGTTTTTGTTCTATTTTTTTTGTTTGTTTGTTTAACCACAACCTACTTTTTCTTCCTTTGCTGCAGGGAATAAGACAGTGAGGTAAACATGTTTTGGTTTTTCTAGTGAAAGGGAATGCACACAAAATGTGAAAGTAGCATTGTCTAGAGTTTGTGCGCACTGCATGTCCAAGATGAGGTGCACATTCCTCAATGAAATAGCTATTACAATTAAGAAGGAATGACAGGCAAGAAGGTTCAGTAGTTTGTTTTCCACCACACTGCCACTGCTGCACTCAGAAGTATAAACAAGTGTGAACTCCACTGACGTGCTACCTCTGCGTCTTCAAAAACAGCTCAGAACCATTTGATGTCATTCATGATGTCTTGGCATACAAGCCAAAACTTAGTATTGTAGTCTTCATCAGTGCATTAGTCAGCATGCAGGCAATGAGGAAACTGACTCTGAAAAAGGAAAAAAACAAAGCTAGAATGGCTGCATAAAAGGATGACTTTTCATGTCAAGGGCGGGTAACTGGACAAACCTGCATTTCCAAAACAGCTTTCTGAAAAGCTCTCCGAAGCAGAATTGAGAAATGAGATAGCTGTGTACACTGACGTACAACAGTGTGAATCAAGTTCTGTCAGCACTTCTATAATAAATCTTGTCTGTACAGGAGTTTAAAATGAACTGAAAAAGATCTGGAATTCAAGAATGGCAACCCCAAGCCTATTCGGCACACTTAACAGTATGTTTTAGGATGTTATGAGATTTTAGGTCCAGGATCTTTTACTGGATTTTCAACTAGTCAGATTGTTTCTGCCCAAGACATCAACACAACAATCATATTCCCACCAATTAAATTAGAATTCAGGCATCCTGTAGAAACGTTATTTTTGAAATAACGTTTTTCCTTTTCCTCTTTGTCTCCCAGCACACAGACTAAAAATTCTTCTTAATGTTTTCTGTGTCACCCACTATCCTCAGATCCTTCAGGGAGGCATCCCCATTCCTGATAAGGAAAAAGAGCACATTTCTAGTACAGCATACCATGCAATAGGAGGTGGCTATGGCACTAGGCTGCAGCAAGGCTCTTCTGAAGGCAAAACTCCATCAGCCAGAAGAGATCTGTCAGTAGTTGTACCTGGCATGCCAGATTGTGGAAGGACAGTTGTTCCTACATCTGCTTCAGATGTAAGAGGAAGACCAGAAGAAAGTTGGGGGGGGGGGGGGGAGGGGGGAGGAAGTCAACCTCCATGTGAAGGACTAGGCCAATTAGTAGGCATGACTGATGTTCAGACTGTAGCAGCATTAAACAAGAGAATAAAGACTGGAGAGCAGGTGGCCAGAAACCAAACTACAAATTCAGTCTGTAAGTACATCAAGTCCCTTCTGGGACTTCCGGTACCTTGAGTATTTCTCCTGGGTTGTTGAGGTTTTTGGGTAACTCTCAACTCCTAAGCAAACTGACTGCATCTTCCAAGTTGATTGTAATCTGGCCTCCAACACACACTACTGAAAACCCCTTACTGAGATTGAGGGTCAATTGTAAATCCACAACTATGACTTCTAACAGAAAATTCCTGCTTTCTCTGAAGCCAGCTGTATAGACACTAGTACCAGAGAGTGCTTCAGCTAACTAAATTTTTATTCCTAAGTGAAGGACATCAACTGGAAGATTTCTATAATGTGGAATCTCTGCTACTTTCCACTTTTGCTTCCACCAGTCTCAGCAGATACCTGTGCTTGATTTGCTCAGACTCTTGATTCCAAATCCAGTTTCCTCTTGTTGACATCTGCACAGATAAACTCTATAAATTAGACATGAACTCAAGTCTACAGAAGCATAGCTAATCCCTGAGAAAAACTGTGTTGCCTTTACAGAGCTAAAGAGCAAAACTAGGTAGGCTTCAACAGATCTGAAACAACTAGAAGACAATCTATTTGTCCAGCATTAATAAAAAGGAACAAAAACTTCAATGGACTTATAATTTGGCAAACAATTAGACACAGAGAATCTTGTACCATCATCCCATTGAAGCTACAGAAGGTATTATTCTAGTTGAAAACAACTGAACAGTTGCCCAGCACAAACACACACAAGGCAGCTACAGGTCTGTGTCAGTACTGACACAGCAGTTCAGCTTTCCATCAACATAGCCTGCCCCAAACCCCTTGTCTCCTCCTCTGGTATGGGGACACAAGTTCTACTTTCTGGAGAAACCTGCATCTAGGTTCAGCTGCAGCGATCTGCCTACTGGAATTTTGTTTATTCTAGCCATTACCTGCAAGTTAATAATTTAATTAAGAAAGCGAGGCTAACATTCAAGTGTTTCTCTGCTGAAACCGCTAGTACAAAAAGAAAATTTAAACAATCTACATGCTATCCGTATTCATTCCTGCCTTGAGCTCGACTAAGCAGTTATGCTACATCTATACCTACAGATTCCCCAAGATGGTGTCTGGGACAATTTGGCTATTCACTGTGGCTGTCATAGTCAAACCTATAAATCAGTGAGATGGGAGTTGAGTGTAGAATTTGGTAAATGTGATTCCACTCCTCTGAAAAACATTTTACCTCAAGCAACAAGGTATGAAAGCCCAAGTTTTAGAGTACTCCCTAATTTCACTTCTGATGTTTCATCTGCATTTTTATTTGCTTACTAAACATTGTCCATAACCTCCCTCACCTTCATTATATAGATCTGACCCACAGACATCAGCATCCACTTATATCATACTTCAATTCAGTGCAGGTGAAACTCATGTATGAGTTTCAATAAATGCTTGGCTGCAAAAACAGTGTGCTGTGAGATGCACCTTCAGTGAGTGAAGGTGGTTCATTACAATAGAGCAAATTGCATCAATCATTGTGGCATTTTTCTCCTGGCACATTACTGTTGTGGCCTGAGGTTGGATACACTAGGTTAAATAATTCCTTAACGTGCCTTAAAAAAACACCCACGAATCACTTCTGAAGAGACTTCTGATAATAATACAAAATTCTTTTGAGATGCTTTCACTTAGAACTCTTAATTCTCAAATACCAGAAAAACAAGTTGTCCAGTTGTAAAGTACAGACTGAATTTTAAGAAGCAGGGGGGGGAAAAAAGCGCACAAAAAGTACTCTGTGTATAGCTGAGTAAGCAAAGAATGCACATGTGTGAGTTTGTGCAAGAAGAAAAATTATGTATTCCCACCGATTCAGCTGAGGCCAGTAATGAGTAGAGTTCCATCATCACTTGCTCACGGCCAGAAGCAACACTCTAGGCCGGTCGGTGCTCATTAATTTCTCTGGAGTTCAATACGACAAGCAAAAGGTTTTCTCTTAAACATAAAGCCAGACTTCTACATACCTGGATATAAAGGCAACTTCAAAGGAGTGAATGGATACAGCAGTTTCTGAGTAAGCTTGCTAACAGCAGCAAGATTGCCAAGACTCTTGACAACACCACAATCACAAAAACATCAGGGAATTTAACTGCAACATATTTCTTTTTAAAATACATGCTTAGCTATTGCCTCACTTTTCCACTGCAAAATAAATACATAGTACTTCCAAGGCATGTGTAGTGTGGTACAGATAGGGTATAAAGGTCCATTTCTTCTTGCTGTCCTCTTATTCCAATGGCATGTTACTGTATAAACCCCTTGCAAGACAACTGTTTTCATATTTTCAGGAAAAGGGGGAAGAATGCAACAACACCTCAGAAAATGTCAAGATCCTTGGTCAGATCTACCACTTTCCAGGTTTCTCTCTCTCTCCCATAAGAAATGACCATAAGCCTACATTCTTTTTACATGTATTTTCTCCACAGTTGTAATCATATTCCCAATTCAAGGTTCTTAAAGCCACTGCTTTTACAGTGGTAACAGTGAATAAGGAAGAAACTCCACTGCTTGCTATCAATCTTTCACAAGTGGTGTTTCTTATTACATAAAGTTTTCTGAGAGTTATCTAAATTAAATTGAACTCAAATCTTTTTGCAACTTCAACAAGCATTCTGTCAAGCAAGAACAGTAACCAAATACTGCACCCCATTCTCACATGGACAGCTCTGTTGAATACTATGTTATCGTTTATATCTTGGTTGAAATAATCCTGTTTACTAACAAAAGTTACTTTGCAAAATTCAGCCTTTCCCTAATTAGGATTATCCTCAGCTCACATGCCAAGTTAACCTGAATTCCTTTTAACAAGGAATTAAACTTTAAAGTCGTAAACTTTAAAGACTTCCAGCATTGGTTTGTTGGGTTGTTTTTTTTTTCCCCACTTTTGCCATCCACATAATGTCAAGTGTGCTCTCTGAGCACATGAATAGATCACAGGCTGCTTCCCCTCACAAAAACAGTTGACAAAATATATAAACACAATCCTACAGAATCAGCAGTGGAAGCCTCTTGTCACAGAGCTGAGCTAGAAGTGTAAGATGATTCTTACCCAGCAGAGATAAGCTCTCAGTAATCCCAGCACACACTTTGATGAACAGACTGTGTTACAACACAAGCCAAGTCCTCAGACCTGGGACTTTCACTCCGAAAGCCAGAGGGAATGAACAAATCAGATTTGCTCTACTGGTCTGCAGACATATTCCCTGAGACTTCCAGCACTGTCTCCTCACTTTATTGCAAATAAATTACTTAATGTTAGGATCTCTTTGTCTTTATTACAAATAAGTTGTTTCATGCTACCTAGCACCTACAGCTATGAACAGTGAAATCCTACAAAGGAGATTGCTTTGTAGTAGCTTCCTGAAAAAAACACTACTTCCTTCTGTACGCCCAACAGCTGCTAATTAGGTAATGAATATAGAGGGGTTTTAAGAATGTACCTCCCAGATACCTTAAGAGTTGTTTATAAATCAATGTCCAGAAAAGTCACAAATACTTTTGGACCCTTCTTCTGGCCTTGGCTACCAGAAAGAAAGAAGTGTAGAGAGAAACATAAGCAAAACTCACTGAATAGTGCAGGATGACAAACCACATTGTCCAGGCTCTCAGCCCTGCCCCTTTACACAACCAGCACTGTAATAAGAACTGGCACCTTTCCTTCCTGCCTTCCACCCACTCTTTCCCCTAACTTTGCCTCAAATGCAGATGGGCAAGATAAGGCTACAAACTGTCATGAAGACCTCCAGTAGTTGATTTTGGTGAGCCAGTTCACCAGCCTTTAACAGCTGCTCACTGTTCTGTGCAAACCAAACTGGAGGTCAGCCTACAAACTAGTGTTAAGAGGCCCTGTTGGGAGAACCACCATCCCAGGCAGTTTTGCTGGTTTAAAGTGTGGTGGAAGCCAGAAACCAAGCTGGCATTTTGCATCCAGCCTGAGGCACAGACTCCGCAGCATGGGATAAGATTACACTTCCACACCCCATGCAGTACCTGTTTTGTAGGTATATAGTTTCAGTTTCCAGGACTATCAGTTTAAAGGATGCCAAATTTCCTTTCTTTCAGGTATCTTAAGTTTGTGTTTGGGTGTAGACACACAGCAACAAAATAACAACTGAATTCAAAGTTAGCCAATCTGAGTTTAACAAGGAATATGTATTTCCCCAATACATACAGAACATTAAGACTAAGCACATAAACAGTCATGTTAGAAGAAAGCTCCCTCATCTCTGGATGAACAAAGCTTACATCTGAAACAAGCATTACACAAAAATTACCATCCACACAACGGCAGCAAAATCTGCTGGTAATTACAGACATCACTGCCATGCACCAAAGGACTTGAAAAAACCCTTCTCTTGTTTGTTTTCAGGATGACAAAGAATCAGTGTTACTGTTCAGAGACCTAAAGCACATATGTCTAGCTTTTATTAGCAGCAAGGCTCAGCAGATTAGAGGTATAGTCCCTTGATGCATTTTAAATAAGCAGGCAGGTGAAGGAGTCCATTGCTAATCTTTTCATTCATTTGCCATAAATCTTGTAAGGTCGCTATTTCAATTATTATTCACATTTATAATCCAGAAATATGAGCATTACTTTTCTACACTCTTCAAATGATAATTTTAGAAACTTAACATTATCAATAGTCTGGAAAGGTGTGCCCTCCCCTAAGGGGAAGGAGAAGAGGCATCACTTAAAAATTTCATAAAATTGAGTAAGAGTTAAGACTACATTGAAGGTGCACAAAACCAACAGGACAGAGGAGGGAAATACTAAGGTAAATTGAATTGCTTGTGCCTGAATTCAAAGAATGGCTGAGGCCAAAGTTCACACGCACAGAATGGATACCTTTAAACACTAATCTACCTGGACATATCTTTGTGATTTACATAGAGAACCACATTCTCACACTATCTTCAGTCACAGAAACAGTATTTGTTTTACAACACAAGCTTTAAGGGCACAGTGAAGCTGTTAGACCGTGTGGTTCTGTGCCTGTTTTGTCTGGTTTCTTTGTGGCTATAGTTGCAGAACTGATGGAAAGCTGGTGACTAAACCCAAAAACAATTCAAGTGCAAAATAAGCTCCTGTAAACCTATACAAATGGTATTTGAAGAGTGCACTATGTAGCAAAATTCTTGTATGTTATAACAGGAGAGGAGAAGAGAGGCTGTTAATAAAAGTAAAAAAGGCAATTCAAAGCAATTCTTATTTGCACTGTTCTGCCATGCAACAGTTGGACCTCAAGACCCTGCAATAGTGGGTGCTATACAGACATGTAACAAAAACACAGGCCTTGTCCCAACACAGTACTTGCCGCAGTAGCACACTTGGGATGTAAATATGTAACCTAAATAAAACATATGGCATATATTTCATGCATGACTATATGTCCTAAGTTTTGAAAGGCAAATAGATTTTAAAAGCACATTGCTTTAAATGGAGACTTGGGATGGCTGCAAAACTGAGGCTTTTGCAGCCATACATCCAGATCTTTCAGCAAATAGTGTTTATGAAATACCACTGAATGAAAAGTGTGCTCTAAACACCGATACTGCATCCAGAAGCACAGCTCTACCTATTGAAAATGCAAGTGCCAATGTTAAGCTGTCAAAAATCTCCCTTTGGAAACACTAGTCTATTACTTTGCTGTGAACTGATTTCTAAGGCTGCTTAACAGAACAAAACCAGATATGCCTGCAAGATTGGTTTTCTTTAGATGCTGATCCCCATAGGAAGTTCATCCTCAATTCACATTCAGACTTCAACCAACCAGGATTTATTACCTGGAAGTCTTCTGGATAATCACAAATCTGTCTAAGTACCACACAGCTTGGATACCTGTGCCAATTCTCCTTGCTCTTAGCTTACAAACAAGACATTAATTTTACCTCCATTAACATTCAATGATAAAAACACCTCTTTAAAGAATCAGGCAATAACAATCCTAAATTGTTATTTTGTAGATGTCCAGTCATTTATGCACTTGAGCTCACTAATTTAAGTTTCAAGCATCTTAGTAAAGCTTGCTTGGTTGAACTAGTATTTTGGCAAAATGACAAAGGGAGGCAATAAAACTTGAGCAAAACTCCCCAAAACCAGAAAACAAAACCCAACACTCCCAAGCTAAAAGAAACTGTCAAATTCATTAGAACAAATGGAAAAACACCAAACCCAAAACAAGGAACAAACTCATATGAATGTCCGTGAGATAAGACTCATTTCTTGATATAAGCATTATCTGTGAAAACAACCAACAACTTTCAGGACTTTCAAGGAACATATGTAGCAGAAGAACAATTAGTTCTCTACTAAAAAATACCAAGGGAATACCCCCACCCCCTGCATACTCCCACCCAATTGTGACCAACAATTTCAGCCAACAATCCTGTGAAATCTAGTGAGTATTAAAAAAGTCTGAACAGACACAGGCTCATATGAAATTCACATTCAGGCTTGTAGAAAATTCTAAGGCATAGACTGATCAAAAAAAATTCTCTTACCTTTCTAACTACCATTTAGCTAATTGATATACAGAGGCAAGTAGCAACATTATTCAGAATCCAGAAGTCAATGGCTGCCTCTTCCCATCCTCCTAAAACATGCATTTAGCTATTAGGGAGGAAGGGGGCGGGGGTGGAGAAAAGGAAAGGAAGTTAAAATATTTGGTGAAAAAGCAGTGAATACAATTCATATCACAGGAAAGGAAGTATCAGGAGCACATGGCTACAAAGATCACTGCCAGATTAAAAAAAAAAAATCCTTGACAAACATTTTCAGTTCATTATTTGTTTACACTGGAGGAACAAATTCATTGCCTACCAGACTTCTGAGATTACAACAGACAACCAAAGACAAGAAAAGAAATGGCTGATATCAAAATCAACTTACAGAAAATCTCACAAATGTTAACCACTTTATGATCCACATTAATATTTTTTCCCAGATGACAAAAACAATTCTCATACAAACTCTAATCAAGCCTTAGTATTCTGAAAAGACCTGAACTACCAAAATTATGATTATTTTAAAACTTGTGATGATATTCAAATATCCTTAACAGAGGAATGAGATGCTTTATTACTTTGGAGTAACAGATCCATTAAAGACCTCTGGGATTTTGAACTGCTGTACAAAGACAGGTCCAGCATGACTACAGAACCTGCAGATGAAAATGACATGTAGCCCACCTCCCATGAAGATGACACTGACTTAGTATGTGCTAGAGAGGGAAAAAAGAAAAAAGAAAAATCTCAGCAGCTGCAGACAACTAAGAACTAAGATGAAACAAACACTGTAAAGTAGCAATATAACAACAGACTCTAAAGACTCAAGAAAGCCTCACATGGGCCCATCACACATATGTTTCTGCTCAGAACTGCACTGTAGTCACCTTGCTTGGTACTGGGTAGGGAAGGGAGAACACAACCCTGAATATATGCACTCCCCACAACCAGACATTCCAGCTCTAACCACCTAACCACTGATAATGCATTCAAATGTACAGAAGGGTAAATAACTACATCCAGCAGCATGCAAATAGTGTTCTAGAGACACTATGAGACATTTTAAGTATTTAGTAAAAGAAAAACAAACAAGTATACTGCCAAAATATTTCGTACAGCCTCCTATGCTATTTCTCACTAGGAGCATTCAAGGTAACCCACAATTTTTTTTTATGTTAAAGCCACATACACTTCTTAGTTTGCTGTCTGTGCTCCTGTGCACATTTGTCTACTTATACTTCACAGCAGCAAGAGAAAAAAGCAATAATCAAAAATTGAACCTCAGTTATAATGAGAGGCAAAGGATAAGCACATCTGTATAACTGCTGCAAGCTAAGCCAACAAGAACTTTTACCCTGGGAAACTATCAGTGTCATTGAACAAACTCAGGAAGATTACTGATTCTTAGCTTTGCGGACTGTTGACTCTGGAAGTCATCCAGTGGGTGATAAAGGAAAGTAATATGCTTCTTAAAACATTAAAAACTCAGCCTCACACTAGAGTTTGTATCCCCATTTTATATGGGCAGTTTCAAAAATACAGAAGAGCAAGTAACTATGTACACAAGACCCTAACACAGTAGGCACATTAACAGTGACTAGCAATATATATTTTACCAGAACACTCAAATTTGTCAGGTTCTTTACTATTCCGAGAGAAAACAAAAAAAACAGTACAAGCTGCAAACTCCAGAAAAAATCCCGACTACAGAATTTGTTTCTAACAGCTACCAAGCTACCTTTTTCCTTCAAGAGAAAGAAAATAACCAGTTAGCTGTAAATTATTCAACTCTAATAAATATACATATTAAAAATTTGCTATTTAAATGCTTGCTAGCCTCTCCCCTTACAGAGTAGAATGGTAACATCTGAAAATTGAAACACTCTCTTGAGGCTACAAGCTAACATTTGTTTTGTAAACAAAAAAGTCTGGTACAATTCCCCCCCCCCCCCCCAATAAGACCACAAAAAGGAGTGTTCGAATAAATGGAATCACTTGATCACAGAAAAGAATTAAAATTCTAATGATCAAACTTAACATTCCAGTCACAATTGTAAGGTGCAGGATCCCTGCCAGACCAACAGAATTTAAACACTAGGATCCATGTGGAAAACATTAATTACAAGATAGACAGTGACCACACAGGCTTGACAGACCTCTGTTCTAAATCAACAGCCATCAGCATCCCTCTGCCACCACCGCTCACCTACATTAAGCACCACAAATATTTTTCTTTAGTAGTTACAATTTGTTTGGGGGTTTTTTTCCCCTCAGACTTATCAAAGTCAGCATATTTGAACAATGTATATTTTTCTGTACTCTGCCAAAGACACATTGCCCCTTATGCACAGGAATGGAAGTATAGCTAATTTTACATTGTCTTTGGGAAAACTGTCTTCTATAACAGACTGGTATTGCATTCTCTATTCTCCAAGCTTACAATCACCTTTTTTTTTTTTTTTTAAACAGGTATTTATCCAGACTGTCCACAGAAATCAGATAAAACACACAGAAAGTCACTGATACATTTCTAATGCAGGACCCTCATCCGTACCAGAAAAAAAATGAGGTTAATAACTAAAAAGTATTTTTTTCTTCATATCCAAGCAGACGATTGCATAACAATCCAGGGGAATCAGATACAGACACCTATCACGCACAGTGCATTTGTGGGTGCCAATATGCATTGCCAAACTGCACCAGTTACTTTAGACTCTCCATAGCACACAGAAGAGCTAATAAAACGTTCTGCCTGCCATGCAGTGTAATCCACATATAGCCCTGATCGCGCTGCAGAACCGTGACATACCTTTCAGTCTTTTGGAATTCCCGTTCTTTTGCTGCTCATCCTCTTCGTTAATGGTGAATAAACCCAGGGGATTTGGCCTGGCACTTGTCTTCTTCAATCTCTCTTGTCGGAGAGCAGTAGTTGAACCAGGCATATTGCTGTTGCCTCTCGCTTATTAAAAAAAAAAAAGTAAGAAACTGCAGCCCCTGCTTAGCAGCTAGCTGCAACACTGCCTGTTCATTTGAGCACTTGTAATAGATCCCCTATGGATAAGCAGTATGCAAACAGCTGACAAATACCAACATCCACTTGGCAGTGAAAGGCTTGCAGCCTTTCCCCACCTTCAAGAAAGCCCTAATTAAAGGCACATTGGTTTGGATGCTGCTCGTCGCTGTCTTAACCTGTTCAAGTGGATTCCAGCCCAGAGCTCCGGGTTCCTTGCTGCAGCACCTTTTTCCCTGCAACCCTCTTCCAGCTACAGCACACTAAAATATTCAGCACGCAACACAAGAGGAGAAAATATGATACGCCGCTGTTAACAGTTGCCCTGACAACACTGACACATCCTAATCAAAGGGGGTCTATGAGTGTTGTCTCCTCAGCTGCAGCAAGCTGGCCTCGGGAACGCCGTCTCCCATACGCTTGCGGAGAGCTGGAAGCACCTCGGCAGCAGGGGCTGCTCCTTCCTCCTCGCAGGGCGGTGGGAGGATGGAGCTGTGCTTGCACAAGCAGATGAGCACTGAGTGAAAAGAAGCCTGGAAGGCTCCAGGCATGAACCTACATTTTGCCAGCTGCTCTGTTTATTCATGTTTAGAAATTTTAGCCTAATCTAAACTAAAACAATGAGGATGAGTCTTCTTCCATATATGCATGTGTTGGGTGTCCTCCCCCACCCCTTAACGTAATCACCTTCCTATGCAGCGCATGCCTTTTGTATTAGGAATGCGTACACCCACAATTACAGCCAGGTGTTGGAACATTCTTCTCCCTGTATGAAAACTCAAAAATCAGGATTTCTAGCTTGTACAGACAACATAGGACAATGAAAGGACTTTCAGAGTGAATATTTTGTACCTCACCATTAGTTTTATAGCACCAACCATTATCATTCTCTTTGCAAAATGAACAAAATACAAACAGCCTGGGTGGTTTTAATTAGTTGGATTTCCTTTATGTGCTGGCATTCTGGATTTTCTTCAGCCATTTACAACTGAATACTTGCTCACAAGTTTTGCAATCTGCATGTTTCATCCTTCACGGCTCCAAACGTCTCTATGCAACATGCTGGATGTTTTACCTGTGAGACCTTTATTTTCAACCACTTCCACCTCTGTAATTCAATGTGTGCTCACCATTTCAAAATACTACTGCAAGCTAGAACATCTCTATAATGTCAAAATGACAGGATTTTCCCCATCAGATTTTTTTTTTTAAGAGAAACTTCATGTAACATGATCACCCACTACAAGACAGCACATGTATTAGTTGACAAGTCTGCAGGTGGCTCATATTGAAAATGCAAGATTATACAGACATATATGATCACTCAATGACATGGGTAACAATACTGAAGAAGAAAGCTCAGAGTTTATGATAGCCAACATGGTATGTATCACAGTGGCCTGGGATGCTCTTTACAGAGGAATCCTGGATCGTGCTCAGCTGGCAGGACAGCTCTGTTCTCACACACCTCAGGCTCAGCAGCCAGGAACCCAGTGGATGGAGAAGAACACAGCACCACCTGAAGGCTCAGCTGGACCATTCTTCCTTCTTCTCCAGCACAGGCACAAAACACCCAACCAAAACAGAAGTATTCTGCAGGAGGGCACTAGTTCTGAACCAAGCCCACAGCCCACCTCCAGTACATATCTCCTCCTGGCTACGTCCTGCTGCTTGGTTACACCTTGGACTCTCTGCACGTGCACGGAAGCTATACATGATGACATTTGTCTACAGTTAAAAACACTTTGTGCTAAAGGGCGTGGACAAAAAAAAAAAAAAAGACTAAGAAAAAAAGCTGTAACACAAGCTGTTCTTTAGCTCAGCAATTTGCCTTCCGGAGTTTATACAGGCTACTACTTTGTCCTGTAAGACGAACAGCTCCATTCCTCAAATCTCATCCACTTAATGCCTACCACAAATACTACATAACTACACACACAGCCACAAAAAGAGGACAGTAGTTAGTACCACAGATACTTTTCATGCATGCCCAAGACTGTTGCCAACAGAAAAGTAACAGAAAACAACACTGAAATGGCAGCTTAGTTAAATATCATTCCACTCTCCTTTTATAAGCCACTAAGAAAGGATTCCTGCCCTTTTAAACATTCTGTTCAATCAATCAATCACCTTTAATTGCTAAACTACTTAAACAGGCATTTAAAAAACACGTAAGAAGTATCTAACACACAAAAATACACCTGACTGTAGGGGCTTCCAAGCTTACAGGTATGATAACTGTTTCACAGCATCTCCATTTCCCTATTGTCTGAGGAGTCATGGAGAACAGCTACAAGACTGAGAATGCCTTCCTTGGTCCTTGCAGGATCCCCTGCACCCATAAGAGTGACTTGCTCTGAGTACAAAACACAGTAATGACTAAGTTCAATGCTTCAGGGGCTGGTGAAGATGGATTTGAGCTATGACACACCGGCAACTGAGGCGTTGGTGCATATTTCTTTTTGTTGACTTACTAATGCAGAGGTGAATTGTGACAGAGGAAAAGAATCAACACCACATTCAGCTTATGCAGCATGATTTTATTTCAAGGTTCCTTTGGTTAAAAACTATGCCAGCCCACAACATGTTTTGAAATGCCTAATAAAATGGCACCCTAGCCACTTGCAACCTATTATAAATAAAAGACACCTATTACAATAGAAGATACCACATAACTTTAGGTACTTGGGGGTTTGTAAAAACTCTCCCTAATAACACTATTAAACATCCATAAAAAGATACTAATGCTGCATAAAACTAGACTGTATTGACAAATTCCCTCCATCCATTTGTTTAGGGCAGAAAAAGAATTTTCTGAAGTATCCCTAGCAGGAAAGCTCTACTTATTTCAGCCCTGTCTCAGCTATGTGGGAGCTTCTATATGAAAACTGGGATGAAAGTAACATTCCCTTGAAGGAACAAAGTGGTGGATAATTGTAGTAGCAAGGCTATTAAATTCTTGAAAAAAAAATAAAATTGCTTACATAGTCCCTATTAGTGACTTTTTTCCTCCTCTAACCATTCGTCATACTGTGTACCAATACAGTCACAGCTGAGCTCTTACTGATGGGGTGAGACTCTCTTGAGATGGAATGAGGGCAACTGTGTATCTTTAGGGCACTGGATAATTTTTGGTTTTCCTTTTTACACCACTTTCAAACTCATTATCAGTTAAACCAACACACTTAAAGACACCCACTTTCACCCACTGGATTCTATAGGTGTAATTACCTACACAGTACATTATCTGATCGCAACAGTCTTAAGCAGCAGTTTGAACAAAGACTATTAGGATAATTATATTGTGATCTGGGAAATGTAAATATTGATAACAACATGTTAATTGATGTTTCTGCTTTAACATCAGGTATTAAGGCTCGATAATCGCTACCTATGAAATGAAAAGCAAGTTGAAGCCAGTCACCAGAACAGTCACCATGATATCTACGTGCAGTCTACTATGGGTAATCTGATAACATTCAATGGCTGAACTCTAGTTTTGCTATCTTATTTCATTCACAGAATTGCTTCAGTCCCTGTAAACTATCCAAACACTACATGAAGCCCATTACTGTCATTCAGAGTATGAGTTGCACATAGTAAGTTCATGTTCTACAGCCACTGCCTTGTGAAGCACTCTGCCAGTCCGAACTTACTGAAGTGAACCTTTTTGCTTTCATGGGAGGGAACACAAAAGGCAGTATTCAACACAAGTCAGCTAACTAACAGAAAGGAAAAACTGTGTGAAGACAAGACAATTTGTATCTTCCATCAGAGCTGGCAGGCTGTGATAACTAGGACTGTGTATGTTTTCAAGAAAAAAAACCCACTTGATGTAACACTAACTGGAAGTCATCTTCTATCATTGGCTACGTCAGGTTGCAATACTGAAAATCAAACCAACTGAATGGAAGATCACGTACTATTGCAAAAGGGGCAAAAGAAATTTACAGACTAATTGCCTATGAAAAGCCCTGCAAACAGAAGTACTCATAAGACATTCCTGTATCACGATACACAGATTTTTCCTCCCATTCCATGAGACACTATTGTATGTTCATCAAGCTACATTTCATAGGAATTTCTTTCTCCTGCTATTTTCTTAGGATAAGTGCAGTTAAAATACTGTTTTAAAAGAACACCATACCCAAAGAGAAAGCAACCAAGAAGTCAGAGTTTGACAGGGGAACCTCCCTCCCACCCACTCCTCCCCCCCCACAAAAGCAAAAAAACTCCTCAACACTTCCAAGTGTAATAAGCTCTCAATCTTAGCACACAAAAATCTACTGTCTGCCATTATTGTGAAACCCAGATATAACCATCCATTGAATAGACCACTAGTTAGTCTCCAGCCTTCAAGCTCTCCCTCCTCCGCATTGCCAGCCAGAGGGATTAAAAAAAAGTTCGAGGCACAGATGCTTCAAGCCAGTTTCAGAAGGCAGGGCAGCCTTCTCACCACTGCTCTTCTTTCTGACACTTAAGTTGTCCAAAACCTGAGGTAAGTTACAACCTCTAGCCTCAGTTTCTCCAGTTATAAGATGGAATGAAACCTTCAGAAGAATTCTTCTTCTGAAAGAACTCATTGATTCTTATAAAACACTTTTCTCTTTTATCTTGTTTATCTAAAACTGCTAACAGGTGAAGATCATTTTCTTGTAGGGTACCAAAAAAATACACCAATCAAAAAACCCCACAAACTTGAGACAGGTCTGGATCACTGCATTTGTAAAGCAAAATAAACACTGTTGTTCTGTTTCTACTGCTTTTAGATGCTGATTCAAGGCCTTTTAACATAAAAGGAAAGCTTCCCCTCAACTTAAGTGCATTTTATATCAAGAATCAGATCAAGTAAATATTTTAACATATGCTTCCTTCCAGATTGCCAATATTTCATTGTGTCTTCTGATTTTCTTAGGTAGGTATCTATCCTATATAGCAACATCAAGAAAGAATATAGCATTTTGAGTTTATAGACATGTTTTCCCAGCATGAAACAATAAGGTTCCATTGGGAACTGGGTTCCAAGTGTTTCTTTCTTGGGAAGAAAGATCAGGAAAATCAAGGTAGAGTTAAAAACTCCCATCCTGTTCTGCAAAAACAGTACACCAAAAAAATTTAAATGTACCTACCCATCAAAACACACAATCATATTTCATATGGACATTTTCAACATTAATAATCTATGTCAAAAGCTTTTTTTAAAGAACTCACTTAAAAATACATAATATAGACTGTGCTAGATCATAGAGTATCTCGAGTTGGAAGGGACCCATAAGGATAATCAAGTCTAACTCTCTATTCCTCACAGGACAATGTTGGAATATATGGACACTAACCAAATTCCAAACTCAATCTCTCTCTAATTTCCTTCAGGAGACTCATCTCTTTGCATTTACTTTATACTTCACTAGGTTTTAAATCAGGCAAGAACAACCAAGAAAGTAGAGCTTCCCCCCCCCCTCCATGTGAGAAAACAGCTATTTACTCAGCATCAAAGGACTGGAAACCTTCTTTTCAATGCCATGTAAATCTAGGACAGAGCAAAATAGCCTTGAAAAGACAGACAGGAATTTCCCCCCCCAGCTGAAAGACAGAAAAGTTAAGTTGTAAAGAACAGATAGAGCCACAATATGAGGAAAAAAATACTAGCTTCCATTAAGCCAACCACTGTCTCAAACATCATGCACACCTAATTTTTTTCCACTGCTGCTCTTGTATTCTCTCTTCCTTCTAGTTCTTATTGTTAAAAAAGGACAGAGAATAACCTTGTCTTTACAGAGATTTTTAAGTCTAAGGACTCACTTTTATTACAAGATAATAAAGGACTGGCAGATTATTTTTACAGCAGTACCTTAATTTTTTTAAAACAACTTCAGTATTTAGTATATAAACATCTGATATAATAATTGATTTCTTTCCACCTTCTTGGAAGGAAAAAAGGCCCCTTCCATTAATCAGTAAGATTGAATATAAAATGCTAGAGATTAAGAAGGGAAACCTTCATCTTTTTGACTAATGAGAAGCCTGCTGTCAAGAGCATAGATGCACTCTGAATAGCTTTAAATAAGCAATGAGTCAACTCACTTCTAAAAGTCGAGGCCATAAACCCACAGCAGTTTCATGAACTTATTCTTCATTCATCCATTGAATTAGGTGCTTCAACTCAAGAAAGAGCAGAACTATTCAGCCTTCCTAAGCAAACATCCACTTGAATATGTGCTGTAGAAACAGAGGGGAGCAGCAGTGGATTATTAAGATTCTTCAGAAAGCAAACTTAGAAAGGCAGTTTCAGCTCTTTTCTCCTTTCTCTCCTGAGTTTGAACAAACATCTTTATTCTGGTTTCATATCTCAGTATCTCCTTTTCCAATAAATTGAATTCAGAATTATTATCCATATCTAAGAGAGCATGAATTTTAAATAAGCTAGGTCTGGAAACAAAAAGCAGACACCAGGTCTTTATCTTCTTATCAACTATCCTGACTACTTTGGCTCCTTTACCTTACACATCTGTTTATGGGTCCCATCATAAGTGCTGCAAAGACTGTGCACATTCTAGATACTACTTTGATCAAAACAGTAAGATGACATATTCTTCAGCTGCAGAACTGCAGATGCTAAGAGCAGCCATGGCAATCTTCTCACGTGATGTGGAAGGCTTCCACCTCATCCCTACCCACTGCAGTCCTGATGAATCACAGGCAGACAGCTGTGCCAGCAACCTCGCTGCCTGCACAACCCTGGAGTAGGAAGCAGCTCCACCAGGAAACACATCTCCACGCACTTGCTCAGCCACAGAAGACTTCTCTTGGAAGTGACCCCTTCCGAGTTTCAGCTGTTCCTCTGACATGGGCAGTGCCACACACTGGACCAAGGGATGTTAAGAAGTCCTCAAAAGCAACTAGACAGAAGGTAAGTGTTTACTATTTTCCCTTCTGTCAATTAAAACTCAACCTGTGTGCATTCCCATGTACAGAAAAATCAAGAAGGCGGCTGGGAGCCCAGCCCTGTTCTGACTCAAACTCCCTCATCAGAGCAAGAGACACATGAACACGGAGGTAAGAGTCTCATCATCCATAAACACTTTGAACGTGCACACACACACCCCCCAATAAAACAATCAAATACAAGATATACAAGTCTTGTTAAATTTTTTAATTAAATGGATTTGCATAGTATGACTAATTATAAAAATTGCACAATGTGTACCATGATGAATAGAAACATATTAGATCATTCTTAGCCAACACTTTTTATTTCTATGTAACAGAATGATATTGGATCAGACCCTATAGTAGAACATACCATGTAACTTCAGCCAATACTCAGTCAAATAAGGAAAGGCAGTGGGGAATGGAGACTTCACAAGGCAATAGGAAACAGGAATTCAGTAGAAGACAGAAGTCATCAATGCCAGTTACTCTACTAACAGCCTGGGCAATGTTGAAGAGAACCAAGCACTGGTAAAGCACTCAAAATTAAGAGCACTTATGTACGTACTAAGCTTTTCCATAGAAATGTGAACGTACTTTAAAGAAAAGGCAATATGCCAAGACCAAATTAAAGTTTTCTCCATTGTTGTATTACTGAGAATATCCGATGCATGGAATCCTGTGAACTACTTTGTGCTATGTTAATTACCAGTACTCTCCTGACATCTTACTTCCCAACACATTTCTTAGGTGTCCTGGTTTTGGCAGGAATAGAGTTAATGTTCTTCCTAGCAGCTGGTGTAGTGCTGTGTTTTGGATTTAAGATGAGAACAATGTTGATAACACACTGATGTTTTTAGTTATTGCCAAGCAGTCAAGGACTTTTCAGCTTCTCATACTGGCCTGCAAACAAGAATGCAGGTGGGCACTCTAGAAGCTGGGAGGGGACAGCTGACCCAAACTAACCAGAGAGATATTCCATACCTTATGACATCATGCTCAGTATATTACCAGGGGGTGGGTCAAGAGGCAGAGGGACTCAGGAATTAGCTGAGCATTTGGTTTCAGGTGGTAAGAAACTGTGTTATTCATCACTTGTTTTATATATTCTTTTATCATTATTATCATCTTCCTTTTCTGTCCTATTAAACTGTCTTTATCTCAACCCATGAGTTCTACTTCCCCCCCCCCTTTTCAATTCTCTCCTCCATCCCACTGTGGAGGAGACAGGGGGGAGTAAACAAATGGCTGCGTGGTGGTTTAACCCAGCTGGCAGCTCAAACAACAACAGGTGACCAGGAAATCTGGATTTTTGGATTCCATATACTCTAAAGTGTTTTCCCTTAAAGTTACCGACACAAGAAATATTTAGAGACATCAGTACTCTACTTCTTCCCTCCATAATCTAGTCTCACAGGCACTATCAATCTGGAGTATGAATCACACCATCACTTATATCTCTGAAGAATCTCAAAATCAACAGGAGTCAGGGTTGCTAACTCCATCCATTTGGATAGTAAGGCAGCCTGCTCCCCATATGTCATCTTAACAGACAACTTAGGGTCATTTTCCTTGAAATCTGACAGATTGCCTAGGATACATATTTTCAAGATTTTTTTTTCTCCAAAGCCACAGAGGATATAGATATACCTTCTACTTATTTTAATGAAAGCAAAGATTGATTTTAATGAAAGCAAAGATAGTGTGACTCCAGAATCAATACTCAATCAATTTAATCTGCAGAATTAAATCTGAACTAGTTTAACAAATGCATCATCTTCTCATAGTCTTTTTCACCCTAAATGTGTAATATGCACGTAGCCTGTTCTGAAACAGTACCTAGCAGGCCACTATTTATCATAGAACAGTTTGGGTTGAAAGGGACCTCAAAGACCATCTAGTTCCAACCCCCCTGCCATGGGCAGGGACACCCTCCACTAGACCAGGTTGCCCAAAGCCCCATCCAACCTGGCCTTGAACCCTTCCAGGGATGGGGCATCCACAGCTTCTCTGGGCAACCTGTTCCAGTGCCTCACCACCCTCACAGTGAAGAATTTCTTCCTAATAGCTAATCTAAACCGACCCTCCTTCAGCTTAAAGCTATCATCCCTCATCCTATCACTACATGCCTGTGTAAACAGTCCTTCTCCAGCTTTCTGGTTTAACAGAACTCTCATACAGAGGATCTCCTTCCTGGAGGAAAGGTGGGTGTGCAAAGACAGTTACCACAACAACATTAGCAGCACGCTGTGGCTTGCATTGCGGGTCTAGGCTTATGCACACTTTTTCAAGTGGAAAAGAAAATATGTTGCAAGATTATACAGTATTTACATAATTGAAGCAATTATTTCACTGATCATATTTAATTACCTTTAATACCACAGATAATTTTCAGCTGTAAAGTATTAAACTTGTTTATCAGTGATAGTAATAAACCAGCCATCATACAAATAAAATTGTAGCCATCTCAGATTACTGCAAATTTACAATTTTTACAATGTGAAAAAGCACATACAAAAGAACACCCATAACGAAGCCCAAGTAAAATCACAATGCATACTACTTTAGCTAGATTAGCAGAGGTTCTCTTCCTACAGAGAAACTAGCACATAAGCCAGCTGCTCCAGCATCCTTTAATAGGCCTCATTTTTTCTATGAACTCCAGAGGTTTTGTGGCAGTGTTTGGTTTGGGGTTTATTTGTTGGGTTTGGTTTTTTATTTTTTGTGAGGTTTGGTTTTTTTAGTTGGTTTTGTGTTTGTTGGTTTCCTCCCCTCTTTTTTTTTTTTTTTTTTTTTTTACACTAACAGTGCTGAGAGTAGGTGGGTGGAGAAAGACAGCCTGACTCACATTACACAATATGCATGTAAAAAGGCTTGTTCAAACTTTTCCACAGTATGTAGTCCTTGCACAAACATTACTTGACCAATAAAAGATACCAAGAGACAGTACTTTAGAAGCTTTCTAAAGGTGAGGGATGGCTTCTATAAGGATTTTAATCCTCTCATCTACACTTTTAAATTTAATTGTATCATTTTCATTCTACAAGCTACTGATAAATCAGAGTCTATGTGTTCAGAGCTACAGTACTGACTCACGAAACTATTCATGTAGGACCGATTAAGTAATGGTAAGGTCTGGCAGAGAATTTCAAAGTTTGAATGGGCTTTAATCAGAGAGGGGTGGCAACAGAAGAATCACAGATCCTCACTTTATATATTAAAAGATAGGAAATACTCACAATAGGGCTAACATTTAAACAATTATGGACGGAAATTAGAGTACTCTAACAACATACAAACGCTGAAAGCGTTGAAGGTGTGTAAGCATATACTATCACGGCAATACAACATTTTGCTTCAAACCGCCGTTACCCTCTCGACGCCTTGGTCTCTGATAACCGAGGTTGAAGTTACGGGCGTTTGACGAAGCACGGGTAACTCCGGGGCCGTGTATCGCACGGAGCGGAGAGCCGGGCCGTTCCTGCCCCCCTGCCGCCGGTAGCCAAGCACCGGCCGCGGCGGGAGCGGCACCCGCAGGCGAGCCAAGCGCGCGGGACCCGCCTGGCGGCGGCGCGCGGCCCTGGGGCGCCGGGGGAAGAACACCCCCGCCCCCCCCCGCCCCGGCTGCTCGCGCCCATACGGTACCGCCAGCGGCCTGTGCCCAGCGGGGCCGGCAGCTCTCCGTGGAGGCAACGGGAACAAACACTGTACAAATCCTCCCCAGCAGAATACTTCAGCACCGCTGGGAAGGAACCATGGGGAACCGGAGAGTATTTTAAGCTCCCACCGTGTTCCTTCTGAACCTTTGTGGTTTCCCCTGTAATGCATCTATTTGCTAAGAAAAAAAATTAAATATAACACAATAAGCTAAAACTTGATTTATTCTCAGATGGAGAAAATACCAGGATAAACAAGCGACAGATGAAAAACTCTCACCAGCTGTTACACAGAGAACACCTCGGTGTTTGGCTTTAACAAGCTACCCGGCACTGACATCATTTACAGTGCTGCAAAAAGAACAGAATAACATTGAGCTCGCTCAGAAGAGAATGCTAACTAGAAGAGCATGCAACATCATTACATTAAAGTTTTCCTGCAACAAACCAAGCACATTGCTCTCTCTAGTCTCCCAGCGCCTATGCAAATTGTCACCGGCGCACGGAGCTGGCCGAGGCGGCCCACAGCACGCGTAGGGAGGTCTCTCCGGCAGAGGCACGCCTGTGTTTACGGCTGGGTAGCCATGGAGAGAGCCGCCTGAGAAGCTTCCCTGTTCGGTGTTCTCCACAAGAGGGCCCCTCTCATCGCGGGAATCACTGAAAAGCTTGTCAGCGCTAGAAGATGCTCAAGTAGCTATGATTAAAAAACTCTAACTGGTGTAAGTTAGTGTACCCCCTTAGCACTGTATTCATTTTTCCATCTACACATTTATGAATGGCAGAGTAAAAAATCCTCACCCTGGTAATTAAGCCATTCAACTGAAGAAAGCTAGTTAAGTGCAGCAATAAAGGGATCCATTTGTAACACCTCTCTGCAAAGTCCTCACAGTGCTGTTAAAGCTTTCCCCAGGAAAGTCTGTATATCTAGCCACAAGAGGGGAAAAAAATATCAAACATACACCACAACACACAGAGCTATTTAGCTAGTTTGTTTTGGTTTTTAAACAAGAGCAGTAAGTCAACGAATAGGTAATTTCACCAAACCAGAATGGGAGGTTGACCTTCCTGAGGAGCCGGATCCAGATATGGGCGTTCCGCTTGCAGAGCAGACTGAAGCCAAAGCCATCCCCACGGCCCTCCCTGGGCATACACATCTGCTCGCTCACAGACGGACCAAACAGCTGTGGAACAGCTCCCTGATACACTACGAAGGTGTTCCTGTTTGTGAACATCTGGAAGGAAGCCCCTGTGATAACTCAGAGACCTAAAAGAACCTCAACAGACAACAAGCAGCTTCACAGTAGTTTAACTCTGGTATTTCACAGTTGAGGCAGTTTTGAATGAACTTTGACAGCACAAAGCAATTTAAACTCAAAATACTCAAACAACTCATGCAAGCAGATCTACCTCCTGTCTACAAATATGCCTTAATGAATAAAAATTCAGCACAGAAACATTAAACTACAAAGCAATTCAGAATAAATACAGGCAGGTAAGTCTTTTTAAAACCATACATACGTAAACTATGTATCACCTGGCAGCTCATCTCTAGTTTTACTAAGTGATTAAAAAAGGACTGATAATACAGTTTAAAAAAATAATCACATCAACAATGTAAGGTAGAGAACTTGAAAAGAGTTTGCTAAATGCAGCTTGAAAAATACACTGACAGCCTGTTCTTCCTGTGGAGAGTGAAGTTAATGTGTTTGCAAACTCTGAAACACATAGGATAACAGATGCACATCCTTTCTGAAGCTGAACTTTAGAGTCATGGCTGGGAGTGATTTGTAAAAAGGATTTCTGAGCAAAAGCACTACACTTCTAACTTTATTTTAAAAAGATAGCATTCGGATGGGTCTGCCCACAGTTGTTGCTTGTGACTGCATGCCCATGTTATATAAGATATGTATTAAAAATATTATACTGTGGAAACACATTTAATTAACCAACAGCCATATGGCCTATTCATATGTTGTTTAGATGAAAAACCTTACTCTGATAAACTTGGACATATGTTAAAGAAGTGAAGTACTGGCAAAGGGTGAGTGGAATTGTACTGGGGAAGGAAGGAAAAAAAAAGAAAAAAGACGACTAAAAGCTGGAGTCAGACTTCACAGTCCAGCAAGCAGCACTCCCAGTGAACATGCCAGAAAGGCAACCCCTCCATCGCGTGCAAAAGCAAACAGCATCTGTGCCTACAACAGTGATACAACGGTCGATCCGCTTGCGTAAGCCAAAATCTCCTCCCTGCACCCTCCTCGCCCTTAGGGCAAAATAAAAGAGTTTTAAAATGCTCTTGCAGCGTACATCCCTCATCAGAGGAGATGTAAAGACACCTCCCTGCTTTCTCCATAGGAAGCACGGGCTCACAGAAGCCTGTCGCTTGCATGCTTTTAAGGCGCAGTCTAAACCCCGGTTCCTGCAGACCGTCCTCCTGCGGGGCGCAGGCCCCGGGCCTCGCTCGGAGAGACACCCGCCGCCGCTACCCAGGTACCTTAACCCCACTGAGACGTCCCTTCTCCCTCGCCAGGGCTCACCTCGCCCCCGTTCCCGTTAGCTAGATGTTGCAGGTATTCACCCTAACTGCGGGAGATCGCCGCTACCTCAAGCCCTGTTCAAAACCCGCTGCCCCGCACGCCCGGGCTCCAGCGCCGCAGCCCGGCGGCCGCCCTCGAGGGCCCCTTCCCCGCCGGCTGGGCCGGGCCGGGCCTGCCCCGCGCGGCTCGGCACCCCCGCGTTAGCCCCGTCGCGGTGAAGGCGCCTCGCAGCACACCAAGCCCTAACAGCGAAGGGTTTCAGAACAACAAACCGTGCCCTCAGCACGACGGCGCGCACCCGCCGGCGCCCCTCCACGGACCTGGAGGGGGGTCTCGCCCTTACGGCCGGGCAAGGGGCCGGACGCGCCGCCCCCACCGGGCCGCAGCGCCCTTGCGTGGGGCCGCCCCTACGGCTGGCTCCGTCGTGGGTCTGCAGGCGGCGATTCATAGTGGGCGACACCCGGGGAAAAGCCCCCTCACAGCCCGGCGCACGGCGGGCACGGGCAGCCGCGGGGCGGCCCCGCACCTGTTGCGAGAGGAGGCCGCCGCCGGGCTGCACTGCACTCCCTCCCCTCACGGCCGGCCTGCAGCTGGCCGGGTGCGCAGGGGCGCCCGCAGCAGTCGAGCCGAGCCGCTCCCCCCACCACCCCAAACGCCGGCGGCGCCTCACCTGCGGGGCGCCGGCACCGGCCGCTCCTGCCCGCGGCCTCCGCCATGTCTCCTCTTCGCCGAGCGCAGCTGCTCCGCCCCGCGGATCTACAGCCCCGGGCAGGTGAGAACGCCACGTCCCCCCTCCCCCGCCGGTGGCGGCAGGATCTGCCCGGCAGCAGGTGAGGGCGGGCCCAGCGCGAGCAGCACCCGCGGGCGGGTAACGGCCGCCCCTCACAGGCACGAGACCCGGCGGTTCTAAGGGGGCGGCGGTGGGCGGCGACCACCCAGTCCGCACGGCCGGCTTCCTCGGCAGCCCTGCTCTAGGCGATATACCGGTGTTTCCCTAGGGGTGTTTTTTGGTTTTTTCTTCCCTCAGAGGGGCTCCCGCCGCATTGGCACAGCTCATTAGGTACCGGCTCGGAGAGAAACAACAGGTTTCTGGGATGATTACCAATTCCCCGCCGGTGTCTCGAGGGTAGGTGGGAGGTGTGGTGGCCGCCTCACAAGCCCAGGCTGTGTGCCGCATCGTTTGGGAAAGAACTGTACTGCTGTAGTCTCGTTATTATGGCATGCACTTTTAAACAGCCGGGTACGTACCCTAGGCTGCCTGCAATGTCTTGCTTCCAATAAATGGCTCTGTGAAGCCAGTATCAGTCCTTGCTGTAAAGGTCATGGTCTTGTTACCTTTTCCTGTGAGTTTCCCTAAACTGCTTTCCAAAGTCATAGAGTGTTTCTCTTAAAAATGTTCTAGGTCTGGATTAAAACATCATTTCATTTTGCATCTGCTTGCAGATAGTACCAATCATCAAAACCACGGTTGAAACAGGGTGAATGAAATGGGGTACTCGCAGTACACAGCCATGGCACGCATGCAGGCAAGCAGATGGAGAGATGCAGCTCCCTCAGTCTGGCACACTGGAGAAAACAAACTTCCACCACCGTGCTGAATGTCCTTTTTTTCACAAACAGCTAAAGTTCAGGGCGTGAGATCTTCTTCCAGGGGAAGGGAGGATGCATGTTTTATTGCACTTCATCTGTGCTCTAAAACAGAAGGAGCTGGGGCTCAGGTGATAAATGTGCCCTGTGGTTTGCGGGCAGGAAAGCGTGATACAAGAACAGGATGGGCTCTGTGCCGAAAGGTGCAAGACACTCCAAAACCAGCATTGTCTATGTCAAGTTTTCACTTCTGCATTCTGCCTGGCTCTCTTAACAGAGGTGGAAAGGTCTCTCAGTCAACCTGAGCCCTGGATTACAACAGCACTAGTCAAGGACCAAGAAGCTATCCAAGCTTAAAGGGAGTGGTATGTCCTGTAGTCAAAAGGTTGCCCTTGGCAAAATCCTGCACTAAAACTTCAGGTGTCCTTACAATGTAATCTCAAGTCCCTCGCTTATGGTCCATGTAGGCATCCACCAGCATATTCAGGGAGCCAGGCTGAGGAATCCCAGGCTGACCTGTCCGATATACCCTGTCCCAAAATGTTTCTTCACATTCTGTCCAAGGATATAAAAAGTAATGTGTCTGGCACAATCTATATGAAGTAGCCTGCAGTGAGGATATTATTACATAAGCTTTTGTGCACAGATCTAGCACATAGATAGGTAAGCTGTGCTGTTCAGGGATATACTTGATACAGTCTCACAGTGGAGAATACAGAACTGATTGCTGAGCAGCTCTGCAGAAGCCACCTTAGGTCTGGTGAGGCCAGTAGTGAACTACAGGAATTAAGTCCCATCTGGTACCAGGCTAGGTCTCATGGAGACATTAAAATGATTCCTCGATCACACTCCCTTCTCTTACGCATAGCTGGAATTGCTGAGCACCCTGAGTCATAGATAATAGAGAACAGGCTGCATGCTTTTAAAGTATAACACACAAATAAAGCAGTGCAATTACATTCTGGTCTATTCATGCTGCATGAAATCAGAGGTTTTCAAACTGTAGTCATGGACTGGTACAGGATCATGTTTCACACAAAATTAGGGGAGTTCATTGTCCTAGGGTCAACTTTTCCATGGACAGAGTTTTTTAGTTGCTTTGGGTTTTGCAAGTCAACTCCCACCATTGGTCTTTCCAGTGCTGAAAACTATCTTAAAATTGTACTGTTTTCTGCTCTAATAGCAGTATGAATTGTTAAACAGTAGCTATGTTTCTCCTGAAAATGTAGTCATGTTTTGGAATGAGTTGAAAACAAACATCAGTGGAACCATCTTCAGAGTAAAAAAAAAAATAAAATCTAACAATCTAACTAAAATTATTTAATCTACTGCTCTTTATTTAGCCTATTTTTTAATATATAATTGTTGGGGTTTAGTCAGCAAAAATTACTACATACATGTTAGGACAATATGTTTAGAAAAAAATATTTAATTTACCTTGAAAAATACTTGTTAGACCTGAAAAATTCAGGGTATAAGCTGTTCACTGATTACCAAGGCTTATGAAAAAAAGAAGCAGCTTCTGTTCAGGCAAGTCTTACAATGGAATTTTTTTGCAGCTGCTGCATAAGAATCTGAGTGCTAGAATGCTGGAGTGACAATGAGAGTGGATGGACAGGGAATATCCACCATACTTTTTCGTTATGTGTGAGAAAAGACATATTGCATTAACAAAAGCAGAAGAAAACAAGAGGCCACAATAACTATTCAGTGCATGGAAGCAGGATATTAATTTTTCAAGTAGAGCACCCAGAGAAGAATTTTGTTTGCCCCTGGATTGTCAGTATAGGAATTAGACTGAACAGGAGAACGGAGAAAATATTCAATGCTATGATTATCAGACTCAAAGTACAGTAATTTTAACGTGTGAGAAAGGTTCCCTTGATACTCAGTATGATTTTTTTTCCTCTTTTTTATTCCAATATTTTCCAGTTCTACACCTTTATTATTTTAAAAGTCCAAAAATATAGGAAAAAGTAAGTCTTAGGTTCTTTTTTATTTTCAACTGTGTATGTCAGAGATAGCTTTAGAACAAGCTAACAGTACTGTGGTTCAGGTGTATGCAACTGGTACAGTTCAGTAGTACATAAACAACTCTAAAACAAATGCACCATAGAACTTACTTAAATTACCAAAAATAAACAATATTAAACTATGTAGGGCAGTAGGTGAAAACAATTACCTTTAGGTCTTGCATACTAAAAGAAAAATATCTAATTATGATTGAAATTATGATGTTCTACTACAGATTATTGAAGTACATTACAAAGAAAAAGAAACTTGCGAAGTTGTTGTCACATTTTGGTTTTGTTCCAGTGATGTACAGTCACATGAAAACTTACATCAGTTTTTCATGAAATTAACATGTGGTTACTTTAACTACAATATTTCATGAGTTTATAATGGGTTTTGGTGGTTTGTGGTGGTTTAATTTTTGAAAAAAATGCATGTAAAAACATTTAAAGTAAAATAATGTTGCAGGTTGTTTACAGATTCATTATGGATTATAAGAGTAAAAGCAGTCAGGAAGCTGCAGTGTTTTTAACATTGGTAAACAAATACTGGATTAAAGTGCAAGAGTCCTTCTGACAGCACACCTGCTCTGTGCTGAAAGGAAATCTTTTCCTCTCTGCAGAGAAGCGAAGAAAAATTTCAGTGTCAGGCGTGTTTCTCTCGAAAGTCAGTGATGGCCTTCCAGAGCGTGCATAGCATTCCTCCTCTGTAAAGAAAAAAAAATCAAAGATGCTCAGGTACAAAGATACTCTCTAGCCTGAAAGCATTCCATGTAGGTGCCTTCAGATATTCTTGCTCTGGTTTTGACCAATGAAATTCAGTGGGAAGGCTGATCAAAGGTGAAATTCAACATGTGATACTCAAATAGAGAACAGAGTCCTTTTCTGATTAAAGTACAGGGCAATCTTTCCACTTTTCAGATGCCTGCTTTCTGGAATTCAGACTTCTGGTCCAAAGGACCTGCATAACCCACAGCAGACTTCCAACATTATGAAAAAAACCTTAACACCTGCCTTTTAAAAAAAAAAAAAAATTTATTTATTTTTAAACTGACTGGGCACACACACAGTGTTTGATAACTTCTATTGTTTCTACCTAAACTTGGTTCTGCAGTGACCCACACACCTGGCATGATTAGGTGAAACCTAGTGTTAGTTGCAGTCTATGAGTAGTATTTCTGAAGTCTGATGATTATGATAAACTACAGAACGTTTTGCTATCACTACCTTTTAAAATAAAAGCAAGGCTCTAGTGGGATATCCAGTGTCTCCAAGTGTAAGGTAAAAGCTTTACTTTAAAATTTTCCCTTTTCTTTCCTTTAAAAGAAAAGCTTATTTTCAAATTTAGCCAGTAGCAGGTGTTTATCAGGAATGCATCAGTAAACAAAGACATACTGGAAAGTATGACCTATTTTAAATTAATACTGCACGATCAAAAAAAATAGAGGCTTAGTATCAGCTATTTTCTCTTGTAACAAAACACAACTCCTGCTCAGCACAGTTCAGCTTCAACTGTGAAGAATTACCTCAGTCTCAAACATTTCAGATCATCTCGTGTAACATAGCAGAGAACATCCGTTAATGTATAGTCTTCAGCCAAGAACTACAAAAAAGAAGTTTAAATGAACATTTTGTTAGAAATATAATCTAACTTTCTAAGTTTTATATACCATCTGCCCTTAAAAATAAAAGTTTAAGTTTATAAGAAACTTAAAATTGGGCCAAAATGTGGTACACGCAACAGATTAATCCACATTGTTTCTAGAAATACAGGGAAACTACTTCATTAGCATACCAAGCACAACTTGAAAGGTGTAATGCTTTTATAGCTACTCAAAACCATTGTCAACTGGCATTTCTATTGTTATCACTGGTATCTCAGAGTCACAAACTTCAATGAACATAAATTAGAGCATAATTATTACCACATTTCACCCATGAGGAAATTAAAATCAACAGTTAAGATCTACCTTTTCAAAAACAGCATCTAAATTTGATGTACTTGAATTTCAAGGAATCTTTGATCTGATCTGTAGGAGTGATAACTACATGCGGGTTTTCCGAAGTCAGCTGAAATTCTGAGATGCTCAACACCTCTAAAATTACATAATCTGCTGCAGAGCAGACCAATCTACTTCAGATTTCGCTTCAACACAGTTAGCTAAGGGTGAACATGTACCCTGTACCCAGGTTATAATCAGCAGGAACTCCTCCAATGTGTAAAGACACTGAAAAATTATGAACCAAAGCAATACTGTCTATTTACCAGGACATTTTATTCTCTTATTCCTAATGAGATATAGGAATTATTAACAATACTGTGTTTTTATGAAGGCTTTCATATTCATGGCTTTTTCCTGTCCTCTGAAAACAAATTCATCTCTCAAAATGCACTGAAGTAATTGAAAAGGTTTGGTGTGTTCTTGCATTGAGTCACAAAACAGCGCTGCAACTGTGTCAGAGAGACACAGAATGATTGCTACCTTGTTTATCGTGGCCTCATCAGCTCCTTGAATGCTCAGCCAGTTTATGAGGTCAGGGTGTTCAGTCCCTGTGCCAGTGGAATGACGATGACAGACAGACAATCCAGGAATATCTAGAACAAGCATTTTTGAGAAAAGGTTTTGTGTTGCCAAAGCAACCTCTTGTAATTTTTGA
This sequence comes from Balearica regulorum gibbericeps, assembly GCF_011004875.1. Lineage (NCBI taxonomy): Eukaryota > Metazoa > Chordata > Aves > Gruiformes > Gruidae > Balearica > Balearica regulorum. The sequence goes on from NC_046186.1 coordinate 64,255,106, forward strand.
CTGCTGAAGCACTTCCTTCAGTGAGCTTTCCCTTCAAGCTTAGAATACCAGTATCCTCATAAATAAAGATAACTGTCAATTCCCAAAGCGCACACTTCATTACAGTTTACAGACAGTTATACACCCATCACTGTACTTGGTTAGGGGTACACAGTTAAAGCACTGTGAACATTGATAGAGAGACGTTTTCTGTCGTCTTCAGAACATAACTTTACTAGTACAAGGCACATCAATTTCACTGTAACTGTTTCTACACTAAGGCTGTTGCATCAATTTAACTAAACCGTTCAGTGCAACTCATACAATTGGTGCGTAGGCAACGCCTTAGATTGAGGATCATCTGCTTTTGGAAAGCAACGCTTCTCTGAAGCACACTACACCAAAACATCAAACTGCATTAGCACTTCCACCTTCTTCAGGGCAGACACATATCAAACTCAGCTTCCCTCAGTAAGCTTTAAGGTGTATTCACATCTCACCGACTAAATCCTCTTGAACTTTCAGTGTAACGGTTGGAACAGTCTGTAATTCAAAGAACTCATACCTAAACATTATCATTTCCCTCTTTGGAAATAATATTTATTCTGTAGGATATGAGCCTTGTACTCTTCCATATAATCACAATCAAATATTTAAATCATATCATTCCTTGTACTGTGATTAACAAATTCGGTAATTTGTTTCCACAATATCCATTCTCACTTCAAAGCAAACCCTACCAGAAGCCGCATAATAAAGCATCTTTGCTGACACTAGCTCAATAAAAAGAACAGAAGTTTAGCTGCCACTGTCTTCATCTGTAGCCAGTATGAAACTTTTCTTTGAAAAGTCTTCTCACTTACCTATTGGCTGTGACCTAAGCCGTAGGTTTCTGATCTCTTGATCTTTTTCTTCTATAGCTTGATGTAAGAGGACTTGAAATTCTCTCTCCTTTTGAACCAACTCCTCCAATAACCTGTGAAGTAATGGGAAGGAAGCGCACATTTCCTTAAGTAGTTTCAAATTTTCAGGAAAGCAAAGATCTTAATACACTTAAACTAGAAACTTTCTTGACAGAGACAGGGACAGACTTCTTCAGCTTTCATAGGCATATCCTCTTGCTAAGATTTATTATGACCTATATCAAGACATAAACATTTACTGGTTCCTAAAGCTATAGCTCTTAAAAAAACCCAAACACACCAGCAACACAAAACCAAACACACCAGCCTCCATATACACATCCACCCACTAAACAGGTGGTATGGTACAAAATTTCAGTGACATTTCTACAGCCAGCATTCTGTTTTAAACAAAACTGTGTCATTGAGAAGAACAAACATCAAAGTGTTTCATAAACCAAGGGCTAAACTTCATGACATGATCCTTTAAGGAAAAATGCCAGTTCACATCTCCAGCAGACATTTTCAAAGGTATGGCAAGGGTGGACCTGCAATGAAAATGCGGTGAAAACTTATGGTTGCATTTCTTAAATGGGGAAGATACGTTCTCATCCACAAAGGGGCTGACCCTCACATACTAGGCACTTTGTGCCTACCATCCTATGTTATATGAAGAGGGAGAAAACACCTTCTGTCCTCTCCTAAGCAATTACTTTTGAGAATGTCAAGCAAAAACAAATTGGAACCCTTGTTTGACTACCTCCATAACACAAACACACAGAGAAACCCAGAGAGATTCAGTGGTCAGCACCTTTCAAACTGATCAAAGGAAAATAATCAGAATACAATGGAAAATTAGTATGTGGAACTGCTGCAGTTTGATATTTTAGAAAAGCATTTTAGTAAAAAGGAGGACTTATGAACAATATGTATTCAGGAACTTGGTCAGAGAAATTGGACATGGAGAACAAACTCATAAATCTATCACTGACTTCCAAGTCTTAGGAAGTTCTGCCTTGAAAGAATTGTAGCACCTTTGTCCCTTCCTTGAAGCCTTTGTCAGCCTGAGAACTATGCAGTAACTGTTCCATTTTAGTACAGGGTTTTTTACTTTATTTATACCAGTTGAGAACTGCAACTTTTTTTTCTGGGACACTGAAAGAAAGGGACATTCTGGCATTCAGCTAGAGAATGTGCCACAAAAGCACCTTGCCTGTCTTTACCCAGAAGTAAACTGCATCTCATATGACCGATTTGTAAAACATCTAGCCGTACTTTTAGCTTGCATGCAGGCTTACCAGCAGCATAGTTGCATTTGAGTCCTTCCACACCTGAGCGACAAATTCTTAACAAGTCCACCCTGCACGTGAACAGAGCTGCTTTGTGCCTCTACACACACCCACACCTTGGCTAATCTCAGTGCAGATTGATATTCTGTCCAGACAGGTGGGCAGTCACCTTTCAGTTAATTTATTCCTTCTCTATCCATTCTGGTTGAAAAAGGCCTTCAGGGCCAATAAAATAATCAACTATTTTCTCTTGATAACTGCTTGCTGCTTATGCCAATAAAGCTTTAATTAATACTTAAACAACTGTCCCTATTATTTACCTCAAAATTTCTGCATGAATGACAGGATGTGATTATTTGGCCAAAGGCTTTACTTTTGAGAAATTTACAAAAGCAAAATGGTAGAAAACAGTACCCATACAAGTTGATCACTTCTGATGCTACTCCCCATCATCAACTCTGGAAGTAAAATGAGCCAATCTAAATTCTTTATGTATTTATTTATTTAAAGTGTATCAATATGGAGATCAAAATATTTCTCAGTGGTCATCACAAGGAAAAGAATTAATTGTAACATAAAACCTCAAAAATACTGATACTTTATTGTTTATAATAAACAATAGAGTCTAACAAATTACGCTATAGCAAAATTCTTGGACACATTTAAAAGTAAAGTGCAATTTAACATTTTAATTTAAATTGGAACAATAACTGCAAAGAATGTTCTAGCAGCATAACAACTGTCTTACTGAAGACATGTTCTCTTTCTATGAATGTCATTAAAAACTTACGTCTGTAGGAAATCCAGTGTCATAAATCAGATGCTGCAAAAACTAAAATATCTACTTTAAACAGACTATCTGGTATATTTTAATGAAAAGAAAGCAAAATTATATAGAAAATTATTTGGATAAAATAATGGAGACAGATTTGTTTCTGACATTTCTTAAACAAACTAAAACCCCAGAAGAACCACTGCTCAGGTTTAAAGTGGACTGAATATGTATATTTCTGAAAAAATCCAACATCCAAATTTCTGGCTTATTTCTTCTTTTAAAGAACACACCTATTTTTCCTATCTTTCTCTGATGAACAGAATTTAATAAAAAGGTAATGCTTGTCGGTAAGCACAGATCCTGCTGCAGTGAATTCTGTGCACAAAACAAGTCTGAAGCAGTTTCCTTGTAGAGCTCATGTGTGGCTGTCGACTAGCTTGAATTCATCCCCCAAGAATAACTATAGAAAAGAACAGCAAGTTCTGCCTTAATGGAAATAAAACATAACACCATTCATCAGCCATACACAGCATACGAAGGAGAGAAAAAGCAGAAGCTTGGCAGCAAGCTCAATTTTTTCAGACCTTCCTTGAAAGGACACCCGAAATCAAGACTGACCTTAACTTGCATCACTATTGTTCTGAAATGAATAAAACTAATATAAGTGATCAGTCACAGCTAAACAATGACTATCATTTAAATGAACAACTTGCAGTACTACGGAATTTTGATACTGTCACTAGTATTCTAGCACATATATTTTAAAAGTGAAACAATACATACTGTCACAAGTAAGCTAGTGTCCCCTGATGTCCATACTTACCTGTTTGTCTCTAATTTTAGCCTGCCCAGCTGGACGCTCAGTGATCTGTGAGCAGCCTGGGAGTCATGGGATACCGTAGAGCTGAGTGTGCTTACACCTGAGGTAGCTACTGCATCTTCCATGACAATGCAAGGCTGTTGGATAGTTTGATTCTGAGGCTGTTCATCTTGATCTTCAACTTCTATATCATCTTGATCTGCTGTATCACTTTCAGATGCAAGACTAAAATGTGGCCTCAATTCTATTAGTAACATTAAAATACAAGCAAAAGAAAAAATATTAAAGATCTTCAACATTAAAACAGAAGCAGACCTAAGTGACTATTTACAGATCATCCTACAGCTTTGGCAGGAAATTTTGAAATTTCTGTGCAAAAGAACAGATGATATTTTCTAGACGTTTAAGACCACTCATACCATAACAGCATCTTAGGTCATCGAATTCAACTCATCGAATGTTCAAAAGCTCTTAAAAAAAATAAATCTGGATGAATAGGATTCCAGATTTGGCTAGCATTTCATGCCAAACTGTGCCGAAGCACTGTGTGCAGCAGAAGTGCTTTCTTTTGCTTTATTCCATTCTCAGTGGTTTGTAATTCCTTATGTGTCTGACCTGAAATGTTTTATTAAACAAACAACCATTATTTCTCTTATATCCAGCTATTCCTGTTGTTGTTATCCTGGCATATTTAGCATTCTCTCATTATAAGAATACTGCGTATACCAAAAAATTTTATCCAGAGACATAGAGAGGAAATAACAAATAGACCCCCTTCCTGACAATTAAAAGTAGCACACTTCCCCCTTCTACATATCAGGGAGAACACTGTCTATTTGGTAATGATATACATCCATAAAACTGTGGACACAAAGCTATATGTGTACTTTAGTTTCTGTTATTCCATGTTTAAATTACCTACCAGAGCTTTCCAGGTATGCAGGATATGTACACAAGATCTTATACTCCTATAAAACTCACTATCGCAACATCTGTTTGTTAATTCTAACCATTTAATATAAATCTTCCTTCCTTCCTTCCTTCAATTGTGGCTTCTTACTGCTGAGCACTCCTTTTAGTCTCCTCAGCAAAAAATACTTTTATTCTGAATCACACTTGGGTTTTGTCCTTTCTGCTGAAGAACTAACAAGTACATTTCTCATCTTTACAAAAGGGACATTTGTTCCTTGATCCATTTTGTCTCTTCATTTCAATCCGACATACCTTTTTCAAGGCTGAACATACTAAGATCAACAGAGCTGTGCTTCCTCTAAATTAAAGAAAGCAGATTTATTATATAGCAGTTACCCAAATATTGCTAGGCAAATATGTCTGAATTTTCTTTGAATTTTTTATTTATTTAGACAGCTTCTGACCAGGAGCCAAAGAGACTTCTGAGTGCTCCAAAAAGCACATAATTAATCTGCACTTTGTAAAACATCTTCCAAAATCAGCATGTGCTGGCAAGTGGTCTGTCTTTTGGATTTCAAGAGGCAGCATTGTGCACCTCAAAAAATTAGGCCCCAGAGCACTTTAGCCTACTACTGCTCAGCATTGTAGAATCGTTTTGATTACGCATCTTGGAAAGCTGCTTTCCAAAATAACTTGGACAATACACTGATTAGTTTTTGAGTTGCAAAACAGGAAAAAGGCCACTGCTCATTTCAAAATCTTGAAGCGAAGCGTCATAATCACAGCTCTAAAGCATGTTTAAAGAGACAGCTAATAAATATTTGCTGAGTATTAAGTAACAACTCACCTGGGACCAGAATAGTAATAGCTGTCTGCACAGCTTTTCTGATTATGCTGTCCAATGCAAACATCCAATGTGGCTTGATGTTATGATTTCGGAGAACTTTATTGACCTAGCAACAGAGAATTCAGTTCAGATATTATATCCCCCTACAACTTAAAACCATAACATATGTCAGCATTATATAAAGTGTTTGAAATTATAGATGCTGTATCAAAGCAGGTGATTGAAACTATTTTATGTGTCATTAAATGAAGAAAGGAGCAACATTGCCAACTTCCACCATTTTATTACAAGTCATCCAATATTTTGTATTTTTTATCAAGTACTAGTTCCTGTGTTAGGCGATTTTTGATCGCTGCGATACTGAAGTTTATTTAACCTTCATGGGTGTGGAGAGAAACTTAAAAAAATGCAAGCAAGACAAATACCAAGGACCACATTATGAAAGGCTTGTAACTGAAGCTAATTAATCTTGTTATTTTTTTGGCATTGTTTTCACTGCTTGTTCTGAGCAATACTTACCTAAAGTACAATTGTAGGAAATATCAAAGAACTAATGTAATGCTGCTCCTTCTTGATTCAGAAAATAGTTAAAGTTAGTTTAAATAGTCAGGGGACTTCATTTGTATGCTGTGGTATTTTCTCTTTCCTTCTGCTTTTCATTTCATACAATCAGATAGTTTTTTACACTGGGTTGCTCCTAATTCCCTACAGGCCTGCTTTCAAACCGCTTTTAGCCATATTGCCAGGTGCCCGTATGGACGCTCCATGCCACTCACAAGAATGTCTCTACCTTGGGGGAATTGTTATCCAACACCCAAATGACAGGGAAAAAGCAGGTGGGGTGACAATGCTACAACAAAATGCCTAGCCACGGTAAGCAGCAACAGCACAAAACAGCCTTGGCGCTGTTTTCCAGGCGTGGAAGCAGCCCAAATCAACAGATTCTATAGGAGCAGAACTCAAGAAGTTGCAGGAAAAAACAAATACAACTGTATTTAGAAAATTATGAAGTTATTCAAAGCCTTATTAATAAAAGTAGCAACTATTGCTTACTAAAAAATGTGGCAAGAAGATACTTCACTCTTAGGTCTTCCTAAAAAAGGGATTAATTTAATTCTTTCACATTGGGGTAACCTCTCCATAAAAAAATGACTGAAGTTACACAAATGATGCCTTCAGACGATGTGTAAAAGTTAATAAATATTATTTATCATATTATTTTCACTGCCCCAAAGCAACAGTATTCAGTAATGCAGTAATTTATGTTAGGTACCTGTACTGGGTTTGGCTGGGATGGAGTTAATTTTCTTCACAGCAGCCCATGTGGTGCCGTGTTTCAGACTGGTGACTAAAACAGCCTTGATAACACACCCATGTTTTAGTTATTGCTGAGCAGAGCCTACACAGCGTCAAGGCCGCCTCTGTTTCTTACGCTGTCCCACCAGCAAGTAGGCTGGGGCAGGACTAAAGGCGGGAAGGGGACACGTCCAGCACAGCTAACTCAAACTGACCTAAGAAATACTCCCTTCCCTAGAATATCCTGCTCGGCAATAAAACTAGGGGGGTAGTTTTTCCAAAGGAGCCCTTGCTCAGGGACTGGCTAGCATTAGTGTATTAGTGGTGAGCGATTGCTTTTGCAACATCGGTGAGTTTGGGTTGGGTCGTCCCCGTCCCCCTCACTTCAGTTATTAAACAGCCTTTATCTTGACCCACAAGTTTTCTCACTTTTTGCCCTTCCGATTCTCTCCCCCATCCCTCTGGGAGGGAATGAACAAGCGACTGGGAAGCGGCTTTCCTGTACCTGCCCTCCAGGCTCAACCCCCCACGGTACCTGTGTCTCCTCAGTGCTGCTGGCAACGGCCACGAGGTGGCACCTGGGCACCGCGCTTGGGCTCGGCCAGCCGTCAGCAGCCGGGGAGCCTGCCCTGCGCCTGCCCGCACCTGCGCGGCGGTGCCCGAGGGCCCCAAGGGCTTGGCCCGCAGCCCTCGGCGGCAGCGCAACTCCCCTCGGCAAGCAGTTTGCACCAAAACATTGACGTGTTTACCTCAGTGCAGCCTATCTACATACCGAAGAAGCACAATACAACTTTATCAAGACCACAACAATCCACAGTAATGCGATTTAGCTATTTACATTCCACAAAACTACTTTTTCTTGGTTGCTCTGATGAGGATATTGTGATTATTAAACCTCATTACCCGAGACTACCTTATACAGTCCTGAGAACACGGGAGCTACCTTCCCTCACTGTTAGCAATATCCCAGGTCTCTGCAGTATCTGAGATCTTGATACTGATCTGGATTTCGGTGTTCTACTATAGAAACCTAGCGTATGTCCAAAAGAACTAAGACTGGGCACATATAAAGCAAAGCTTTTCTTTGAAATTTCTGTGGGCTGTCTTAGTAAAATAAGAGACAGATAGTAATGAAAGAAACATACATCAGTTAAAAACCAGCAACTTATAATGATGAAGTTAACAGAAGAGGGTAAAATTTTTATTGAAAAGAACACAACCCAGGCAATTACTACTGAACAACTGATGCCCTGCAACATCTCTGTCAGAAAACCAACCCAGATATTTGTATTTTTCCCCCCTCGATTTTTTTCTTGATCTTGTATATTTGGCTTTTTTTCTTCCAAGTGTCAAAACGGTATTAATATGAGGCTAAGTAGAACAGAGAGCTAAAGTGTACTGAGAGAAAACTTCGATTTGTGGAAACCTCTCTTTTACAGATTCCTTTCACACATTAGTTTTGTTATTTTTTTCTACACGCTATCTAATTCCTGTCAGTGTAGTCTATGTGACAAACAGTTTACATGCTATGCAGTCCTTCCTGACAGCTCTTTTACTTGTCAGAGTGCTCCAGCTTTAAACACTTACAGAATCATCCACCTCAAATGCCTACTTGGATTGTCATTTCATTTTTATTACACGACTTCAGTCTGGACAAGTGATGCCCAGTACAGCTGCACCCTCCTATGTTGGTTATTCATCTTGAGCATTAAGCCTAATTGCTTGTGAACTAACATTTAAATACATAGCTTAAGAAGAAAAAAAAAATTGCTTTTGGTAAACTAGCTATTTAAAGGGTATCCATATGTGTGTGGTTACTCACTGTAGGAGATCATTAATTTTGCATTAATTATTGACAGAAAGTAACCTTTTTTCCTTCCTTCTTATCCTGCTTATTGTAAATTTAAATGAAAATGTCTAGTTTGGCAGAAATCTGCTGCTTACCAAAAATACTAGAATAAGAACTAAATACAGTATTACAAGGCAGACAGACTACTACTGGGGGCATAGAGTGGTTTAATGTATCAGTTTATAAGAAAACTCAAGTTCAAGAGATCTGCATTTATGTAGGATAAGCTTGACATTCAGTGTTGGTCCTATTTACCAGAAAACTCTCCAAAATGAGATTTTTTGAAAAGGCTTTCCTGCTTTAGTATTATGTCATAATGTTTATGCAACTATGCTGAACCTTCTAGATCATTAATCAGCAAAATCTCAACAGTTGTTGTGTTCAGGGTCTGTGTCCTGCCAAAAGGATCACATGGCAACCAAACCAAGTCATGGCTGTAGGCTTGGTTTTGTTCAAAGCCCCCAAATATTATTGTTTCAGTAACTCTGGGTGGAAGTTAATGAAGTTCTGTTTGCTTCTGGCTTCTAGCTTTTTTTTTTTTTTGGCAGTTTTGGTGCAAGTTCTTAGTAAAAATGACAACTTACAGCATCTTGAAAACCAAACAGCACGAGCTGCACTTGACTGATACCATGGCTGTCAAAGTCTAACTCCAGTTTCAGTTTTGAAAGAGTGCTTGCGATGATTTTTCGATCAGTGGACCGTACAAACTCTCTGAGGCTGGAAACGAGCGTTGTGATATGTTCCCATTTTAGCTTGGGTTCTTCAGCTCCCTGGTAGAAGAGATAGAGAAAGAGAGTTTTGATAGCCATCTTTTGAAATGTATACTCAGAGGGATTTTAGACAATATCAGATGGATTTTCAGAAACTCTGCTGCTATGGTTAAGGGAAAGGTGCAGCTGCAGGTCAGATAATGATAGCAGCATAACTACGGCAGCACAGAGCTCTACCACTGAGCTCCCTGGTAACGCAGATTACTTGACGAGCAAGTAGCCAACTTCATTTTCTATCAGTTGCTGAAGTATATGTGCACACTACAGTCTGTATGTCTCCTTGTATAGGAGTAAAAAGATATGAATAAATATTCTGTGCACTGAATGCTACAGATTACTCTTAATTGCAAACCAACCTGTACTTTGCAGTGCCTGTAATTTCAGAGTGCCTCTGAGAAACAACATGCAAAGTCCCACAGTAGTATTTAAAAGAAGGTATTAGTCAAAGTTACACAGAAGGCTCAGAAAGAGACTAGTTATTTCCTACATAATTTCCCTCGATATGGAACTTCTACACTTACCTATTCTTAGAGCAGGTCTACACATCTCTCACCTTTCTATTATGAATATTCAGATGCCTGTTTTTAAAAGCTTTTGTGTTTTTACATGAGCTACCAAAGTAGCAAAAAGCTCAAAAGCATTCATCAGAATAACCAGCATAAGTAACTAGAACGCAGAGAACTGTATTTACTCTCTAAAGCAAAATTATGCCAACTGAATACAAATTTCAATTCCAAAACTTAAAGTTAAGCTAGAGATAGAAAAACATACTAGTTGTTCAACATGAAATATTAGACACTTATTCTGAAGGAAGTTAAGTAATTATTTATATAGACTAAAGATATTTAACATTGATTTCTGTAACAGAAGGACATACGGTGTTTGGTTCTGTTGTATTTGCCAGTTTTAGGCCATGAATGTTACAGCTGGCCAGACATCAAGAACTGTTTGCCAATAACATTGGGGTTTTAACTACAGTTAATTAAATCTGATCAGGATGAAACAAAGACAATTTGATTATTTGAGAGAAACTAAAAAAAAAAAGAAAGAAAAGAAAAGAAAGCTCTAGAGCGGTCAAACACTACACTAAAGCACCCATCTCTGAGATAAAAGATCCTAGCTTCTGATCCTGATACGCTTGGATTTGGAGAATTTACCTGATGGTTAACTATACTGAAGTGGATCCCTCACTCTGTCCTGCAGTAGCTGATCTCCTTTTTGCGTAAATAATTAAAAAGCCAGTAAAGCAGACAGGTGGACACAGCACACTGTCCATCAAGGCATGCCTGGGACAGGGCAACCAGTATGGCTCCCTAATAAGGAACAGTGACCTATTTTGGGAGGGTCATTCTCCTCCCCTAGCCCCCACACTTAATGACTTTGTTGAAATTGTTCTTATGGAAAGTTTTCATGAAAGGAAAAGCACTATCAAAGCCTAAATCCTGATGAGGCCTAACAAGCAAGCCAAGCTTCCATCTATTGGTAACTTTTTGCATTTAAGCAGGCTATAACAAGAAGCCAACTCAACTTGCCCTTAACTGGAGTTACCACCACTTCCAGGTGGTTTGATAAGTTTCCTACTCTTTGACCAGGGTCCCTCTCTCAAGGGAGAAAATGGTGTTCAGGAGTCAGAGTTCTGCATCCTATTGAAGGGCAGATAGCCCCACGCACGTGTGCTTTGAACTCTTTGGCTCTACAGCTCCGTGTCTCTGCTCCTATCTTGGGCTGCTCCAGCCCCAGCCAAAGAAAGCATGAAACACCAAGCACCCTCTCTGGATCTTGTGATTGAGTTTCAGCCTCTCACAATCACTGATTATTCCTTTCATACACATGCGAACAACTGTGCCTGTTATAGCAACACTCTAGCAAAGCACAGATCACAGGCATCTCTCTTGCTGCCTGCTATTTTAACACTTTCTGCAGTTACCAGGACAACTGTGTGTTCTCCCCTACCCCCCACCAAGAGTTAGAAGCTCTTTTTATTGGTATGGCAGCAGTTTCCAATTACATTAAACTGTAGTACCTGCATAAGAATCATATTGGTTTGCATCAGTTTCTAAACAGTATTATCTTCAGAAGATGAGTTGTCACATTTTATACAAATATGTTTTAGACCAGCAATACTTAACCTTGAAAATGAAGTGAGGCAATTAACTACTAATGCACACATTACAAACAAGAACAAAAAAAATCATGTCATCCAATTACGGTGTTGCAACATTTAGCAGTGTGGTCATGACCTCTAATTTATTCAGTGTCATCCTGAACTCATACATCATCATGAATCATCCCCACAAAGGTGTGCCAAAAGGTCATTCTGCAATTATTTTGTTGTTTGCTGTAGCTCCCACTGTTACTCCATCTTCCCTCCCCTCCATATGTGCTTCCCAGCTGCTGTTAGGAATAGCTGCAGTTTATTTTCTCCCTAGCCCCCTCTTTCCCCTTTTATGGCTGTTGGCTAGAAGGCAACAGTGCACAAGTCAGCCCCATTTTTTCTACGCAATAACCTAACATAAGGGCAGAGCAGGCCAAATGACCTAAACCTCCCTCTATCAAACCAGTCAGGCAGAAGACAGAACTCTAAAAAAGGGGGCACGGTAATCACCTCCTGGGGATGATATATCTTGCATAAGTTGACTCGACAGCCTCGGTTAGTCACATTTGAAAATCACTGGCGAAATACAGTATCATGACAACATGTTTTTCTGTTGTCTGGTCAGCACTAATATCAATGTATACATATAGTATTTACAAACAACACAAAAGGCATAGGCAGTGCACCATAAACAATTTTAAAGCCTATTTTAAATAGCCCCAATAAAACAATAAACCTTGAAAGCTTACATAGTGTATGCTTTCTAGTTTAATCAAACTTTATTTTTTAATTGCTTTACTATGTGTAATGTTAAAAGTTCCAGGTAATTGCAGATAAGTTTTCAAATTCCATCAAATTTTTGCTGCCTTCTCAAATTACTTTACCTGAGCCAAAGCTTCCATCAAGTTCCTCACCACCTTCTCTTGGTCCTCAGTTAATATCCTGTGAAGCGTGGCTCTCCTTTCACTATCCTTCTTCAGCATGAAAAACCCAGAATCCTTCTCTTCGGGTGAAGGAGGTGCACTGTGATCCTCAAAATTTTCATCTGGGATGCTGAATGAAAGACAGTCAGCAAGAAGAAGCTTTATAAAAACCACCCCAATGCACACATTCCTAATCTACTGCATAACATAAATGCCAGATAGCTCTTTACCTCAGAAAAAGGGACCGAATTCCCTTCCCATCTTTTTCTCCACAGGATTTCGCTCTTGTTTTGAAAGAGAATGGATCGATTTTTAATTCTGTATCAGGTGAGACAGAACCATATTCACTGCTGCTACTTGTATCTTCCACCAGAACAGGGACAGGTAAGGATATACTCCGAAGATACTCTATTCATATAGGAATATTCAGAAATTAGAATTTCATAGTGCCATCACAGTTCTGAAGTGAAAGGTTATTCTTTCAGAGGAAAGAGACTGTAGTCTTCCCCCACACCAATACAAAATAGTAAAAACAAAATTGACAAAACACTCCTAAAGCTTACTCTTCTGGAATAGGATTATCTTTCAGTTACATTTTTGTTCAAAAGCTTCCTGAGATATGGAAATCTTTGCAAGTTCACTTACAGAACTTCACTGCAGTGAACATGCATATCCTATCAGAAGCATGCACTTGCAGCAGTAAGAAAATGTTTCCACAGGGTAAGTCATCCAAGCACCTTCCAAAATCTTAATTTTATGTGTGTATATAAATATATTTAAGTATACAATACATATATTTATATATGCTATAACACATGTAAGTTACATTTCTTTATCAGGTTATTTTGTAGAAGTTTAATTAGTTCATAGTCTAATTAATAATAAACATGCATGTTAAGCCAGAACTTTTGTTTTTAAATCCAGAGCTCGCATTACTGCTGCAAGAAACTAGTCATACCTATTTCACATGTGCACATTTCAAAATGTACTTTGACAGCAACTCAGCATGAAGGCAACTATGTGTTTGTTCACCCCCCCTCCCTTTTCACTAGTTCACTTCTTGAAAGAGATGAGTATCCTGTACCCAGGCCTGAGAAGGGGTCTCAAATGCATTCTGCTTTCTTCAAGTATAGAATTTAGCCTAATAAAAATCTATGTTATCTTTCTCTACAAACCTTGGCTCTATTGCTACTAGAAATCAGCCATTTGGTTTCCTGTTCAGATTTCCACTAAATGGTCCTATAACAACGCAGCTCTTCAAGCCTGTATTACCCACCTGCCTAGACATTTAAGACATGGTCTGATAGGATTACAAACAGTAATTAAAATTTGCACAATGAATAAGAGGTTCCTAACAGAGAAAGGTCACTTATTTTCATTATTGTGCTCAATTCTCTTTGCAACATTTTAGTGTGACAAATTATATCAGAATAAGTGATAACCACAGTATTCACACAGTAGTAATGTTTTGAAGTATGTTAAAACTCACCATTTGTGTTAGCTGAAAGAACTGTGGGAGAAAAGCAAAGAAAAAAGTTAAATGTGTGGACGTTAACTGAGAAAATAAGCAGTCTAAAGGATAACTCTCTTCCCCTTTTTGTGGGCTATCTGGACTCTCTTGTCTGCAATCTCTAAAAATGTAATTTATTGCAATTTAAAGTTAGTTTTAATCTGGGAGGTGTGGAAACCACGTTAAAAGCGATCATCCAACACCATCTCCTCTACCTAGTATTTTTATTTCTTTTAGGTATCATGCTAAAAATATACACAGAAGATATTTTCATAGGTATATATGCACATGCATAGAATATGTTATTCATACTCGCAAAACTCCTTTTATTACTTTCCATAATTTAGAATACTACAGGAAATGAGTACGTGAAACAAAAATAATGGAGCACACGCATATTTGCTATGGGACAAAGATTATTTTGCTCACGTAGAAAACTCCCCTGAGGCTCAATCGCATGGTGTAACCTTACACAAAATGTACTCTATGCAAACATTCTTTGAATGAAAGCACATGCAAATTAAAAAACCAAACCCCAAACAAACAAAAACCACAAAAGCTGCACAAAGCCATAAATAGACTTTTAGAAACCTTATTAAAAATATTTACATAAATCATCTCTGTGACAACATAACAGAATTCTGCTACAACAGTGGAGCAAGCTGCTGGAACAGGAGGTTACAACCGAACATTCACCAGGGATGGAGATCTGCCGTGTTCATCTTAAAGACTAAATTGGCAGTTTCAGGAAACAGTATCATCACGAGAAAAATTCCAGATTGAGTTTAGCAACACTTACCTGACAGCTTTGATGGGGACTTTCTTTTTTTGCTTGAAACCTTCAAGAATTCATCTATAAGTAGGTCATGAGCAAAAGCTCGTTTATCAGGATCTGGTTCAAAGCAACGCAATATGAAAGCCTTGGCTTCTGCAGACATGGATTCAGGAATCTCTGGGTGTATTTTAAACATTCCCACCTGAGACAAATGAAGAGAGAAACACTAAATAGCATAAAAAAAGTATTTAGATAGTAAAAGTGGCATATTGCTCTCAGGTTTGGATATTATCTTTCTGAAACTATTTTATTAATTGAGAGAGGAAAAACACCACCCGATTACAAACTGTATAAACAATTATATTAAACCCCCCCTCACACAATTGCAACTAGAGGCTCTCGCAAAGCAGAAAACTGCTTTTCTCAGTTTGTTGGTTGTTGTGGTTTTTTTTAAACACCCAGGCTCCTGAATAGCTGCTATTGCTCCATTACTCTCTTAAAAACTACACAACACTCCCACTCAGCTGAATCAGCTCATTCTTCTGAACATCCTCACTAACCATGCATTTCCTTTATCTTCTTTTCCTGCAATCTCTAATTCTAGCTTCTCCAAAACAGTCATAGATTTCTTATGTTTACAAATACCAGTCTGAGTTGTATAAGGAAGATGTCTGACCTTAAACATAGCTGCTTGTGGTTCTCCCAGTTCATAAAATGGGGGCTTCCCTGTAGCCATCTCAATGATCGTGCATCCCAAAGACCAGATGTCTGCAGCCTTCCCATAGCCACGTGGCCCTTTGTCTATGATTTCTGGTGCCATATACTGAAGGGTACCTGTTGAAAACATACTTATGTTTTCACTTAGGTGCACTAGTGATGCAAATAGATAGCTAAAGGACAAGAGGAACAAAATCACTGAGGAGTGAGCAATATCGGGAGAGTTAAAAAAACCCAACAAACTATTATTCAAAATTCAAAAATTTCCACATGCAATCTACTTCAAAGTCAAAACACTATTCAAAATATTAGTTGTGCTAAAAGCACCTGATATCACTTACTGATCTGACAATATTACTCTTCAAAGTCAGTGACAATTATTAAGAGGTTTCAATGAGCTTTGGAGCAGACATAATTTTCATTTACTGGATTATAGATTAAGATTAAAATAAGGAAGATCACTCTGAATTGCATCCAGAGAGGAAAAGGAAGTGAAACCTGAAATCTGAACCTAGAACAGCAGGTGATATGAACACTTTTTCTGAAGAGCCTGACGCATAAGTCTGCATTCTGTTCCATTTAGAGCAGAAATGGAAGAGCCGAGGATGGAATTAAAATAAGTCACTTCTCATTCTGCATAATTATTTAATGCAGTGCCACTGCATGATTTAACATCCAAACCAAATTAACAAGCAGAATAAGGATCAAGTTAATGACAGGCTGTGTAAAAGTTAGCCTTCAATCAGCAAGACGAAAAAGCCGTGCGCATAGAAGAGGCAGATTCAAATACAACATAGGAAAGACACACCTCTTCTGTTGTAGAGGACTTTCATGTCTCAAGTGGAACTTACAAACCAGCATTGCTTAAGATTAGGTATACAAAAAGTTAGTCTTGCAGCAACCTGTTCTATTGATTTGAAGTCAACGAAAGTTCAGCAACTCTGGATTCTGACCCTACATGCACAGTTGGAGCGAGGAAAGAGAGTCTCCTCTGGGTACATACCAGTGAAAGTTTCAGTACATGGGTTGATTCCTGCAAGTCTCTTTGAAGTTCCAAAGTCCGAAATCTTTAACACTCCACTGTACGTGTTGATAAGCACGTTATCACCCTGAGGAACAGAACATTCAGAGCGATTATTTTTCTCTGCTGACTCTTCATCTAAGACTTCTTGCATAGCCTGTTTCTACAATGCACTCTTTAGTAAGTAACAATTGCTTCCTAAGGCTCTTAAGAGGGGAGATGAAAAAGGAATCAATAGTGTTCCTGCCTTACGTAATCCCATTATCAGAAACTCTATCTCAAAGTGAACTTCCCCTACTACAGGAATTCAGTTACAGAATACAGAGAGAGGGGGAAAAGGCTGCCTTTTTTTTCTCTTTTTTTTTTTAAAGGGAACTTTTTAATCTGCAATCTCCTTGGAAAAGAACCCGCTAATATCCCATCCACAATCATCTTCACTTCTAATAAGCTTTTATGAAAGTTTGATCATGTCATTGATAACAGGAATAAAAATATCCACTTTAAAAAAATAGCCCCATCTTAAGTGGCTATATGTCAATTCTTCTAAAATAAAAACCCAACATATTTTGTTGGTGCAAATTCAAATTAACAATGGTTCACTTATCTAACCCACAGTTCAGAATAGCAGAGGTGGCATGTAGCAATGAAGAACTTTTGGAAAAAATTTTAAAATTACAGGACAAATAAATAGTTATGCAGTTACATAACACTACTATCAGGCTTAATTCTCTGCAAATTCTTACCTTTATGTCTCGATGCACTATTTGATTATCATGGAGGTATTTTAATCCTTCTAGAATCTGCTTTGTGTAAAAGCCAATTGTCTGCTCATTATTTTTTAATGGTCCCCATTTTGATCGTAGAAGAGCAGAAAGGCTGCCTACAATTTGGGAGAGCAAAAAAGTGAGAGTAAAAATCTAATTAAATTCTGCCTTCTCCCCCAAAGGAAAAAAAAAAGTAACAACGAACATCAATCCCAAACCAAGTGTAAGCACCTCTTCTATAACCAAAGACCTCTCCAGGAGAATGCTAACTTGCATCATCGCTCGCCTGAGTAATTAAAAGGCGAGTCTCAGTATCTCCTCTGGCCTCAGCTGCAGCAGAGGAGCATGAGCCTCCTCAAGCAGGCAGGTCAGAACGCATTTAAATCAATGTGCTCATCTCTCTCCTATGCCTGAAGTTTCCCCAGAGGAATGCTATGAAAGAGTGAAAAAGGGTTGGTCTTGGTGCACACACCAACTCCACAGTTTCTCGAAAAGCTAAGCTAAGCTCAGGAAGTGGGGTTTTTGTTGTGTCTGGCTGCTGTGAGTTCTTGGGTCTCAAATAGAAGCAACAATCAATCAATCACCATTCTCTTGTGTTAGGTACCTGAGGATTGCTCAGCCACCTGAGACTAGCTACAGTCTTTCTAGTAGGATAACCACAGATCATCTCTGATCTGTAGGTAAAAGGAGCTCTCCTGCCACAGCAATGAGCTGAGCTGTATCTGTAGCACATCCTATCCACATACTGAATGAGAGGACTCAAGCACTTTGAAGACTAAGACTTCCCACTAATTTAGGAAAGAGATACTAGAGAATATTACATTTGCATGCAATGTATCTTGTTGCAGTGCTACAGGTTTTATACTTTTAAGAGGTTAAAAAATAAACAAACCAACCAACATCCAAACCAGTCTCTCCCACAACTTACCGCCTGGCACCTGTTCCATGAATATCTTAATGAAGCCATTCTCACTAAGAGAACCTAAATACTGGACAATGTTCTTATGTTTGAGATGCTTATGCAAAGCTATTTCTTCATGCAAAGGTTGGGAGTATCTGAAAGAAGCGAAGCAGTTTATTCAATATTGACCTCTGGGAAAAAAGTCTTGCCTTTACTGTAGTAGCTGAAGTTCTATTTTAGGTCCCATGAAACATGTTTACACTGAAAATGAATGTGTGTTAGATGCATTTAACAACAGTGGGTGTGACTACCACATACTAAAAATTATGTAATCATATATAAATACACATAACATATATAAAATATATATAATACTGTGTATACATACACATAAAAATGTTATAAATGTACACAGATAGACTGAACAAAATAAAATTTGTGGAAAAAGAACTCCTCTCCAGCCTAACTGAAAGAGAATCAACAGGTGGGCAAGCGGTTGGATTCAGACTAGTGCCAAAGTGAACTAGTAAACCAGAAAGTTAGTGTATAATTAAAGTCACCTCAATAATGAAAACAAATGATCATTTAAATTTCAATTAATTAAAGTAGAAGTCTTATCTGAAAACAAGAGTAGATAGCTATGAGAGTAAGAAAACAGGAATCATTTCATTGGGAGATATTCAGAAGAACTGATCAAAACAATTTCATCAAATATAATTTAGTCCAAGGTAAAATATTTTTCAGAGATGTAAGCTTTTCAGCAGTCTTTTTTGCCAAGAAGGTTTCTGGAGTCCAGATCCTTCCCTAGTATGGAACAGTACCAGAGCTCAGCAGCTGATGTGCTTCCTGGGCCAGCCCTAACACTCTTCTTCCAACCATGGGTGAGTCGCACACATCCTGGTAGGTCAGCTCCAGATTCTGTGTTTTATCTGTCTGGCAAAATGCTGAGAGGCTGGTGGCTATTTTCACTCAAACACTAAAATCTGCAGTCAGACTTCAGGGTAGCTGGAATAGATGAAGGACACAGACCTCCCTCCATCAATCCAGATGCAAGAAGGAGCTGCAGAATCTTGAGCAAATGGAAGACATATTCAGATGCTTATACTGAGGGAGCAATAAATATAACTGCAAACTCAACCTTGCAGCTACTGGCCACCAGAAGGAATAGTTTTACCGCCACCTTCACCAGGTTGCTCTCGGCATAGACTCTGCACCAGCACTGGTACATTCTCATCCCCTAACAAACTGGCAGAAAACTTTTGCTTTATTTCTTTGGAGGAGGGGTAGCGTCCCGCTGCCTCAAGCCCAGGGTTAGTTCTCCCTGGAGCCAGCAGAGTGCCAGTGCCAGGAATGCAATCAAAGCACAAATGCAATTGAAGTTGTTAGGGGAAAAGTGCCTGTGAGCTCCACTCCCTTCTGGGGCAGTTAGTTATCACCTCACCCTAACAGTGGCATCAAGCTACAAGTGGAGGCTGAACTCTTTAAAAACTGGAGGGAAAAGAAAAAAGAAAAAAAGAGTGGGCATCTGGAAAGCCCTCTGGAATATGACTGTTGCAGAAAGCAAGGCAAGTATATGGTTAACGAAAAACGTGATTGTGCAACCCCGAGTCTATTTACTAAAGACTAATTTGAGTTTTGGCTTGCCTCCTCTTCACACATGACTATAAAGATTCTGACTACACCGTTAGTCATTCAGACATGCAAAATCATCAGAGATTATAGTCCTGAGTTCTACTAATGGGATATTCATTCAGAGCAGCAACAGCAAGACCATTATAATTCTTCCCCCTGCACTTTTAAACTGCAGAGTTAATTGAGTCTTGAGCAACTAAAATAACTTAGCAAATAAAATAAAGCCATAAGACAATTCTCCTGCAGGATGAAGCATTTGTTACTTTAGAATGTAGTCGCATTAGGAGACTTTAAATGACATGAAGAAAGAAAAATTCTAAATCCTAAAAAAGCTCGATCTTACTATCTACCCAACATGATTTTAATTTAACTTGGAAAGTTGATATGGCCACAGGTACTATTTTGTAGTACTGAGGGCAAGAGCATTGCAGGATGTTTCCTTTTCTTTCAGACTATGACTCTGTAGTCTAACATTTCCTAACGATTAAGTAAATTAGGCAGTAGCTTATATATAACATATAGCAGTATTGAAGACACACTGGTTGCATAGAAATCATTGCATTTCTGGCCATGCTCTGACTCAGAACTTAATTTTTTCTTATGAATCCAAAAGATGGTAATTTTTACTTTGAAAATGGTAAGAATTAACTTCAGAGATTAATATTTTTCTTTCTATAGATTTCTTTTCAAAGTGCTAAAAGATCAGGTTATAAGTAATTATAAATGAATTAATATTTTTTTCTTACTTTGCCATTAAAAGAGTAACACTTGAAATTTGTCCTGAAAGTCTGTAAATATTTTTGAAAGTCTAGATGAAAGACTAACAGCTTCTTAATAATCTCTTTTCCACTATGCTTTACACATTGAATGTGAAAATCTTCCATTGAATTTTGGTTTTTTAAATGTTTATCGGAGAAGAAAAATCTGGAAATTTTTTTTTTCCTTTAATTACTGCTCTATTCAGGCTATCTTTCTATTAACCACAGTTGTTACGAACAACAAAATTCTTAGCACGTACAAAACTTGCAACTTTATTTTGAGTCAAGAGATTGTTTTATGTAATGAGGTCATACTTTCTGAGAAATTGTTAACACACCTTGAAGTTAAATTTACAGTAACAATGAAGAGGATGGAAGGATTCCCCTTTCCATAATCTCAGTTCTAGTATCTTTAAAATATTATGAATATGGAAAAATTATTAGACCACACACACATTCATATTGAACAGCCAATATACACACAGATTCAAAAAGATTTAGAAGGATTCATGTTTTAAATGTCAAGGAAAAGAACAACTGAAGTGAGGGGAGAATAACAGAAGGAAGGCCCACAAGAGAGACCCATGAAAAAGAAACTGAGCTAGGACACCAGGTGGCCTTACTGACCTTCTGTAAATTACACAAAGAAAACTTTTTATAAGAGTTATCACACAGTGTCCTGTCAACATCTAGGCTCCAATACAATTTAAATAACAGTATTTGATGCTAGATCGGTTGTAGAGAATAATGCTCTTTCTCTGTGGTTTTACCCCCAGGGACATACATTCTAGAGAAAAGTGAGAAGAGTAACAGCCACTGTGCTGGGTTAGAATAGCCTTGTCTAGCTACTGTTTTGAATACCAGCACTCTCTAAGGCAACTGCTGCGTAGGGACAGGTAAAACCAGCTTCCTTCCCGATATTAGTTGTAGATTGAACACTGCACAAACAAGGATACAGTTATTTCCTCCTACAGAGGAAATGCAGTATGCCAAGATACGGGAATTCCTGCTGAAGGACAAGCTATCATAGTAGTAAACCAAAAAAGCCAAATGAGCAAAAGACAAGAAACTTGGAAATACATATTCCATTCCCGACTGAAACGATGGACAAACATTCACCAGTTGGTACACTCGGTATTTTACCTCCATTCATTTATGTGATCCCTCCTGCCACCAAGCAGTGTTCTGTCTTTATCAGAAGAGCTTCCTTCATAAAAATGATTTATTGGGATTATTCCATCCATTGGAAAAAGAGGGATTTATCTTTCTGTTACCAACCATGGCAATTACTATTTCCTACTTTCCACAGCTTTCCTGAACATAAGCCTGAGTTACAGTCTTTGATAATATTTGATAGTCTGAGAGGCACTTTCAAGATTTAGGCATTCAAGTCACCTGTTAAGCAGCAGCTTGTACAACACTTCACTACAAAAACCAAAGGCTAATGTAGAAATTAGGAATAAGAATTACTTGGCAATTTAATACAGTCAGTTTCTTTTCAAAAAATCTTTAGACTTGCTATCACTTTATCACAATATTTGTGGAAATCTATGTGTTCAATATAGGATACACTGCAAGCCTCCAGATATACAAGTACAAAGGACATCAAGTGTCTGATCTTTACATGGCAACCTTTATAAATGAGAGGAGGCAAGACATATATAAAGAGACACTACATTAAAAAAAAATGGACAAAAAAAAGCATTCCACAGGATTTATTCTAATGTTAAGGGGCTTCATAATAAATGATGCACAAACAGGAAAGGAAAATGTCTTTATCAACAATTCAGGCTCAGAATTTTAAAGGACTCTGCAAATCATGAATTTCAATAGCTCTTTCATGAGGACACGTAGATAGGGCTTATCACTAGGTGTTTGAGTGAGATTCTGTACTTCAGCAATATTTCTTTTGGAAAGAAGAAGTATTATAAACTACTAGTACCAAACCCAGTCAACATCTAAATTCTCAGTTGCAATCATAATCTAGTCTACAACTTGGAAACGTCTAGTTACAAAGACAGGGAACACCACTACATACCACAGACAAGTAATTTACTGGCTGCTCTGTAGAAGAGGTACTCCTTGATCAGCAAACTGGTTGATCACGTTACTGATGAAATTATGTAATGCACAAAATTTGGAATCAGCCACAGTTACTATACCTGCTGTCTCTCTCGGGGATTTCTTTAATAGCAATTCTGACTTGATTGCTCAAATCTCGTCCTGCATATACAATGCCATAAGTTCCTTTCCCCAGAATGACTCGTTCACCATTTTCATCATATTCGTAATCATACTGCAAAGCAAACAACAACATGAAATGAAACAGAGGCATAAGATTTATTCTATCTGACACTGTGCTCATAACTCAGGCATACAGGGCGCTAGTTGCTTTCTGCAGACTATGGAGAAGCAAAGAAAAGCACTTCAAGATGACAATTTGGATACAGTGCAGACATGCCTATATTTCTGCACTGACTGTACAGGAAGCACAGGCTTCCAAGGTAGTCATTTCAGGTAAGCACATAAAGCTAAGCTAGCCTTTATCTGTTCCGTGCAGTTACAATTTTATGTCTTATTCAACAGCATCTGCAATTCTGCTGGCAGGTGCTGTAAAAACAAGAGAAGACAACAGAGGGCAGTCTGTGCCAAACGGAGAACTTTGGCTCCCACACAGACAGCGAAAGCAAGGCAGGATGCACTTAATTTGTTTCAGATGCTCTCCTGACCTGACCACATCTTCCATAAACAGCACGACCTCAATTTTGCCAGTGCCAGGTCAGCCAGCAGAGTGTGCCGATGGAGGTTAGTCAGGATTGCAGTGTATTAAGCTTGGTTTTGGCTGAATTTGAATTTCAAAGAGTTTAAGGCCAGTCCAGAAACAGTCGTTAGATAATCTGATCTGTCCTCTTGTGTAACACAGACATGTAATTTCACACGGTCACTCCCATGTTAAGCCCAGTAGCTCACGCCTAGATAAAACATTTTTTCTTTTCCTCCAAATAAAGACTGCTATCTTTTTTAATAAAAGAGAGAATCCACTACTTCTTTGAGTACTTTGTTTCAACAATTAATTACTCTCATGGTGAAGTCATACATCTTAATTCAAATTACTTTGGTGCCACTGTATTTCAGTTCAATTTACTTCAATAGATTAAAGAGACCATTAGTGCATAGTAATTTTCCCTGTAAAAATACTTACAAGTAACCCACCGCTTTTCTTTTTGCCAAAATAAACAAATTAGGCAGCCTAAGGTTCTCATTATAGGGTATTTTTCTATCTCACAAGTCACTCCAGTGGTTTCTGTTTGTCCCATCTCCAATTTCAGATGTATTATAAAATGTCAACATCAAAACTGGGACAGAGGGCTGTATTCATTACCCAGTACTGACTCTTTCAGTTAGTTCTGGATATCTCTAGAGCTTCGGGACACCAGATTTTCACGTGATAGCACATGGGCTTAGATATTCTATCCTGTTCCCTGCCGCCTAAAAGAAAGCCTGCACACCTTAAGTACTGCATTGCACTCAGTGGCCCTGTACTCACTTTTCAACTGTGTGTATATTCAAATAGAAACCCAAAGTGAGAATACAGTGCGTAGCGGCATGCCCAGGCAAGCTGTAACTTAGCTAACGGGTGGCAGCAGAAGTAGGGCATCCTGAGCTTCAGTGTGAGTTAGTAGGCTAAGGGTATAAACAGACTCCCAGCAGCACCAACATCACCGTCACCATCCAGTTTGAGTTTGCTGTTCACTGCTGTGCTTGCCTACAGATAGCAACTAGCAAGGACAAGCCTTCCCCTACTACAATTACACCCTTAATTGTTGTGCAGACGATCTGCCAATCATGTAAGCATACATGATTCCAGTGATGCATGAAACAGACAACAAACAGTCTTTAAAATTTAAACAGATGCTAATTCTGCCTGACTACAATTACACTCTGGAGGTAACTGTTACAAGAATCACTTTGTCATAAGCACAACTGGAGAATTCCAGAATTGAGTACCTTCTCAAGTGAGCATGCTAACTGAAATACGAGAGATGTAGCTACGCTGGTTACAAGAACTACATGGGGATTATTAACAAGAATCATTAATTTATAAGCAGAAGAAGATAAATTTTTTTAAACAATAACTTGTCTAACTTCTTCCAGAGAAGGGATGAGCAATTTATTCCCATCAATGAAATGCTACACTAGAAGCCCAAAATTCTTAGTATGCTGGGGGGGGAAGGAAAAAAAAAAAAAAAAAGCAGAAGTACCTCTAGAGAGTCTCCTTCACATTCCCCTTCCTCTGTAGTCTTCCCTATTTCTTCAGTAATACTGTTCACCATGTCAAAAAACCTGTTAAAAGGGAAAAAAAAAAGAAAAGAAAATACACTCTTGAGACAGTATGGGGACAACGAGAATGCTTCTCTCTGAAGTAATGAAAGAACCAAAAGAGGACTTAAGTATAGTAAATATAAACTCAGTATAACTTTTTTGTTGGCAAAAAGAAAAGATACATTTTTGTTTACATGGAGAATTAACACTCAACAGTCAAAATCTGCAGTTTTCCTACTTCTTTTATGTATTCCTTTTATATGTGCAAGGCAGACATGACATCAGAAATTATTAATGGAATTCATATTTCAAAATCTATGTATCAGGTGAAATTCTCATCCTATACCACTGTTTCTTTATGTCCAATGAAAGCACTGAATCGTCACGAGAAGTGCCTAGAACTCCTGCCTACATCTGGAGGAATTTCTGTAGTGCGGAAAGGCTAGCTTCAAGTTTTTGCTTGAATGAAAAGGGGGTCTATTTTACAACTTCCTATTTAAAAAAATGTACTATTACATATGACTTCTACCCCTTTGAAAGAATGCAAGTAAAAATACCGTGTCATGTTAAGGTATTGCTTAGTGCTCAGATACGAAGGGGAATGAACATGGTAAAAGAACCTATGTGAGCTAGAATGGATGAGAGGACAAGCTAGGGATTGGGCTGGGAAGTGGTCACAGCCATTAATATGGAATACCACTGTCATTTTTGGTAAAGTTGCAGCCTTTTTTAGCACAAAAAGAAATGAAGTTTCCTCTGCGAATGCCTTTTGGATCAATTCAAGACCGCAGCCCTCAAGCTTATGGAGCAGAAACACAGTTTAGAGAATCTGAGGCACCCCTAATTTTGTGCAACAAACCATTATCAAGTTTCCTGTAGGGATATTGGTACAATCTTATTTCTATAAACATGATGGTAATGAATAGGAAATCCAGTGTGCTTCTTTGTAATTGTAAATAAAATTTTAGTTACAGTAAAAGAGAAATCTCGACCAGACCTTGTTGTTATCCCAGATGTTCCCGCTTCAGAAAGTCCATTTTAAGTTTAGGGTACTTTGTTGGATTGGGGCAACAATCACTTGTAGTAAGCCTTAATATGACAAGTATTAGAAAAATAATCCCACAAAATGTGTAAAAAAAATAATTAAATTTGTAATCATATTTGTTTCCGATGTTTGTCTGAGCTTGCACTTTGACCTTTCAAACCTCATACATCTTCAGAGTACTGTAGTACTAAGCTTTCGCACGAAAGATGGTGATCACTGAAGATGCTCAGATAACTTTCACCATAGTTCTGAAACAGTCAGGCCCTGCTATGCATGCAGACACCATCTACCTCGTCACAGGCCACCTTTTTTTCTGAAACAACAACAGTGACACACCTTCTGCAATGAAGTTCTGTGCAGAAATAGATCTGAAAGTCATCTGAGTTGTGCAGCACGTATAGGAAACAGCACCGTTCTTCAAACTTCGAAATGCTGAAAGAACAGCCAAGCGGAACATGTTATTGGAAGGATGCACTTGGACTTGTAGCAGCTGTCAAACCATACAGACCAACCCATTTAATATGGGAAAGGACCAGATTAAATCTAAGCAGCCACAGATTTTCCTTATTGTAAAATTACAGTTCTGTATCCTCCAAAGTTCACATTTTGCCATTTGCTCTCATTCAGCTTGCCCCCCCCAGTCCACACATTGCCCAAAAAAGAGTAGGAGCAAAGAAGTTAATAGGATTATTTCGATTGACCTGAGTCATTTTTGTCTTCGGTGCATTTAGGTAAGGCCCTTAATTTCCACTCCTGCAGCCAGGATGAAACATCCTTTCAGGATCACATTAGAAAGCTAGACTTTGAACTCGAATCATGAGTTCCTCCTGCTTTAGAAATCAGCCACAGCTCAATCCTGAACACAAAAATTTCTGATCGGTTCCTTATGAATTGGTACATTAATAGTATGTTGGAAAAATATTTTAAAATTAAGTCAGCATCAAAAAATAAGGTGAATGATTTTACCACCCTTGCCCACCCACGCCTTTCCTCAGTTTTGGTTTTATCTGCTTTAACAGGCGAACAAAGATAATGAAGAACCATGTATGCCATTTTCTTATGGATGCATGGATGTCTCAGCAGAAGAGGTGCAAACTCTGGTACAGTTGTAAGTTTTCTACCCCAAGTAGGCTGCAGCTCTTGCCAATATATTCATTCACCAGAACGGTTTTATATGCATGTCATTACTGTCCTCCTTATAGGAAATATTAAACATTATTTGAAATAGCTCTTTCTGTAACTTTGTCACATGCTAAGTGCCAGGTATCAAGCTGATGAAGTATAATTGATTGTTACTATATTAAAAAAAAAAAAAAAAAGATGGCTAGCAGTGTTACAAGGGAATATAATACAGTATTTGAGAAACAAGATGAATTAAATCTCCTTACCAACATTCTTAAGATACTGGACAAATTCCACAATCCTAGTGAAATCAATCTATTTTAGCTGGATCAAGATGGTCATCATGTTTTTAATTAATTTACAGCACAATAAAGTAGAATTGTGTTCTATATTGTGCCAAAGGATTGATGATTTGATTCATGTAACAGTTTTTCTTTAAATATCAGGAAATACTTGTAATTGTCAACCTTCAATGGGTATCTAAGGCTGTCTGATTCTTGCTTCCTTTTAGGATTCCTCTATTGTAGAGCCCTGTGACTTTTGATAAACGCCTCTTTAGACAAGCTGGGGGGGCCAGCCTTTCATAAAGCTACTGATGAGCAGAGTGAGCTTCATTATAAGAATATTTGTCTTTGGGTGTGGTGACTCATTTATTTTTACGTTAGGAAAAATTCATAAGTGCTAAGTAATATACACATCTGGGAAGACAGTCACTGTCCCCAGTTTATAATCTAACTTTTAATTCAAACTCTCCAGATATGGAGTAACTGATATTAACAGAATTACTTATTCATTTCAAGTTCCATATGAGTTTAAACATTTTACTGAGTAAATTGTCAGTTTAAACCTGACGTGCAACACAGCAGTGAATGAAAGGATAAGAATGCGGAGTGTACACAGAGGGCAGGCGAATTCATAAATATTTAAGGCCTTTAAGTGAGTGTTTACATTGCTAATATGTTGCTTTCCTCTGTGAAAAAAAAAGTCCTTAAAATGAAAAAAAGACGACTAAAAAGTACCAAGTTATAAAAAGAGACAGGATAATTTGCTCAGGAAATGCCTCATTCTGACAGGTCCCGAGCACACGTAATACCCTCTGACTTCTACCACAGCAGAACTGGGGCTGAATTAGCGAAACTCTGAAGACAAACAGGGAAGCGTGATGTAGCGTGGCCTCGTGCCCGGGTTGTGTGCCTCCAGAACTCCCCTTAGTCAGTGAGACATGCTGCAAATGTTGTAACTACTGCTTACTAACACTTCCAGATGAAGCAGCAGATAAAACAGTTGAGCATTGGCAGCAACCACAGAAAAGCAGCTCCATGGAACTTTTGTCTGTTTTCTAGATGTGTAGCAGTACAGACACCTCCCACTGTTGTAATTAAGTAGCCTGACGAGATTCCAAGCTCCAAGAACTTGGGATGGCAGACGAACATCCTTGTTGTCATTTCTTAAGCTACGAAGAAAACTGGATGCAGATCTGAATCCAACTTTTCACTGTTTCCTACACTACATTCATCAGCGTGACCTCTGAGGCACTCTCCCACAGAAACAACACAAGTAGCAGTTATTTCATGATCCAGGGCTTGTTCCGAACACTGAGAAAAAGCCAACTTCTAGTTTAGCAACTTCAGTCTGCTACTTTATTTTTTATTTTTAAATTGGAAAAATAAAGATGGCATCTTCTTGCTCACATGATGTCAGCTCTGCAGAACTCTAGGGACTTTTCTGGATAACCTAAGATGCAAAGCACCTTAGGGTAGCAGCCATGTTCCAAAAGCTCTGATGAAGCCTTTAAGATTAATAGTACTTTCTGGCCCCATTCAATAAAAAAACATTTGAGTTTAAGAGGTCAAGAAGGCATATGACAAAAGCAGAGTTATTTACATCAGCGCACAAACTGCTAATCAATGAGTTTGTTGAGCTCATGAGTTGTTAGCACCATGCTGCTCAGAGAGCTCTATGCACTTTCCAAGTCCCTTTGCACTTCTTGAGAGCTGAACTCTATTACTCATGAAATAAGATGCTGATTACACTGGCTGATACACAGCACACAGAAGAAGTGATCCCCCAGTCACTTCCTTTGAAGTATTTATCAAAACCATTCGCCATTTCAATGCTAGATGTCTCTTCAGACCTGCTGTCTTCCTATGTAATGCAGCAAATATTTACAGAGGTCTTTGTCGAAAAAGCCTCCAAGATCATGTACAAAGACCTGCCTTGTACCTTAAGGCTGCACTTCTGAAGCTGGCTCTTCCTAGTGTAGAAAGGCTGACAATCCTCATAATGCTGGGAACTGCCCCTTCCTTGACTGCTTGAAGTCTAGGAGCTTCAAAGGAGCCAAAAATAGTCTTGATACAAAAATAGATTAGAAGCTGTCCCACTCCAAAGAATACCTGCATTCATAAAACTAAGAAAAAAATCTGAAAAACACTGAAGAATTAAGTGATCATAAACTTGCATATATTTGGAAGGAGGAGAAAAAAAAAAGAAGACAGACTTATTCAGTTTTTTACTTGCATAAGATAAAGATTTCCCCTGCAGCTCCTCAGGGAGGCAGCCAGAGAGTTTTCTAAGAATTCACAGTGACTCTTGGCTCACTGTAAAGTCTTCCAAGTTGTTTTGGACATCTGTCCAGATGAACAGATTGGAAATTTAAATGACAAATTAAATGATAATTGACAGTTTAAGTAACAAATGCAGAAGGGTACACCAGAAACAGTACTGACCACAGCATGGTTTACTTAGTAAGGGGGAGGGGAAGCAGGGGGGGGGAAAGGACAATAAATAAATACTTTCTTTTTTTAGAAGCATACAAAAACATACTGTAACCAAAACCCAAACCAGACTGAACTGAGCGTATCATTGCAATTTTTGCCTAAAATAAGCTGAATCCCACAGGATTGAATTTTTGTGCCTATTGATAGTTTGGGTTTTTTAAGTTACTTTTTGGAAGGAAAAAGAATCATCCATCTGTGCAAAAAAGTCCTGCAGACATAGCAACAGTTTTATGTGTATGGAACAGTTATTATTAGAACAGAGCAATGACTATTTTTTAAAAAAAAAAAAGTAAGATTTCTGGACTTTTTTTTTTTAATTATACTAAAAGCAAACACCAAAGTGGAAAGTTGCAGGATGCCAAAGTACAGATAAATCCTAGGGGAAAAAAAAAGAGACTAAGACAAAAAATTGATCTGAAGAGGTCACGGCAGTGGTAGAACACTACTTTCTTACTATCAGAAGATACGAATTGCAAGGCTGCACTCTGCCAAACAAGTTGCACGCTGGGCTAGCAGAGCAGACCCACTAGCTCAGATTCAGCTGTTCTCTACTGACAATATGGCACACAATCCAGTAAAGAATTCTCCCTAGAAGAAGTGTCCCTAGTAGACAGAAAACATTTTGCTGAAATCAAGCAAATAGATGGCAAAGTTTTCTCCTTTGTCATTATCTCACAGGCCCTGTCTCAAAGAGGGAAGTGTGCTGAAGAAAAGAGAGGTGATCTTGAACAAGTAACATCATTCTCTTCTAATCCAGTCAAGTCAGTCTTGCACGTGTCATTCCTGATCCTATGCTTTATTAATCCATGTTAACCTAATGAATTCCACATGAATCTTTGGGAGGTTAGGGGTTGTTAGTTGTATTGGTTTTCCCCTCTTTTTTTTTTTCTTCTTCTGACTCCCTTTTCTGTTCTCTCAATCTTCAAGTTTTCTCTTCGTGGTCTAACTACCACTCTGTGTTGACAGACTCCTCTCTTTACAGGCCTTCTCTGAAACAGTTTTGCTGCCATATCCATAAACACACACAGAAACAAAAAAACCCTCAAACATACACACTCACACCAAAACCCAATAACAGGTAAGCAATTAGGAGATCTATATATATATACACACACACCCTGATCTTGTCAGTTCCTCCTGCTCTGTGTCCACACGTTATTTCCTGGCTTATATATTCTGTGCACCAGGCAGCTCCTGGCTGTGGCAGAACTCCTCAGGTAAAATGATGTGAAACACTGGCAGTTATTTTAATTTAATCTTAATTAGCATAAAGTGACTATCGAATTTTAGAAAATATTAGTTATTTAATTCATCGAGCTATATTGCTAGTTTTTACATAATGAACTCTGCAAGCCATCATTTCTGAATACAGAATAAGACTCTTGGGGTTCACTTAGAGCAGGGCACCTGTCAAAGTGCCTGTAATACTCCACTCCAATTCTGTGTCTGTTACCAAGGTGCACAGCAGCAGCTTAATACAACACTCATTCGATTACTCTCTTCATTTCAAAACGTGAAAGGGAAACAACTTACCTTACTCCCCTGATAGAAGCACCACTGAAGTTCCACTCGTGGATACCTTTCTGTAACATGCGGAAGAAAATAAATAAACAAACATTCCTTTTTATGAATGAAGCACCAGTAGGCATCTCCTAGATTGAAACTCAAGAAATAAAAAGTGAAACACTTGAATTACAATAGCCTATTACCTTTTAAACAGTTAGTTTTCAGGGCATTTTTTTTTCCCACCCAAAACCAAAGCAACAGAAGTTCTAGACAGAAGTTTTGGGTTGTTTGTTTCTTCACCATTCACTCTGCAAACACCATAAAGTATTTCAGAAAGCATGCAAAACAGCAGATCAGAAGGGCTGCCAGTATCATCTGGTTGGGATGCTGAACTTGGGGTCACATGCGATGCTGTGAAAAGTGGGGGAAACAAATTCCACCTCTGAGAATAACAAGAGCCTGCTCTGCATGCTCAATGCCCCACCATGTGGGAAGCCCAGGCAGAGAGAGCTGCAAGCAGGAAGCCTGACACTGGAAAGCAAAGTAGGACATCCTTGGAAAGTAGGAGGAATTGCTCAGGGAAGGAGCAAATCTGAAGGCTGAGTGTCAGAAACAGAAAAGGAGACTATTTCCCTAGGAATCCAGAAGAGAGCAGTAAGAATGTACCAACACCCCTAAAAGCTGCTGGAGTACTAAACAAGGCTGGAAGAAAGAAGCTGCCCTATGAAAACACAAAGGGCCAGGCCTCACTTATTTTCAGATCTTTTAAATTTACATGTGTCAGATCCAGCAGAACTGAGTCCTCTCTGTAGACAGTCATATTGCTCTATGTTTATGCTCTAATACAACTTTACTGTAGGAAACAGAACCCTTTTGTATCTTCTAATGAAAACATTCTCCTTTCAGGAAAAGGTGGAACTACACCACCTCAAAGTCCTGGCAACCTTAAGATCCCACCACAATGAGCAACATGTTTGAAGAACCTCTGCTTTCTAGACCTGTATTTCATTTGGCATTTTAGTGACCTGAGCAGCACAGAGACATTTCATGCCGAGACGTAATTTATAGTATAGTGTCAAACACAAACATAATCAAATGTATCCCAAAAGAAGACACGAAAATGTGTAGCTTATAAAAAAATTCATGAATAGTGAAATATAGAGAAGTCAGAACAGATACACTGACAAAATACTTGCACGATGTGCAGCAAGTGATAGAGGAAATTATTCTCCCAGCTAGAACAGCTTTCTAAAAGACTTTCTACATCAATTTTCTCCTCCCCTGTAATTCTTTCCTTTCTGCTCAAATCACATTAAAGGTTATGATGCTAATATAAAATGCCTAACACAACGTACCAAAAATACAAGCGAACATCTTTCTTGAAGGACAAGCTTCACACTATCATAACTGTAAAGTGCAAGCAGTAACTCCAGTATCTCTTCGATGTTAAATGGGGGAAAGGGTTTCTCTAGTGGGGTACAGGGACAGAAGAATAGTCTGATATTAAGAAAAGATGGGATTGCATCTTGAAGTGGAGGTACTAACTGATGCTAGTATGAAGTGTGTGTGAAACTACTATTCAAGTTGTCTGTTCTCTTGCGTGAAGAAAGATCACCAGCTCAATCTCTCAGCTAATAAGGAGGGTGGATCTGCACTGTCTTTTACTCCTCCCTCCATATACAAACTCTGCCACTTTCCAGTTTTCCACGCTTGGAAACTCTCTTCGCAGCTTAGCTATTGGTGCGTGTCCAAGTCCCACCATTGGGAATAATCTAAAATCTAAATAAGTTAAAATATACATCCTCACAGGCAGAAATGCTCAAGAAGCTCAACAAGGATAAGTATTGTGGGGTTTACCTGTCATCTATGTGCAACTAATCTCTCACAGATTCATACATCTTTTATTTACCACACGAAGTTCTCAGGCAATGAAATAATATAAGAGTTATGTCCCACAGGATCTTGCCAAGTTGTGAATACATTGGAGTAAATATATCAGGCATGCTATCCAAATTCAGCATCTGTTCTTCGGTTAGGCAAAAAAACCACCAACCACCCAAAACAAAACTCAAAATGGATTCAGAAGCCAACGTGAAACAAAGACAGGCTGTTCTATTTCAAACTTGCAAACAGTGCTGCTGCATTCCTCTAACCCCGTGCAGAAAGGGCTGCTAAAATCAGGGAACTGCAAGGCAAAGGTAACGTGCATTCTACAAAATACAATGCTATCTGATTTTTAGGCACTTTTTAATGTTAAACTTGGTATTATTAAAGGCATAAATGTTAAGATAGGCTGCTAAAAAAAGCCATGGAAAAGGAAGAGGCCACATTATTTATCCTGGTATTGACTGTCATCTGTCTATTCATTACAAAATTGCCAGCTGCAGGCTCCACTGACTTCCAGTTTGGATTTGAGACAGAAATTCAGTTTCTTTGTGCATGAAGGGAAGTTCATATACTTTGTAACTCTCAATTCTTAGAGCACTGACTGAATTTTGAAAAATAAACAGAACCATTAATTTATGGGCCAAAGTGAACCGAAATCTGAAGCGTGAGCTGATAAAGCTCTGACAAACCTATGGTAGGTAGACTGAAATCAGGATAGTTGAGGAAGTTTCTAAACCCAGCTATCTAATCTGCCCTTGCAGCAGCGATAGGCAGTCTTTCCTTGTTAATCAGCCCCTAAAATGCTTGTTTTCAGTCTTGTAAGGATCAAAGTAAGAATGTTCCTCTTTGCAGTGGGCTGACATATATAATACATCTATTTCCTTCACAAAATCTCGTATCAAAGACAAATATCATAGTGGCTACATTCAACTGAACAGAAAGCTGATGTCTCCAAATTTTCTAGTCCCTTTTCTCCCTGTAAGGTTTTGGATGGATTCTAAGGACTTTGACAAACTTGCAACAACCGACTATAGTTGTACAGCCCAGGGGGTAACTACCAAATTGCCCGTTGCGTTCTTTTGATTGGTATTAAGTCTCGCAGGGCAAGGATGGCTGCATTGAGTATCAAACAGATCCCGGGCTACTGAATAAGCTCACCACAGTAAGGATTCTGGCCAGAGCAAAAGTACTAGGGAGTGCACTTAAAACTGACCTTGTCTAATGCCACTGATAAACACTAGGGCAGCAAAAATAGGAAAACACTAATCTGCAGAAAAATACAGAGATACACTCCCCAAATCAGGAAGGAGGAGAAAAAAAAGAAAAAAGAAAAAAAAAAAAGAAAAAAGGTAGAACATACTTTAAAGAAACTTTAAAAATGGAATAACAGAATTACAATAACGGAAAACGTTACAAAGCAAAGGTTACAAACTCTGCAAAGCCAAAATACTTATCTACTGAATACCAAACAGGTACAGACTAACACATCCAAATCCTTCTCCCAGTCACAGGATGACTGGGCAGTCAAGTGACACAGCTATGAAAAAGGCCATTGCTGAAACTATTAAGTAAAATATCCCAGTAGCTAAACAATACATGAATGCACCATGAAATACTATTTTTGGAATATGAGTGCACATGTTCAAGTAAGGTTAACTCAAACTGGAACATAAGAAATCATAGCAACGAGATGTCATGTGCAGTCAGTACACCAAGCCTATGTGTTTTGCCTAAAAAACCCCAAACGACTATAAGATATTAGGATTCTCCTTAAAAATACTGTAAGTTTCTCTCTATCAGAGAGAGAAAGGAACTACTTAACATAAATGCTGCGTTAGCAAAAGAACAAATGAGTGTGAAACGGCAACAAACAAATTCAGACTGAAAGCTAGAAGACAAAGTAATGCTCTTCTACTTCACCACCAGTGTTCCACTCCAGGCTCTTCTAGAGGTGCAGTGCCATTCTCAAACCACTTTCCAGCCCAAACGGTCACCTGTGAAACCTACACTAGTTTTCAGACAGAGCTTGATCACTTTATGCAAAACATGATACGGCAAGAGTGTCTGCAACAGAGGCGAGCAGGACTCAATAGTCCAGAAAATTCCTTCTAGTCCTATGTTCCTTCTTATAGATAAGCCACTCAACAGAACGCAAGTATTGTTTGGAGGTGAACTGCATACACACACAAAAAACCCTACAAAAATCAAATAAATATGCATGTACAAGTAGTTTCTAAATAGACTAAATTCTGCATACAGAAATACTTTCAGAACAGATATTTCACAATAGCAAGGTTTAGTCTGCAGTACTGACAACTCATTATGTACTGCATGGTAAAATTTGGTTTTGTCCAAGAATTGCATACATTTATTTGTTATACTATTCTCAGAGGCTGAGCCTACTTGGAAAAATGTCAGTCAGAATAAACCACAAATAAACAGAAATTCATTGGTCTAGACAAACATTTCAGATTACGCTCTAAATGTTGCGGCCACTGTCCATTTATATTTTCTCATGAGCTCACAACAAAAATTTTAAGCAGTATGGCCTTATATATTCTGCATGCAAAAATATTTCTCCTTTAACAGACTGCAAGTATGAAAGTTGAAGGATGGATTACCTGAAAAATAGGTCTTCACTGTCCTATCCTGCAGGCAAACAAAATGCTGCCACGGAAGAATGGACAGTGCTATTCCTTCACACCATCTCCAGCGTTGTGCCTCCGGCTGACTCAGCCTCCATTCACTCTTCACATACACCCTCCAAGTTTCCATGCTCCTGTCCTCCTCAGAGGTTCTACTTTGTCCTCCCTGTCTTCACTCTTACCAACATTTTCCTTCCTAAACATCCCAGAATGCAATAACCATTCTAGGTTTTCCTCTCTTGCATCTCCAGATTTTCTAAGCTGCTTTCCAAATACGTCTGGCTATCTCACACCTTGAGATATGGACTTCCCAGCTTTTTCAGTTTCTGAGCATTTATCTATCCTTCTGCCAAATACTTCTTTGGCTTTTGATTGATTCCGCTCCTATTTTAAGACACCAGCCTCTATTACTTTCATATTAAAGCAATACTGCAAGTACAGGAAGAAGATAGTTCTGTTTGTACAAGTAATTTTATGCTACATTATTTGTATGATGACAGTATATTGGAAATTACTTATGCAATCTTAAGCAACAGATTTGTTGTATATTATACAGTGGTTTAAAACAACCTGAAAGAAGATGCAATTTATTTTAAAACATGATGGAGACAAAAGATGCATTGAACAACAGGACGAACTTAAAGAAAAACTTGAGTGCCATATTAAATAAAAAATAATAAAAAAAACCCCACACGGCAACATGTCCACAGCATGTTCCTGCGTGTTACTGAAACCCTTTTCTCCTTTGCAGAATCCAGCATTAGATGCAACTGTTTACATGTTACATGCCTTATGTACCATGCATATTTTTAAATTGTGAAACAAGTTACAACTACAGACAACATCATGGTATACCTTGTCATCAGGCAGCACATGCCAGATAGATACAGTCTTCTCCTCAGCTTCACTGTTGATGGAGAGATATGAGGGCTGATAGATTTTTGTTGGTTCCAATATTAAAACCTTGTAGAAAAAAAATAATTTTTAAGAGTTAGTACAAAATATGTAGAACTTTAAAAAGTATTAAAACCTGTTAAAACTATTTCTGTAGTCATACTATAGCATGAAAAACATGGGAAACAGAATGAAAGGTAAAATTTTAGGTACTGTCCTAGTTTAGTATGGCTGACAGTAACTTAAGATTAAAAAAAAAAAAGCCATTTTACATTTATTTTTTTATATAAGACTACTATGTGTCAATTGGTGGCACATGTCATATTTTTCCAAACAATTTCTCTGCCAACTATCAGACTTTGAAACCTGTCACAAATCATTGTCTTGCAATGCCATTCAAGAACATCCATCTCCCGTGTGGACAGGATTGATGGTCTACCTTTATCACCCCTTTGAAGTGCATTTGGGTAAATGAGAAAAACACAACAACTTAGAGCTAGACTGAACTGGTTTTGATTTAGACCACTGTGAACTGTAGCCACCAGATCAAAGGATTTTCTCAAAAGCAACAAGCACCACTCGGAAAAGATTAGAGAAAATTTCCTAGAATAAGTGAAACAAAACCTAGAAACATCATGTAAAAAAAAGATGGGATGCAACACAGCAAGATTTAGTCAAACATAACCACCTAGTAAATGAAGCCAGCCACTCTGCCGCTTTAACAATGTTCTGCCAGAATTACTTCCAGATCTTTAAAGCTTCCAGAATGCTTTAAAGGAAAAAGTCAACAAAGTTTGCTATTTGAACAAGTGTGGTTTCTCATTAGAAATGTTTATTTGTTTTAGATTTTCAGTGGTTAAAATCCGTCTAAAACACCAAATCCATATTGCCTGTGTTGAAGGTGTTCTCATTCTTCAGAATGTAAAGTATTGGTTATTAATTCAAGAAAAAGCTACTCTCTTCCACTGCAGCATACATAGGAAGATTTCAAGCCCTCAGTGTTTAGCTGAAAGACATTTATAAATGTCTAAAGGACTAAGTTAAAGATGGTTAACAAACTGACAATCTCCTTCCTTTCTTTTGCCCTTCGCTCTCCCATAAAAGCTCCAATCAAACATCACCTTCAAAACACCCAAAGATAAAGAATTTCTCATTTCAAAAATTTTGGAGTTCAAAGAATTGCTTTCAGAAATAATGACTGAGGCAACTTGGTCTACATCTTTTTTTTTTAAAAAAAACCCATATATAAACACATAAACAGAATGCCTTGGAAAGAGCCATGGCTTAGAGTCAAACCTAAGCCATGCCACCTCCTACAGAGTCAATAGGCACATCTGATGTACAAATGAGGTACTTTGAGGAGCACCTAGGCACTTAACTCTGGTCATCATTTACAGTAAAGTCCTCATGTTCAAGCTCTGAGAACAATTCACAAGGAAATCTGCAAAAAACTTCTTTTGGAATAAATTATTTGCAAGAATCTGAGAGAAGGGAGGAAAAAGAAAGTTACTATGTTTCATTTTGTTGACTTGTTGAACAGTGTGATTTTCCTTCTGAATTTTTGTATTATGAGAGATCACGTATGTCGGTCTGCAACACCAGAATAGTCTCCTGAACAACAGAATCAATCTTTGTGGTCACTGGGTTTATCTTTTGGCTCATGCTATTGCAATGATCAGTTTTGGTTTGTCTCTTAATATTAATAAAAATCCAAATCATTTGACTTGGACAGTTTTGTAAGTCAGAGCCTATTTTAAGTATCTAATTGCGCCATTTCATCATCAAAAAATCTAAAAAGAACGTGATCTTGTCTTTTACAAAAAACAGAGGATTCAAAATACTTTTTGCTTCCTTGCAAAACTTTACACCCGGAGAACCAGACTCCCTAGAGAGTCTCACGTCGCTTTTACTTTACTGCCTCAAGCTGTTGCTGTTCAACACCAGAGTCTTCCTTATGGTTTATTATCCCAGCTACACATGGAAGCCAAAAGAACTGTAGAAAACAACCAGTAGGCACTTCAACTATCTGGGAGGCAATAGAATTGCTATTTAAAACAAAAAGCTGTATTTGCTTATGGTTAGCTAGAAGGAATACACAAGACATTATTTCCCGTACATACACAGTTAATATGTACAGGGAACAAAGATCTTTTTACAGTATTCTTTTGGGACATTGTACAAAACCAGGGTATCCAGTCAAAATTTTCAGCAAAACATTTGTGGAAGAAATCAGAAAAGTATGTATATACTTATAGTACAATGTTGTTGAAATACATTGTCTAGTAGCTGGAACAATAGATTTCTGACTGTTTAGGCTGATTTTTAACCTCTAACTGAGCACAGACTTAATTTGCTCTACGGTATGCAAAGCCTGCTGAGCTAGAAAGAGACTGAAATTAAATATCCTTTCTTCAAAACATAATACAGTCAATATAGTATCACCTGGAATACACTGCAAAGGTTTGCTTTAGAAGTATACCCATTGGTAGCAAACACTGAATAGCAAAGTCAGTATCTTAACTTTTTCCTCATTACTTTCATATGGAACACACTACTTTCATATTGTAGCCACGTCCAATCAATTAAAACCAACCTAATATGCGGGCCAAATACACTTCTTCTGGACAAGCAGTTCATTGTCTGGCAATCTATAAACAAGCGGTGCTTTGTGTTCACTTCCTTCATGTCACAATTTATTAACAAAAAAACCCAAACAAGCCCAAATAGCAGAACAACCACTTACTGGAAATCGAACTACAGACACATCTGTCTTTGTGGCTTCAACAAGGAAGTCCATCCAGAAGTCCACCAGTTCCTGTTTGGCCGTATGTTGTTCTGGAGTCAGTTTCTTAAAATGCTGATATATCAAAATAGTCTCTACAATAGACTTCAGGTACCTGTGATCATCCAAGCATACACAGATAGTAAATTTAATACAGTTTGTAAATAACAATTTCTCTACCTTTAATC
Organism: Balearica regulorum gibbericeps; assembly: GCF_011004875.1. Taxonomy (NCBI): domain Eukaryota; kingdom Metazoa; phylum Chordata; class Aves; order Gruiformes; family Gruidae; genus Balearica; species Balearica regulorum. The sequence continues at coordinate 64,294,810 of NC_046186.1, forward strand.
ACAACTGAAGCATTCACCACTGCAATACCAAGGCAGCCGGTAAGATTTTGGTTCTCCAGGACTGCTTTGGATAATAGCAATTCCCCATTTAGAACTGAAAATGTAGCTGCTATATTAGTAACCTGATTAATTCTGGGACATTCCTTCCTGCATATATTCCTGATGCCATATACTGTCTCCTATCCTAAACCATGAAAGCTTCCTGAAATAGCTAAATCTTCCACCTATGGGCCAAACTGAGCCCATGGCAAACTTGTTTCAGTAGTGACCAACCTCAAATAAAAACTCAGGTGAAAAATCCACTAGTTTAACTTTCTACACTGTTCTGTCTTCTGCATTGTATCTGCACTGGCAGTTGTTTGACCCGGATTTCTAAAACATGACACTTCTGGAATTGATTCTCCTATAAAGACGACAACAGCTATGCTAAGCAGTCTTTTGGCATTGCTAGGGAAGGAGAGGAACAGCGCTGAATGCCTCCCCTAAATGCAGCTCATCCCTCTCTCTGCTCTTCTCCTTTCTAGGGCTCCTCATAACACTCCTTTCTCTTGGCATTTTTGAAAAACAGTTGTACATGTAATCTTATGCAATTTTTATGAATACTACAGCAATGATAAACGTGCTTAAAAAGGATTTATCATACCTATCATCTTATTGCAATTAGACTATTCATGGAAACTTTGTTCCAGGCTTATGACAAGAAGGTATAATGTAAACTCAGAGGGCCTTTTGGGAATGGTTCCATAGCTGTGCGTTTTCCAATCATCCTTCTTAGGCCATGAGGATATCCGGCTTAAAGTACCGTATCTTCTCCCCTTTGCACCAGGTGGGCCCTGCTGCACAGCACGCAACAGACTGGGAAGGAATTGCTCACAGGAAAAATCCTTCCTGAAGCACAAATGAATGTACTGTATTTTCAGAGTTTAATCCACAGACTTAAATCCCGAAGGCACTGGTACATAAAATCTCGACAACCAGGCATTGATAGACTCCAGAAAACTCTACCAGGACACTTCCAGAGAGTGCTATCCAGCTTCTCAGTAAAACATGCACATAGTAAAAATGGAAAACCTTGCAGATAAATACACTGTAAACAGCATTTATAAAATATTTGGTTAGAAAATTAGAGTTCTTAATTTTGACAGTTTCCTATGTTATGTCAATATAGAAGTTTTAGCACTTCCATATTTTAGCACAGATACATACATTCCCTTCTGTCCTGGTTTCAGCTGGGATAGAGTTAATTTTCCTTCTAGTAGCTGGTATAGTGCTGTGTTTTGGATTTAGGATGAGAATAATGTTGATAACACACTGATGTTTTCAGCTGTTGCTAAGTAGTTGTAGTGTCTACACTAAGTCAAGGACTTTTCAGCTTCTCACGCCCTGCCAGGTGCAGAAGAAGCTGGGAAAGCACAACCAGGACAGCTGACCCAGGGTGGCCAAAGGGATATTCCCTACCATAGAATGTCATGCTCTGGATAGAACTGGGGAGAAGCTCGCTGGGAGGTGGGATCACTGCTCAGAAACAGGCTGGGTATATGGATCTTTTTTTTTTTGGCCTTTCCACACATGGTGAGCAATTGCATTTGTGCATCACTTGTTTTATATATTAATATTATTATTCTCTTCCTTTGTTATCCTATTAAACTGTCTTTATCTCAAGCCACGGGTCTTCTTCCATTCTCCTTCCCATCCCCTTGCAGGGGGAGGGGTGAGCGAGTGGCTGCGTGGTGCTTAGTTACTGGCTGGGGTTATACCACTGCACCCTCTGATCAGCTTTTAGAGACACTTTCTAGCCTTTAAAGGAAGACAAAAATACATAGGCTGTGACATAAGCACTCTTTCAATTGGCAGTGATGACTTTTTTAGTCAGAAAGGAGTCTTAGTTCTCCCCAGCTAACAGGATCCCAGTAGGCGACTGGTTCTTACTTTGCTGCCTATTTCCAAAGCAGGACAGGTGCCAGGAGCCTGCTGTCAGAGCACACCTCTCTTGACCTTTGCATAACAGATCTTGAGTCTACAGGGCTGTCTTTAACCCTAGATTTATAACCTTTCATAACCAGACTTTAATCTGCATTCTTCTCAATCATAATGAGATCCAACTTGCACCGTCATAGCTCACTCGTGTTCAAGTTCCTAAAACAGCTGGTATGTGCAATAACCATCGCAGTATTCCAAGGTATATCCGTGCCTCTCTAGCCAAGCTCTCCGCATTTCCAAAACCTTTCAGGCAGTTATGACTAAAGCCATGTGCCACTACCACTTCAGCAATGTAACGACTCAGGTACGGTGCCTACGCACAATTCCTCCTTTCCCCCCTGGCCCTCAGAAGAACCTGGAGCCAATGGTGAATCTGCCCTTCTCAGACACCAAATTAAAGACCCAAATCACATCTTTTCCTGAATAAGGGCAAAAGAGGAAGAGAGTCCCTTTTCTGGGTAAAAGTGCGGTGAAACAATACACAGTAAAATCTGTTAAAAAAACCAAAACCAATCTCCTGTCAGCTAAATATGATGCTGAATGTGAAAGCTGAAGGAGTCCAATGTTTTAATACATAGCAATGTACATGATCTCGTTTATCACCTTACCATGCTGGTGCCTTTAGTTTAAACAGCTTTTCTGAAGCCTGGATCACTCTTATATGGTCATTAGCCAACATACTGGCCCCCAAGAAAGATCCCACTTCCCAATAGCTCTGCAGTTTCTCCAAGCTCCCCTTTTTACCAAGCAGGCTGCTGATCTTTACTCCTGTAGTAAAAAGAATAACAGGTGACAAGAATGTATTAATGTAGTTTTAAAATAACCATTTCCCTGATTTGAAATCTATTAATTACTTAAATTACTGTAGCCTCTCCATTTCAATGAAGTAAGACAGAAATCATACTTACCGTTTAATGTTATATGCCTTCCAAACACCCTAAGCGGTAGCAGATTGTTTTTCCCTCCCCCTCTTCCTAAAGACTTCTCAAGAAAGGAACTTTAAGACATCACTGTCAGGACAAGGCCACAGTCAGATTACCTACGTTCTTGCATGGACCTCATCTGTAAAGGTAAATTGGGGTCTTAGGCTACACAACACAGCTGTAAAAACTTAACAGATGCTGAATAAGGCACCTATTATGTTTTTTTCTGCTTTGTTTTTTTGACTTACAAGCCCCAAGCCCCAAACTTACCTTTCTAGACAAGGTCCCATGCAGAAGGAACAGATGATCCACTGGGCTTCTTCCAGCAGTGATGTTCTTTTAATTGCCGCAAGTCCTACCCCAATGAAAGACATCTATTAATATTCATAAGTCCCTCAGCAACTCAAGACTATGGAGAGCCTCAGGTTTTATTTTGACTTGCTAAGTTTTCTGAGGACTACAAGTTTTTCTGTGGCCTTCAGGATGATTTTTAGTTCATCTGAGCTGCTACGTATTTATAGCTAACATGAGATATGCTACACCATTCCCTGCAAATAAAACAATTTGCAGCTTACAAGACAAGCCTCTTCACCACCGTAGTCTTTTATTCACTTTTCCCACACTACTCCACTATGACGGTTTCCCTCCCACATCACCTTCCATTGTCCTTGATATTCAGGCTGAGTATTCACAAGAAATTTCAATGCAACTGTTGATCTTTGTTTTTTCTTTAACCATCCTTAAGTAGCCTGCAGGCTAAACTTTATGCTACAAGCTGCAACACATCTTATCAAAATGGATATCATTGCATTAGCTACATTTCAGTCTACAAAATTCATCTTGTTTTCTCACATTGTTCACATTTTTATGTTATCAACATCAGACAACAAATGTTTTTAAAATGTGAAATTGTATCCACGTGGTCTATAGACTATTTCATGTCTGTATTTCACACTTTGTGCTCTCTTGCTAAGAAGAAATTGTCATGCTTGAGAAACATACAGAACAAAATAATATCATTAAAAACATTATTTGTTCGCTTCTTAGGAAAGAAATTTGTTTAGTTATTCCTGAAGAGAAAAAAATGCAATGGATTTTACAAAATATCTCAGATCTACCCAAGACGATGCAACATACATCACCTCCACAATGTACAGCAGTGACCATCTCTCCAGGGTACTATATACATGGATGTTTTCAAGAGACTACTTGAGGATGTACACCAACACTTGTCGGTGCAGGATAAGAAGAGGGGAATTTGTGTTAAATGTGTTCAACTTCTGTTGGATTCTAGAAAGCAAAACCTACATGCTACCCGCACAACACACTAAACAGAAAACATTCATCTCCCCCAGGACCCCACAGTAACACTACTCAGCAATAGCCTCAAAGGCCGAAGGGCTCTGCTAGAACGTCTAAAACATTTGCATGCACATGACAGCAACATACAAGAGCAGATAGACACCTACTAACTTCCATAGGCTTTGAATGTGACCTCATCACAAGGGAAGTAAGGAATTGGTATCACAGGGGTAACGAATAATTTCTGACGGGTACACCTCTGCTGGGAGGAAGAGGAAAGGGAGCAATTCAGCTGTGCAGAGGGTCTGTGCTGAGTCCTGGGCAATGGCACGCACAGTTGCAGTGACCACTGAGAAGCCATCACAAGCTATTTGTCTCAGCGAGCAGCTGCACTGGTGTCTGGTTCACAGGCTTACACACTCTGCCATGCTTCATTGCACCTGCGGGAACCTACCCATCGCCACCCTCCAGTGCTCCAGACATGGGAACAGAGCGAAAGCAAAGTACGAACTGAGTGCGTGGTTTTGTCAAAAAATACAACTCCTATGGGGACTGGGATTGCTGGCACAGCATGGCAGGGAGAAGTGTCTCTTAGGTGGGTAAGACTGATGATGGCAAGGAGTCCCACCTCAGGGAATAAGGGAGAGCTATAGGAAGATGGTGGGAGAAAGGATGGATGTGTAGCAGCAATGATATTTGGGAATCGTTACTGTTACGTAGCCTGGATGAACTCGAAGTTTTACCCAAGCATTCTGTGAAGTGGATCTTACTACCTTAAAGGCGGCAACATCAGCCTCTCATCAAATTCTTTTGAGAAAGATGAGGTACTCTATGAAAACTCACTCTAGTTCGATGACCTTCCTTTACAAAGCTCATCTACAAACCTACTTGCCTGAAAGTAGGCAAGTTGGCAAAATGCAGTTGCAGTGTGGAGACATTAGCAATAGGTTCAAAATACTATAACTCTAATTTAAAGAGGTAGGGTTTGTTTTGGTTTGTTTTCCAGTGGGTTTGGTCTTTTTTGGGGAGTGGGGGAACAAAAACAGCTTTCTATGCAAACATGCAAAGTGAACACCTTCATGAACTTCACTCTGAGTTTGTGGTCTCCTTCCATAATTTCTCATCTCTAGTTTATTTTGATTTCACCATCTTTAAGTTTTTCAGAGTATAAGAAAATCCAGGCAAAGTCAAAACATTCTCTCTTTCCATGATAAACTTGGCATTCACAGGGGGAGAAAAAAAAAGCAGCAGCTGAATTCCAGTATATTTCATCAAAAATATTTTGCCTTAAAAATAAGTGAGCCAAAATAGAGGAACCATTAATGCCAGAAAAGTCATTGTTTTTATAATGCCAAGAATATACCCACAGCTTGTGAAGAAAATAAGATACAGTAAGTAGATATTACCAGTTAAATATTACTATGAAGGCTTCATAAACTGCTTTCCTTGCTCAAATATTGACAGAACAATTCATATTACAAGATCCTTTGTGTGTCTCAGTTGCGCAGCCTGCAGAGATCACTATTGTCAATGCAAAGTGCTGCATTTCTGGTTTGGTCTCAAAATGATTTCTGCAATTTTGTACAGTTAAGAAAGCAATACTATTCAGAAAATAGAAGGAGGATTTTCATTAACGCTTCACATGATCATTTAGTTGTGAACTGTTATCTGACAAGTAGAGGTAGGAACTTTTAGAAGGCAAATTTTTTGATCTGATGCAGATTGTTAAAAATTCTCTTGGATACTGGACTTAGTTCTGCTGGAGTTACTACATTTTTGCCAATGTAATCAGACATGCATCTTCTAATTATAGCCTCATGCACCCTCTGAAGTGCTGTTAGGGACCGTATCCTTCCTTAGCCTTTCCCAACCTACCAATATAATTTCTCTATAACCTGGACTGAACTTCAACCAGCTTGCTCTCGCCGCTCATCATCTCCCACCAGAAAACAGACTCCCCCTAATTTCTATGTGTTTCAGATAATGCTGTGGGTGGACAGCAAACTGAAAGCACTGCCATGCAAATCTAACTACTGCTAACGAATGGTCCTGTACACACAGAGCTAAAAAGAGGTGACATCAAAGAATGGCACACATGTAAGAGATTCTTGGGACAGGAAAAAAATCAACACAATTTTCCCACACAACCTTTGTGGGTTTGCTTATTTTTGTTTAAAACACTCACCTTAGCCCAAGACAAAGAAAATACTAAATTATCCTCAGAATCTAGCCCAACACAAGCCAGCTGACAAACTTCATTGTACAAAGACAAACATAAGGTCTTGCACCTGGGAAAACATAATCCAGGAGTGCAGCACAGGCTGGGATCTACCTGGCTGGCGAGCAGCTCTGTGGAAATGGACCTGGCGGTCCTGATGGACAACAAGCTCAATATGAGTGACTAGTGTGCTGCAGCGGCAAAGAAAGCCAACAGGATGCCGGGCTGCACCAGCAAGAGCATCACCAGTGGAGATAAAGAAGTCATTGTCCCACTCTACTCAGTGCTGGTCAGGCCACACCTGGAATACTGGATTCAGTTTTGGTCCTTGCCCTACAAAAAAAAAATGTGGACAGGCTGGAGAGGGTCCAGAGATCAGGCCAGCTAGATGATCAAAGGACTGGGAAGCCTGCCGTATGAGGAAAAGCTGAGAGAATTGGGTTTGTTCAGCCTAACAGAGAAAAGAGGAGCTTAGGGGAGACCTCATCACCATGTTCCAGTACTTAAAGGGTGTCTACAGAGAAGATGGAGACTTCCTTTTTTACAAGGAGTCACATGGAAAAGAGGAGGGGTAAGGGGCGCAAGTTACTCCTGGGGAGATTCTGATTGGACGCAAGAGGAAAATTTTTCACACTGAGAACAGTCAGCCATTGGAATAATGTCCCCAGGGAAGTGGTCAATTCCCCAACATTGGACACTTCTAAGATTCAGCTGGACGGGGTGCTGGGCCATCTTGTCTAGACTGTGCTTTTGCCATGAAAGGTTGGACCAGATGATCCTTGAGGTCCCTTTCCAACCTGGTATTCTATGATTCTATAAACAGTGACCACAGTCTTATCAATAAGAAATCAATGACCAATGACACACATAGAGTCTATATAATATAAGTATTTGAAAACTTGCTTCAAAATAGGTAAGTCAGTCTGAGGCTTAAAGTATTTTGACAATATTTCCCATAACAAAATAAAAAGACAGACACTACTAGATAACAAGAGAGGTTGGTGTATCAAGGGTTTTCGGCAGACATTAAGCAAATATTTACATGAGAGAGGCACACCAACAGCTCAAATAAAACCCTTTCCACCAAATAGCTACTGGATATTTCTCCACTAAAACATTCATCAGCTGTGGATAGAACCTGAAGTAATAAGGAACCTTAATTTCTGTAACATTCTCCATATAAACAAAAGGGAAAACAACACTGGAAAAACTCAGGAGAAGATGATACCAAACATCTTAATTTGTCCAAATCTAGTTGGCTTGGCTGTAGCCTGTGTATAGTTGAAAGGTTTCTTTAAAATGGAAGGATTCAAATTAAACTACACAATAAACATAGCCCAGCTTTGCTTAACTATCTGATTTAAAATTAGGCCAGCTGAGTGAATATTTGCAAATGCTATGTAGAAAGCAAAACATATATTTTTACCTCCTACACTGGCACAAGAATTCAAATTTCTGTGTAGGAGATGAAAGTATTCTATCCGACCCAAAAAGCAAAATCTCACCCACTCACAGAAGGGCAAACACAGTAGTTGGGGCAGCTCTACACAGCCTATCACATCCAAATGGATATCTTCATTCACACCAGAGAATTTCAATTTCACTGCCATTATCTATGTGAAAGTAACCATCTCACTGTGACCTTCACACTCAAAAAAACTTCTCTATATAGAGAATTACTCCCAGAGATACTGTGTAGATCTAACTTCTAAACCAGAGCAGTGGCTAATTACAGATACATTCTGTGAAGAACATTGTTTCTTTCTCACTTGACAACCTCCTCAGGAGACAAAATGATAAAAAAAGACTTTACAGTCAGTCAAGAATTATACCAATTCATAGAGAAGATTGCCAGTTGCAAAGGATATGCTATTACATATTACAACATTCAGTGCTTTCTCCTATACCTTCCCTGAAAGTATTACTGACTAATCTTGACTTTGCACTCTCCTCAAATCCAGCAAAATCACAAACAAAATGACAAACAAAGCGGACACCTTAATTCTTCCTTCTTAAGCAAGAATTTTTTTACGACAAGGGTGGTAAGACATTGGACCAGGTTGCCCAGGGAAGTTGTGAATGCCCCATCTCTGGAAGTGTTCAAGATCAGGTTGAGCAACCTGATATAGTGAAAGATGTCCTTGCCCATGGCAGGGGGGTTGGACTAGATGGTCTTTAAAAGGTCCCTTCCAACCCAAAACACTCTGTGATTCTCTGATTCTATGAATACAGACATTCAGGAAAGCTCAAAGAAAGCATCAGAAGAGAAACATTCTTCTCTCAGCCCATTCCACATTCAAGTCAAGTGCATTTTCCCCACTCTTAAGATGGACTTTTTGTTCACGTTCCCTACAGTTCTACAGGAATTTTTGTTTATTTGTTTTAAAGAATGGTAGCTGGAACCAGATTCCCCCTTCAGGTGTTCCTGTTTCCACACAAATGATGCCATTGCAAAGAAGGGCTGTCAGTTTTCACTAAGCTCTGGTAATCAGTTAAGACCTTGAAACTGGAACCAGGTCTTCATGACAGTGCTCACTCGCAATCAGGTGCCATCAGTTGTGGTAGGGGAGACCAACTTATATATTCACATGCTCACTATCAAAGCATTTGTATACAACCATCAGGTTTTTCCCCCTGTGACAGTGGGTGGTTCATACTTTCACTAGAATGCGATTTCACTGTGAAGTTGCAAGCTATAATTACCAACTTTCCGCAGCTCAAAAGAAGTATCAAAGCAATGTCCAGCTGCCAGGAGGAGTACTGCATAATTAATTCCTGACTGTAATGTTGGCTCCGACTCAAACGCCTTCTTGTACCTAGAAAAAACAAACATACAAGTTTACTTTCTAAATAATGCGATTTAATAGGGACATAATTATACTTTTAGGTACTTTAAGTGCTTATCTTCTGTTTACACAGCAAGAATCCATGGAAGCAAAAACATTTTACTGTTTTCCACACAGCTTTGTGGTTATTTTTAGGAGTCCGTTATTTATACATCCTCCTCCCATTTCCTTTCCCCTCACACAACAAGCATAGACCCTACTCATCCACCCCAGCAAAGTTATAGTATCTTACTGGATTTCCAATTTTCTTTGACATTAAAGAAAAAATAATACTATCAGCTTGGAAGACATGTGTTTCACAGTTGTATTTATTAATAAACACATTAATTTACTCTTAAATATATGACTTTTCACTGACTGGAAACCTAAGATTCGACTGTGGATTTGCTACAGTGACATACTAGCACATCAAAACGCCTAAGCACAAAAGCAAGTGATGCAAGAACACGTTTCACATTTAGCTATGATTTCAGCTACTGCAAATTTTATTCTTTATTGTGTGTCTCATTGACATTGTCCTTATGAGTATATTCACCTAAAAAAGGACTATATCACATTTTATTCTCCTTAAGAGGAAGTGAGTGAGCAAGAGAAAGGGCAGTGGTATTCCCCTAGCCCAAATATTGTCTTAAAAGAAGTCCAGGGGTTGCACACAAACACAGCACACACCATCCTCATGCTAGCAATGCAAGTTGTGGTGACAACAGTGACAGCAGATCTACGGTGCCTTAAACTTGTTCTACAGAATAAGAACATGTTTGGTTGCACATATATATACACACATATACACACACACCCCTCTGTAAGGAGGAGGCAAAGATGACTATCATATGTGAGTTAACGAGCACAGCAGATTCAGTTAGCACAACTCTGCTACAGTAAAAGCAACAGAGTTTAAAAGAATTTCAAAAGGATGGGAAAAATCCAGACAAACGAACGGATTATATAAAAAAAATTAAGCAGGTTTTAAGATTAATACATAAGGAAAGAAAGAAAAATAATCTATGCAAAAACTGAGGATTTGGCTTCCAGACCACACTTGTAAGCAAAACTAAAGCATTTTGACCCTGGCAGGTCAAAAATATGGTAGGTTTAAAAAATTTTTTATTTTTGTTTGTTGTTTTCCCTGCTCTAATGATTCAGGACTTCACATCCTTTAACGTAAGCTCTGCTTTGCAAAACTGCAAGACAGGGTCCTTTTCAATCTGCTACATATATACTCTTTCTGTACTCCAGCTGCCCACCTCCAAAGAACTTAATCATTACACAAGAGTCTAGTCCTCAAAAAAACCCATGATGAGCAGAGAAGTCTCAATTAATTTTCTTTCATTGTCTGCCTTTCCTCTTGTACTGAGTTACAACAGAACAACGAAGAAAGTACATACAAAACATTTTTGCTCACTTAAAAACCCAACCAAACCCACAACAAAAAACCAAACCCCATAAAAACCCAACAACCAAACAGGATGACACTCTCGTTGACTCTTAAACATATATAGCTAGAAGAGAACTGTTGGCTGGTATAATCTGTTGGAGACAGCAATGTTGGGAACTGGATTCCCTTTTTTGCCCTAAAGATCTTTCATGCTGCAATTCTCATGCAATATCAGGAGAAGGAGAGAGGAAAGATTGACAGAAGAACAAAAAAATCCTTGAAAATAAGTATTTTTGTTCCAATACAAGAGCCTCTGTACTTCCATTTTTTTGTTTTGCCCCAAAATGCCTCATTTCTGGCATGACTATCAAAATTTCTTTAGTTCTTGGACAGATACATACAAAACCTCAAAATTTAAAGATAAAACAAGCATCTTTCATGCATATCAACAGGTGGGTACATTTGTGCTGTAACCGATGTTAATCATACAGGCAAAGGAGGTGGACATGAGCTAAAGTTTGCAAAATAGTTACTGCTTGCAGAAGCATTGGTGAAACAGCCTGAAAAAAAACCTTTCTTAAATATGTTACCACAGAAGCACCACCAGCATTGCTGATGTGCTCAGTTTTGACCACTGATGAGCCCATTGGAGCTGGGTGGAACTGGCTGCGTCTGACATAGGGCAGCTCCTTGTCTCTCGTCAGAGGCCACCCCTGCCATGCTCTGCTGCCAGGACCTGGCCACCTACTCCCAGGAGACCAGAAGAAACATCCTGGGAATTTCTGTTCCTGGGTTCTGCCTTTTCTTTCCAAATTGCTTTCAAATCTCCCTTCCCCACAGCAGAAATTCATTCTTCCAGCCGTCTTTACATGCTACTCACACCAAGAAATACTAGTATCTTGGACCTCTGTAGTCCTATTTACCTCTCCTAAATCGTTACAACCAAAAGTATAATTTTATATTTGGTGCAATCCTGTGCCGACATTCTTAAACCTGCCTTATATCCACATAGCCTGGTCAGCAAAAATTTACAGACAACAAATTAAAATTTAAAAAAATAACCTGTAATAATTAATTTTGAACAAATGAAAATATTCACATTTTCCCAAACAACTCACAAGTCACATCTGTTGAAGTCATTTAAATTCAACTGGTGCAATTGCTGTACACTGTCATGCCCCAAGTATCACTGGAGGAATGTGTGCAGTATCCTAGAAAAGCGGTAAGGCTTAAAAGTCTGCCTACAAAGTAGAGGCTGGCTTAGCTGATGCAATTATAAATGCCATCAAGAAACTGGAAGGTGACATTTGGGAAAACATTGCACTGCAGACACTGAATTAGGGAGGTAGCAGTGAAAAGATTCTAATAAAGACTTGCTAGCTTTGCTAAGTCTGATTTACACTGTCACCATGCAACAAGAAAGTGACAGTTAATAATTAATCTTTCATCTCTTCTCTCATATTTATATGAAAGATGTCTTTTATTCTGCTTTTTAATTGTCAGGAAAGCACACTTTTTTTTTTTTTTAATAGACCAAAGTACCTTGCAAAACCAATGCTTTGGTTCTGCTGCCAAATTGTCATTATCTCATGCAATTCACTATACTTCTCCTACATCCTCATTTCTCTAAGACTGAGATAATAACCTTTCTCTCAACATAAAGTAACACAATCACGGAGGCATTGTTCCTGCACACATCTTCCCCCATTGTGGCCTGCTGCAGCTCTAGAGTAGGTCTGCTCCTTCCCAAGAGCCTTCCACTGAGTTATGAGTCAACCCTTCAGCCACGTCAATCCTGCTGTATGACTAACACTAGAAGTCAAATCCATATCCAGCATAAAGCACAAACCAAAAGCAAGTGGCCCATCTGGTAGAGCTTCTGGCCAAAGTCCAGCTTGACTGAACAGAGATCGCCTTGCTCTACGGCAGCGGGCACGGTCTGCGTTGGGTCCTACTCGCCAAAGACTTCAAGGATTATTTAGGGGCTGGCCGGTCAGCATCCCACCTTGCTGCAGGAGCTGCCAGCCTTTCCCAAACTGGTATGCCTGTCTGCAATCACTTCCCCTCATCAAATATATGAATATCATGATTGCTAAGATGCATCTATTAAACGTGTTAAAATGGCTGCATGAAATATCCTAGAAGTAACTAACACTATTATACATATAATCGTTCTGAGTTCAATTATATTTGAAAATCTCAAAGTTTACCTGTTCATAAGGCACTATGAAGGAGGAAAAAACAAGATGTACAATAGCAAAAGTAATTTCTATTTATTATATTTACCCTGTGATAATGCCTAGTATTTGTATATAGGACTAAGTTTTCTTTTTATATTAGTTCATGACATTAGCAAAATATTTTTTTAAAAACAGAATCTTGAAAAAGTTTGTTATGGACTTTGCCTTAGAGGCAAAAATTTTTCTTTAATCCAGAATTATGAAGGGGGGGGACAATGACAACACACTGCATTCCTGTTATTTCAACATCTTTACAAAATCCAGTAAGCATTGCAAAACTGTAAAGCATGACCAGCAATTATAAACTGTACTTGTATTCTGAGGCCATAAATGGTAAACAATTATATCTTATCTTTTACCAAAGACAGTTCTAATCTGAAGTTTACCGAAAACAAGAGATAAATGACAAAGCTTTCCATTCTAAGCATTTACTTCAACAGGCAGCTGATGAGCACAAGACCAGAACTAGGATCTGATGTGCAGGATACATAAACACAGATTGTTTGTTTCCTCATCTGAATCATAATGGAGAAAATAGAAATTTTGTATCAGGAATAGTGAGGCCAGCAGGACTAGGGAAGTGATCGTCCCCCTGTACTGGGCACTGGTAAGGCCACACCTCGAGTCCTGTGTTCAGTTTTGGGCCCCTCAATACAAGAAAGACATTGAGGTGCTGGAGCGTGTCCAGAGAAGGGCAACAAAGCTGGTGAAGGGTCTAGAGAACACGTCTCATGAGGAGCAGCTGAGGGAACTGGGGTTGTTTAGCCTGGAGAAAAGGAGACTGAGGGGAGACCTTATTGCTCTCTACAACTACCTGAAAGGAGGCTGTAGCCAGGTGGGTGTTGGTCTCTTCTCCCAAGTAACAAGTGATAGGACAAGAGGAAATGGCCTCAAGTTGCACCAGGGGAGGTTTAGATTGGATATTAGGAAAAATTTCTTCACTGGCTGTCAAGCATTGGAACAGACTGCCCAGGGAAGTGGTTGAGTCACCATCCGTGGAGGTATTTAAAAGATTTGTAGATGTGGTGCTTAGGGACATGGTTTCATTGTGGACTTGGCAGTGCTAGGTTAACAGTTGGGCTTGATGATCTTAAAGGTCTTTTCCAACCTAAATGATTCTATGATTCTAAAAGCAGCTCATCCTGCTAGGATGTCTAGGATGGTGTCCAGTGCCTCCATTTTTTAACCTCTTCCACATAACAGCGTTTTATTGCATTTCAAAAGCAATAAAAAAATTATACTTGCCTCTAAAATTAAGATAAGAATTCGTCTAACCTGTTGTGTGCTTCTTTGCCTATCAATGGTACTGTAGTCCACTGTAATATGCATATACTGTATGGTGATGATGGGATGATAAAACTTTTGTTAGCATGAGTTTGGAACAGTCATATTGCTTATGAGCACAGAAGCAAAAAAAAAAAAAAGACAGAATGATACATCCTAAGCATCAGTGCAGACTTAAACCTCAGCACCTTTAAGCCTAGTTAGCTAATATCTATCAGATTTCAGATATGCTAATTGATTCATGGCTGATTACTGTCTGGCCCAGATTCCTGAGAATAATGTAGTAAACAGGAGAGTTCACATTTGGGAAAAAGGAGGAAAATACACTCTGATGAGGGCTACCTAAACTTCCAAGTCTCTAAGGCACTTCAAGAGCTTCGTGGAACCAGATCTGTGAGCAACATAAATCTCATTCTTAACAAATAAGCAAAGAAGATTAGAAGATTCAATGTATCCCTTAAGAATGCCAAATATTTGGAATGTAAAACAGTTGAAATATATTCTCATTTAAGGAATATTTTCCCAAAGCTAACAAAAGGACAGAGACCAGGAAAACAGTACTCACCAGAACGTCCCCTTGTCCCTGCTTTCTGTATCTATGAACCCAGATTCCAAAAACATGTCCTTGTAAATTCGACCAACCAGGCAGTACATATCTGAAGCTACTTGGTCTTCCTGTTCTACCAGGGGAATCATAATTTCTAGAGCTTTCTCTCTGTCTCCAGGCAGATTTCGCCTATTAAAAATAAAATTTTTTATTAAAAACCCAATAAAGTTAAGAAATACTTATACATTCAAACATGGTCATGAAAATGTATGACACCATCCATGTAAAATGTGCTTCTAGACACAAAGGACTATATTATATATACACACTTCCCCCTTCTTTTTTTTTTTTCCTCTTTTCTTAATATCATGGGACACATTTATAAAATCCCCCAAACATGTTTTCTCTCTCTCATGATGCATCAGCCAGAGGACAGCACTGACAACAGCAACAAGACCCTCAAGAGCAATTCTTAGAAAGATCATGTGTTACTTTCTTACAAAACAGAAAGACAGGGATCTCCGTTTCATATCTAATATTTCTTTCATAGTAATTCATGCTTTAAAGGAAAAAAGATTCCATCTTGTGTTTGTGATTATTTTTTTACATACATTTTGAATGTGAAGCAAAAAAACCCTAACACACACAGACTGAATTCCCATGATAAGGAAGGTTAGGAAGTGAAGCCAATAAGGTAATATTAACGAAAGTACTTCAGACAAATAAACCACATAATTGCAAGCGTTAGACACTTCCTGGTGACTCACAGTTTGGATACATACATCATTCAGTATCAGGAGTTTAGAATTTTTTATGTATTTGTATACTGAACAAGCAAATGACACCTTTCTCAGCAAAAAACTATTATTTGGTGGTTTGGGGAGAGCATTATATTCTTTTGGAGAAATTGCTTGTAATATTTGAGTGGCTACAATTTGAAATAGGGGGAGTACATAGAAGTGGGTTTGTATGTGTCTTGCAATCTTTGCACCTCAGAAAAAAAAAACCCACATCAAAAGTCACAGCCATCTTAAAGCAGATACTACTTGATTAGAGGTTCAGTAATGAATTTTTTTCTTCCCCCCCTACAAGAACATATCAAAGTTTTGGTGCATCTGCACAGGCAACGTCAATGCCAAGCCTGAGACATCAGAGCACATGTACTCTAAGTGATACCTGAGCTCATGAGCTCTGAGCTCACGTATGCTGCTCCAGAAGGAAGCAATGTGGAAGAAAAGGTTTAAATCAAGCAGAATAGGTAACAGAGGACGAACGAGTACTTACATCATAACAAAGAGAGTTAAAAAAACAGAGCAAAAACACTTGTTTGAGCACACAGTATAAATTTCTTTCCTGAGCAAAAAAAAAAAGTTTGCAAATCTACATGCTGGGCCAACCTATATTGATGTCTCAGCCTAATGAGAAAGACAAATGAAACCCAGTGCCATCTCTTCCCAAGCTTCAGACTAGTCGTATTCTAAGAAATTAAGAAAAGTCCCCTCAGACCACAGAGCTGCAGTAGGCTCCCCAAGTACTTCCAGAGTGGCACAGCAAGGCTGGTGTTCTCATTTGAGATCGACAAATGCTCCCAAGCCGAAGCCCCAGGGAGAGAAATCAAGTGGCTGAGCAAATAACAGTGTCCCTCAGGTCTGTGTTATTTTAGTTCCCCACTTGCCCAGTTGTTGAAGGTTTGCTTCCTTTTGGTTTCTCATACTGACCACTCAAGTAAAGCAACAACGATAAGTCTGCAGCTTATGTTTTTCAGCTGACTTTCATTACAGAAGGGCAATTTTCAGGTGAATAACTCTTCCACATCATGTATCAACTATCACTAATCCAGATCAAACCAATAACTAGCTGAACTTAATGAGAACAAAACCAGTAAGGCACAACAGTGTTTTGTAATATGAGCCATATACACTTTCCTGGTCTCCAAAGGTCCCTACTTTTCTTTCTGTTTACTCTTCCATCATCAATGCCCTCATACACTTTCTTGATTTAGGTCAGACTAATCCTGATTAATTGAGCTGCTCCATCCTTCCGTACTAGTGACCTGGATTAGAAGCAAGAAGGACAGCTTCTTCCACAGCAAACATTCAGATGTGCAGAGTATTCCAGATCTGCCATCGCTCAGGAAACATCGTCAATGTTCCCCATAAGGAGAAAGCTACAATTAACCCAAGCAGTTCCTTCTTGGCATACACCAAAGCATGAACATTATCATGGCTGTCATGGATTCCAGTTGAATGTACAATCTGGAGAAGGGAAGGAGAGGGAAATCTGATCTGATCTCCTTTGGAGGTACCCTCTCCTTTGACAGATACCCTCAAAGGCTACAATTTACAGTCACATGTATAAAACCAGACCTTTCAGTCTGCAAGACGTCCCAACAGAACCAATGAAGTATAAGGATTTGCCTGAAAAGATTATACTGCAGTTTTGCACATCTTTTAGCGCCCCAATGAACTACTCAAGTCCTGTTTTCAAAGGTGACATTGTTTTAGAAAGTTGTGACCTCAAGTTCCAAGTAACTTGTTTAAACTCCAAGGTACTTCTAGAGACCTTTATGAAAGCTATGTAGAAGTGGCAGAAACACGCTGGATTATTTAACATGCAAAGCTCCACATATTTATAGCAAAGTAGGAACAAAAAGGGCACAATATTTATACCTTCATATACCTGGTATAAAGGAGCAAGAAAGGATCTGGACATTTTATTCAGACAAAACAATGCCAGATATCTGTTTTTAATTTTAGTGGGGTTTTTGTTTCAAAAACCACATTATTTTTTCAACTAATTACTTGTGACATATTTTGACATCACTTTGACATGATATGCATTCCTGAGGCTCCTCAGCGAACCTGCATTCAAATCTGTGAGAAGCAGAAAGATCTGTAGACATTTTCTATATTTGAGAATTTCAATGCCTGCTGACACCTGGTCTACTCCTCTAAACATCAACAGCAAAATGTTCATTGTGATAACAGCAAGGGAGGAGAAAACCTCTGTGATTTCTTCTGGAAAAACTCCCCTTTTAGTGCCTTGCCCAATTGCTAGGAAAAAAATCTAGGCTTAGCTTTCATTTAACCCAAGAACGTAGTGCGTGCTGCTTCATGTGGCACATTTTGTGCATGTTATCACAGAACACGAAAATTGGTTTATTATTATAATATAATAAAATCTTCTGATGGACATTTGATGAAAGTTCTCCTGATGCTACCAGAACTCAGACTTGAATGAGGTGATGTCTAAGTTAACACAAATGCTGCAGCACTGCCACTCATACAGCAATGTTAAAAGTGTATTTTACAGAGGTAAAATACTGCTAGGTATTTATTTGCTCTGATTTAGTTACTGAAATGAAAAAATGATGCAAATCTATGGAAAGACAAATTGAACACTCACACTAAAGGAAAAGGAACGGAATTTGACAATAAGAGAGAAAAAAGAAAGCTTAGATTGATCACGAAGCTCAGAGTCCCCGAAGTTGCTTCAGTGAAAACTCTAGACCTGCATTTGAAGATTCCAGCAGGGAACTTCACCCGGGATTACCAACCCTGTGTGAAGTTTGCAGTTCTGATTTACTGTTCAACAGTGGAAGGAAGGAAGGAGGGAAGGGTAGATTCTTACCTGTTTAGCGCAAACGCATAATGAAACCTCACATGGTGGTGGGAAGCCAAGTCAAAAGTAGGCAGTTTTTCTAAAGTTTTCACCAGTTTCACGATGGAATCATAATCCTTCCAAAAGGAGGGAATAATGAAGTTTTAGGTGGCTGTACTGAGGTATGCCTATATAAACTCCTCTTTGAACTAAGCACTTATTATTTCATACTAAGAAGTATTTGCAGTTCATTGTAAGTTTTATGGATTTCAGTTTCTTCAGTCTTAACTGTAAATAGCCTGGCACTCCTCAGAAATGTGAATATGCACAGTATTCAGCAGGGAAACACGATTTGGTCTCCTGTACTGTCTCAACATGGACCTGTGGAAATTTTAGTGCATCTATTTCATGATTAAAATCAGCTTCAGGGGCTGAACACATATCAGAGTTCATATTGTACAGACGTTACAATGCTAACTGCATCTGAATTAAGGCATCCTGAAACTCTGAAGGAGGCATGAGCCACAAAACCAAAATAAAAGAATCTTTCAATACCACCTTTTTTAAAGTAGCTTACTCCCTGACATATTTAAAAAAAATCAAACAAAACAAAACACACGCACACACTCCCCACCCCAAAAAACCAAACCCAAACCAAACCACTTCAAAATGTTTAAGGAACAACAGTTGCAATTATGTAGAACAAAGTAATTACTAGCACCATTCCAGAAACTGAAATGCATATGAATATGTTATGCTTCCATGAGAAATGTCACAAGCACGGTGACAGAGAATACATCTACAAATCAATAGCAGAATGCTACTATGGCCTTTAAGTAGGTCACGCTACGGGCTGTTCATCACATAGTAATGATGAGGTGGAGAAGAGTTATTATAGGTTGTGTACTTTTTAGTTTTGTTATAACAGCACCTTTCTGCTATGTAAAGGCACACTACAAACAGTGTAACTACAAAATAAAGTAAAAAGCATCAGTTATGACACTCCATAAGATTTTTACTAGTGTGCATAATTCACATAGTTTGTTAGCATATCTGTGCAAAACACACTAATAAATTCACTGAGAATGTAATTTAATTTACTGTTTTAGATGATCTTAGACCATAGCGTTCATACCTGGATGTCTCTGTAGGACAGCAGCAAGTTTATTACAATATCAGCAGACAAGACTTCAACATTATCCACTCGCTGTCGAATCCTTGCCAGCTCTGCTGCAAGCTCTTTGCCTGTGTAGAGTGTACGGGCCTTCCTGATGTCATTCAGAATGGATTCCCGGAAATACCGGCTGGAGAGGAACAACCTCACATCAGTAATTTGGGACGGGTCCCTTGCATCTATTTTTCTGACCTGGCAGCTCTCCCACAATGTATATGTGGAACATTCATTGATAGAGCAGTGTCAATGGAGAGATTGGGCCAAGCTAAATTATTCATTATCAATTTGTCTCAACAGAAGGCAAAACGTCACATCACCCTGAAGCAAGAGTCTGACATTTATATTGCCAGCAGGAACATAGGAGTTTTACACAGGGGTACAAGAAGACAACTCACCTTGAACTGGCCTGTGCCACCTTCAAGAGCTGGATAAATCGATCCACCAGAGGTAAGCATATAGGGCCAAGCAGCGACTCAAAGCTGGGCTGCATCAGTTCTGTTAGTCCCTTCATAAAACTGCTATCACAGCAGTACACCTTGTTATGTGGAGTTATCATATAAGGAACAAATATGTAGTTACCAGTACACATCTGTAGGGAAACAAGGTACAACATTTAGGGCAGTTATGGTTTGAGAAACCTAAGCATAAAAAACTGCATATACTACACACAGAATTTCACCTGCTAAAGGGAGATCTGCTGCTTACTTCAGCAAGACCAACATTTTAACTACAAAGCCTAGGATTGCATACCATTCAGTTTTCATCTCAAATATGATATACACCTGAAATGTATTCTTTCAGATTTCTGAACTGCTTCTGGTAAGATGAGTCTTTTTAGAAGCATCACATTGACCTTAAAACAGTCAACAGTGAAACAATCCTGAGGGCACACCCTAGGCACCCCAAAGCGGCAGGCAGACTCAGATGAGGCTGACATGCACTCTTTTCAAGGTGACTGATGTTCAGAAGAAAGCAAACACTCTGCAATTTAGTATAGTTAGCCTCAGAGATATTGGAAATAGTAACACAAGCTAGCTGCCTCACAACAGGAAAACTGCAAAAAACCCCTAATCCTCATATGAACTGCAAAATTATTCAAATAGTTTAGTATAGACAAATTAAGCATAGGCAAAATGATTCAAATAGTTTAGCAAAGACAAATTAAATTCTCTGCTATGTAGCAAACCTTCTTGGGCAGTGAGACTTAAACTCATACATATTTCAGAATAATCACTTATGAAACGTCTTAGCATTTCTAAACTGCATCAATTTCTATATATCAATGTATGACAGATACTTCACACACACACAAAAAATCATTTAAGTTTATCTTCCAGGGAAGAAGGAGGCAAGATGTCTGGTGCCTTGTGGTATGTGTGTGACTACGATCTACGCACATAGAAAGCTTGCTGAATATTTGTGGTTCTGAACGGTCTTAACTATGAGACCGCACACCACCAAAATCAGGAGTTCTGCCATTTGGCTCTCAAAGCTCAGACTCCACTACTGAAGTCACCAGCAAGCCAGCAAGAAAAGCCTTAAGGAAGCAATTCTTGAGACCCATCATTGTGGTACCCCTAAATTACTTCCAAGGTTAATTGCTTTCTGGTAAGCTGCTCCTGCTCTCCCAGAAGTCAACACAGCAATGAGGACATCACTTCAGAGACTCCCTTGGCAAGCTTAGCTCCATGCATTGAGAGAGTAATGACTGAACAGCTTTCAAACGCACAATACCAGCTGTGTGCTTAAAACACGCATTTTAACATGTATTATTAGATTTTTAAAACATGAAAGGCTTGAGGTACTCTAGTCCGTATAAATGTATGTGTACAGATATGTCAGTAAACATACGTTTGTGTACAGATCAGAGATTAGCTATGAAGAGTACAGGAATTACTTTTTTTTTTTTAAATTACCCCTATTATACTTTGAAACTATAAGACCTCGCTATAAAGGCGATCCCATCCCCACTTCTGAGGGATATAGACAAACTCTGTAAAATTTAAAAGTAATGGATGCAGGCATTTACATGAGGTCCATTGAGCTCAACTAATCCACAATGTGGTTGGAGATTATTGCATATACAGACTTGCACAGGGATGAGTTTAGTCTTCTGCCCCCAACAACTGCAAACTATTAGAGCTGAAAAGCTGGGACTCATTTTCCTGTGCATGAGCGTAGCAATTCCAAAGGAAAATTGAAAACTGGGAAGTGTATGATAATATTTTTAACAAGCAATTAAGGATTGTGATGCTAGAACCCAGACTGCTTATTCTTTATGATGGAGAACTGCATGGACACTTCTGCTAAAGAATATGCTAGCGTGTAAGGCAATCCCACACTTTCAAGAGTGAATGGATGAACCTTTGACCCTGCTAAAACCTGGTAAGTCCCACAGTCAAAAGCAGAGAGGAAATGATGAATTTGCTGGAACTGGTTTCAGCAATTACAGGACAAGGGTGGGCAGTGACTGGCACAGGAGCCACTATTAAGCATAGGTAGACTATTCTCCAACTTTTCTTCTTTATTTAAAGAAGAAAAAAGTTCGGTAAGTCAGAGCCAAGAGAAAGGGTGAAGTAGCTACAGATATCCTGGGGCAAGCATTTTATTTCCTAATGTTTATTCAGTGCATTAAAAATAAATTCAAGACTGCTTGCAGGAAGGCCTTCTCAGACCTCTGGCACACTGTTTCTAAAGCTCAGGTCTTACTTAAAAAAAGAAGTCTGAAAAAGGATGTTTTCAGCTTTTGAAATCCACAGAACCCAAAATTTATCCTGGCATAATGGCCAGGCCACCTACAGAGACAGTACTGGAGTCTTCATAAATAATCCTACAAGGAGGAAAACTACTCTCCCTGTAGAGGCCAAGTGCCTGAGTCCACTACTGAGCAAGAGCTCTTATAAACTGATCCCAAATGCACCTTCTGTAGCAAGCTGGTATCTATTTCAGTGGAACAAGAGAGACAGCAAAAATTAGTTTACATGCATTTTCCCTGCTACCTTACAGGGAAAAAAAAGCTGGTTTTATCACAGAGCCTGCTATAAAAGACACGCAGACGCAGCAGCCTTTGGAAGCAGCAGCCATTTAAGAATTTAACAGTGAAAGACAGGAGAAACCGCTACATGGGAAGAAAAAATCAATTTGCAGTTGTTCAGAGGGCCCCCAGGGTTCTCAGGGAATTGTCTCAAGGTAGAATCTCTCTTTGATCCTCGGTGGCAAATAGTGTGGGAACACAGTGGCCTTTCCCTCAGCCAGGGCATTAATTTGTTGTTAACCTAGGCAGTTTTGTGGGGAGCTCTGTATCTCTGAAACGTCTCAAATTTGGCTGAAATTCATCAGACAGACAAACAGGCAGATACAGAAAGAGGGTGGAGGATGAAAAAACAGTACAAGCTCTTAAGTTTCATTTCCTTAGGAAGTAGGCTTTTTAAAAAAAAAAACCCACATGCAGTGAAGTTAAGAAACACAAGAAATATTGACCTCAATTTCACTTTCCTAGCTAAAGAGTACATTAGATATCTAACAGCTGAACCTGATAAAGGCAGACATGCAGTAGCTCTGGTGACAAAAGGAAAAAAAAAAGCAGAATGAAACATTATATATTATTTGCTAAAGGTGGTGGTGAAAGAAAGATAACAGTGACAGCAAGACTGCTCTTATATAATAAAATCTATGGTCTCCCTCTATGGAGAAACATACTTTGTTACCATCACAAGTTCTAACTACAAAGAGCCCAACCCTGACTGCATTTGGGCAAGGATTGGGATGGGAGCCCAAAAGGACCAGGCTGGGAGGGCAGCAGCTGAGGAACTGCTCCGACATCAGACAGCTCTAAACCTTCTTCCCCAAAGCAGAGTGCATGGCTTCCTTCTTTCCTTATTCCAAGGCCATGCAACCTCTGGTTCAGCCACTTTTACTTCCTTTCTCAACTTTATTTGCCAAAATATAAGCTACACTAACAAGTCAGAAAGGATCAGGTGGTCCTTCTGACACCCACTTCCTATCTGCTCACGTGCTGCTTTACATTTTGACTTAGTGTACATTATTCCACTAGAAAGTTGAAATACATTCCACTTATCCTATTAAAACGTGCCCTATAACACTCCATCTCAGCTCTTCTCTCTCAAACTCTGATACTCTTTCCTAACCCTAAGTAACTTCATTCTATATTCTATGTTTGCTGAGTACCCAAGCCAAAATTGTTGTTTTCCTTGCTCCATTCCTCTGACTTGTCATATCATGTACAATGAAAGTAACAGAATCAAGCCATTCAAGAAAAATGGGCAATTTTTGAAGGAGTAACACCTTAAATCCAATTGCATTATTCTCAGTTACGTCAACACCCTTTAAAAAAACACACGTAGCATAAAGGGGCTTCCAAAGTGGGTGGGAATAGACCCCCCCCTCAAATCGACAACAGGTGCTAGAGGTTTCATTTTCCAACCCTCTTTCTTTATAAATCCCTCATTATTTACAGTTCAAAAGCTCAAATTACACTAACGAAAGTTACCAAGTGCTTGCAGGTCACTGGAGTTGTAAGCTGAAAGGCATTACTGAAACCATCAGGGGCTGGGACAGGCCGTGAGTGTGCATATAGATAGTTACTATGGTTCAGCCTGATGCACAAGAACTCGGGACATTAGATAAGGTAAACTTGGCCTGAGCTCTCAGGTCAGCTGCGCTAGTTATATCTAGGAGATAGGAACATACCTATCTTTGAAGGCTTCAGGCCAGCACACTCACTACCTGGCAACATCAGGCCACCTTCTGAAAGCCTGGCTGTGTCATAGCCCATTTCATCAAATCAGTCAGACTAATCAGAAGGTAGAAGTACCGGCTGGAGCCAGCTACACATGCATGGATGCTTACCACAAAGTGACAAAATCTGTGATTCATTTTTGCAAATGTTTTAATTGGTTTTGTGTTTTGCTAATGTCCCTTCCTCACCGTGCAAAATTAAACGATTGCAGAGTGTGTGTAATTGCAGTTTAAATACAGCTGTAACACTGTCTTAATAATTCTACAGTTACAGAACTTAAGACTATGCTGCTCCTAGCTAGACCTACTGGTCACTGGAACATTAAGCACTTCCTTCTTGTTTGATATCCCTTCTCAGCTTCCGAAAAGAAATTGATATAGCACCTATTTGTATTTAAGAGATAATAAAAATGCATAGCATACAGTTATATCTTAATGAGCATGATAAGAGCATAAAACAGCCCTTCTTTCAATATCCCCCTCTAATACTGTTACTTGTAAAAGGGGCAGCCTTCTGGGAATTCAATTTGGAGACTATGTCTTCTTAGAAAGATCATCATGCACTAAGGCAAACACTATTCTCTTCCCTACAAATACATCTGACATAGTACAGAAGATTTTTCTCTGAAAGTTGTACAGATGAAGAAGACATAGTGATATACAAATGAGCATTTGAGTTCTGCCCAATTAATTCTCAGATCTTGAATTTTACTTGAAAAGGAGGGAGAGAATCTGCAGAGTCCCAGGGAGTCAGTGCTGTGCAGTCCTCTCAGTTCCCTGAGGCTCTTTACTAGCATTGACTGTTAAATGATTCCAACAGAGCAAATATCCACAAACAGAAGAAAGGTGCTTTCCAAGACAAGTGTCAAAGAAAACAAAAATCCCCCAAAACAAACCCATGCTGCTTTACTCATGGATGGGAGAATCTAGCAGAATCCCATCTACTTGCCTAAGCTTCAGGTCAGCATGCAATATAACTTTTTTTTTTTTTAATAAATAAAATCAGCTGAGGTAATAAAAATAGCCAGTGTCTCTCACAGTAGGAACTGTTCTTCCTGCTTGCTCTTCTCTAAGATCAGCTTTTCTGCATTTCTCCTACTAGTTCTTTTGAGAAATATCTGCTCTTATTTCAACTCTTCTGATGAGATTTTTCTTAGAGATAATTCTCACTGCACATGCTGGTACATGTAGCAGATGGCAAAATCCTAAACCAAGTTATTAAATCTATTCCCTCCATCCCCCAAACACACAGTAAATCAACACATGCTAATGTTTTAATGAATACAGACTCAGTCTGGGTTTACTTCAAATCCCACTCACACAAATGACAGCCTTGCTATTGATTTGAAAAGGAGCATAAGTAAGCCTCACACCTCAAATGAACTGAAGCACAGAGACTGGGTATACCCTTAAACACTTCCCATTTTCTGTGGGAATATATTCTTTCTTTATATGCCTAGCAATAATGTTCTATTGCAGCCACATCACATCCTAAATGCATGTTAACAATCAGGATACAATGTATATGGTCCTTTCATCGTATTCACATGGGAAAAAAGTTCTAACTTTTTCCAAGGCAAGTATGTGCCAAAAATATTAGTCAAAGAATTCAAAAAATGAAAGAACAAGCAAGAGATAGTGATGTATCATAAACAACAATAAATATCACAGCTGTCATTATCAACAAAACATTCACTGAAGGTCACCACATAGCATTTTTACATACTTGGATACCAAAAATTCAACTGCTCCCAAATAATTTGTCAGCTAGGTGAGGAGTATTAAAAATATTTCCCCCTATTTCCACAGTGAAAGAGACCAACAGCTAAACATATCCTAAGGGATCTACAGTCTTCTAGCAGCACCCTGTACGGAGGCTCCAAGCTTGCAGACGCCTCCGGCATGCCTCATCCAGGGTGGCTCCCACTCCCGCTGAAGGAGCGCTACACCACACTGTCTCCCCAGCTACTCCTTAAGCAGGAGGCAGTTAGGAAGGGCTGTGGAAAACCAGTAAAAATTACAATCTCTGATCCCTCCAAGTGTCAGAAAAGGAAAAAACCCTAATCAGTCCCCAGCCGTGCAACATTAGCCCTGTTGCTTAATCAGTAATGCCTGTGAGTCAGCTGCCCGGCAGAACGGTTCCCATTGCCTCCCCATTACCCCTCCGATCTGTCCGGAAGCTGTACCCAGTCTCACACCCCAGGGCAGCTCCCAAGGCCACCTATCCCTCCAACCTGGTGCAAGCAAGAAGCCTGAACTGAAACGTGAGCATTGTGTGAAGGTGTTACTTACTGCAATTGGTTGCAAACCATACGTATAATACGTGTACATTAAACTTCCTCAGATTCAGCAAGAAGTGAAATTTAAAAAAAAATAAAATTAATAAACGGCCATTTGGAACCAGACCTGCAGCTTTTCTCCAAAGTTGGTTACAGTTAAACTGGGGAGAATTCGGATGAAATAACTGGTGAGCTAAAACAAGCAAAGCACAGCCCTGAACTGTAACCTTTATACCAACATCTCCTTGTGACTGAAACTCTTTACTAGTAATTTCTAGAATGCCTCTGCTGCTTGGTTGACCTCAGAAATCAGATAAAAACAAAAACTAAACTTAAGCTTTCAAATATGAAAGTAACTGCCTCCTGTCAAAGTATCGCTCCCTGAAAAAAACGTATGTTTTAGGTATTACTGCAACATTTGGAAAAGGTCCAACTAAATAGCTATAAAGCCACATATAACAGGAAATGAGCCTATGTTATCTTGCACCGCTCTGCCCTGACAGGCTCCAGGCAGCTTATCCTAGCTATGCAACATTGTATTGACTATTATTAGGAAGCACAAAAATCCAGTCAGAACAAAGAACAAAACAGTTGGTAATGGATTTTTTTTTTTTTTTTTCTCCCCACTAGTTTTAGGGATACAAGGTTCAGGAAAAGCAAACACAAGGCACTTCAGTTAGACAGATATATATAGATACACATGCACTTGTTTTGCAGCTTTTTTAATCCCCTGGTGCCAGGGATACCATTGTCCTGTTACGGCTGATGTTTGCACGCTATTAAAAGACATGTTCTAGAACAGCAGGTTTATTCGTATCTGAACTTCATTTTTTCATATTTGCAACCTCACCTAATCAATCATATGACTATTTTTGGGACAGGCGGGCATCACAATCACAGCCTCTGAAGAACAGCACCTTTGTCCTACCAATTTATCCAAGAGTCTTACAATTTACAAAGAAACATGATTTTCATAAAGCAGGATTTCCGTTCAATAGCTAGGCATACACCAACACTGTGAAAAGTCTATTTCCAGGTAATTTGGCTGACATCGCGCCAAAAAACAAGGAAAAAGGAGAAAAAAAATATAAATCAGTTGCAGAGTTGCTAAGCCGGTTTTACTGACTTCCCTGTTCTAATCCCTGGGAAAATACTTCCTCCCAGAAAAGATGTTATGTGGGTGTGCTTGGAAACATCTGAGACTCTCAAGGAACACATTCTTTGTGTGGCATACGTTGAAACATTTCTAAAAGTGATAAATGACAGTTTCATAGCCACCTATCCAAATTTAAATGGATAACAGAATAATCCTTTCTCAAACAGATGAAGGTCAAGTCATCATACCTCTCCTTGAGCTTCAGGGACTGTCATTTAAAATTAGGACAAGATGACAACATCTCGCCTTTATCCTACTGTACAAGTCATCTCCTGCTGGTTTCCTGCTAACAGAGCTCTTCTCCCTACCCTCCCAGGGACATTACATTAGTCACACATCATTTTCCCTAGATCCTGGTCCACCAGAACAAAAATACAGAATACAATACATCCATTTACAAGAAAGGCCTTACCTGTTCTCTTCCCTTTTGTGTACAGGCCGAACTGATCATTTACCCCGCTTTCATTAGAAAAACGCGAGAGATTTTTAGTCTAGCACATCACTGACAGCATTCTATGAGTGTCTGAAAAGCACTTTTTGGTTAAGAGTTATAACTCTATATGGAACCCTCTTTGCTTGTTTTTTTTTAGTTAAAAAAAAAAAAGTAACTTAAAATGCAGCGTTAGGGCCAAAGTTTGCACTGGTTTTGAAACCATCTTTTAGAAACTCTATCAGCTATAATGGATGACTGCATCCTTTTCAAAGAATCATGTTTCATACTGGCAGAAGTCAGTACTTAATCCACAGATCTCACTGTTAAATAAAAAAAGTCAAGCCCATTTTTATAGCAGTTTTAACAGTGTGGGAAATAAAACCTGACCATTTTCTAAAGTAAAATACTTCATATGCCCCTTAGAACAGTTTATTCAAACATATGGAGTTGTACAGAATACACATAGCACCTCAGGATATCTGCACACCACTGACTAACCACTATAAAATTATATCTTAGCATATATGGCTACCAGTAAGTCCCAAAGTAAAGCCAAGAACAACTCAACATGCCAGATATATATTCTGACATGACTGGCCCTGCTGCTCCAGCACAGACCACAGTGAGAAGGCAGTGTTCTCGCAGTCACAGGTCTGCCTCCCTTGAACTTGGAGCGAAAAAGGGAAGGGGGATTTGCAAGGCCAACCTCAGAAACCAGAGGGATGCCAAGGTGCAGAAACCTACAGTCTAATGACTGGCAGTCACAGACAGACTGCTGGGATCTGCACTGCATGAAGACTAACAGGCTCCAGGACTCAAATTCCAGAAATAAATACACACACACTCTCTCTCTTTATAAATATATATATTTTCATAGCTGCAGCTATGGGTTTCTAAAATGAGCATCAGTTTCCAAATAACTCTCCTTTTCAATAGAGTATTTTTTTAAAAAACACTGAAGAACACTGTACAGAAAAAGGCAACAGAAAAAAAACCCACAAGATGACAGATGTAAATGGTGTGTGAAAAAATATGACAGACAAGTAAAGGCAGCAAGGAAAATACCACTGATAGATGGAGACAAGGTAAGAAGTGAGCCTGGTACCTAGCAACAAAGTGATATACACAGATTTGCTGCTAGGATTTCCAGAATTCTGCATCTAACTCTGTAAAATACAGTAGGAGAGTGTTAAATGATTCAAGTGGAAAACATAAGATAAACAACATTAAATGGAACATAAGTTTGGAATGCCTAGGGTTCAAATGGCACCCAGAAATCATACTTACATTATTCTTCTGGCAAATAATTTCCTGGAATAAAAAAGAAGAAAAAAATTATGTTGATAGCACTGAACAACTACAAGGAAAGATACCTGATCAGTATGACTTGCTAATATTAACATTTACAGACACATGACAGGAAAAAGGCTGGTTAGTAGATGTTTTCTATGCCTGTCAAATCAATATAAATCAAGTATTGTCTCAGGAGACACAAAACAGCTATGGAACCAAGTAGATACATACATCCTATATTTACACAGGAGCATATGTAGTGTGTGCATCTGTATATACACACGCACACATGTACATACTCCTCCGTATATAAATTTTTCTAGAGGGATGCTGTCCAAAAGTTGACTATTAAGACACATGCACTTGTATTTGAGAAGTTAAATATCATAAGCAACATTTTGCTGCCAGCAGAAGAAACTGTGAAGAATAGTAAAACATTTCTACGTAATAGAAATAGTGGAAGTATTTCTATGAGGTTTTAAAATACTCCAAAAACTAGTTGAAATTCACGTTGCTCTAATAAATCTGATGCAAAGAATGTATCTTCACATTTTAAATGTAAAGTCCCAGAGAACAAGAAGCCAGAGCACACTCGCATGGAAAGAGCTGGTTCTTGCACTCTAATCTGGGTGGTACAGCCCATGTGCAAACCACTTGTGGACAGGGATCTTGCTTTCAGGAAAATTGGTCAGCAAGTTCTGATCCCAGCAACTGGTAACCCTGCCAGATTTATCAGACAGCTACGCTACATCTCTGCCACTGGGACTGCTAAGCAGCTTCATCTACACCACAGCATTAATAACAAACAGCGTCAAACCAAGGCACCTCGTACTTTCCATGGAAGTCAGGCTTCCATAAAACTGCTCTTCCCCCTGTTGAGGGGACATGTATCATGCAAGCTTTTGAAGTGTGGGACATAAATACGTTTATATACATAAATATACAAACCTATACATGTATGTATATAGACTAGAACGGTTTGGGGTGGACGAACCTTTACAGATCATCTAGTTGAACCCCCTGGCACGAGCAGGGACAGCTTTCACTAGATCAGGTTTCTCAAAGCCCCATCCACCCTGATCTGAATGTTCATATAGAGGAATATTCCACTAGCAGAAGTTTACCTACATTGCTTTGCACCCCAGTTAAATCATGTGCTGCAGTTTTGTATCTCCTGTGTTTCCACGATCATTTTCAGTTTTTGAATTCACCACCTTCTATACAAGACTAAACCAGCATACGCACTCCTGCATTGCTTCTACTTTATCTGGTGGCTGTAACAAACATCGCCTCAGAAGATGCCCAGGCATGCCCACAACTATTTTTTTCAGGCAGCCACTAAATAATACCGAAAGAGTCTTGCTCTCTGAAGACTTTCCTGCAAACTATCAAAAGCAGAAACATGGGCTCAGCTCAAAGCTAAAGGAAACTCAAGGAAGTCTTTCAGTGGGCACTATACCGGTGACGACTGGGACATCCAAGTCTCTCTTTGCAGAACTGGGCTTCCACTGACATCAGTGGGAACCCTCCACATGATCTGTTTGAAAAGTCCAGCTCCTAAACTAGTAAAAAGTTCTCCCAAGTGCCCAAGGACGCCTGGTGCCTCATTCCAAGTGATTTTCAGTGGGAGCCGGGTTTTTGGCTCCTCACCCAGTACAACAAAATTCTGCTCTGCTTATACTGTAGATCATTGTACTTGCATAATTGAATTCAAGCCACAGATAGGTCTTTTGTCATTAGCAGTTTTATTTTTAGGGCTTTTATCTGTATACTCTTTGTCTTGCAAACAGAATGGAAAGAACTGGATTGCAACCAGTCCAGTTGGCCAAGAAAAGTTGGAGGGAAGAACAGAGGGAAGAAACTGACTTACTCAAGGTATGTCCCTCCCAATAGAGGGCCAAGCTGCAAATAACGGGACAGAATCAAAACCAAATATCCTGCACTAGCCAGAAGCAGTGGAAGCAAACCCTTCATGAGAGGCGACGGTGCCCAGATTGCAGTCTGACTCACCAAGCTGCTTACTAAAATGCTTCTTTTCAGCAATGCCTAGAATGGAAGCGCAATAGCATAAAACATCTCCTGATCAGAGCCAATGAATGTGAGGGAGGGGAAGTAACTGAAAAGACTGCCATCCAAGTTGTCTGCCCTCCCACATCCCCATGAAAGTTACTAAACCTTTAGTAGAGTTAGCAGGAGGAAGAAGTATCAACCCCTTGACTGACAAAATTCACAGGCTCTTAGATTATCTTAAACCACCACCTTGCTGTAAACCAACCTACCATACTGTGAACTGTGGCCCTCAGGACCAGGCACAAGTTTTGTTTTTACTAACTCTGCTACACTGCTGGTAATCTCACAGAATCACAGAATGGTTTGGGTTGGAAGGGACCCCAAAGACCATCTAGTTCCAACCCCCCTGCCATGGGCAGGGACACCCTCCACTAGACCAGGTTGCCTAAAACCCCATCAAACCTGGCCTTGAACACTTCCAGGGAGGGGGCACATCTCCAGCACAGCAATCCTGCAGGTACCTGATGTAAATTGCTGTAACTCAGCAAGACGTACCAGAGGCCTCATCAGGTTTGGCCAGAAAATTGCTACTTTACAGAAGAGCTAAAACTTAAGAATTATTTGCTGTTCCCTACACATCCATTCTCACCCAACTGTTATTACCCCAAACACCAGTAATTCCCTTGAATGACAAAACCATGTATTTAAACCATTAATAACAGAAAACCATTAATTTCTCATCTGAAATTTGTCAAACTTCTGTTTCCATAAAAAGCCATATACTGAGGTATTTTAACAGATTGTGATAAAGTCATGTAAATCCTTCTCTTAGGAAAACTGAACTGAGTTTTTCAGCATTTCAATGTGGCCACGGTTTTCAGGCCTCGTAATATTTTTGCTATTCTTTTGTGAACCACAAGTGGTGTCTGTATTTCCTATGGAAACAGAGAAGCCAGGACTTCACCTCAAAACACCCCATTTTTCCATTCAAAGGTACCTTCAGTGACTGCAGAGAGTCTGCATTTGTATCACAGTAGAGGATAATGTTGTTAGCCATGCTGAAGCTCTCCCTGACTCCCAGGTGGTAGAACAGGGAAGGCTGACGGAAGGCGTCACTCATCTCTACGACAGCAATATCTGTAGAAATAAATGAAAAATTGTCAACTTTTCTGACAGCTAAATGCTTCTATGCCATGTCTCTTCACACAATTTGCTTTGATAAGAAAGCCCAATTTTAAGTAGGAAATGAGATATCTAGAGGGATTTCCCCATTTTAGCTGTTATGTCTGAATTTTGAATATAGTCAGCAGGATGTGGTTTAATCTTTTTCTCATTTCTTTCTTCCTTCCGTCCTCCCCCTTTTTTTCTTTAAATGAGACCTTCATTTCCTCAGGTAAAAACATCACTAATCAAGAAAAGGCAAAAAGTTCATTTGGTGCCTTGGAGAATAAAATCTGTTTGGTTAATCTACACATGATTATTGATGACCTTATGGAATGAAAAAAAAGAAAAAATTACATTGGATATGTATTTTCAACCTCTGTGCCAGATGCAATAAAAAATTCATGCAATATATTTACATCAATGCAGAACATACTGTATAGATTCTGTATTAGAACTTTGGAAGGAAACAGCTGTAAGTTGAGAGAAAGGCAAAAGTAAATTTCCAATATAAATTACCATTCAGATCTATTTTGATTCATATAGAAAGATGAGAGAGAAAAGGACAAGAGAAGGAAAGAGCGAGTGAATAAGTAAAGCCAGAGAAACCCCCCATATAAGTAAGAACTTTATTGTGCGGAGAATTCTGTTCATAATAAGCTCTACCTGCGTGAATACAATTAAGCATGTGCACAAATGTTTACAGAACAGGGAATGTAGTCCACAATTTCTCTTAAAATGTGTGTTTCACTTGCCCAGATTCACACCAAAGTAAAACAAGAGGCAATTACAAAGTGTCAGCAAAAAATAGTAAAGGCTTCTATTATAACAGGCAGCATATTTCCACTGCAAAAAGACTTGTGGGATTAAGAGAGCAAAAGAAAACTGACTCATCTCCACCTCGACTGCAAACATCTGTCTGTCTCCTCACCCAATTCAGTTTTTTCTTTTCTTTCAGATTTTTTTTGTTTTTCCCCAAGAAATGTACTTCTGTTAAGAGCGGAACAAAAAAAAGCAGCCTGGTTTCCAGTGTCTCTCCCTGCTCTCCCCTTCCTGTGGATGCTTTTATGACAGAAAAGAGATAGCAAGACAAGCTCTGCAGGCAGAAAGCTTACATACCCTCAAGTTGTTCCACTCTAATGGATCTAATAAGAGATTCTACCTCTAACCACAAGTTTTCACCTTGCCGATTTAATTAGATCATCACAACCGTAATGAAGATATTCAATAAAAGATAAGCCTTGTGGCCATGCTCTCAACTGGGAAGGCAGCAAGG
This sequence comes from Balearica regulorum gibbericeps, assembly GCF_011004875.1. NCBI lineage: Eukaryota > Metazoa > Chordata > Aves > Gruiformes > Gruidae > Balearica > Balearica regulorum. The sequence continues at coordinate 64,328,665 of NC_046186.1, forward strand.
GTGTCTCTCCAACTTGTTGAAAAGTATCATCTCTGAGACATGTACTCTTCAGTCATACTTTACTGTTACTGGCCTACAGGCTTAGAAATTATTAAAAAGCTGAAAAAAGGATAGATACACACAGGGGCATGAACAGACAACATTTACCTATACAAGCTTAGGCTCTTCAAGAAACAAAATTGAAAGAGAGGTGACCAACATGGTATAAAAAAAGGGAAATTTTCCCCATCAAATATAATTTTAAATTATGTTTTCTACAAATTTTGTAATTTGTGTTCTAAGAATCTCCCTCTGTCCAATTTCATATAAATATTTCAGTGTAGATTCCATCAAATATCATCAAATCGAAGTAAAAAAGGCAGTGCATTGCTAAGACCATACATATGCTGACTTTCCTTAATTTTAGGAAACTGAGATGTTACAAAAGCCAAACATGAATGACAATATTGCTACTATATCTTGTTTGGGTGAGATTAGGGCTTGTTTGTTTATTTTCTTTAGGAAGTTGACATAATACGAGCTCTATTTTTAACTACACTTATTCATACGAAATTCTAATCTTGAGCAACTGTAGGTCTATAGTACACTGAGCAGAAGGAAAATTTGCGCAACTTGCCATGATTTAATTCTTAAATCTTGCAAGATAACACACTCTCATTAGAGTTGCAAAACTAAGATTAAAAGAGAAATATTACTTAAAGAAAAATAAAGTGATAGACCCTGATCAAAGTCAGAATACAGAAAATACTCGAGAAATGTTCTGTTAAAATGCGAAGTTCCCAGGACCATGAAGAAGGAAAGAATAACTCTTAAAAAAAATTATATACATATGTGTGTGTGTGTATATATATATTACTGTTAAGATCAGCTGGCCAAATCTATTTAACACAGCTGACTCAGGGCCACACTGTTAAAAATGTTCTTGGGTCTTGTCCTATTCTTATCATAGCAATAAAAACAAACAAACAAACAAACAAACGCCTTGAGTTGCTTAAACAGAGGAGGGAAGGACCACAAGAATAAGGAAACATTTGTAAGAAAAATTACACTAAGATACTGATATAAAACTCTGTTGTGATGCTTGTATTTCTGATGTAACTAAAGAGGATCTCTTTCCTTCACATGTTAAGACTTCTGAGAAATTCAGGCCTTTTGAATAGCCTCATTTGATAAAGCAGTATCTTCCTTAGAATAGTCCAACTTCTACAAAGTTTTCCTCGTTGCTCTAGCAGCTATGTATTTTAAGATTGGGCTGGGTTTGGCTGGGATAGAGCAGTGGAACAGGTGCACCTCGAAGTGGCTGTGGCTGTGGATAAGCCTATGCCACAGCAGGTGTACCCCTGGAGAGACTGTGGCTCATGGATAAGGGTCCACTTGGAGCAGGTACACCCCTAAAGGACTGCAGTTGGTGGACAAGTCCCAGTTGGAGCAGGGGCAAGGGGAGGAGTTCATTGTAATGTTAAACCCAATGGTCTGGTCCGAAGGGACCAGGGGTGGAGATTGTAATGGAAATACCTTTAAATTGTTGTAACCCAGGATTTGAGTTGCATGTTATAGGAATTACTATAGCAGGAAACACCTGAACCAATGGAGAACAAGCCTTACAAGAAGCAGTGCAAGTGCAGCAGTGACCTGACCTGAGCTGGTTTTGGTGCCCAGTAACTCCATGGAACTCCCCTGTCCTGAGGGACCACCATAACAGATGGAGCCCAAGTGGGCTAAATGAACTCAACAGACATTTTGTAGATATTTGTGGACATTTTATGGACATTTTACAAGGGTGATCCATAGACTAAGGGAATGATATCTGCATATTATATCAAAGGATGAGAAGGAGGGGGTGGTTAATGAGGTTATATTGGTACCTGAGCATGACGTAAATGGTATGGAATAAGGGGTGGAAAATGTGCTGGGTTTGGTTGAGATAAGAGTTAATTTTCTTCATTGGAGCTGGTATGGGGCTGTGTTTTGGATTCGTGCTGAAAACAGTGTTGATAACCCAGGGATGTTTCTGTTACCGCTGAGCGGTGCCTAACACAGAGCCAAGGCCTCTTCTGCTCCTCACCCCACCGCACCAGCGATGGGCTGAGGGTGCACAAGGAGTTGGGAGGGGACACAGCCAGGACAGCTGACCCCAACTGACCAAAGGGATATTCCATACCATATGACGTCATGCTCAGCATATGAGGGGCTGGGGGAAGAGAAAGGAAAGGGGGGGGGGGAGGTGGGGGGACACGCAACATATATGTTTGGAGTGATGGCTTTGTCCTCCCAAGTAACCGTTATGCATGATGGAGCCCTGCTGTCCTGGGGATGGCTGAACACCTGCCTGCCCATGGGAAGTGGTGAATGAATTCCCTGTCTTGCTTTGCTTGCGCACACGGCTTTTGAACTGTCTTGAACCTAGTTAACTGTCTTTATCTCAACCCACCAGTTTTCTCACTTTCACTCTTCTGATTCTCTGCCCATCCTGCCAAGGGGGAGTGAGTGAACGGCTGCGTGGGGCTGAGCTGCCGGCTGGGGTTAAACCACGACAAAGATGAAGTTATTATTCATGACAAAGAGATCAGAGTTCTGAAATCCAGGTTAGCCCTCAGGGCTGGTATCACAGTTTCCAAGGGGTACAGCCAAATTCTTACCTGCAATTCCAACACGCCATCAAACTTATGTGCACTTTTGGGACCACATGTCTACCTAATAAAAACCCCTATACCCTAAATCAGCTCTTCTGACAGACCCATTACTGACTATCTTCTTTCACAACATCAGGACAGAAACTCCCCTGACCAAAGGAGGGAACAGTGCGTGGAGCACCAGTCAGAAGTCGAATACAAAGCACCAAATGGAAGCTCATTAAAAAAAAACAAACAAAAAAAACCTTAACTATGTTTAGTTCCATAAAGTATGATTAGAAGTTTAGCAAAGCTGAGCAAGACTTAGATTTGTCTTGAAAACCATCAGTCAAGTAAACATACATCAAAATTCTCACTAGTTCAGCAGAGCCAGGATTTAGCTAAACCCAAAAGAACTGTTTGGTCATCAATACATTAACTGCCAGAATCCCTTTTATCAGACTCTCACTCTCATTTCCCAAGACAAAATGAATCGAACAGCCTGCTGCAATGAAAGATATGTTTTCTGTTCACTGAAATTGTATTTTCCAAGTGGTAAAATGGTATTTCAATAATAGTGGAAGAATGATCTCTACCGTTACACTAGAATAAACCCCACTTAAAGTATTTGTGGTTTCAGTTTCAAGGAAAGTAAAACAAGAATTGACCAAGCACAGGAGTCAGTAGAGCCCTCTCAACACCTAAGCCCTCAGGATGAAGCACTCTGAAGACGAGGGACTGGCAATTCACTCCAAATGCTGTTGCACATCTTCTATGTAACAGCAAAGGAAGTCTGCTCAGGCTCCCGCAGACTAATGGGGAGGGCGGCTATGGAAGCACACCGCGCAAAGCAGCAGCAAGAGACAGGGAAGTGGAAGAACTGTAATTCTTGCAACCACACAGATTGCAGGAAAGAATAAATTTTATCCCTTACTTTGGTTTTGGGCACAAGATTAAACTTTGCTTTCTCTACCTCATGAAAACAGACCTGGTAACAGATCAGTGATAGTATTTAAAGAAAACCAAGGACAGTATGGTCTTTGCCTTTGCTAGTCATCTTCGACATTACGGCTACAAAGTCTTGTAACAAATCTTACAGTACATTATTATGCCTTGATAGATTATGAACAATAAAGCAAGTCTAGCCATAGCCTTCCCTCCCATCTCCTTAAACAACTGGCATGCCTACATGGATGTGACCAGAGAGTATCATAAGCACGAGACTAGAGCTAGCTCCAGCCTAGGTAGCAGAAGCAGCATAAATGCAGCAGCAGGCAGTTTAGTAAGCTCTTGGTGTCCATTTCCTAAACCACCCTGAGCTCCACCTGCCTGGTGACAGCAACCAAGGCGCTTGTAGTGAAGCTGCCTACCTACACATTAGCTGGGTAACCACACGCTGAGCTGCAGATACAGCAACCACCACAGAGCAGTCACACTCTATGTTATTAGGCTAACTAGCATCTATACCAACAATAGCTTGAAACACACCGTCACACATTCAAGAGAACAAAATACCACTGCACTGGGAGTCGGTTTCTTGTTACCCTGGGAAACCAGATTCATGTGATGGAATTGGAGACAGTCAACTTGACCCTTCTTGCCTGAGAAGCATGGGAAAAGGACACATCTCTGAAGCTTGGCATATATTACAACTGCGTTACCAACAATTCTCACCTGCAGTGTAAATCCACTTAGCTCTTTTAAGCAATCTGTGCAAAGACTGAGAACGTCACATATAAAATCTCTACTAATTAACCTTTCTTAAGAAATGGTAAAAACTTAAGATTATACACAATAATATGGTCAAAAAGGGTAAATGTCCATTAGTGGATATGAAGCCCTTTGCTCTTGGCTATTAGCAATGCCTTTAGTCACCAAGAAAGCGATAAATGAAATGCAGTGGTCAAAGTTCATCTCCTACTCATTGTTTAAAATATAACAGGGCAAAGAAGAATGTTTAAACAAATGCTCTGAGATATCACACACGTACACCCTACTTTTTGATACTACCTGCTTAATACACTGCTGCCAGGAAAAATAACGAATACAAACAGAGCAGCTATAAAACTAATGAATGTTTATGTTTGCTATTATCTTCTGATTAATTGGTATTAAACACATGGCCATTGCCTTACATTCATTGTCCCACAATTAATTAGGGCAAAAGGAAAGCTGATAACGGCAATTTCTGAGACAGACCAATATTTAGGGTTCTTTTCCATTTGGGGGTCAAAAGACAGTAAGATGCTCTTCTGAGAGAGATATAGGAAGAAAAGGGCTTAGCGACAAAATTTATTTCAGTGCAAGTCTGAACACTAAATGCTTCTCATACTGCAGTAGCAGCTCTCCATTCAGCATCAGAACAATGGTTTTGACAAGCCATGATGACATTTACTATTGGGTAAGTTTCCAGAAACAAGCAAACAACATCTTTATCTACTTCAATTTCATGGTTCTCTATGCTTGGCACAGATATCTTCCTCTTTACCCAAAGACTGCCTGCATGAGGTAGGAAACCTGCTTTGGAAATCACAGCATGTCAGTACAGCTTGGTATTTCTGGTTCAACCGTGCAAACCACAGCGTCACTGACTTGTGAGCACCACTGGAATCAAACATTTCCTGTCAAGAGTGTCTCATTCATCTCCAAGACCGGAAACAATTGATGGGAACCACTGGGGTGAGAACACCTAAACACAGGGGAATGGCTGACCTCCCAGGAAACCCATCCAGCTGAGCCAGTCTGTTGGGAGCAGCTAGCCAGAAAATAACTTTATAAAAGGTGCCTGAGGCTTGGATATGGGGAAGGAAAAGCAGGTAATGACTGTAGAGGTGATTCAAGTATGCCATAAACTAGAGGAAAAGCACAGTATTTGCAGAAGCTCCAAGTGACGTGCAAAGTACGCTCAAGGGCACCGAGACAGAGACATGATGGATATGTGCTAGTTATTATCTACCATAAAGCATTATGGTTCAGGATCCTTATAGTAATCCTGGCTCAAGCAGTTTCATTTTTATGAAATGGAAGCAGAGATCCTGCACCACTGAAGTACAAACCAGAGCCAGTCCCACAATCTACTCAAAGGGGAATTTCTGAGCACACATTCCCAGCAGATGCAACCCAAGCCCAGCAGTCTAGTGAGTGTCCCTTTCTGGATGCTGCATACCACAAAGTAGAGACAGAAATAATTAGAACACCTAATATTTACCCAAAAAGGAATAAGTTACCTTTAAATACAACAGTACTATGTCGCTTTCAACACTGGTATTAAGCCCACCGCTCCCTGAATATCTAAACTGAGTTGAACTTCTCCTGAATTTCAAAGTGAATTTCTACACCTAGACACATAAGGAAAAGGTATGATTTCACTTCAGATAAACTCTTCGAACAGCTATCTGTTACTGTTAGGCATGGTCCTGACTCTCCCCCACATGTTTGTATCAGATCTAGTGTGGTTAATACCCAATGAGACAACTACGTAAATCCATCTGTTGGCTTGGAGAGGCAGGGTGAGCGTGCAGAATCGGTTCCCTCCTGGATCAGTTAGATGATCTCGCTTTCCTCCCACACAATCACTATGTCCTATACAAAGGCGGCACCAGACACCACAGTATCTACATGGATGCAACTGAATACCTCCCTACTTCTGCTTAAGATTGAGAGTCACATATTGTTTCAGTGGGTAAGGAAATTTCATCCTCCATACAGACATGGATGCAACATCCACTTGTTCAGGAACCCCAGATACAACATCATCACAGGAGAAAGAGCTCCTTGGGGCACAATACAGAAGATAAACACACACATACCCCAATATCATTACAGACATAAATTAAGCATCTATACCCATACTGACAGACTCTGTATGTGACTCAATTTAGATCTCTGGGAATCTGCACAGTAACAAAAATAAATTAGCTAATCACTTAAAAAGCAACCTTTCCTCTTTTTAAAACATTGATAGTTTCTGATTTCTTGATAGATAAGGTAAGAAAGAAGAACTACTTAAGCTAAAGGATGAGAGTGTGGCACAAGAGTAAATATAAGCTGCCCTGTATAAATTTAAACCAGAAATCATAAGAAAGTTCATAACCAGAAATCACGATGTTCTGGAGCACCTGCCCAAATGTTTAACTGATTGGTTGGTGTTTGGTCTGCTGTCACACAGGAGCATTGCAAAACTTGCACCCTCTCCCACAATATATCAAGGTGCTTCTAGGAAAAAACAGTGCGAATCAATTCCTGCCAACTTTTGTAGCTAATTGGCACAGATAGTTCTCGTAAAAGCAAGTGCAAGACTTCACCAAGCAGAACCATCCAGACAAGGAGGAGAGCAAAAACAACTGATTGATTGTTTGGGGGTTTTGTTTTGTTTTTTTACAACAACAGTATTCTAGACTGAGAGCCTCTGAGTGAAACCCTGGCCTTGTTGACTGCACTATGCTTCAATGATGTGAAGGGAAAAGAACTTCTTGCTTCTGTGACCCAAGGCTGACGGGAGCAAAGCAGAGGCCACTTACCAAAATAAAACAGCAGAAGCTGGCATCTAACTGGTAACACAAAGTTCATGCAGATGTTCGAAAAGGAATGAGAGGGAGAAAAGATGTAGATGACAAACATAAAAGGTGAGTGTGTAGGAATTAACATAGCAAACTACATGGCAAAATCTAAATGACTGTATCAATGATTTGAAGACAATTGGAACAATATAGAAAGGCTTTTCTGCTGAAGACAAAAAAAAAGAAGAAAGTTCGAGATTCAAAAAATTCGCTCTCTCCGGGCCCAAGACAAAGGACTGCAATGTTATCACATGATTCCAGCCCCCAACAAGTGAAAAAAACCTACTCTCAGCTTGATGCATGTGGGAGGAATGCAGGATTAGGCAAGAATAAAAGATGACAAGCAAACAAAGAGCCATTTATTTAAAAATAACCTCAATACGTTCAGGCTCAATGCATCTGTATCGAACCCAGTGAAACAGGCTCCCTCGTGCCAAGAACACCAAATACTAAATATTACCTCAACTCCAAACTTTGCATCAGAAAAAATACTCAGAGCTCAAAGAGGTAACTAATGAGGCTCAGCTGAAGGCTTGAGCACATTGCAGGGCTAGTAAGTGTTCGGACCTGTACCAAATGTTAATGTGTTTTTAAACCATCTACAAACACAACAGCAGAAAAAGTCAAGGAAAACAAGGCAACCTGTAGCAATTCAGTACTTCTAAATGTAGAAGTTTTGTCCAGAGGATCTACATCACTGCAATTTTTTTCCAATGAAGACCAAGCACTCCATTGGCCTAGAGAGGATCTTAAGCAGACAAAAAACCCCAAACAAACAAACAAGAGACACAATGGTATCTGTTTGATTATTTTGGTTTATGTTTTCAAATTATGTGCCTTTAAGGCATGAGATGAAGGAGCAACTACTCATTCTCTGGAGAAGTGACTGAGACTACCCAAGGAGAAAGTACTTGCGAGACCACAGGTATGCCAACAGAAGAGCTCAGGGAAGAAAGAAGAGTCCTACAAAAAGCAAACAGCCAGGCCTGAGAGGTGATGGAAAGATTTCCTAAAGTCTAAAGGAACCGTAGAGAGTTTGCTACAGCTCCAAAGATGCAGTGTTCATTAAAACTGAGGCAGGAAACGACAATCCACCTCAATGACAGGATGGGCACGAGGAAAGTTGATCAAAAGTTCTTTTTATTTCTGTGTATTCTGTTCTGTTTATTCCTGCCGTAGTGACGTGAAGTTTTCTCCACCTAAGAACTATTCTAATTTTTATTCTAATAAAACCTGGCTATTTTCATTTATAACATGGTGATATATTTGGCTTCTTTGAGCAGCTCGCTATGACAAGAATGTCTGGGCAGATCTACCTCCAAGCTTCAAAAACCAACTCTGGGTTTCATCGCAACAGCTAGAGGGATCAGATCAAAGCTCTGTTAAGCTCAATAGCTCCTCTCTGCCAGAAGCCAACAGTCAATGTTGCAGAGATTGTAAGAATGTGGCAAATGAAGACTGACCTTTCTCAGTCAGCAATCCAGAGACATTTTCAGAAAACTCTTGAGCTAACTAGAAAGCTGAATAGCAACAACTACTTTAGTCTTTATTATTGTGTGAATAATTAGAGCTGCTTTTCTTTATATGTGTTACTTTGCATTTGCTATGACTGAATTGCAGCTGTCCTTTACCTGCCTATTTACCTGGTACCATAAGACTTTCTGCAATTCTTTATAGTTTTGACTAGCCTGTGCATCAGCAAACATTGTCATCATGCTGTTCACCAGCAGGAAGTTTCCAGATCAGCCATGAATCCTCTGAAAAGACCAATTCAAAAAGAAAGTACAGAGTAATCCTTTCACCAGCACATTTTTCTACTGGCAGCCTTGCTTCATTGCAAAACTGATCTTCTGTTCCATTCATTTAAGAATCCATTAATCTGAAGGGAGTAAAGATGTCATCTTCAGTTATTTTGCCTCTGGTAAGAAAGTCTTTGGTAAGGTATCCCATCAAAAGCTTTTTGACATACTCTCTTAAATGGATCACCCCTAAGTACAGGCTCACAAAAAAGTGTGATTTCCCTCTACAAAAAACCCCCATGTCAACTCTTCCCTACTGCCAGATTTTATCCACATGTCTATGTGATGTATTGTTTATTTATATTTTCAGCCCATTTGTCCTATTGGTATTACATTATCACCTCCCTTTCCCATGCTGCCAACATCAACTGAAGTTGGAAGTCAGGTGCCATAATTAACAACTCAGCTTCTTTCAGTCAGAGCTCCTTCAGAACTTTTGAGTCATCATCACATAGTTCCTATGAGTTGATACTATTCATCTTATCTGCTTATTTTAAAAGCTCTTTTCCTGGCAATTTAAATCTGAGGCAGGTCCTCAGCCTTATCTCTTTTAAAAAAGTCTTTCTTAAGATCATAGCAGGAAAACTGCATCTTTCTCAAGTTCTCCTTTTCCATCTTGACTGCATAGGATCCCTACCTTGCTCCTTACTGGCGACTCATTCAAGAATGCCTTCTTTTTTTTTGTAGTCTGTCTTCAGCAAGTATTGCTCAAACTCTTCTGGAAACTGTCTTACTAAGGCTTACATTTATTTTGCCATGGTTCATGTTTTTTTAACTTGTTTCCTCATCTAGACAAAAGTTCTCCTTTCAAAGGGCATCATTCCATTACTTCATCCTCTTGGCAATGCCACCTTCTGTGGGTTACTTTAAAATTTTTTTTAAGTAGCAGCATGCATTTTCCGGAAGCAATTTTCCTTAACATCTCTTCATGCTATCTGAAAGCTTTTCCTCTTTTTAGTTACTCCTTTCAATTTCTTGTTAAGAAGCTTGCTCATTTTTACACAGGTTCTAGTAGAAATGTAATCTGCACCAAGTCAAACTAACAGGCTAAGACAGACTGAAGCAGAGCATGTAGATCCTTCTGAAGGAGGCCAGAGCCATGCCCATGAAGCTGTTGAAAAAAAAGAATTATCCGGAAGTGTTTCTAATCTGAAGATGTAGAATTATTTCTTACAACATTATTTTCAAGTCACGGGAGTTAACATTTCCCAATCCAGTGATACCAAAAATGGTTTAAACATAGAAGATTCACGAGCAGCAAGTACAGGCTGAAAAATAAATACATCATATTTCAAGAATATGATGAACAGCAGCTGGAATGCCTATGCAAAATGGGGATCTTACCAGGCTTCTGAAAATTTGGAAGCAGAAGTGTTCTAAGAGATGTAAACAAACACATTTGTTAAATGTCTTCACTTGGTCAAGAAAAATATTTCTAACCTAAGAAGAAAATTGCTCTCATAAATACAATATTTGTGAATTTTAGGTTCCAAGTCTCATCATAACCAAAGGTACAAAATATATCTACCATCTCTGGTTCTCACCACCCTCTCCACAAAAATCTCTATATTGCAGCATTTTCACTGCTGTGTCCAATGTTTTCCCAGGAATAGAAAGAGACTGAGAAAACTAAATGCCCAAGGGCTTATAAGTCTCCTGTGCCATGTTCTCTGATAGGAAACACCATCATCTCTTAAGAAGGGCCCAACTCTTTATTCATTAGGCTTGATCCAGAAAGAAGTACATTCTCAGTGGCTCTGCTGCAAAGTAATCATAACAACTTATATTCTGTTAAAAAACTGATACGAGAAGTCTCATCTAAAGTATGTGAACATAACAATTAAGCTGGCAATATGCTGTGTTGCTTAAACTTAAGGCTGGATCTAGGATTCAGGAATTTAAACTGCTCACTCCTACTTTTAGCAGTTTGCTCTTGAACATTTTAAGATATACTCCAAGTTCTGTAAAAAACACACATTTTTTCCTTTGTAGGATGAGAGTATTTACCCATGATTCACTGCCGAACTGCTGCACAGTATCGCAAGGAACTGTGCAAAATCATACTTGCATTCCCGACTTGTATGTTAATATGCCCAGGATTTGTCTATGGCACCCATTTTGGAAGTACGCTGAAGGACAGGAGGGGAACTTGTTCTGCAGTGAGACTGACAAAATTTTTTATTATCTCCTATGCTTAGGGGTGCTGAAATAAAAGGTAAAACTGTCTAGACAGCTGTCCTGGTTTCAGTGGGAATAGACTTAATTTTCTTCCTAGCAGCTGGTGCAGTGCTGTGTTAGGGATTGAGGATGAGAATAATGTTGATAACACACTGATGTTTTAGTTGTTGCCAAGCAGTCAAGGACTTTTCAGCTTCTCATACTGCCCTGCCAACAAGAAGATGGGGGTGCCCAAGAAGCTGGGAGGGGGCACAGCCAGGACAGCTGACCCAGACAGACCAAAGGGATATGACATACCATATGACATCATGCTCAGCATATAACTGGGGGGTGGGCCAGGAGGCAGTTTGATTCAAGAACTAGCTGGGCATTGGTTTCAGGGGGTGAGCAATTGTGCTGGTCATCACTTTTGTGTATATTCTTTTATCATCATTATTATTATTATTCTCTTCTTTTTCTGTCCTATTAATCTGTCTTTATCTCAACCCACAAGTTTTACTTTTATTTTTTTTCTTTCTTTGTTTTCAATTCTCTCTCCCATCCCAGGGCAGGGAGTGAGCGAATGGCTGTATGGTTGTTTTAGCTGCCAGCCGGGTTAAACAGCACACAGGAAAGAAGAAGAAAAAAAAAATACAAATTTTGCACATACTAGCTGTCACAGAATGAATGAGCCAGTACTGTAGGCTACTGCAAAAAACCCCCACATTCTGTACCGTGTGAAGGGGAGTTTCATATGAAAAACACAAGACGTCATTATCCTCCTCTACCTGGCACGCGTGAGGCATCAAATGAAATACTGTGCACAATCTAAGACATAACTGAAGGAAGAAAGTTAAGCTGGCAAAGTATCCAGAAGGAAGAAACAAAACATGAGAATGATAAGAGATTTAAAGATGTGTGATTAAGGAGGAATGACTAAACACACTAGCGCTGTTTCATCTATGAGGGGAAAAAAAAAAAATATTGCTGGACATGTCATATAACTCCTCGCTGCACAAAAAAGTTGCTGCCAAGCAGAAGAGCAATGAAACTTCCCTGTGTTTGTGAACAACAGAACAATAGCACTAAATAAAAAATTACTTTAAATTCAAACACAGAATAACATCATAGGGTTTTTTAGAAACATCTCTTATAATACATTTGCTTCCAAAGTAAAGGAGATTGAGAACAGGTTTTTGGGAAAAACAGTTTATCTTTAAAAGCAACTGGGTCCACACAGGCTTTAGGAGAGGCTGAAGACTCCTTGCTGCTGGAAATTTCCAGTAGCAGATCGGATTCCTTATGGTGGGGTGGAGGCACCAATACTTGATCCATCCCTGGAGTTCAAGGTGGATTAGTGACCCCATGAACTCCCTGTCAAACCTACATTCTTCTATGATTTGCATTGCCCTTTTTGTATTTGCAAACTACACTATTCTCATTTAACAAAACCCATACTGCACTGCTGCTCTGACTTCACACGATTAGGACGCTAACTTTGTCAGTTTTCTTCATGTTTAAAAATGCATTAATAGCAATTAAATGATGCTTAAATCAAATAAAATAGGAATGCTTTTATGCCAATATCTATACTGCAGGTATTCCCAACAGTCTTTGCACACAGGTCTGATCTAGCACACAACAAATACCTCCAGGAACCTGAAGATCTTTTTATTTACTCTTATCTGGATTAGCTGAATGAAAACAGGTAGAGAACCCCCCCTTTCAAATTTCTGTGAAATGAAAAGACAAAATGGAAGATTTGCTCAGACCACGCTCAACCACACTGTAATTTGTTTCAGCACAGAAAGCAAATGGCACAAGACTAAAACAAGATGTCCCATGCAAAGTGCTCCTTTTACTCCAGCATGTTCTAGATGTCTCTGATGTACTTTCCGTGTTTTTTCAGAAATTAAGAGTTGCGTAATACTCACACACAAACACCCCCCTCCAACCAAAAGAAGTTCTAGAGGCACCTTCTACAAAACCTTCCTGGTGTGTCTTAGTTACAGGACACTTATACTCTAGGAGGTGTAATGAACAATGTTGCCTTCAGAAGTACTCCATATTAACTAAACTTTCTTCCACTTAAGTCAAAGGTAGTTACTGAAGGGTAAAGGCATTAAGTTACTGATAAGAACTTTTTAAACAAAAAAAACCCCAAACTCTCCCACTAGTAGAAAATTGTCCTGGGGTAAAATATCCAGAGACTTATTGCTATTCTAAGAGCCATGATTAGTTTGTATCCTTTACTAACAACAGCTACATCAACAGAAATCCTTTTTCACTGCTTTTATTCCCCTCCAACATATCTACAGGCAGCACTTTAACCACAAAAACATAGTTGTCAGAAACTGGACTGTGAGAAGTGTGTGCTAAAGCATCCCTAGGGATATCCCCACCATTACAGAGCCTAGTCACCAGGAGGAAATCAAGCTAAGATGAGCTTCATTTCACCAGAACCCAGGTTACCTCAAGTACCTACAAGATCTCAGCGTATCCTAGGGAAGATCCTCTCGGATACTCTCATCAGTGGAGCCTGGTCTCCCTCCTCCCAATTCTGCTCTACAGGTCTCAGTCCCAGGTTGCTGGAATTCATGCTCCAAAAAAACATGAGCTCAAACACTGAATTCTCTGGCTTCACTTTGAAGGTGACCCACAAATTAAAGATGCAGAGCTACCGCCAGAGAAAAGCATCCTGACAGGAGAGCTCCTAGAGCTCTGCTGCGATGAAGCGAAGGAGGCCAGCCAGGTGGCCACGCAACAGCGTATAGAAAACACATCCCAAAGCCAATCTGGGGCTACGCTTACGGACAGTTTTGCTCCTATTTCACATGCCAGACTGATGCCAGATCCTCACCCAGCATAAACCAGTGTGCTTCTGTGAATATTATTATATATTAATAATATATATTATTATATATTAGCTAACAATCTGCCCACACCTGGCATTAAATAGGTCAGCCTTGTTCATCATCATCGTTTACATCTACTTCTGGAGCACATTTACAATTTCATTTGTCTAACAAATTAGACAGAAAATTTACATCATCTGTCAGTGAACTGTGTCAGTTTGGTCTTAAGGGTAGCAGCATTAAGTCAGATCAAAAAGTCCATCTAGTCCAGTGCCTTATCTCTGCTCTGCCAACAGCAGTTATTAGGGAAAAGAAAAGAAACAGAGCAACTGCAGAGCCAGCTGGTACATCCTTAAAGCTTCTGGAAATTCAACAGCCTGAAGAATTCCTGAGTCATTTCATGTGTCCACCACACATAACAGGTCTCAGTAAACCCATCTCTTATGAATTTTAGTCCCTTTGAAGACTGTTGAACTATGTCCTTGTATGGAAATGTCCTTCCTTTAGCTTCTTTTAAAGTTGCTTGCAGATGAGAGCTAGAAGGCCAAAAATTAAAAATGAGTAATTGTTCCCTAATCATTCTTTCCTTCCCATTCCTGATTTTAAATTACATCACCTTTCCCTTTGTTTTCCTCCTGAAGAGACCATATTTTGTTAATCTCCGTCTGCATGGAAACAATTCCATGAATGCTTCTGATAATCCTTTTTTCCCTTGTCTGTGTCTTCCACCAAGTCACAAATTCAAACGTTGAAATGAGATGAGCAGAGATGCATGCAATAATAAAGATATGACACATCACAGATTTATACAGCAAGTGACTTTTCTAGTTTTTCCTCTATTTCTTTCTTAGTAACTCCTGACATATTTATTTATTTATTACTCCCATGAGGTTTTCAGAAATTTACTCACAATAGCTCTAACCTCTGTTAGGCATCCTAATAGATTAGAAAGTAAGCACGCCCAGCAGCATTTAGTCCTTTTGTGTATCTGTCTATTCATTTGCTTTTAAAATCAGTCTACTGACCACAATGACCAATATTTCTCAAAATAAACCCATATAAACACTAGTTTAGCAATTGCTTCATTGTTCACAGGTTTCCAGGTAGCAAAGCACGTTCTTTCCCTACAGGCACAACATTAAATTCACTGTCTGTAGCACATGAATTTATTATGATTTATTGTCTATGTGCAATGTCCTAAATATTCATTATTTAAATTCAAAAGATGATTTCTAAATTTTCCTACTCATCTGCACCTTACAAAGCCTTTATGTCTGATTTCAAAAAAATCCTTGAAAAACAGAAAGATGTAACAGTCTCTGCTCCCATATCTCATCTTTGAAAAAGTAAAAATTAAAAAAAAAAAAAAAGAGAGAAACCACCACCACTTTCTTTCATCAACAAAGGCAAGCTACAAAATTACAGTTAAGTTGCTTTTTCCACTTAACATTAGTACTAAGGCTTCACAAACATGATTTGAAAGCAGGCAGGACATGCCTCCCAGGATTTGGTCAGATCTTATTGATCCGTAAGACATAAGCATGAGTTTTGCATGCAGCCCTCCTTGCAATTTAGCAGGGAAAAATCTGAAGCCATGGTACCACCTGCAGCACTCAGCCACACAAATCGATTTACTTCGGTCAACACAGAGAAAGTGCAGAGTAAACATTCCAGACCTGATTAAACTTGACTTGAAAGATCCCGTAGGCCACACCAAAACCAAATAAATTCTCAAATTTAAAGATGAGACTATAGTTCGGAGTATTCCGAAATTAAAAAACCAACCCTCCATCAGAACCTGATATACGTCACTAATGCGGCATAAGGCACTACGACTTAGTTCTATCACAACAATCCACAAAAGATCTAGTTGGAATCAGTGTCCTGCTTTGCAAAGTGCTCCATGGTGTAGGTTTAAGTAATCTTGCCCTGTGACACAAAAGCCTGGAATCCTTTTAAAAATTTAAAGGGCCTTGTTAGAAGCTAACAAAGACGAGTTTATCTCCAGCAGAAAGGAGGAAATCTGCAGCCTTGTACATAGCTGCAGACGTGCAAGTTTGATTACAGTGCAAGTATTATTGCTAGCTACAAGAAAGTTTGGAATGACTGTCCTTTCATAAACCTCATCTCTCACAAGTTCCCAAGGACAATGACAAAAGTTTTGGATCAAATAAAATAAAATGTAGCCCTCACCTAGGAAAAACTGCAAAACCTGAAGTTTTGAGAACGTCAGGCTTACAAAATTTAAATTAATTTAGAAGACATACTCGAAGCTGAAGTATACTAGTTTTTCCTGCAAGTTGTGATTCTGATCCAACTTCTTAATTTAGGCACACAGTGCACAATCTCTGGGTGTTTGGAACCGGTGGCAAAGCAGTTTTATTAGAACCAGAACATCTTGAAGCTCACAGATTCATCCAGGCTGCTTTATTCAGTTTAAGTTCACCTCCTTTTGAAATATATCAAGTTTGAAATTAATTTCAGAATTTGAGATAGGACTCTGCTTTAGCCAAGCAGAGCACAGATCTACAGATCACATAGCTACCCCTCAATGTTTCAAGCCTCTCAGGGTGAGAGTATCAGTGAACGGGAGAGGAGGAGATGCATGCCTCATTCTTATTGAGAAGGTCAAAACTTTACACTGGTTGCTCTACCAAAATAACTCTGCGTGTGCACATAAGAAGTTATTTAGTATTTAAGGTCCCGGATTTTCACACTCAGATTTCCTGAGAAGCAACCATTAATTTGCAAACCAATACAGAAAATACTATATACCTAAAATTACTACTGCTTGCAGCACCACACCATCTGCCCAGCCTCACAAGTAACTGCGCTATTGCATCCCACAACAGAAAACGGATATGACTCATCTGAGTTAAATTCTTAACGCTTGACATGATGGCTGCTAATTGCTGCAAAACGAGATTAAACAGGTCTGATAAGCAGGTCTGCATTTGGCTTTGTCAATGGTAACTCCAGGTGGCTGCAACAGCTATGATTTCATTCTCATTCAATTCAGTTTTACAGCAAAAAGAATAGCCTTGGCTTACTGTTGCTTCCTCGCTCTCTGTAAGAATATACAAATGCTCAAACTTTACTTCCAAAGGCAAACCATCTTTGCATATGATCCCAGTGCCAAAAGCTGCTTTTATTTTGCTATAACACCGATTCAGAATTACTGCACTAAAATCCAATATCCAACAACTGTGTAAGAGCTTTTTGAAACTTGTCTTCTGATTTGATGTCAAGGATCATAGATGTTCTTGTGTCCTTAACAGAAATTAATCATATCTACATCCCCAGTGATCACAGCAGCAGCACATCGGATCTAGCCACAAATTCAGGAAACCTTAGTTCTCTCCTCAGCTCTAGGTACAGTCCACTGCCAAACCTCAGGCAAGTCACTTTACTCCCTATCCCTCTTGTTTCACTATCCCTAAATGATGACCTTGCTATTTGTTCCCTCTGTAAAGTCCATTAGGATCTATAGATGAAATCCACAAGTAGGCATACTACCCACAAACGGGAATGGCCAGCATCATAGCTGGTAGAAGCAACTTTGAGATAAAACACTTGAAGCACTGGAAGTGTTGAATTGGATTCTGAAGTAATTCTACATGGACATTCACCAACTTAGCACAGTGTCAAACTCCATGTTTAGAAAAAAATATTATTGTTCCGGTAGCAGGTTTTGAATAGTGTTTAGCACCATAACTACAAATGAGGCTATACATTAAGTGTCTCGCATAGCATCATATTTTTGAGTGAGAACAAGGACCAAAAGAATAGGAACTGTTATTTGAAAAAAATAGATTAGTTTGTAGCCTATCACCTAGATTGCTTGAATCACAGCAGACAGCAAAAACCCACGCTAGCTAGACCACAACTGAACCAAAGAAATGATATTAGAAGAAGCTAATAAATTCATCAATTCCAACTGCCAAATCAGTGGTCCAAGAGAAAGTTTGATGACTGGCATAGGTTAGTAGAGCTGGAATGGTAGGAATGACCGTTTGCATATTTAACAGATGAATTATTTAATCTTATATTTCTATTCCTTCTGTATTCTATGTACGGGTAGAAATGTTTTCATTCCAAATAATTTCTGGAATTCAATTAGTATTCCAAGTGGCCTGGTACCAATTAACTAAAATAACTCAGTATGCAAGAGCTAACTGCAAGATTCAACATAGGCTTCAAGCTCCATTCAAGCTGAAGTGATGAACTGGTAAGATAACAGCCATTTATGCTAAAAATAGAATTCTTTTTTTCCTACAACAATTACTGATGTGAATAGGAAAGCTACGCAGATGCAAGTCTTTGAATAATTGCCGGCAAAATAGATATTCAGCTTTAGACAAACTAAATAACCAACACAGCTGGTAAGAAATGCATCTCAGCTTGCATTTGCACAGTATTAACGTTTGAATTCTCATGCTTCAGCCTCTTCTTCAACTTCTAAAGCAGAGAAGAGAGAGTCACTTAGGATTAAGAAACATTAGAGACACTGAAAAAAAAATAGTGACACCAACCACCACCTACTCACACATTCATTTTGAGCACAGTAACCACTCTTTCACTTTGTAGAATACTGAGATTTGTCCAGAAATGCCTGGATACAAAGGCCAGCACATTAAACCACGAAACCTAAGAACCAATTCTGCCAGCATTGAACAAATTATTTACAATAGCCTAAGTCCAAATTAAGCTCCTGAAACTTTGTTTCTTTCACAGTCAGGCTGCTTCATCATAACATGATGAAATTAATCACTGAAAAATATTATATCTTTTATCAAAAAGGGAACTGAGAGGTGCTCTCTCAGTTATGCCTTACAGTTGGACTGAAAGTTCAAGTTTACTAAGATGGAAAATAAAATTTTTACATCACATTCAGTCATGACTTCTTGCATGTTATGTGCAGATACAAAGGAACTGATGGTCCATGCTGGAAAAGACACACAAATGCTGTACTTGCAATCTAGATCTACAAGGCATTTTTGGGAAAGATTCTTTTTCAACAGACAGCATGTATTAGCAGATTATTTGCTTGATGACTACTGAGGCCCTAGACTTGCAATAGCTACCCACTGCCCTTCATTCAGTTTAAGCGCACCAAGACTGTGAATTTGGAAGCTAAAATAGCTGTTGGAGTTGTGCATTCACAGACACGATATCTTTAACCCACTTCCCTGCAACTCTGCATGTCCGCAGCTGTCAATGGAAGCTTCAAACCTCTTCAAAGGAGCACACTTGTTACACTTAAACCAGGAAACCAGTAAAGCAATGCTGATTGATTAAACGTGCCCCCACTTCTGCACGAGGACCAAGTGGCATGGAATGCTTACATCCATCTTAAATTCTTCTAGCCTCGGGTTGCTGCCTTTCATGCTGGCTACTGGGACTGCACTAGTTGGCCCAGGCCAAAAGCACGCCAGAAGTGGGAACAACTTAGCAGCACGTGCAACTCAGCTTGGTATCCACGAATGCTCTCATTTACTAGCAGATATGCAGTCACAAATTTCAATTTGAGTGGCACAATCTTTGAACTTTCAGCTGACAGATGTCCTGAAGTTTTTGTTCCAATCCAGAGCAAAACCCAAATGTTTTCAAAGCTTCCTGTAAACTGAACGTTTCTGAAAAACATTAGGCTGAGAGCACAAACAGCTAGCACAGCCAACATGAAATACACTCCTTAGCCACCCTTACCGGAAGAGGAAAGGATATGAGGCAACCCAGAACGAGACAGGATCAAGAATAACATGAAACCACACCTTTAGGCAATCTCAACTCAGGTTGCTGCAGTCCTGCTTTTGGTCTGTCCTCTGGAATGTGTGCTTAGCTCTGAGAACTTACTCAAAAGAAAGCTAACCAGAAAATAAAGTTGCGTGAGATAGCAAGCAGGTTGGCTCCCTGACCTACCTCATCACATAACTCTCTGGACACTGAAAGGAGCACCAAGGAGAAGTGTGTTAGTCCAGTTTTTGATCCACTTAAGATGCCATGGGACTGCACCTCAAAAGGAATACAATATACGCAACTCTTCCAGCAGTCCTACTGCTTGAGAGTAAGTGCACACAAAAATGGATTTTAGGATCCTCTTTCCCTACTGAGCAGTGCAGCTAGAGGGAGGCAGTAGGATACTGTTATCAGGAGGATAATTATCTTTCCTGATATTGATATGCATATTGCAGTAACTGTCACCTTACTTTTATTTATTTCTCAGCATTAAAGATTATTTGAAAATATACCATGTCAACTAGGCCTTTTAGTGTTGGAAGTCTGAGACAGTTCTACTGCAAAAGTACAGCTCGAAATTTCTATGGCAGTAGCTCTAAATCAATAGCTTCAATTCATAAGAAATTATTTATTCCTTATCTATTATGAACTGAATTAAATCCTGAAGACAGGCACCTGACAGTCACAGCATAACTGAAATCCACTCAGGCTTGGGAAGTCTGCCTACCAGGAAATTTTTTCCACTGGAGCTACTATTAAAGTACTTGAACAGAGAAGAAACTGAGACAAAATATCAAGTTGTCAACACACTGATCATTCAAAACAGGGACACTTCTGGGACACTGCAGAGAACACACCAAAATGCAAGCAGTTAAGCAACAAAAGGGACTGGAAGTTTTCCAGTTACCCACCCATCTGGCAGGGTTCGTTACAGAAGCTCTTGCTTTAGATTAGTCCATTTTCCTAGTGCTTTTACTGCATTTTGGCCCTCTTGCATCAGCTGGAAAAGGGAGATCACAGGTTCTGGTAACAGAATTACTGGCAAGAATCCTTATTCTCTTGCTTCTTTTGTGGAACACTTTTAGAATGCATACTTTTAACACTTTCTCAATTTTCCTCAAAATTGTGAAATACACCCAAGTGCACTGAGGTATTTAAACAAAACTGCTTCGCATTTAATGACCTCCACAAACCTTTACTGCTATTAAACCTCAAAGAAGTAAGTGCATCCGAGTAAAGCTTCAATACAAACTCCGAGTGGCAGATGAATCCTGCCCATGAGACGTTTGACAACTCATTTGCAAACAGAGAGTTCTGCTATACACCCCAAGAGTGGTCCAGCAAAAAGTTACTAGCACAGCTGGGCTGCATCATGCAGTCTCAACCCTGGACAGTGCTGCCTACATATGGTCCAGCCTAGGAGAAGGCTTGTCCAGGACCCAGCGTACACCACCCATCCCCAGCTCTAACCCAAGTGCCAGGGCTTCCTCCCTCATGCTGAGAGGTTCAGGAAGTACTTGCTCTTCAGCTAAAGACCTGGACTCAGCAATGCTGAGGTTAGGGGTTGACCTGCTGGGAAGCAGCACTGTAGAGAAGGACCTGGGAGTCCTGGTGGACAACAAGTTAACCATGAGCCAGCAGTGTGCCCTTGTGGCCAGGAAGGCCAGTGGTATCCTGGGGTGCATTAAGACGACCATGGCCAGCGGGTCAAGGGAGGTTATCCTCCCCCTCTACTCTGCCCTGGTGAGGCCACATCTGCAGTTCTGTGTCCTGTTCTGGGCTCCCCAGTTCAAGGAGGACAGGGAACTACTGGAGACAGTCCAGTGGAGGGCCACAGAGATTATGAGGGGACTGGAACACCTCTTGTATGAGGGAAGGCTGAGAGAGCTGGGTCTGGTTAGCCTGGAGAAGAGAAGACTGAGAGGGGATCTCATCAATGCTTATAAATATCTGAAGGGCGGATGTCAAGAGGATGGGGCCAGACTCTTTTCAAGCAAGAAGACAAGGGGCAATGGGCACAAACCGGAACACAGGAAGTTCCACCTGAACATGAGGAAAAACTTAACTTTGAGGGTGACAGATCACTGGAACAGGCTGCCCAGAGAGGTTGTGGAGTCTCCTGCTCTGGAGATATTCAAAACCCACCTGGATGCGATCCTGTGCAACATGCTTTAGGTGATCCTGCTTTAGCAGGGGAGTTGGACCAGATGATCTCCAGAGGTCCCTTCCAACCCCTACCGTTCTGTGGTTCTGAGAAATCCATGTGAAGTTCAAAATTCACCACCAGAGATGGCCTTCTATGGCTGCAGTAAGTCAGGGTACCTATGTGCTGCCCTTGGTCTGTGAGAGCAAGTAGAAGAGGGGAAAACAAACAAAGAAACCAGTCACCTGCTCACTCTGATCTAGGGGTAGGAAAGAACATAATCCCTAACAAACAGATCAGAAGCAGGCAGTGCTGCAAGATCCCAGCACTTCCTCAAAGGTAACAGCACTGGCTGCACCAGCCTGCTCTCATGACAAGGGTAATGCCTTTTCTCCCCTTTCAAGCTGCAGCACCAGGGGACCTGCTCTTTCCCCCCTCTACTGGCACCTTTTTGGAAAAAAAAAAAAAAAAAAAAAAAAAAATTCCTGCTTTGTACAGCAATGCTATAACTGTCCAGGATATTTTGAAAGTGTCATTTTTTTCTGGTTTACCCTGCAATATCTCCTACACTTCATATGCGCAACTCTCACTATACCCAGAGTTGTTACGCCTGGTTAATAAATCGGGAAAATTCCCAAATTCAATGACAACCCTGAAAGACATAAAGGGAGTAAAAAAACTCCAGCAGAAATAAAATGAAACTGGAACTACCACGATTTTGAGTTACACAGTCTCAAAATAAAGAAATAAAAAGTACCACCAGCGGAGTTCAGCTCTGCAGAAAACAAAAATTGAAACTGACCTCAGGGAAACAGAGAACATAAACGAACAGGAGTTCAGTTTATTTACACAGGGAACAACCACTTCTTTCCTAGGGAAAGCAATCAGGACAGTGGCACTGAGCCTTTTGCAATTGCACTTGACCCAGGAATGGTGATGGTGTTCAGAACTGACCAAATTCCGCTCCCATGGAGACTTGGAAGGATTCCCAGTTCATCACACCAACCACCTGGCAAAAACTTCTCATTTCCAACTGTGATCTGGAAGACAGGGTTATGTTCAAGAGGCAAATAGCTTCTGCCCTTCTCCGCAGATGCCACGAACTGCAAGGAACGAATGAAGACAGGATGCAGCACATAACCAAAAACCTGGCTTTCACCAGCATGCCATGTTATTGCCAGCACATGGAAGCAGAACCAGTGGTTGGCATGCATACATTCAGATTAAAGTCAATCCATTTTCATATGAATCACCCGTATGGTTCCAGGAGGAAGGCTGAGAAACCTTATCTTAGATACTGCATTGAAAAGCAGTAATAAACCAATAAACCACAAAATTATGGCCTACATCTAGCATGTTCTCCCTCAGATATTTTTCTAGAGGGGAAAAAACAGTACTGTCATGCTTTTAAGCGTGTGTAGCTGTAAAAATCATATTGAAGGTGGAGCAGTGGAAGTAGGAGCTTTTAATCATATGGGTGTGCCTCTATGGTGGAGTTAAATGAAGCACTTTGCTACCGTGTCAACTTAACTGGATAAATTTATCCCAAGCACGAGAGGCCCCACTTCAGAACCATAAATGAATACCTACAGCAGCACAAGTGTTCCTGTCCTCTTGGTACATCACCGAGTCTTCCTTGTTCACACCCAGGGCTTCTGTACTACAGTCAGACAACAACTTGGGCACTCTTGCACACTGCAGAACACGCTTCTGTTGGAAGCCCGTAAGTCAGTGGGAAGGTGCTGGAGGACTTTCAACTCTTGATAATTATTTAACCTGCCTCTTCACACTTCACAAACTGCAGGCTTCAGTCTATGGTCCCTAATAAGCCTGAAAGGTTGTACTGAAAGCAGCATTATACTTGTACCAGACAGGTATTGTGCAAAGGGAAAGAAGATCAGATAAAACTCTCTGCAAAAGCTGTGGATAACTTCTGTGAAGACATCACTGTAAAGCTATATTCACCACTGAAAGCACCAGCTGCTTACTCACCCAGAGTGCACTCTGCAAGAGACATTCAGTGATGCCATCGGCAAGTCCCAGAGCAACTCATTTACTTTATTACAGTAAGGGAGAAACAGAGCCAATTTTTTACAAGGGTATCTAGTTCCTAAATCAAAACGTACGTTTCTGGTGGGATTTGAAAGAATGCTGATTCCCACTGACTTCTAATGAGTCAGTCTGAGGGAAATCTTTAAGCCCCATACTGCACCTAAATGCATCCCAAAGGTTATGAATAAAGGTGGACACGATTTAGCAGAGAATTCAACTCTGGCGTGCCATTGTTAGTAGTTCATCAGCAGCTCTTAATAACTGAAAGTAGTATTATATCTGCTCCAGTCAAGGAATAAATTTGGTCTCAGAGGGAAAAAAAAAAGTAATATACACTAAAAAGAAGCAGCCTGTGCTTGTGTGTCAAGCTCAGCCTGAGGTTCATTTTCTCTTGGAATACAAACAATTACAAACTTCTTACAGAAATTTACCCACCAGTGATTACCAGAAAATTCCCCAATTGTCAAAACAGATTCTGCTGTCATGTGTCACAAACACATCCTGCTGTACAAGATGACTTCACTGACTGCTTCATATGTCTCTCTCATTCCAACAAAATGCTGTACTTCTGAGTGTGTCTGTATCACTGAATATAAACCCCCAGAGAAGCCATACAACGTAAGCAGTAGGAGACTAATGTGGACAGTGGATGTTCAGGGACAAGGTGAAGGAGGGAGCATATGATGAACAATGAGAATCCCAGCAATAACTTCCATTTTATTAATCACAAACGTGCAAAAGCCCTATCATTGTTGAGCCACTGAGGTTTTTTTAGTTTCTTTGGGTATAACTTACAAATACAACTTGCAGGTTTGCTTTGCAAGAAAATACAGCAGTTCTAAATAGCAACTGTTCCAAAGGGCTGGGAAAAAAAGGAACCAGTTTTAAATTACTAGCACTACAGAATATGCTTAAAACTCAGCTCTTCTGAGAGACAAAAGAAAGTGAACTGCCATAAAACTGAAACTTTCAGTCACTTAATTTTATTTAGGACTATAATAAACAGGAAAATTTACTGAGGATAATGGTGCTAAATGATATATTAAGGTCTTTATTTTTCACTTGATCTTTTAGGCTTTAATACAATTTGTTTCATTCTGTTGTCACTTGCTACATATATAGCTTTTTGTGTTGTGCTTCTTTACTTTAGAAAGCAACTAAAAAGAGAAGTCGAATTCTTATCATGGCTGTGGTAAATTCAGGAGTCATTTCTGTATGACACATCCTGTTCAGAGGTACAGAAATGCAAACTGCAGAAAAATCAGTCACAGGCCACCTTCTGCATTACTCTCAAAAAGCACTTATCTCGCTCCATTCAGCCTTTTCTCCCCTGGGGAATATACTTGCATGATGTCTGCTCATACGGATGCCTCGCGATGAGTTTTATACCTTTACTGTATTTTAAGAGACCCTAATAATTTCATAACCTGCATTTCTCCTGCCACTTCAAATACTATGCAGCACATAGCATTCGAACACTCTGATGCACTTAACAGAGAAGGCAGCATTTCGAAAGCCTGTAACTTCTAACAATCCAACAAAAGCCTGGATGTGGACTGTCTACCCAGGTGTCTCACTGATATCGCTGGGAGATTTAGTAAATAAGCGCTGCAAGAATGTACCCTTAATATTATTTACATTATAGAAATGGTTGGAAATTCACACTGGAATCAGGGCTTCTGTGCCCAGGGCACCCCATGCGAGATGCTCGACGCACCTCGGCTGTGGAAGAGGCCTGAGGAAGCTCTTGCTGCACAGCAGAGCTACAAACTGCTGTGACAGGCCAGTGACTAAGCCCGAAACAGAACCCAGGTCTCACAGCCCACATACATCCACTCTGTGTCTGCCCTCCATGTAACAGCTGTGCTCCTCCTACTTCATACAGACACCGATGGGATATTAGTCTTCCAGTCATCTCTTGACAGGTAGCCTGATGGAAGTTATGCATACAGTACCAATAGTGGAATCTGGTTATAAAATGTACAGCTGGTCCAGCAATGGGAGTATTTGTGAATATGTTGTTTCAAATCCCATAATTTCTCTAAAGATTCAGAAGTTCTCCACTAGCACTAACTATGAACAAAATAAACTTTATATTGGAATATATATTTTTAATGACTCATCATCATAATTTTTGTTGTAGATGTAGATCACATTCAGGTGCTTCAGAATGAAATACTGGTTTATGTTGAAGATGTGCCGTGCATTTTTTTTTAATGTTTCTAACACTGCCTTCTAATAGAGTCCGGAATCAATATCCAGAGTCAAAAGGAGCTTTATAATCCACCTCATTTAAATGTTACAATATACACTACACATTCAGACACAAAAGATGCTGTACTCATAATACCTCACATCCCTGACGCATCTATCTTGAGAGCATGGCTATAAACATCAACTCTATTCTACATACCATCTGCATTATTAAATTACTCGGCATTTCTTGCTCCAACTCATCACTTGCAACATAGTGCTGCTGAAATGCATTCTCTTTCAACATGAGTTCCACTGACATTGAAACTGGACTTTTTTTTAGTAGTTGCCCTTGACTCTGAAACTGGACAAGAATAACTTCTTCTGTTACCTAAGAACAACTATCATTCGGAACAGAGATTCTCCAGTCATGATGCTACAGAAACATTCAGTAGCACCTTTGGGGACAGCAGGGTGGGGTGAGGTGTGTCAAAAAGGTAAAATAAGTGATGGATGCAAGTGCTACATAATCACAGAAAGCATGTGCAGTACTGCAAGTGTGTGACAAAACTGTTAGTGAAATTAAAAAAAAAAATCATCAAGAAGTACAGAGAAAAAAGGTGGTGAAAAAAACCGTATTGTTCCGAGAGACAACGTGGAATAAAGTTCGTAGCTGTTCTCTCTCTGGTAGTAGTTTTTCGCTCCTACAAACAGGTTACGTGGTAGGAAGCATGCCATTTATGCCAACTGCTAGAATCAAGAACATCAGTTTTGAAAAGGACATCACCTCTTTTGGGTTTAAGAGGAGAGTCTGCATTAGCATGTCACAATCACAGAACTTCCAGGAAACTTATATAAAAGCATAACTTCAAAAAACAATTCAGCATTATAGAACTTTGCGTATTTAGAGAAAAATAGGAAAAAACTGCAAGAATGCAGTTAAACCCTGGTACTGCTTTACTGCATGTCTGTGTGCCTGTAAATGTTTATAAATGCACAATCCACAACTGTTCTGTGAAGTCTGCAGAAACAATTCAGATGTAGAACATCTTCCAAGCAAAGTTCACTGTCACACAAGCGACTGTACTGGCTCTCTGAAAATCTTGTCATTTTGTATGCCGAGATTCTCCGCAAGGGCACTGCACAGTACATTTCTAAGCCCAGTAAGCTGACACTGACAATTTCTAGCCCAAGCCCACATGAATTCTAAAAGCAACAATGCTGAATTCCAGAAACAAAGATAAGAGACTAAACCTAATTTGGTATCTGTTATTTGATGAACTCTGTTTTAGTTGATCATTGCTGTTCTGAGGAATTATCTCAACAGCCCCATACGACCAGGGCCATTGATTTGTGAAACTTGAGCATAAGAAGCTGAAGGAAAGGAAATTCCCCAATATAAGACAACATTAAAGTTACAAGGAATAGATTTGTCTGACAAGCACATCAGTCAAGCTGTTTAGCTTGAGAATCATCCTAAAATGAGTGATTGTACAGATTAGAAAACCCAGATCCTCCTCAATCTCTGTGTGATCTTTCTTGTCTTCTACCTGCCCCTCCAAGGTTGTACAAAAAAGTCAGAAAGCTTGATACTGTGTTTCTGACAAATTACCATTCTTCAAAAAACTTAATTTTAGATCTTCACAAGGTAAAGATGTTCTGTAGCTTAATCTTGCAAGGCAGACCAACAGGAGGAACACACACTTGAAAACACTAAACAAATGATCCCTCTACCCATGCACTGTAAGTCAACGCAAGTTTCCCCAAAAGAGGGTGCAAGGTACTCCAGAATAAGGCAAATTTCACATAAGGTTTCTCTAACTCCTTAAGGTGTATCTCCCTCAAAATATGGGATTACTAACCCCTTCAAGAAGAAAGAGCACAACTTTCACCTTCACAGTACTGTAGTCTACAGGTCATTCCAAAAACCTCTTTTTAATAATTATCCTGGTTTTGACACTTGCATGCTACTTGTCTTACCAGTCAACTGGACACTCACCTCTAACTTACCCTGCCCTTTAAAATCAATACAATTTAAAAGCAAATGCCAGATTAGAAGTCAAATGAGACGTTTCTTTAATCGAGGAAAACCTGCCTAATCCTAAAAGCCTATGTAAAGAAATTACCTTGACTTAGAGCACCTCCCTCCCATGAAGAGGTGACCCAGATTACCAATTCATGCTATTTTTTCCTTTTATGGTACTTTTTTTTTCTTTTTCTAAAACACTCTGTTCAGCTAATACTTGATGCATTTGTGTAATACAAAATGACTGTGTAAAGATCCACACAGAACGCAAACCATGCTAATTTCAATTGCCTGAAAAAGATAAGAAGAAAAAAAAAAAAAGAATGCTTACCTAAGCCAAATAAACTCTAAAGTACTCTAGACTCATTTATGGCTCAGTTTTCAAAAGGAACTGAGCAATTGAAAGAAAAAAAATCAACAGGATATGCAGATTCAGTCATTATAATGTAGAAAAAAATACCATTTAATTAGAAATATCAATGGCTATAGTAACTTCTAAAACACCATGACTGACTACCGCATTGTAGAAAGGTTTCCCTGCTATATTGTGACATTTCTAATTGCCTGACTCTTTAAACATTCCTGAACTGTTCAGAAGTAAAGCTGAGTTTAAGAGAAACCTGAAATTCACCCGCAGCAGCTTAATACAACTGAAGGAAAAACAAACAAAACAAAACACCACAACCTCTAAGGATCCTCTTCATGAAGGAAAAAAGCCCTTGAGACACCTGATCAAACCCAGATACATCAACTTGCGCAAGAAACCGGACTTGATTTTCCTCTCCTCACCTTACTGTCCCTTTAAGTGGAGGAAAATGTGATAAATGTCAAAATCTCTATTTCTGTCAGACACTTTTCCAACAGTTTCTAGGGCTGATTTGACACTTGCTTCTCAAGAAGCATTTTTTTTTTTTTCTGAAATCAAGCAAAATTTAAACCATGCAAGCAGAAATGCTAGAATAAGCTCATTCTTAATATTCGGTGCTTGAATGGTTCAATTATAGATAGCTGAGACCTACTCACTAATCATATGCACTGCTAATTATGTCTCAGCATTTAAGGACCATCAGTTGACTGAAACTGACAGAAGAAGATTATTAGTAGGCTAATCTACATTTAGAGCGGATGATGAGTATTTACATCTGAGATTAGATTTTATTTAATACTCCTTGAAGTTCTCTTTGAAGCAGTGAAAGGCATGAAGTGAACCTACAGAGATCACCAAGAGTTCAGACTATGTTATACAAAGCAGAAACAAGATATTTAAAAGGGGAGGCTTGATGATGGGCGGCTATGTTATACTGTAGCTCTTTCCCCTCCCTCCAAATCCGAGTAGATTTATATGCATTACAAGAGTTGAGAGGTTTATTGGTTTACTTCATTCAAACACAGTTATAAGCTTTTCCAAACCTTCATGAAATCACGTTATTTCTTACTCTGGTAACTTAGTTGGCCTTTACGAGTCCAGTAAGACTTGATACCTTGATTAAGGTCAATTAACTATTTCTTAATTTGAAAGTACTTTTGCTGCTGAATTCTTATTTGACATTCAATCATGCTGTACTATCTTCATACACTACATTTTTTTAAAGAATGCCTGCACACTACATTATTTATCAATACTACTACTATCATGTCTGATCACTGAAAGCGCGCAGCAAGAGAAAGGACGAGAAGGGGAATAGGGAAGGAGTTTCAGTCACCTACACGTGCTCCATCCCATCACCCTGTTAAAGCAGTTAAAACCAAATAATCTGTGCAATAGTTACACCCTCCATGACCATTTTGGTTTTGTTCCCTACACTGGTCCCCATCTGCATTCTTCAGCTTACACAGCTTCTACTCTTAAATGCTGTTCTGTTCCTAACCCGAGAGACATTTTTTCACTAGCTTAAAGTTTCTGGAGAAGAACTAGTTCTTAAAGATTATATATAGGGCAAGCATACAAAATGCAACAGGAATAAAGAAACAAGTACAAAAACTCACAGATCCTTCTAGACTTGAGTTCAGCCCTAGGGTCAGCAGCACAACACAGTTTGGGGATCGCAGCTGGTGTATGACTCGCCAGCTCAGACAGTACAGAGCATATGCGGAGCAGACACAAACTTCTACGTCCTGCTTTCTTCACTCCAGGAGCTGGATATGCTGAACTCTCCTAGTTCTTTACATGTTTTATGGGCTTTGCTACTAAAGCAAAGTATTTTTCCTGTTTTGCAATATTTTTATTAAATTTCTGCAGCCAAACAGTACTGAAAGAAAAAGTAATGTTTTCACATTTACACAGTTTGCTCAAAAGCCATTGGAATAAGCAAATTATATTACATAAGTGTGCAGTTATGTAGCACTATATGCCAGACGCCTACTGCCAGAATTAAAAGGGGCCCACGTCAAGTCAAATCTCCCATTACAAGAAAAGCCTCCGTGAACTACCGAGACCCTGCTCAGAGTCTAAAAATTAACCAACGTAAGAGGCAGAAAAACATCACGGATAACTCAACACCATGAGCCTCACTACGCAACAGCTTCCACAACAGAAGCAAAAGAGACTTTGCAGTTTCACCCGCCCTGGAACGAAGAAGTCTCAGGGTGCTTGAAATCTGAAGTCTCTCTTATCTGTGTGTGGAGAGTACAGGTTCTATAAGGAAGCTCTATGGCCTTCCTACTTCCACCTGTGAGGACAGCTCCTCTGACTTCTGAGAACTTTATCTCTAAGGACACAGCTCTGCAAGAGGCACAAGGAAGACACTGTGACTGCACGCTTCAGCATCACCCACCTCACTGAACTGAAAGCAGCAGTCCATAAGGCAAAGCTTGCGGAGTTTCAAAGAAATGACCCGCTAAACATGTCCGTGCTGAAAAGTCTTTTGTGGAAACTGGCTACAATACTACCAGAGCAGGGGGGTTTTGTTTCGTTGGTTTTGGTTTTTTTTCTTTCTCTTCCCCCCCCTCCCCTGGGAAGGGGGAAACTACAATATCAGCCAAAACTTTTTTTTGCATGTATTTCACACATGCAAAAACCATACCGCACATTAAGCTTAAAATTGTGGGTCAGGTCAATTTCCTGCTTCCGATTTTTTTTAAGGCAAAGAGACATTAATTCAGTACTATAATTTTAGTTGTATGAAGTCTTTACAAGTCTAGTAAGCAGGCTTTTTTATTCTACGTTCATGCCATATATCTGTCAATAAAATAAAAAGAGACAGGGAACTTGTGTTGTTATTTTTAAAAATGGGGCCAAGCAAATCGTAACACACAACCTCGGGTCACCACACCTTCAAATGAAGGTGTTAAAATTTTATCTCTGGGAAACCTGGCAAACTGGGGTGAGAGGATGCAGCACAGGGTATTCCCACCAACTAACTGGATCGGGGCACAAAACTTTTTGTTCAAGCCCATCCATCATAAATGTTTTATGCAACCAATATCCGAATCACCAAATTCCAAGCACAAACACACAGTGTCCCAGGTACTGAGTCAGCACAAAGAAACTGTCCAGCTACGTGGCTGGTGCCAAATCTCCTTTTCAAAGCTCCCGGGGCCTCGCAGCTCCTGCCTATTGCAGCCAGAGCTCAGCGTGTTAGTCAAAACTTGCATCCCTGCACTCTGTTGGGAGACTGGAGAAAAAAGCCAGGTCATGTTTAACCCACGGGTAAAAATCCTAAGCGCTGACAAGTGCTGATTCACAAGCACGCTTGCTGTCAGAGAGTTTCTTCTCCAAAACACGTTGCGGGGGGAGGGAGAACGGACAAAAACAGGTCCGGACGCGCTGCTGCCTCCCCACGTAACCGCCGTGGCCGCCCGAACGGTGTCACCGAAGCCCGGGGGTGGCGGGGGCACGCCGGGGCTCAGCCCCCGGAGGGCTCCGGGGCCGGAGCTGACCCCGCAGCAGGAGAGGGCCACGCCTGCTCCCGCCCCCCCCGCGGTGAACCCAGGGCGGCCCGGGCCACGGAGGTGACGGCGAGCCCGGGCCGAGCCGCTCCCGCGGCGGCGATCAGCCCCGGCAGGTCGCTCTCACCTGCGTTGTAGAAGCGGTCCAGCACCGCCGTCTCGCCGAAGTCCAGCTTGCCGAAGTGCAGGGTCTCCAGCGCGGCCCCCACCACCTCGCACGCTTCCCGCAGGCTCTGCAGGGCGCCGCTCTCCGCCGCCAGCAGCGGCCCCTGGCTCGCCTCGTTGATCACGTAGGTGACGGCGGTCCGCCTGCCGCCACCCTTGGCCCGCACCGCGATGCCCGGGCCGGCGGCGCCGTCCTCAGCCCAGAGGGTGCCGGGCGCCGGCGCGGCCAAGTCGGGCAGGAGGCTGCGGGCGCCGGCGTCGGCCCCTTGCGCTCGTCTGCCGAGCGCCTCCTCGCAGGGGGGGCCGCCGCCGCCGGGAGGGCTGGGCACCGGCAAGCTGATGATCCCCTCGCTACTGTCACTCATCCCGGCGGAGGAGCAGCCGCCGCGGCGCGTCCCGGGCTCTGCTGCGCTGGCCGGGGTTAGGCGGATGCCATACTGCGCCGTCCGCCCCGGAACGGTCCCACAGAGCTGCTGGAGGGGAAAAGGCTACCGGGCTGAAGCGAGAGGCTCCCCCTCGGGCGCTAGCGAAGGCGGCCGGAGGCGGGGAGACGAGCACAGCCTCCTTCGGTGTCTGCCGCGGGCACCATGACGCGCCGCTCCCTTCTCCCCCACACCTGCAGGGACTAACCGGCGAGCCAACCCCCGGCAGCTCGGCCTCTTTCTCCTGCCGCCTCTGGGACCTCGCTCTTCCTCCGGCCGCTTCGCTCCCGGAGCGAAATTACTCGGGCGCGAAAAGGAACCACTTGTGGGATCGCTCTCCGGCGCCCCCGCTTTAGCCGAGCGACAGCTGCGGAGCCCCTGGCGGCGCGGTCTGAGGCGGCCCCAGCGCCGGGCACCTCCCTCCGGCCCCGCCTCCGGGCACAAATAACCGCCCCCGGCTGCCCCGCGTCCCGGGTGGCAGCTCTCGGGGTGGGCGAATGAGCCACGGCGTGTCTGCACGGGGCTTGTCCGCCTGGCGGCAGCCCCCTACCTGCAACCCGCGCTCCGCCCTGTGAGTGAGCAGACGGCGAGCTCGTCTGTGACGGCTCGGCGTGAAACCTGGTCCTGTGAAAGGCATTTTTACTATTTACTGCCTTTTTTTTTTTTTTTCTTTTTTAATGATACGCGTGTCCTAACTAGCTCGTCATGAGTAAGTGCTTTGGGTGTTTCTCCCTCTCTCCGTGTTCCCAAACGCTGAAGGAAGGGTTTGTGGCTGCTGTCACAAGTACCAGCCTCATGCCTTTTAAGTGCTCTGCCTGGAAACTGGGGAACTACCCCTGTATGTTGACTGACTATGTCGGTTTCTTACAGTCACCTGGAATTTACCTGTTGAGAACACCCAAACGCTTGATAATTCACAAACGTATTTCTTAATGTAAAAGGAAACTAGTTGGAATAATTAGCTTCTAGCCAAAAGCTGTGCTAACTTTGTGTGGTAGGCCACCCAGTTGAGGAAAAGATCCTTTGACATTTGAAGTAATACATAATGTGAAGGGTAAACACCCCAAACTCTCAGATTATTTGCAGGCCAAGAGTGAATCTCTAAGGAATTCAAAATGGATTGGAAAAGGAAATTATGCTGAGACTTCTGCAGTCTGTTTTTGAACATAAATACTCTGAAATTGGATGATTCTTTTTTTTTTAAATTATTTTATTAGTTGTTCCTATTAAATAGGTACAAGAGAAAAGGATGAAAATAGTACTCTACATATTTATATTTATGTTTATATGTTGTATCAATAGATCCATCCTGTTAAAATTGATCTTGTTAAGACTAATCAACTTGTTGGCGCAAAGCCTGCTCCTGTATCATTGTTGTCCATTACTTCTGTAGACAGAGGATTAATTCTGGAATAATTAGAAAAATTAGTCACTGCAGTACCTTCAGTAGCTCTGTTTGCTTTTGCGTTGAGCAGTCCCCTTTTTTCGATGAGATATGCCTGGCATTTGCTTCTGCTGATAAGAAATGGGTAAATGGGGTGGGAAGATGACAAGCAAACTAAAGACTAATTTACAGGGAAAAGTTAATATTTGCTAATCTGCCAGATACAGTAGGTTGTTGTTTCTTGCTACAGTCTGAATGGCAATCAGTGTTTTTTTCTAAATAATGTCGTTTTCCACAAAATGCAGAATCAGTGTTAATCCATTCAGCATTGCAGTTACATCACCTTACAGGAAGCAAGAACAATATGTCTCTGTTGTTCTCAAGAACAGCCCGTGTTTGTCAAGCGCAGAAGGAAGTCATGGGCTGAAAGGAGAGGGAAGCAGCATGCTATTCCACTTAGCGTTACTAACTTGTGAGGCTTGCTTCATTAGTAGCACCGTGTCTATTCCAAATTAAAGTTAGTTTTTCTATTGACCTGGCTGGGAGTGAGGTTGGGCCCTAAACTGGGGGGGTGGGGAGGTGGGTGTCAAAATGCCATTGAATAGTAAACACAAGTTGCCCACGGTTTCATAAAGGGAAAACATATCTTTTAATCTGTTAACTCTTTGAACTGAGCAATCAGATATTTAGGAGCACTTGTGTTTTAATGTTTGATTAGGAGATAATAATTCCAAGGATTTTTTTAAAACCAAAATAACACCTCATTTGTTATCAGAAGTAAACTTACCTTGTTCACTTGTTTCTCAAGTGCTGTCAAATGAACATCTTTAGCACCAGGTGGTTTGCATATAGTCATGATTCAGTATCACCCTGTTCCAGCTCTGGGGTTTTTTTAACAACAAAAACTTGTAACAAGCTGTAAATTTGTTGAAATAATGACCCTCTCTTCATTATATGTTTTTACAGCTATACATCATTGGCCTCTAGGTTTAACCATAATTATAATTTTAACATCGGAGAATTTGCCAACTTTATCAGTTGCAAATATAAATCTGATTTTTGATGAGTGACAAACAGCACATGACAGATGCCATAGGCTTGATTTAGTGACTCAAACTAGTCTAAACAAGATGCAAGACCAAAAAAGTTAGTTCCAATGTATCCTGATTTATAGAGATGAAATTTAAAACATATGTGCTTTTGACAAAACTGTGTCCAAATTACATTTTTCATGTATTATGGCCATCAGTGACCAGTAGAGGGAGTAAAATGATTCTAGACTAATCTGCATTTTGTAATTTGTTTATGGTGGTGCTGACAGAACTGATAGAAGGGATTAAAATACATTGCTACAGATACTGGGTTTAAAATGGATGCTAAATTTCATCCATACTCTAAGGCCCTCTTATTTAACTACAGGATAGTATATAGGAATAAGAGATTGGAGATACACCATAAACTCCTTGCTGATAAGCAGGACAAAGAAGTTTGCAGGAGTAAAATCTAGTATGCTTCAATTATGGGTGTAAAAATAAAAATTAAAGACATTTGCAGACACAGAAATCCAAAGGAGATATTGAAAGTACGTAAACTAATGTATTTTCTGTAAGCTTTAGACCAGAACTCTCACAAGCAGTAGAAATTATTAAACTCAAATAAAAAAAAAAGTTCCTAAAAAGTTAGACTAAGTGTATCACTGTAGACAATCAGAAGTAGCCTTTATGTTCAATAGAGAGAGGGCAATATTTTCTTATGAGGCAGGCAGCTGCCAGTCTTTAAGATGAGGTAAATCTATGATTACACTGAACATTAAAAGCACTATTTAAGTACAAAGGGGCAGGTAAATAGAGACTGGTGGCCATTGTGTAGGGATGCCGCTGATCATGTAATAGTAATAACATGAGGAATCCGCTTACCACATTATGGCATGGTGCACATAAATGGCAGTGAGCAAAAACTGACAGAGCAATGTGGATACATCTTGGGGGTGGATATTTCATCAGTCAGGACTGTCCTTGCAGCACGGTGAAGAATGTGCACTGTTCTTGCTTCATACCCCTTTTCCCCACAACAACTCTCATGCTTTTTTCTAAATCTTCTCATGTAAATCTTCCACTGCTCCAGCATCTTTCCCACCTATTGCTTCTTTTGATCTTTTAAACTGCCAGAAAAGTCTTTCTGCTGCCTCTTCCTTCCAGCTTCCACAACCCTCACTTTCCCCATATGAGGGGAGCCTTTTCCCTCTGCATTCATTCCTGCAACTCCCTTGGTTACTTTCATTTGTTTATTTTCAGTGTTGCCAGTTTTCCAACCTGAACCTTGGGACACTCAACGCTTTTCTTAAAGCTTCAACTCATACAGCTTTATGACTGTACGGGAATTTCAGCTGGAAACAACTCTACATTTCTATTAGTCAATAAACATTCACTGTTGTAGAAGAAAATCTTGATAGCACGAAGCCTAATGAATGGCTCAATAACTACAAGACAGAAAAAAAGCTTACTGCAGTCGCTGAGCATTTTCAGTGTTTTAAGCTAACTGTCCTTGCACAGGAGGAAATAGCTCACTACCTACTTTCTCTGCTAGAAAAGCTTTTTTCATAACTTCTTTAAATACTTGGACTAGAGCCATCCTGATAACTGTTTCCGCTGACCAGTACGATTTTTTTTTTTTTTTCAGGATTTGTGTAAACAGCAGTGATGGTTCCCAGCTCAACTTACACCTAAGCAAGCTGTCAGCTAGCAAGCTGAGGAAATGAGGGACGTGTGTGTGTAACAGAGCAGAGCTCACTGGACAGAAAGGGTAGTGAACGGGGGGGTGGAGATAGTGCTGTAAGCGTCTCAACTACCTATTGTAATGCTAACGAGGGATATGATTGTGAGCTGAGCTCAAAAAAATGACTGCAGTGTAAATATAGCCTAAAAGTTATATTCTAAGCAACTTTTGGGTTGGGTTGTTTTGTTTTGGGGTCTTTTGGTTTTGGTTGGTTGGTTGGTTTGGGGCTTGGGGGTTTTTTTTTATTCATTGAAGTGATGTTGGGTTAGGAAACAAATAATTTCACTGTAGTTGGGGATTTTTTTTTCCTTAGAAGAAGGCGGTCAGCTTTTGCGTGGAACGTGGCTGCCATCTACAGCTGTGTGCAGGATACGGCTGGTTGGCGTCAGCCGGGAAAAAAAGAGCTGGCCGGTGGGCCGTCCCGTTTCAATCGCTGCCTATAAAAATGCTACTGTGGCCGGTGGTCCTTCAAGTTTCCTGAATTTACTCAGCTGCCCAGGGGCTGAGGAGGAAACAGAGTCACGTTTAGCAGCTTTGTTTGTTGGGCCCTTCTCTCTTTGCTTGTAAAATAGCTCTCATTTCTTTAGTTGTCAGTGTGTCTGCCTTAAAATCTTCCTATGCAAATACTTTAATTCGCCGTATTATTTTGCCTCCTACTTCTAAGGATCTTCAAAACGTGAATTCACAAGCTTCTCTGTTTAAAAATTGTTTTGTGAACTAGTCTTTCTCTCAGGACTTCCTTGTAGCCTTTTATCCACTTCTTAATCTTTATATCTACAAAAATTATTTTAATCCGTCTTTAAAACAAAGCTGGGCTGCTGCTAAGAACTGCTTCCTGTCTGCGTAACCTCTTTGCAGAATTTCGCTCATTACAAAAAATGAACTAGATTTCAAAATGCACTTGATTAAACCTTTCCAATACTCAAAATGTCAGTAATAAATTGTCCATAGAGTAACTAGGCTTTACACCATTGAGCACTTGATTCCCAAGTCCCACCTCGCAAATGGCCGTGTCCAAATTTACTTACTGCACCTTTGCGGTGGCTATGTCTCTTTACAAATGTTGTTATTGGCATCCCAGTCACAAAGGGCAATTACTTTAAAACACTTGCTCAGAAAATTGTCTTGTAACTTGTGTTTTGAAAAGATACATTGATTTAAAAAGATTCCACAGAGGCTAAAATTGGTGGAATGTAGCCTGGAGCAGTCAATTCAGTAAGGTATTCCTTTGCCCCAGGGTTAAAAAATCTGTTCTCCTATGATGTCTGTCAATAAATTAAGCCTATAAATTGCCAGTTGTGAAGCTTTGGGAGATGCTATGATAATCCCAAAGATATGTTGGATTGAGCTTCACTTGCACTGAATTTGGATTGATTTTATTCTAAAATCCTGGAGGATGTTTGATAAATATGTTTTCATTTTTACCATGAGATGAAAGAATTAGTAGGACTGCCTAATTCAGTGATCTAATTCAGTGATCTGCATTTGTATGCCAGTTTAAGCAATTAGACATTTGTGTGGCTTTACAATAGATTTTGTAGTCAAGGTTTAGTTTTAAATATAAGGCTGAGTAGCAGGAGTCCGTAACTATCCTCCAAGCTACATGATGTAACCTTATCTCAATAATCTAATCTGCCTTTGCTCTACCTTCCTAATGTGTAAAATAATACTTTTGTATTTTTATCTCTACACACGTAGATGGGTCATTATAACTAATTGGAGTAGTCCAACTGGAATAATCTGTCTCTGTATTTTAAAGTCCTGAATATCACACACAGGATAGAATATAACAAAAGCTGCAGGTACTGTTCTGCGGAAGTATTAATTTCCGAAGCCTGAACTCCCCCTGCTTCCTTTCAAAGGCAAAATTCCCACTGACTTAAATAGAAGTTGTCACGAGTGTAACAAAATTTTGTTCATAAAAGTTTGTTCATAAAAAAAAAAACTTTGTTCATAAAAGTTCATAAAAGGACTTCCACAAAGCATAATTGCATCACAATGCTATAATATGCAGATCTATTCAAGAAATTAGAGGATGAAATAGCTTAGAAGGGCTTTTTAAAAGGAAAAATGACAGGTAACATACTACTAGGATTGAAACACCTCATGTATTCAAGCTGGTGTGCCCACAATGAGCTGATGTGTCTTACGTGGCATATAAAAGAATGCATTGTCTTTGAAGTTTGGAAGTTATCCCCTCACCAGGTGGTGATTTTGCACAATTGTTTATCTTGCAACACAGGCAGCGAGTGGTCTGAGGCCTAGTCTGGGCCAGAAGAGCTTTAATTGCGCATCACCCTGGGGTATGTATGAAAGCCTAACAGTACCAAGTGACGAATTTCTCAGCAGGCCCTCCGAAGCTTACAGCTTTCCTCTGAAGGGGTCAGAGGACAAGGCCGTACCGGAGGGATAAGCCACAGAGGCCTAAGGCAGCAGCTACCACCTTTGCAGAGTCCCACAGAAAGGAACGGCCACCTAGGGCCAGCGGCACTCCCCCTGGAGTCCCGGGGGGACCCTGAGGTGGCAGCGGTGCCCTCTCCAGCCGGGCCGGCCGGTGCAGAGCCGGGGTAGGCGGGGGGCGCGGCGCGGCCCGCCACGCTGAGAACGTCCCGGGCCATCCCCTGCCAACCCCAAAGATGGCGGCGACGCTACAGCTTCAGCACCGCCCGGCAGGCGGGGCGCTTCCGGTGGGGCTGTGCCCGAGGCGAGGGCACGGAGACTCCTCCGCGCTTCGGCCGAGGCCCAGGCGGGGGCTATGGGCACGGCGGGCGGCGGCGGGGTCCTGCGGCTGCCGGGGCTGCACGGATACGCGGCGGAGTTCTCGCCTTACTGGCCGGGGCGTGTGGCCTGTGCCGCCGCGCAGTACTACGGCATCGCAGGTGCGGGCGAGGCCTCCGCGGCGGGGGGTGGAGAGGGGGGGTAACCGTTAACGAACGTTCCCGGCGGCGGCTCCTCACGGGGGCTCGCTGGTGGCTGGAAGCCTGGGTGCCCGGAACGACAGTCAGTGTCTGTAAAAGCGTTTTGGGGTTTCCCTTTCCGTTGGTTTCGTTTTGGTACAACGTACGTTTTCTGTGTCCCGGCTGGGGTTAGTGTGGGAGCAGACTTGGAGCCCGGTGCTCGCCTCTGAGGTCCCCCACCCGCCGGGCTCTCCGCCTTTGCGAAATACAAACCCGCGGTTTGTATTCTCAGAGGAGTACTAATTTTATAGGGTCGAGAATAAATGCAGTAGTAGAGAAAAACACCGTGTGAATGCAAGGTCTGAAAATACTTTCTCCTTAAAATTGTGACTGTTGTAGTCTCAATCCCTGAGCGCCCGGGCAGGCCCTGGCGACTCCGCGGTCCCGCCGGAGAGGCGAGCTGAGCTGCTCTCGGCGTG
The DNA here is from genome assembly GCF_011004875.1 of Balearica regulorum gibbericeps. Lineage (NCBI taxonomy): Eukaryota > Metazoa > Chordata > Aves > Gruiformes > Gruidae > Balearica > Balearica regulorum. Next base: position 64,368,807 of record NC_046186.1, read on the forward strand.
GGGGCCTTTTCCGCTTCTAGTGGGTGTACTGCTCCTGAAAGCAGTAATTTTAAATAAAGCTTCTAAATGCGGAATTACTTTGACAGTATCCCTGTCGTATGGGAGAGCAGTACCCGTCTCTGGTTTCTCAGAATTGAATTATTTGTTTCATTTGTGGTGAGCTGTGTTTGTATTACAAGATTAAGGGGGTGAGGGGGAAAGTGTTATGTCTGCTGTGTTACCAAAAACATAAAAAGGAACCCCGTCCTGGTATGTCTGCAACATGAGGCTCACAGGGAAAATGCACTTTTATGTTTTATAAACGAGTTGTTTCTTTTTCAACCTCACCACCAACCAGCAAAACAATCTTGTGTAAATGAATTACTTTAGAGAATTGTTTTAGACAACACAAGACAAGAATATATTTATTTATGCAACTAATTGTTTGGCCTCTTAAAGTTCAGATGCCCTTTGTGTTTGCATACTGGAGCTACCTCAGAACCACGGTAGTTCCCTTTGGCATAGGAGAACTAGTTGTGATGTTTTGTTTTATTTTGCTGGTTTAGGTTGTGGAACTCTGGCAGTGCTGGAACAAAATGAAGCTGGGATTGCTCTGCTCAGGAGGTAACATAAGTTTATGTTTTATTTTTGCAAGAAAAAAACTTACTATGTACCTGAGAGTACAAGATACAACCCAAATATTTTGGGTTATTGTTGGTGATAAAAAGTATCTATGCTATAGTAGCTACTGAATACATGTCTTTGTGTTCATGTACAAATGCATAGATTTTGTTATAGGAAGTAATCTGGATTGCACTCTTTCTGTAGTAGAAACCATTTTATAGAAAACTGATAGTGTAAATTAAAAGCAGCCTCTCTGCCCTAGCTTGAAATTAAAGTTTTTAACTTTTTAGGAACAGTGCATTGCTACCTAAATTTATGTTCTTATGCTTGACTTACACAGCTTCCTGCTCTATTTTCAGTATAAAGTCATGGAGGCTCTTCCTAAGAGATCCAAATTTCTAAGGGTTTGAGAGGAATTTGGTTTGTGTTCTGGATGGGAGGAGGAGAAAGGTTAGGAAGGAGGGGGTTTAATACTTGACCATTGTTGACCTGAATTTTTTAAAAGAAAGTTTTGAAACAGCAGTTGTTTAGATTAAGAGGACTGAAATAGAAATGCTTAACAAATAGTTAATCATATTCAGAGGAGCTTTTAAATTCATAATTATAAAGCAAGAGTCTTTGAAGCTGTTCAGAACTCTTAGTTCTGAAAAGTGCTCCAAATGCTCTGGTTTTAGTACGGTTCATTTCTATGTTTCCAGTGACTCGACTTATTTTGTGCTAGAAAGTCTGTAACTTCCTGAGCCATAAGCTGTGTCATTTTCTCTATTGAAACGTTCTGCGTGCGTGCCTTTCCCTCATCATTGCTGCAGGGTGCCATGAAGTTTAACCTTAGCTTAGATGAACTTTCAGTGAAAAGGGGGTAAATAAATTCATATTTACCGTCAGATAACAGCATGGTCATTGATAGTTGTTGCAGAGCAACTAATATATGGTATCGGATCCCATATGATGAGTTGTTCGTGTGTTGAAAGCCCTTTTAAGGGAGTGTAGAGATCTTTAATGTGTTCATCACTGTCTTTCTGTTGGTTTTCCATTGTGACTCAGCATCCTAATGGTGTTGTGAATTGGATAGAGCTTTCCCAACACAAACAGTTGTATTTCTTTGTTTACCGCTGTTGTTAAAGACAGAGGGCTCCTACCTCTGTAGCAACATCCTGGAGAAACCGTAGATCAGACTGAGACGTGGTAACCCTGTCTCTGTTTGCCTGGCAGGTTTAAGACTGAAATCAGATTTCATTCTCTGTGTGTGTAAGGTCCTTGGCTCATTCATGCTTTAACTTAATCAACCTATTCTGGCATATAGTTGTAAAAGTTGACATTATAACAAGTAAGTTGTAAGGAGAATTACTGGAAACTCAAATATATAAAAATGCTGTTTAGAATAGTAAAGAGGGTGATTTAAAGAAATACTGTCTTTGCATGTCACTAGTGCAGACTTTTGTGTTGTGCTTTCTCACGGACAAATATCTTCATTGTTCTGATTTAGTTTTGACTGGAATGATGGCCTATTTGATGTGACCTGGAGTGAGAATAATGAACATGTGTTGATCACTTCTAGCGGAGATGGATCTCTGCAGATCTGGGATACAGCTAAAACCAGAGGTCCACTGCAAGTCTATAAAGAGCACACTCAGGAGGTAAACCAGGCAAACTTGAAAAATTTAATGGATGATCTAATGTTGGAATTATCAAAAGATTTATTTGTGGACTTAAAATAAAAACTGAGTTTTGCTATTTTTTAACTTTGTTTGGGTCCGTTGTTTGAATTTATAACTTAACATTATTTTGAATATGAAGTGAATTACCTGTTGTACATATTTGTATGTACACTCATATGCTGTAGTAGGTACCATTTAATTGCATAAATCTAATATATTCGGAAATAGTGTTTGTGATTTCTTACAGGCTAGGTAATCATTGTGTTGTATGAAAGTACTGCAGTCTTTTGATTTTTTGAGAGAGCATTATTGGATAGGTCTAAATCAGACAACTGATACATATAACAGTGTTATCCTTGAGGATATAGAATGATACACATTATGAGATCCTTAGGACTTCTGTTGTACCTAGGAACTACTTACCCTCTTCCATCCTAGCATCTGTAAGATCTTACTCAAATAACAGTAGTCAAATATTGGGACAGCAGTATTTTTTTAGCCTTGGTTTGATACCGTTGCATTAGATTTTGTTGAAATCTCAGTTTCTTTATGCAAGTGGGTAGAAAAAAATGTTATAATCATGTTCATAAATATGTTTGCATATTTTCAAGGACATTTATGCTTTAGTGTATTTATCTTCCTCTGAGTGAGTTTTCCACCTTCTCCCCCCTCCCCCCCCATGCTTTCCTTCTAACTCTCCACTCACTTCTGTCAAATCTTTGAACTTTAGATGCAATCAGTTTTAGCCTGGATTACTGACGCTTTATCTAAATGACATAAATCTGAATAAAATAACCTAGTGGATGCGTAGTCAATAAAAATTATGGAGGAAATCCAGTTTTGTATTCACAAAGACCTGAAGATTTTTTCAGATACAAAGCACAAAGCTAAAATCCTGAGTGACTGCAGTTACATGACAGTCCATCTTCTGTACCTTATTTCTTTGTAATTTTGCTACTTTTGTTTAATACATATACTATGTAAATAAAGAATTTTGAGAGATAAGTTTGTAGTTGTGATCAGGATTTTATAATAGTGTTCACTACCAAAGATGGTAGTAACAGAAAGATGTAGGCAAAGCATAATACTTTTTTTTTTCTCTATCATTTTCTCATTGAAATTCTGTCCATAAATTTATTTTGGTTCTCCTACACCATCTGTTGTTTGTGAAGTAAACATTTCTGTGTCCAAGACTTAGTTTAGCAGGTAGCATGGGGAGGTGGATGCGTTCAACCATGAGTTAGAAAGACAGTATAGGAAACACGAGCAGAGTGTTTATTGCAAGATATGAAAGGTTTGTATTGATTCTTTATAAACATGCATTAAGAGGATAGATCTCAGAGGGAATATACTTAATAGTTTCTGGTAAGCACTGGCAGACAGTGCTCTTTAAAATGATTGACTACCTTCCTAATCCTTAATCCCTGTCTGACATTTCTAATGACAATTTTGTCACTGCGTTTTATACTATTTCTAATGCAAGATTGACGGGGACCTGTTTCTTGTTTTCTAAAGGAGATCATTGTCCCTCCTCAAAAAGAATGTGCATTTTTTATTATCAAAGGACAATGAGTTTTATTTCAGCACTAACCAACTGCTGAATCTCATGAATAAATTAGTCTAATTTACTTTGGGTTTGATGAAGTCTCACTGGAATGCGAGACAATAGAAAGCTTGAATTATATTTGTCTCGTAAAGTGAGCCTGAACATCTATTTTGAGCTATTTTTTTATGTTTTTACATCTTTTTTTTCATCATATTTTCATCTTGCCTGAGGCATTTCTTGCTGCTGTTTAGGCGTAAACTAGTATTAATGTATTTTATGATTGAAGATAAAACACTAAAAGATTAATAAGTAAAGTTTATGCTGTGTTGTTAGTCTTTCCCAGTTGCGCAACACAGCTTCTGTTGAAGCGTCTGTAAATTTATGTTGGATGATAGCATGAATGATAGGAAAGAATAATAAAAGAGGACCTTACTTGGTTCTCCACACCTTCTTCTTTTCATCTTTTACCATTACCTGAACCCGTCACATGCCAAATGGAAAATAGAATCAGAATCATAGAATGGTTTGGGTTTGAAGGCACCTCAAAGACCATCTAGTTCCAACCCCCCCTGCCATGGGCAGGGACACCCTCCGCTAGACCACGTTGCCCAAAGCCTCATCCAACCTGGTCTTAAACACTGCCAGGCATGGGGCCTCCACAACCTCTCTGGGCAACCTGTTCCAGTGCCTCACCACTCTAACAGTAAAGAATTTCTTTCTAACATCTAATCTAAATCGACCCTCTTTTAGTTTAAACCCATTACCCCTTGTCCTGTCACTACACTCCCTCATAAACAGTCCCTCACCATCTTTCCTGTAGGCCCCCTTCAGGTACTGAAAAAGCTTTTGCTTTTTCTGAGCCTGTTTGTCTGTTCTGTTTGTAATTCTTGCTCGAAGGAGAATTTGCCCAGGTCCCATTGCCTCCAATGCAGCTGCAGAGTGCTGGGCAGTCCCAACCACGTCTGCCGTATGTATGTGGATCCATGTCACAACACGCGTTCAACAGATCTACGTGCTGATAGCTTGCGAGTGATCTGTGAGCCGTAGGCGCGCTTTGCGTTATCTGTGCAGTAGATCTGATACATCCCAAATACGTGGGGCTAAGTGAATTGTGTGATGCAGGTGCATATTTCTGAGACTGATTTCTTTATGGAAAATCTTGGACGTGAATATGAAAGCCAAACACTTCAATTGAGCTGACTTCGTAGAGCTCTTGTGCGAAAGAGGCATTCTGTGTACTGATACATTGCATTTCCAAACAGCAACAGCTTAGAAGTTGAACACGGGCCATCACACAGATTCAAGGGGAAGGATAGTTGTTTGAGGATATGAATGTTAAAAAAGTGTGTCATAGAACCTGGAAGATAGGAAAATCAGGAGTATTTTATGGCATGTATTTCTTATGAGAATTAAATAAAAAAAGCATTTATTATTAGTCAGCTAAAACCTCAAAGTCAAGTCCACAGTCAGCTCTGAAGAGAGATGGCATTTACATTGCTAGCAATTAGAAACTGTAGATACTTGAATAAAATTAGATCAGAGATAAGAAATCAGTCTGAATTATGGCTTTTTACAGTGGTAGAAACTTCTAGTGATGGTGGTTCTATGTGGATTTTGTTAGAACTTTTTTTTATCTTTTTTTTTTTTTTCCCATTTTGACTCATCTTTACTTTGGATACTTTTCTGAGCCTATATGTTCCTTCAATGCTAGACTGAGATGTTTAATTTTTGTTCAGGTGAATGACATTGTTGGCAGCTTTGTGGTACTTGACTCATGTGGGGTTTTAGCTGATTATGATGCTATCTGCAAATCCAAGTCTATTTCATGAAACTTTGGCTAACTAGAGTCTCAAACTTGTATTCTAATGCTCTTTCTAAACTAGGCTGTTATATCATTTATAGGCATATAGTGTTGACTGGAGCCAAACTAGAGGAGAGCAGCTAGTGGTCTCTGGTTCATGGGATCAAACAGCCAAGCTGGTATGTTGGTTTTCTGCTGAAGGTGAAAAATGTCATTTGTTTTGGACCTGATAGTTCTTTGTGTTAAGAAACAGCATTGATTCACTTTTCCTCTTTATTTTTACAATGAGGCTGAAATTCTGTTTTAACTGAGATGTTGCTTTGTCCTTCAGTTGATATCAGTCTAAGTATACAAATGCTTTTCATGATACATGGTAAAAAGAAGTTCATTTATTCATTTCTGTATGTATAAATCTTTTTTATGTATAAAACCCTTTCCTTTCTTATTGAATGTGTACCTCAACAGTTTTTGGTGTTTTGTTGTTGTTTTTTTTTTTGCTCCATTCAGTGGGATCCAGCTGTGGGGAAGTCATTATGCACTTTTAAAGGCCACGAAGGGGTCATTTACAGCACTATATGGTCTCCACACATCCCAGGTTGTTTTGCATCTGTCTCAGGTAAACATGATGGTAAAGGGATTCTCACAACAAAAAATCCTTGTATGCTGTTGGATTAGTTTGACACTTTGTCCAGCAGATGGTAGTGTGTGATCCATAAAAATGGAAGAAAGAAAGATGAATGTGTTGCTGCTGCTGGATTTGTAGGTTCTGTTACAATCTGTAAATCATCCTCTTGGCCATTTAAACAGGGATCAGCAGTTTTCTAGCAGTCACTTCAGTGACCTTGTGGCAATTTTTTCTGTTACTTTATGTAGCTGTCTTCCATTCACCTCACTCTTGTTATTGACCACTAAATCATGTTATATGCTTTATTTTGTGTTCTGGCTTACATTTTTGTTCAAATTATCTCAAGTGTCAGCAGACTGTTAGCTCTGAGAAACATAGTCAATTCCCCTTGAACTGTTTTAAGTACTGTTGGAGATCTCTGTGCCTTGTTCTTTGGGAAAGGTAATAATCAGTTTTACTTTTCTGCTTTGGGTAGTGCTATGAATCTTGCTGGTCAATACAGTCATAATTGAGTTGGGTGTACTTAGAGGCAAAGAGACTGTATGGTGAGGTGGCAGCGTTTTCTAAACACTGCTCCTGCTCCAGAGGCACAAGGAGAGCTTTGGAGAGGGACCTGGACCCTAACTGCTGACTAACTGGGTGAGGGGTCCTGTGAGCTGTGCAGTTTGCTTGGGAAATAGAGGGGCAGTAAGACGCTGCCTTAATACAAATATAGGTAGATTAACTCCAGTGGCTTAAATTTCTCTGATTTCAAGTCTGTTGGACTTCTGTACTGATTTAAATGGAAATTGTTTAGCTCTTGTATCAAGAGGGTAAGCAAGTATAAATATGTTTTCCTGTTACTGAAATTAAAGACAGACAGTAAGTACACACAGATACTGGTCTTCCCTATTCTGTGGGAAGTTTGATGAAAAAGTGCACATGGTTTTAATAAAATTTCAGTCTGACTATTTCCATCCGACTCAGCTTGCAGAGTTGAACTAGAAGGACTAACAAGTTACATGTATTTGTTCTAACGTAGCAGTGCTTGGAAGCCAGATGCTGGTGCACAGATATTTCCAACTTATTTGAAGGTTCATTGAGGTAACACTTAATGAAGTACCCATCTAATAAGACATGCAGAAACTTATAGGATTGAGCCCTGTGCGCTGTATGAACAGTTCTACTGAGTATACTACAAAATACTAGTGAAGTACCATTTGGTTAAAGCTAAGTGGAGAAAACAGTGCTTAGTGGTTTTTGCAAATTCTAGGGGATGTTATGATCTCTTTAAATTCCTGCTCAGAAGCCTCTCCTCCATAGTAGTCTCACTCATACAAAATTTCTGACATTCTAGATGAACAAAAGGGCTTTAATGGTCCAGCTAGTTATTTCACATTTGAGTCTCTAGTCTACGAAGCCAAACTCCCTTCTAATACATTGCCACTTGAACAATTTTGGGAAACATTGATTATTAGATGCTGTATGTGGTCATACTTAACTTGGGTACAGCAGCATACAATTGATCTGTTCTTTGAGTGACTCAGTGGGTGCAGCTGTTGAAAGTTTTGACTAAAACACTGAAGAGTTCCTATTCTTCTGTGAATTTTATTTTGACTCTTGAAAGGAACTAACGTATACTGCTGGAGCCTGAATCTAATTACAGTCAGTTTTCACCAATTGATGGCTCTGTAGTATTTTATAGGGGAAAAACCACACACAAAAGACACAATGTTTTTGTTCTGTAAGTACTACTCAGGTGTGAAGTAAAAATCTTATTGTGTAATGCTAGATGTAAAATAATTTGGTAAGAGAAAACTAAGTCTTCAAAATGATGGTGAACTTTCTTATGGTTTCCAAAATAAAACATCTGGTGTGCTTCTAAATGAAATAACTTCAAATCAAAGATCTTGTATGGAAATCATGACATACCAATGTGAAAAAAGGTTTCTTTGCATTTGGTTTTAGAATTGGAATTTTCCCGTGGTTTGATTAGATTACTTCACTACAGAAAATACATACTGGGAGTTTTTTCTTTAGTCAGCAGGACTGTGGGTAGTAGAAGTACTCATGACCCTCTCGCTCTAGGTATAAATGCCATTTCCTTATTGAAAGAAAGGCATATCAGACAGGTTATGTTCAGAGAGTTTACTTCACTGTTCAGTGTTTAATGGCATTCTACTCTGTCAGTCAAGATATGTGATGAAAGTCAAGTGGAACTGTTCAGGAGGCTGGACCTCCTCATTTGAAACTTGTTATGATCCATGCACTTTGTAAGGATGACAGAAAATTATGGGACAGAAGGTTAATTTCACTGATGACTGATCTTCTATTGAGCTAAAGTTGGAGCTGGAGAAAAATATTACAGTACTGTGTTGAATTTACAGCTGTTCCTTTCTTTGATACACTTACTGGAAGGGTTCGCCTGAACTTTTGTGGTCTCTTCTCTTGCAACTTTGTGTTATCTTGCAAATTAGTAACTGAAAATGTGTCTGGAGGGAAATTTTTTGTACTTCATCTCCCTTGGTTTTTTAGCTTTTTAAAACAATAGCTTTTTGCAGGGTATTGTTGAAGGGTGTTGAGACATTCCCTTTCGGAAGGAGGCTGCACTGCTTTAGAATTGTAGTATGTGTGTGTGTTCTTTTTCTCTCTTGCCCCTCCTGTCCCCTCTCATCCCACCTCACACATACCTACTCACAACCGCATAGTTAAATCTTGGTAGTATAAAGTCTTAGCACTTCAGACCAGAAGTGAACTGTTTCATGTTGCAGCAGCATCTTTAATTTTACATGTGTTAGTATAATAAGTTAGGTATATTGTTAACCATAGATTGGAAAAAATGTTGGTCTTTAAATGCTTCTGATTTAACTAAATTTAAGTAAAGCAATGCACTTTTTTATTTTAAAGAAAATACGAGAGAAGGAGGTTTGGGAAGCGTTTGCATGCCTCACCTCTGCCTTTTTTCTGCCTTTATTTGAATCCACATAGATGCCAGCAGAAGTTTAATTTCCAGTTAACTAATTAGTTTATGAACACTGAAAACAGAAAACCAAACACAACTGCAAGCCACAGTTAAATAGCTGCTCAGAAGGACCATTATGTGCCTAGACAACTTTTGCCTGAAGCTAATAAGGTTAAATCTTTGCTTTTGGAATCTGACTTTTTCTCAAACTATTATGAGGCTAGGAAATGAATACAGGTGAAGAAAATGAGAAACCGAAGACTGCAATATAGATCAATTGAAAAAGAATTTGGTACTAAGTATGGTTATTTTACTTCATTAAGTCTCTGATCTGAATATATACAGGAAAACTAAGTCTGTCTGCTGTGGATAATAAAATGCAGTTGGATTACAGAAGATAAATATGTCTGATGCTTTAGTTAAATTAGCTTTTATTCAGCATCTAATACACTTCCATTTAACATTTACAGAGACGTGTGAGGTACTTTACAATGTTGTTGTCTTCATGTACAATCATTTGTAGTCTCAAAAAGCAAGTAAATGGCTTATCTTTTTTTTTGTTTGAAATTGGGAGTTAATACTAACAGAACAAACTGTTAATTTTGTATATGTAAATAACTGTGATGTCAGTAACGATTTCTGAGCCGATAAGCAGGATATTCAGGTGTACATGCGGCACCAAACCAGAGCCCTGGTAAATGTCTGCCTTACACTGAAAAAACAGCGATGTGGAAAATGGCATTAATGAAGTGACATAAATGTTTAACAGCATCTTCATAGCTAAAAGGGTTTAATGAGTCATTGCGTCATTTGCCCAGAAGGTCTCCCTTTTTTTTTTTTTCACCCAGAGACCAAATTGGTGGGAAGCACATAAAGTGCCAAATGCACACAGCATTAGTATATAGTCAAATGTAAGTCAGTTCTACTAAATGATTCACCATAACTGCAGAGTGATAGGCCTTGCACAGTCCTGTGGTTTATAAAGAAAGCATGCTTTATAGTATCAACTGTTTTTATTGCCCTTTAAATTTAACAGTGGGAAGTAATTAATGAGTACTAGTTTACCCTTATCTGCATAACTGTAGTCTTTGATACAGATATGACACTGGCAAATGAAAATATGAATGTTTTGCATTCAACAAAGCCCAGATTTAGAATGACTCCTAGCTTTTATCTTAGCTACTGGGATCTCAGTTTTAATGATGCATTCATTTTTAAGTCATAACTACACTCCTTAAGTTTACTGATCAGGGCAGATACATAGTTTTCATAACATCTTAAATCATGAATAAGGGAAAGAGGTGTTTCTTAAATCTGCAAGATAATGTCTGTGTTCATCAGTATTTAGATCAATTGTTTGTATTCTTTGCTCAAAGACTTTTCAGACTGAAAGCCCAGATCAAAAAATTTTCTCATACCACAACAAGGTGTGATCATTTCTGAGAAATTTTTATTATGTTGACAAAGATGTTAGGGAATTGTAGCTTTGCTGGTTTACAAATGAACTTGTAAATCCAGCCTCCATGCTTTGTAAGCCCTTGCATTCAGTGCTGGGCTTTGAGGTTGAAATTAAAAACCATTATTTATCTCATATTTTCTTTTATTGCCAGCCCTGACATGGTGAGTTGCCTTTCAGAAAGTTTGTCTTCTTGCTACTGGTCTCTTAGTGACAAATGAATGTAGTCAAGGGATTGTCAAGCTGTAGTTTCATAAATCGGGCTGGCATGTAGTCTTGACACACCTTTCTGTGTTTGGGGTCCAAATTGTGAAAGAAAACTAAAAATGAACAAACTATTTTGCAGGAAATAATGAGATGGGGAAGGTGTACATCTACTAAGAAGGTGGTTGCTGAATTAGGTGGGAAGGAATAGCCTTGAATGCAACTCCTCAATAAAGAGGTGTTTTCCATGTGTAAGTTCCTGGACCAAAACTGGAGTTGTCAAGTCTTTGACTTCAGCTTTCTGAAGCTTCAGCTTACATTTCTGCTTCAGAAGTAGCACAGGGCAAAACAAAGAGCTGTTGAGTGGGGCTTGCAGACAACTAATTACAAAGATGTTTGTGTTTATTCTGGTTCTGAAAAAACTGAAGGAAATAATGTTCTGTTCTGCTATGACAGTGGTCTGTTACGAGTTCCAAAACAGTTTACTAGAGGTTTATATTCCATTAGACTGTGTGTGCTGTGGGTCCACTCTTTGTTTTTTTATGTTATTTCCTGGTAATTTGCTTGTTGAATGTGCTAGAAGAAATGCCATCATGAACAACGTTCAAGGCTTCCTTAAACTTGATCATTTTTGTAATCCAGATCCTCAAGGGATAAAAGAATAAAAGGCTTCAATTTACTCCATGTACCTTGTACAAATTGAGCATCTAGAGAGCAAACTGGCTACAGAGTTACTATGTTTCATTGCACTTTAGCTAAACTGCTGTTCATGCTCCAAGCTATTAAAATATACTTTACTGGCTTACTTTGTTGTATCAGATCTATGTAATGAAGTGAGGTGGGTGTTTTCATTTGCGGTCGATTGCTTCAAGACATACCAGCTCAGTATTGAATCCATCTGAGCCTTGTGCTCAGTAAGCTTTACTAAGTCAACCTCTAATGTGCAAACTGAAATATTTCTCAGGAAATGAGTTTGATCCTCAATTTACAGTACGTGCTAACGATAGTAAAGTATTGTATGCAGCCTATGCTAGAATATAAAGCATTTTCAGGTTATAATATTAGAATCTATTATATATTAGAATCTCATATTGTAAAACAGTTGTTTAGTGTTGTAAAGAAAAATGCAGTAACAGTTTTTTACAGTGAATTAATATGTTTTGGGTCATTTGGGTTAGAGTTAGATATCTAGCCAACATTGCCATTTGCTGAAGAATGGTTTAATAAGAAGTTAGGTCAATTTTGAAATAATTTTTTTCCCCAAGACTTATGTTTAATTATATTGGAAAACAAATAAAAGTTTTCACTGATTTTTTTTTTTTAAACAATTTACTCTTTTCAGAAAAAGACTCTGTTGAGATCTTCTCTGAAATAACTTGAAGCTCTTTCAGTTTTTAGCTTTGCAACATTTTGTATCAGACAAAAAAATTACCAGTTGGAAAGTACTTTTCCACTAGTAATTATGTTTACTTGCTATCTAGGTTGTGTTACATGAAAATAGATTTTGTGCATTCAGTGGAGTCCTGTGGATGATTTAAATAAAGCTGCTATTTGTGTAACTACATCTGTCTCTGTGTATGAAATCTCATGAGCTTTATTAATCCTGTTCTAGGTTCACTTCTATTATCTGTGATAGGAATGGACAGCATGATCATTTTAACATGCTTAAAAAGATTGGTTTTGAGAGTCAGGAGATTTGGGTTCTGCTCTTTATTCTCCCACAGGCTAAATAATTTAATCTGGTTTAGTATTTTAAAAATACGTACAAGAGCTGGATGGTGGAATCAAGTGCTGATGAAGTTTGCGGATGATACCAAACCGAGTGGGGAAGTTCTCACTTCAGAAGGGAGAGCCACCCTGCAGGAAGACCTGGATAGGCTGGAAGGTGGGCTAACAAGAACCTTATGAAGTTCAACAAGGACAAGTGTAAGGTCTTGCACCTGGGAAAACATAATCCAGGAGTGCAGCACAGGCTGGGATCCACCTGGCTGGAGAGCAGCTCTGTGGAAATGGACCTAGAGGTCCCAGTGGGCAACAAGCTCAATATGAGTCACTAGTGTGCTGCAGCGGCAAAGAAAGCCAACAGGATGCTGGGCTGTACCAGCAAGAGCATCACCAGATAAAGAAGTCATTGTCCCACTCAGTGCTGGTCAGGCCACACCTGGAATACTGGATTCAGTTTTGGTCCTTGCCCTACAAAAAAGATGTGGACAGGCTGGAGAGGGTCCAGAGATCAGGCCAGCTAGATGATCAAAGGACTGGGAAGCCTGCCGTATGAGGAAAAGCTGAGAGAATTGGGTTTGTTCAGCCTAACAGAGAAAAGAGGAGCTTAGGGGAGACCTCATCACCATGTTCCAGTACTTAAAGGGTGTCTACAGAGAAGATGGAGACTTCCTTTTTTACAAGGAGTCACATGGAAAAGAGGATGGGTAGTGTGTGCAAGTTACTCCTGGGGAGATTCTGATTGGACGCAAGAGGAAAATTTTTCACACTGAGAACAGTCAGCCATTGGAATAATGTCCCCAGGGAAGTGGTCAATTCCCCAACATTGGACACTTCTAAGATTCAGCTGGACAGGATGCTGGGCCATCTTGTCTAGACTGTGCTTTTGTCTAGACAGAGCTTTTACTAAGAAAGGTTAGACCTTTGAGTTGGATCCTTGAGGTCCCTTTCCAACCTGGTATTCTATGATTCTATAAGTAAGCAAGTAATGTTAACTTGTAATCATTCAATGGCACTGCAGAAGTACTTTAATTGAGATTTCTTTGATGTTACATCACATATGCTGATACTTGTTTCTTTTATGCTAAATTCTTTTTCTACAGTAAATTAGAGATTTATTTTTGTGGATTTTTTCCTTGTTAGTGAGAGAACAGTGTCAGAAGGTCAGACTTCTTGCTTTAGAACTAAAAAAAAAAAATCAGATTCATTTTTTTAAGTAAAATTTCAAGCTAACAATAGTTTGGTTCATTGTGTCTGTCCTGGTTAGAATCTTTTTGGCCTTCAGATAGTGTTTAAGGTTTCTTTGGGTTGTTATTAATCTCCAAACTACCTACCTATTTTTTTATAGTTAATGTTGTACCACTGCACTGTCTGGCAATGATTGCTTAGCTGGTTGGTGTCACAGGACTCAGGAGATTATGATTTATGGATTTGGGTACAATACATCTGTGAGTAAAAAGCCAGTAGAAAACCTACATGAAATTTAAATCTTAAATAAATTCTGTCTTTTCACTATCATACATTGTCATTCACATTAGCAGTCTTTATCCCATGTGTGGAGATGATGTACTTGTAGATTAGCATCTCTTTCAAAAATTTTGAATAGATGAGTATATATTGTGTAGCTGTATTGATTCGTCCAAGATTTCACAAATATTCATTAAAATGAAAGAAAGCAAGTACAATATACAAATAAATCTGGAATCATAATTATCTAACAGACCAGCAAAAATCTGTTGCCATGGAAAAATTGCTCCTTACAAAAATAGAAATATTTTGTGGGGGAAATGTTGGCCACTTTTGTGGTTGCTTACTTTGGGATGCCACCTGGAAGTGGTTGTTAGTGAATATGATTGTACTATGTGTGCTTTTCTTGTACTTTTTTTTATTATTATCCTGCTTCTGCTTTACCATATGGAAGAAATGCATCCTTTGTAATGCAGATTTGAAGGAATCATGGAAATGTGGAAATTCCAAAATTTTTTAACAGCAATTTTTATTGAAATGTCAAAAAGTATGTATTGTGAGGCCATGGAAAGATGTTTGAGGTCAAAAAAATAGTTTGTTAAAATGTGTAATTTGTCAGGATTACACTGTTCGTCAACTTTTTTTTTTATTAATCTGATTCTTCCACTTACAGCTTAAATGGAAAAATTGGATTTGCCTTTGGCTTTCATTCAGTCTGTTCTATTCACAGTAAGGTTTGCTTCCATGTCATATTATTCCGTTAAAAACATTTCACAGATAGTGCCAACCAGAATTAATAGCAGCTAAGTCTAGCATTTTCAAAGAAATAAAAAAAAAAAAAGAAAACCAACTCTTTTTCTCGTGCATCAGCATTTTCTATTAAAAAAGAAATAATTGGGGCAATTGTATATTTAGTGTCAAAATTGTTATTGGCTGAGTAACTTACTTTTCCAAATGTTTTTGGCCCTCATAATGCTACTGTGGTCCATCTCTATAACAGTTCGTTCTAGTTCACCTGGGTCTATATATTTGCTTGGGAAAAATGATCCTGTCTGCAGTGAAATGTTTTTCCCTTCAAATCTATGTTATCTGATGAAATGAAAATAAAAGCTTTTTAAGAAGTCCATTCTAATATCTCTGAACGACTTAAGACTCAAACTGAAATCTGTCCTCTGCAGGCAAACAGATTAGCAAGACTAATGGTGGGTGGCTGGGTATACGACCTTCTTTTTTTTGCCAAGCCCCTGCTGGTTATGTTTCTTCCTCTCCATATGTTGCCCTGTTTTTATAAGCACTGTAGTGATGTTTGGGGCTTCAGCTGACTGCAGGGTGTCATTGTCAGGAGTGCTATACATATACTGAGCAGCAGTATTGCTCTTGACAGTATTAAAATAGACAAGCGGAGTGAAAACCATAAGAAATCCAGTGTTGTTCCCACCTTACACGTAGGGAATTTATCCACCAAGAGGACAGCATCTCTCACAGTCATGGAGTCTGAGGAAAAGCCAACCATCAGAACAAAGCTTCCCATGATCTGTGGAGTACCATAGTCACAAGGCCCGTCTTGTGTCATGGAGTGGAACCAAGCTCTCCCTAGCTTCATTTTTGTATTCAAACTTTCCAAATGTTTTATGTCTTTTTGCAAAGTCTACGAGGCCTGGTAGTTTATGCAATAGGAATATTGTTGTGACTCTAGGGATGCTTTTGTTTGAACTGTAGCCAGGTTCTTGAAAAGAGCTATGATTTTGTGTGCCCAGCTGTGTATTTTAAGGCCAGTGACCAACTGGGCACTAAAACCATCAAAATGCTTGTATCTAAACAGCATAAAAATAAAATTATTGATGATAACCAATTTGAGGATTTCCAGAAGTGTTTCTGGTGAAGAAACATTAGTAATTTCTTCAGTAGCAAGGTAAAACAATTTTTTTTTTAATTTAGGTAGTATTGATACATGCTTTCTTTGGAAATCACGGGTGTTTGGATACAGCTTCTAGTAATTTCATTTGTGTCTTGAATACATGCATAATAATGAATTCTAATTAATTTGTAAACAAATGAGCTGGAGAATCCATTTTTGCTTATACAAAGCTGAATATTCAGGGTTAATGAGAGAATCCCGATTAAAAAAATTGAAAAGCATGGTTGTCTTGTCAGCTGATGCAGTTTCCATGTCTTTGTAAGCCATTAGGAACTGAATTTGTAAGAACGGTATACACAAATGCTAAAGATCTTTAGGGGTAGAAGACAATTTATGGCTGGAGGTAGAGAGGTTCAGGTGATTCACAGCTCTTAAGCTGAACTCCCTTCGTTGTTCTCTGAAGAGCTCTATGGCTGTGTGTGCAGGTGCGCGTATGTCCTCTGAGGTTAAAGCAGGCGTTGCCTTTAACGTGTAACAGTTCCAGTGAATGACTTTATCTTCTGATATTTCAATAAATGAGAGTAACTGTGCAGGTTTTGCACATGATGAATACAGGTAATGCGTCTTAAGTTTTCCTTTCATTGAAAGAATCTGGAGATAAGTTGCATTTTAAATACTGTTCACTTTTCTGCACACCAAAAGCATATGTCTAGGTACTTTTTCTCAGCTGGCTTGCAGGGAAAGTTCTTTCATGGTTTTGGTTGTCTAAATCTATTTTTAAATGGACCTTAAGCTCCTATTTTAATTACATGTTATTTAAGTATTTTACCCTATCTCCTTTTAATTAAATTAGAGTTTAAAAAATAATGAAAGTGTTAGTAATAAAATGAATGTTTTGTGGGTTTTTTTTTCTAATGAAAGAGCAATAGTAAGTTCTGATTCTTTTGTGCAACAGTCTGACCTCTGTGTCTATAATGTTCTTGCTTTATATGGCATGAGCGTCCTCGTGTAATAGTTGGTATTTCATATAGCTAAGAAACAGTTGTCTGCTAAGCATTTGTGGATTAACTGTATCCCATAACTGATGCAACAATATTGAATCAATTTCTCTTTGTTTCAGGTGACCAGACTTTACGAGTTTGGGATGTGAAAGCCCCAGGAGTCAAACTTGTGATACCTGCCCACCAGACTGAGATCTTGAGCTGTGACTGGTGCAAATATGATGAGGTATAAACCTGTATATCCAACTGTTTTCCTAATGGAACCACTCTCATTAAGTAGCAGGTTTTTTTTACTGTGACTTTAATGCATCTTCTCTTTATAAAAATGTGTCTAGCTGCTTTGTTGCTGTCATTACCCACTACATCTTCAAAAGACCATTGTTCCAACAGATAGACGGCCCAAATAGATCAGATTGCTTATTCTTTTGTATAGTGGATAGCATAGTCCATAGTGGAGAAACAGTTTGTATTTCGCTGTTCTCTTTATTTACACACTGGAGACCTCATTTATGATTTATTCATCTGTATTGTTTGATTTATCAAACTTTTGTAGCCAACATACGCATCACTGCAATTTAGTAATTAAATTGTGCTGATACATCTCTGTTTTATCCAATCATCAGAACTTGCTGGTAACTGGTGCAGTTGACTGTAGCTTGAAAGGCTGGGATTTACGAAACATCCGGCAACCAGTGTTCATCTTGCTTGGTCATACCTATGCTATCAGAAGAGTAAAAGTAAGTTGTATTTAATTCCCCGTTGACCACCACTGAATTGTTACACTTTTTTTTTTTTTCTGGAAAGCAGTAATATTTTATATTATCTAATAACTAGGAAGAAAACAATAGGTGTTTAAGATTTTAGATACTGCTTTGACTGTTCTTGGAAACCTTCAGTTTAACACTGTAAAACATTTTGACGTTTAGCAGATTGCTGGGATTTCAAAGTAAATGTCATCTTCAAAGTCAATTTATTTCCATGAGGAGTGTCTGAGAGCTTGAGAGAGAGTTGGGGGGTTTACTTCAGCTAAGTCATATGGGAAATTTGAGATAGAGAAAATACCTTCCCTTATTTGTTTTCAAATGGTGCTGTGTCTTTTTCTTTCCATGCAAAGGGTCGATATTCAGATAAAGCAAGGTATATAACTTGTTGTGAGTATGTATTTTTTTATATACAAAGAAAATGTTAGTATGTTCAAAGAGATTTCCACATTTTATGCACGAAAGGCTACAGATGACTATACTCGATCTGTGTACTACTAGATCACCCACTGATAGGAATTTGTTCTAGATGCACAATGATTTTTTTCTTCATATTAGTCAGTGCTTGTTATTTTTTTTATATTAGTCAGGTAATACCTGATCCTTTTAAAGCCTTTCAGGAACAAGTATGTTTATTAATATTTTCTAGGATGTCTGAGCTGGCAGAAAAAAATTATCCTGGGTCAGTATTTTGCTTCATACGCCCTTGGAATTTTTGATGTATTTCTAACAACTTTAAAAGTTACTGTGTAATTTGTCAGAAAGGATGTGACTCGGGGAGTGGTTCCATACCACAAATGCTGTTTGTGGCCAGACAGCCTGAGAAGCTCCTCCTCCTCCTTAACCCTTGCCTGCTATCCCCACTGGTGGTGACTGTTCAGTCTTTTTTTCTAATTTAATTCCTGCATCACCATGCTCTAATCTGGCTCTGTGAAATGTTCTTCGTTACAGAACATTTAGCAGTGGTGTTTGCATTTGTTTTTTCTTGTTTTTTAAACAAGATCATTTTGCAACTCCAGTTTCACACCCGTTAAGACAGATGAAACAATACATTATCAATCAATACCAACTGTCATGTTCTTACTCTCTGACAGTTAGTAGGATCTTCTAAAAACAGCTCTGCCATTAAGGGATTCATAGCACATTGCCTTCATGATAAAATGGAGAAAGTGAATGCAGAATTGTTACTCATCATAACCTGTGATAATAGAATGAAAGGACACTTGATGAAACTAGTAGAAGATGGATTTACAAACAGATGGAAGTACTTCTTTTACACATCAGATGATAAATTTCTTGAATGGTTGTCTGCACAAGAGGTTGCATAGGCAGGCAGTGTCATTACTCTCTGTCATGCTGGCCTGCATTAGGAAGAGCATTGCCAGCATGTTGAGGGAAGTGATTCTTCCCCACTAGTCACCACACCAGAGAGACCACGTGTGGAGTGCTGGGTCCGGTTCTGGGCTTCCCAGCACAAGGGAGACATGGACGTACTGGAGTAAATCCAGCAAAGTGCCACAAAGAAGATGGAGAGACTGGAGCCTCTGTCCTACCAGGAGAGGCTGAGAGAGCTGGGATTTGTTTACTGTGGAGAAGAGAAGGCTTAGGGAAGATCTTATCACTGAACGATTGCGGGAAATAGAGAAGACAAAGCCTGGCTCTTCTTAGTAGTATCTAGTGAGAGGACCAGAGGTGACTGCTACAAACTAAAATAGAGAAGATGCCATGTAAACATGGAGCACTGGGCTTCAAGTCTGTTGACCTGACCAGGTAGGGTATATTTTATATTCTTTATACCATCTCATTTGAATTTCCATTTTATGGCCCATCATGTTCCCTTATTTGCTTAAAATGCCTTGAAATGATTATTAGGTGTTGGCCAGCAGTACATCTTTCTTTGTACCAACCTCTCAGATCAGTTCACTAAGTGTCTTTAAGGAGATGGTGGAGAGGCTGTATATGCATACATGTGCAAAGGAGAAGTATGTGAGAGTACGTGACTTCTGTCTTATCAGGCTTTCATAGCTTCCATTTTAAGATAGACATGGTCCTTGTGGACATAAGATAGGAGAATGTGGGCCAGCACTTAGAGGTGGTGCAGCGTATCTACACTTGTGTGGTGTAACTCACCAGTCACACTAAATGGAGAGAGACCAGTATGCTACCTAAATAGAGGCAGCTGTCCCTACTGATGTCCCTTCCTCTACATTATACTGACACTAGCAATTATAAAGCTGTGCAGCAAGCTGGCTCAGCTGATTGCTCTGACTGAAAATCCTGTCCCTAAAAGTGACTAGTTTCTTTCTGGATCACTAAGCTGTCTCAGTTTGTCACTCAACCGCACAATTGCAAGCCCTGACAGAGCAGAGAGGGGCAGGAGCACACAGCCTGAAGTGGAAAGGAAAGAGAAGACCATGAGTCTTGACAGCAGTGCACTCAAATTAGCTTAAACCAACCATGAAATCACACTCTTCAGTTGTCTGTCTTTTGTATTCTGTTCACTTGTTCAAGGGTTTTGTTGACTGTCAGATCTGAGGCTGGCAAGAAATTCTACCCAACGCGATACTGTCAGGATTCCTGCGGATTTCTTGTGGTCTTTCACTGCAGTACAGGGCATTGTCAGCACACTGAGGTCATCTGGAGCTCCTTTCAGGAGATTTTGACATTGGTGCATTTGGCTGTCTCGTATTCTTAGCTGGCTTCAGTCTCTTATACTGAAATGTAGTTATGGTTTTTTGAGTTTACCCAAAGAGATATTTGGATGAATGATCTGTGAAATATTGGAGGTCAGGCTGGATGATAGGTTGGTCTCTTCTGTCTATATACACTGTTCAGGTGATAAAATTGCAGTATCTTACAGTTAAGTGAAACAATTTTAAAATATTCTCTTCTCTTTGTAGCAGCAAGACTTTACACAAATTCTTTCAACTTATATGTGTAGCACTCTGCTAAGTGTTTTGGTAGAGTTTGCTTAGGTAAATTTCTAGGATACTTAAGGTTAATGACAGCTTTTCAGCTTTGACAAGATGTTTTTGCTTCATCTGAAACTTTATGGACAAAGATGTAAAGGGGGTATGTGGGAAATGGGCCACTGGTTTTTGCTGCCCATCCGACTTCTTCCCCTTTATTATTCATATTCCCGAGGTGCAGAAGAAAAAGATGTTTTGTTGTGATTTTTTTTTCCCTCCAGAAAAATTGTAGGAAATCTGGGGATGTTAAAGTTCAAGCATGCACATCCCTCAATTCTGCTATAGTAAAGGGAACTCTGTCAGCAGAGTTCAGCAGGCAACAGCATATGCTCCTCTCTTGGCAACTTGGGCAGTTGTGGCAATAGCCCAGGCTTAATTTTGGACTTTGTAGTCACTGTGAATAATATTGGAAGTCTTGCAGGAAGAATCTTATCTATGAACCATGATGTGGGGGACCTGCATTTCAAACTGAAGTTATGACAATGACTTGTGTATTTCCTATTGAGAAACGCAGGCCTTAAAGTAGTTGGAAACTGAGAGTTGCCAAAAAGCTGGAACTGAGGTGAACAATTTCCTTATTGCTGCAGTTCTGAGACCTGTCTGCAAGAGTCCATACAAGAATGTGTCCCATAAAATGCCCTGCAGGAGAGGGGGAAGTTATGAATTGATGTTTTACTGCCTTCAGGTTTTCAACTTATCTCCAATTTTCCCATTTCTGTAAATAATTTCAAAGTTTTAGGACATGGAGTTGATGACAGTAATATATCTTACGTTCTCTGCAGTATGGCACAAATTTTCTCTCTCTGCAAATAATAAACTGGTCACATAGCTTTTCTGAAACTGGCTTTATATAATGAGATGATACTCAGCTTGTCAGCCATGAGCAGAATTTAATGACTGTTTATATGACTGTCCTAAAACTTCTTAACTTTATAGCAGGGTTGTTTGGCACTGCTGTAATGAAATAAAACCAAACCAGGATCCCATAGAACATTCTTTGTAATTAGAAGCATGGCAGGGAAATTTGTTGATGTCGCCTGTTTTGTTGCATCATGATGTGATACCTACCAAGACAGTTTAAATAGTTAAACTTTGGTAACTTTCTAGGTATAGTAAGTCTGTATATGTTCACAATGTTTTTACTTTAAAAGTTGTTCTGGTTTGTTTTCTTGCAGTTTTCACCATTCCATGCAACCTTATTGGCTTCTTGCTCCTATGATTTTACTGTGAGGTACAGTATTTTTTTATTAGATAAAAATGGAAAGATAATCTATTTTAATGTGGCTTGCAACAGAAAACAGTTCTAGAGTGGACATACTGAAGTGCAGTTAATGTTGCTATTGGATGTTTTCTCTCTTCATAAGTGATGTTGAAAATGCATGGGCTCTTCACTAAAAGGCTAGCTGGCTCACTCTTCTAAATTATACCTGCTTTGACAGATGCTTTCTGTAATCCTTTTCACATCATTCTGCTGAACACAGTTGTGTCCGGCTGTCATAGTGTCTGATAAGAAGGTAATAACCTCTTACATGAATGTAGGTGAATGACTTCATATGTTTCCGTGACATAATTTTATTTAAGCTTTTTAAGAACAAAGTTTTTGTCCTACCCATATCTGAGGAAGTGTGTATGCTGAAGTTCTTCTGACAGTACTTCTGCAACTTCTCCTGGCTGCCCAGTATATTTGATACTGCTGAGGATTTTATAGTACAGCTGATTCAAAGCTGATTAAAAGTCCTGAAGAATTTTGACTTCATATTAGGACTTCTCCAAGATACACAGTGTCATAAGTCAATACACTATGAAGTACATTCCTGAATATTTCAGTCACATTCGTTGATCTACATTTCAATTCTATAACTTGGACTGAATATAGTAGGCAGTACATTGACAAATGGAAGAAGCCCTCTTGCCTGCAACAAGTGACTGTAAAGTTATCCCACTTGCCCAAATCATCCCTATTAATGATGCTTCTGGTTGTGTCCTAAGTGGTCTGATACCAGACATAGAAAGGTTCTGTTTCCTAAGGGAAACCTTGCTAACTCTCGGCACCTGTACATGTTTCTAAATCATAAATCTAAATAGTCCTGTGTCATAACATCGTAACATCAAAGTGGCATCATGAAGTTAGTGTGTTAAGCATTGTAGGAATTTTGTATATTTTCAAAAATCTTACTGGAAGAGTGGTATAGCTGGCATACTCTGTTTTCATCCAAGCTCTTGGTTGCAGCTCCCAGAACACAGCTAACAGAAACATGCAGGGCTACAAAGGGGCTCCGAAGCTCTGCTATAGATGGTGTGGGACTGCTTGAGATTGTACGGTGACAGTGGTGGTGTTCCACTGGGAGAGTTGCCAGAGCAGTTGTCCTTGGCACATGTGAGTCCTCATCCTTGATAGCACTAGAGAGGATGTTGCCTTCCAGGTCTGAGGCTGCAGGGAGTGTGTCGTGCCTCTTCCTGGGGCTGGAGGTGATGGTGGCCTCACCTGTGGGAGATGCATTTTCTTTGAGGTACCGAGGTGAAGGAGCTGCAGGAGTAGATGAGCAGACTGCATACCATTGAGGATAGTGAACTCAAGATGGACAGGGTCTTCACAGATACCCTTCAGAGGTGAGAGCCCAAATTCCACAGCACAAGGAAGGAGGGACAGTTAGAGACTATGCTTCAAGCAACAGAGGATGAAGATTCTCATGATGGGGGGTGGCTGGAAACTTGTGACTTCTGGCAACACAAGTTGGAGCTAGAGAACACATTTAGCACCCTGGAAATGAGTGAGCAAGAACAAGCTCAGTCTGGAGAGGTGTAAGTCAGCTGAGCCTGAATCAGGTGTCTGCACCAAAAGAAGAATGTGCATAATCACTGGAGACTGCCTCCTGTTGCGTTCCCTCTTGAAGTATCTGTCTGCCAGCCCAACTTGATGTCTTGGAAGATTTTGTTGCCTCCCTTGGGTTGAGGTCCGGAGCTTGTGGAGAGACTGCTAGGGTTTGTCCAAATTCAGAACTCTGCCTTTTCCTGCGTACCTGTATGGATTCTCATGTTACTGAAAGAGGTGACCATGAATATATCAAGAGTGGCTATGTGGCACTGGGGGCCCAGGTGGTGTTTTCCTTGATCCTGGCAGTGAAGAAGAAAGGTTCAGGTAGGAAAAGACATCTCCAGCAAGTCAACGCTTGGCTGCATAGCTGGTGTCACAAGCAGGGCTTTGTCTTTGTCGCGTAAAAGGGTGCAAGTCTGATGTGTGGCTGAGGGAGGCCCTCCCGTTGAGTCACGGGGTTCAGAAAGGATCCCCTTGCTTTCTAAACTCCTTCTCAGAGAGGAGCCTAGGTGCGGCTAGGTCCAGTCTTAGTCCCAGACTTGGTCAACGGTTTATGTCTAAAGGATTATGCGTGTAGCCACTTATCAGAGTCAACGTTTGCCTGTCAGAGCCCCACTAAGTACTTTCACTGAAACAGTTTTGCAAAATTGAAAAGAAAAATAGGTAATTTATTGAGGCGACAGATATAAAAGTTCGGAATTGCCGTTGATAAATGCACTTACTGCAGCAATTTTGAGCTCAAGTTAATAGTTCAGCGCTTTTGTTAATGATAGTTTTCCCAGGGTAACATCTGACAAAATCAGAAGTGCAAGTCTTACCAAAGAGGCGTCCCTGCTTGGGGAGGAGAGAGGTCCAGGCCCGTCAACCTGACGGATAGTTGGAGTTCTCGTCCTCAAAAAAGAGGATTCTAAATGCCAGATTTATACTTTTGGCGAGGTGGGACTAAGTCAGGTATTGTGTGCCGATTGGCCCTTAACAAGGCTTGTTGTGCAGTTGATCAGGGCTGGGGGGGGAAGTGGCGGAGAACAAAGGTGTTCGGTACAGAGGAGCGGTGGTCTGTTTAGTTTTACCAAAGTAACGTCAAGCTGTGAAGGCTCCCCCTCACCCCAGGCGTCACTTAGTTGATTGAGGAGTAGACCCATCAGGCACCGCATCTTGTTAAGATGAACAAATTGCTCATCTCCTGCCCCTGTTCGGGTCCAGTGCTTATCAGTGCAAGATAAGCAAGTTGTTCAATCCCTGCTCTCGCCCAAGCTGGAGTCCCCCAGGGCCCCTTCTGCTGGCTCATAATGGCCCTGTATTCGGCACCAACAAGCCTGGACAAGTCCGACATCTCAGAGTCTTCTACAATCACAGGGTCCTCTTTTAAGCGATTGGGTACTGCGAGGCAGGTGTAAGGTCCATCTGACAAAGTAGGGCCACAGCATCTGTGCCAAAGGCTTGCTAACCCAGTGAGGAGTGTTTTAAACTACAGGTACCAGGAGCAGAGGGACCATAAACTGAAGTGAAAGCATGAGGGTCAGAGAAGAGTGTGGGGAATAGCATCGTGTCAGAGGCTTTTGCACTTTTCCTGTGACAGCGGCCTGACGCCTGTATGCAGCAGAGGAGACAAATGGGGAATTAGATGTCCATGTGCAGCAGCAGAGCTGTGGCCTCTTGGGGGATTATAGAGAGATGATGGGACCACTCACAGGACTGGAGTGCTGCAATGGATGAAGGCTTCTCTGGAAAGAGAGGCTAGGAAGGTGAGGTGTTGATAATGGTGAATCTGGGAGTTTAGTGGTCCAGTCACTCCCTTAAATTTTCAGCCCATACATGGGCTTGTTCCTTTCTCATGTAGATTAGAACTGTATGGTGAGCTTATATAATACTCCTGTCACTCATAGGCATGTCATTATTTCAGTAAAGGACTTAAGTGCTTGAGAACCTTTCCTAAGTTTATGTTAATTGTTATTCCTTTGCTTACTGTAATAAGAGGTAGTGCCTTGCCAGTGATACCCACTGTCATGTAGTTGGTGCCAGGAGCCTGATGGTGTAAGTGCTGTGATGTCCATATGTATATAACTTTCTAGACTGCTGTACCAGCATTCTGTCTTTATATAAAGCGCTTAATTTTATTTATGTGTAAAATGAACTTCTCATAGAATACTATGCAGTGGTCTGTGGAAGGTTATTTATGGGATCTTACTTAACAGCCTTTACTGATGTAGTGCCAGCTGGTTTGCAGCATATCATTTCTCAAAAGGCTTCTAGGTCTAAAATAAAAAGTAGTAATTGGTTTCTTCCAGTGGCCCTGTCTGAGCAGTAAGACTAATAATCAGCATGCTGATGCATTGAAGTGACTTGATTGTGTTGTCATGCTTTTCCCATTTTTGACACCAACTATATATCCTTCAGGTTTGGCACTAAAAGTGCTTCATGCAGTACCGAAATCTAGTGCAATTTCAGCTCTGACATTTTCTTACGTGGAAACTGTCAATAAAGATGAGCTCCTAGCTCATATACTAGGGTGTCTGTAAATGCAGAGCTTGGGGACCTTTCCACAAAATGCCAATCTAGGTATAATTTTTCTGTCCAAACAATTACTTGTTGTGACCAGGGACAGAGTGCAAAGTTGAAGAGATGAAATACAGATTTTTAGCAGTTCTCTAAAACTATTAGTTGCTGGCTTGGTATGAGTCAACAAACAACAGAGAAGGTAAAAGTCTTTGGAAAAGGTGTCACAAGTAAAATATTCTGTATAATGGTGGAAACTTGTTACCACAATGCTTTTAAAGAATGTAATATGATAACACTGTTGTACCTTTGCCACATATCCTGTACTGTCATTTACAGGAAGGAATATAGCTCATGGTAGGAAGTAGAGTTCACTTAGGAATGTTTAGATTTTGACTGGATGCACCATATGTGCACACGTGCTGTCATGTATGCATACGCATACACACACACATATGTACATGTGGACATGACTATATACACACATATACATACATTTCAGTTCAGAACAAAAAAACTTCATGAATATATAAAAGGTGGAAGAGAAGTAAGGATTCCAGTACATGGTATTAATTTCAGATCTGGTTAAATGTA
Organism: Balearica regulorum gibbericeps; assembly: GCF_011004875.1. Classification (NCBI taxonomy): domain Eukaryota; kingdom Metazoa; phylum Chordata; class Aves; order Gruiformes; family Gruidae; genus Balearica; species Balearica regulorum. The sequence goes on from NC_046186.1 coordinate 64,395,324, forward strand.
CTCAAGGCCTGTGACTTTTTAGCCATATTTGACAGTAATTCATAGAGCGGTATGGTGTGGCAGTCCTTTAAAAATGCATTCACTGATACAAGCAGTGTTATTTTAATAGCAACTTAGTTATGATATTGTTCTTTTATTTTCTTTCACATTTCTGTTTGAAGCTCAGTATTGTCTGTAAGCATTAACATATAGTAGGTAACTGGATATAGCATATCTTACTGTTTAAGCTCTCTGATCTGAAATGTTACTGAAGCTTTATAGTTCAACAACCAAACTCAAATCTTGGATAAGATTACAAACTGCCATGTAAGAGGCAGAGTTTTTGTTTGTTTCAGTTAGAACAGCTAGTTTGGCACATAATCACAACTGGCTATTTAAAAGCAAAAAACAGTAGGTTGAAAGCAAAATTAACAACTCTTAGCTTCATCCTTTGCAAATAGTATAATGATTGCATGTGTGCATTATAGTCAAACTAGTAAAAAGAAAACTAGTTCACATGACAACTTCATACTGGGGGCTAAGAAAAAGAGAGTGTAGATTTGAACTTGAGTTTTTTCATATGTTGGTATAATGATTTGGATTTAACTTCTGTCTAATAAGTAAATGCCTAATTGAGACAATTTTTTTTCTGTACTATTTCCTTACTCTGTGGAAGAGTTCAGGAAAAATGTAGGTGAAGCAAAGAGCAGTTTTAATACAAATGAATCATTAAAATGCCAGGAAATGCACAAAGTACTGTAACATTTCCAGGTCTTATTTAGGTCTGCATGCATGTTCTTAAGCCTTATCTGTATCAAAATTCAGTTTGAAAGAACATCAGTGTCATCTCTTACTGGAATCACTGTTTTATATTTTTGGACTCTCTTCAGTCTGAAAAAAAAAATATCTTGGTGCATTAGGCACAGACAGTGCTCACCAAAATCTAAACAGAAGATCTGATAAATTATAGAATTTCATTAAGCTGGTATCAGGCCAGATCTTGAAATATATTCACAGAAGCTTGCCTCTGAGGCAAAAAGGCAATTTTTGTTGAAAGTTGTACTATATCGGACATCATCTCTGCAAGATGCTTTAAGGTAAACCACTATCTCCATCATTGTGTCTGAGTTCAGTGACTTGGATCACGAAGATATCTTGAACTTCTGGAATAATGCTGCTCATAAAAGATGCTGGTTTTCACTTCAGTTAGTTATCCTTGTTGTCTTTTTATGTTTCTTTTTTTTTTTTTCTTCAAGGTGAAAAGGTGAGTGTTTGCTCATTTGCTCTCTCTTTTTTTTTTTTTTTTAAGTGGAAAATTTCTTCCTGCTGATCAAAAGGCTGGTGGTTTCCAGTGTGAAACTGAAAACTCTGCAGTAGAAGAACCTGTTAATTTGAATGTCTCAGTTGATGATAGCTCTTGCATCATTATAAAAAGCTTCCTTGCTGGCAGAGTTGCTAGTGGTAGTCAGAGCTTTGGGCATTACATCTGATGAAACTAACAAAATTCAAAACTGATTGTACTTTTCGATTACAACTTAACTGTTGCAACTGCAGAGTTAGTCAAAATCACTTATACACCGGTGTGAAACATATCTGTTCTCTTACATGTTTCCTTTTTGGATTAAAACAAGAATTACAATTTCATGGTAAATATTTTGACATATAAATGAATGCCCAGGTTTTGTTTTGTTTTTTTTTTTTAATTCACTGGCATTTGCCTGCCTGCACAGGCTAGTTTTCTTTGAAATAAGTATTATAAGATGGAATTTCTCTTAAAACTCGGAAAGTGTTGGCCGCAGGAGCTAATCATCAAATGATGCAACCTCATAAATAGATTAATATATTTTAGCTATGAAAAAAATTTTTTCTGGTACTATGAATAGCACTATAATATTGTTGAAGAATTCCGCAAAGGAATATTTGGTTGGGTTTTTTTAATTTCTGTTAATAAACAGGTCTGTATAAGTGTTAATATTCATAATTAAAACCTTCAAATATTTATACTTGAATGTTTAACTATGGTAGCATCTGAATATTTTTTTGTTATGGGAAGTGCATCTTTTTTCTTCGAAATAATCCCTTTTTAATTTTTGGTTGTGAATATATTTTAATCTTTCTCTACAAAATGTATCCTGTCTGTCTGAAAGGCAAAGTTAGGTTGGTTTGGGTTTTTTTTTGTGGACAGATGAGGAAACGGAAGTATTGACAGAGACCACACATACCTACAGTATTATCTGCAAGTTAGTGACAACCACTTCTGTATTTCTCAGGCATCTGACTTAGCCGTTTTTAGCCAACCGACCTTTCCCAGTGCTTGATGAAGAGTGGAGCATGTGTCAAAGTGAACTGAAGCTCCAGTCTACAATTATCATACTTGGACTTTCACTAGTAATCATTTTTATATCAAAAACCACAAAGGTCCCAGACAGTCTGTGGAACTTAGAACTAAGTTGCAGTACTCTTAAACTCTATACTGCTTCTGACTTTTTGCAAACCTGACTCCATACAACAAACCCCAAATTGTCCTACTATTTTTAAAATTGATCAGAAAATCTTTTCTAAGATTTTGTTCATGTAGATCTGAACTTGTCTCCTTTAGTTTTAGTTTTCAGTTATGAGCATCTGTCAAGTCAGTAGAGCGTTAATGTGGTAAGGAAGGCTACCACTATTACTTAGGAACAACAAGATTTGTTTCCTTATCTTCTTATGAACAAATGTGGAAGGATGAAAATGCTGAGATGGTCTTTTGCTCCTCTCTCCTGCAAAATAAGTTGTTTATCTTAGATCTCAGGTACTAGGAGAAAGTTAAGAGGGTTGTTGCTACGGCAGAGCCATTGTGCTGATACCGCTCTGCTCGTTTATGAAGGAAGTAACATCTACACATTAAACAAACTGACCCTGCTGGCTCCAGTGTTTGCTATTTTACTTGAATTGGTTTGAACATACAGTGCTTTCAGTGTAGTTGGTCTGATAATGAACTGTTCTTATTAAGTATTGTCACTTTACCTGGTAGGAGCAAGGCAGAGACACTTCTGTGGTTGTTAGAGAAGTAGTAAAGCATATCATTGACCACTGTGAGAAAATTTGAGCAGTAGAAAATTTGATTACAGCTGCCAGCCCACAAAATGTGCTGTACTTTGCAGCCTGTGGACTTATCTAAGTAGTATCTACAACATAAAAAAGAAAAACAAGTCTTTCTTTTGTGCTGTCATATGGTGTCTTGGCAGTATGTTATTATCTGAAAGTTCTATTCCTGAATCCTTTTTTCATGACTAAGATTTCTTGTACTTATGCTTTCATCCCATTTTATCTTGTACCGCTCTTATCCTTGCTGTTAATGCAGTGATGGACATTGCATCTAATGGGGCAGTAGCTGGGAGAAGTAGAGCACTTCAAAAATTTATTCTCTAAGCATTTTTATCAACCAAGGCTGGAAAAAAAATTGCTTTTTGAAATATGAATTAGTAGAATTAACTGCGTAATGCAACTGATCTTTGTAGAACGAATTTGTTATTAAATTACAATATTAAATTCTGTTTTACAGGAATACAGTCTCAAATTTGAGACTGGGAATGACCAATATCTCTAAATTAACATGTAATTTTCAGTAAATAAAGACCCCATAATGAACAATACCAAAAACTGAGAAAAATTATAAATTGTGCTAATGTCTTTCAGGGATAAAATTCCCCAGCCATCAAGAAATATAAGAGTATTCTAGCCTACATTTTGTTCTGTTTTAATAATGTCCCAATCACTGCTCTTTGGTGCCCACTTTGATCTCAGTTTCTGCAACAGGAGAGAAAGATAGTTTTGCCCAGTGGGGTTTAATTTATGCAAATCAGCAGATGGCTTTGCAGGAATATGATTTGTATGTTTCCTAAGTGGATGAGTTTGCTTTTTTAAATACCCTGGCAGCAACAGATTTGTCAATATCTTGCATTATATTTTTGAAATGGCCTTTCAATTACTTTAATTGTGGTTTGTTTGATTTTTTTATTCCTCCCCTCCCCCCTTCCCTCTCTCTATAGATTCTGGGACTTTTCCAAGCGTAACCCTTTGCTGGAAACAGTCGAGCATCATACTGAGTTTACATGTGGACTGGATTTAAGTCTTCACAATCGTGGTCAGGTAAGAGCTGACCTGTTGCCTATTACAGCCACTCACTGTGGTCATGACTGGACTGCAGGACTCGGATCCTGAATAAGAGCCACCAGATTGCAGAAGGCTTCTGGAAGTGAGTCTGGCTGAATGCTTATTAAATAAACCTCACTTCACTTCCATTTTTATTTATAAAGCTGTTACTTAACATTGGGTAGGACAGACAGAATTGCAAAATCAGATAGCTGAAAGCCACGCTGAGCTCAGGGCAAATGAGGTAGTTTTGTTTCAGAAGGAAGAGTAATAGAGAAGGGCCTAGAATGCCAAGCTGGGATACAAAGCCTTCTTGCATCTACTTAGAATGTCAAGTTAAACATTGGTAGTGTCACACAGAATACCTACACCTGGTTTGTCGTAATAGTTGGAGTACTAGAAGAGGCTTAATATGTAGTTAGAATTCTAAAACCCTCAGCTGCTGACGTGAATGAGTGGAACAGATTTTATCAGGGGCATGTACTGGTTGTGGTAGGATTCTCCTCTGCTTCTGGTTTCTGTTTTGTAAACAGAGGATTGCTGTTTGTAGTATGAACTGGTTTTTTTAGGTAAGAAAGGCAGAAAAACTAAAGCTAATTATTTGCTTTTAAAGAAGAAAGCCTATAGTTTTCACACAGAAATTACTGTCACTGAGTTAACTATAACTAATGCAGTATTTAATGCACCACAGATATCATTTGCATCTAGATTCCTTTCTAATTCACAGTGAAATTAATTTTTTACCCCAGCTAAAAATTACTTGTAACTTCTGTGTTTGAAGTTCTGATTGGACAAAGCAAATAAAACCATTGTAATTTCTGCCACTGGTAAAAGGGCACAGGAGAAAGATATAAGTTTGATAAAATACTTAGCTTAATGCATGTGGAACCATTCTAGCCAAATGCCAGCTTGAAGAGTTTCCTGCCTGGTTGCTTGTTCCCTTAATTCTGTTGCCTCAGAGGTGCTGCAGTAACAGTTCACGAGGCCATGCTGTGAACCACATAAAGGAATTTGTAAGGCTGAAAAAAAACCTCTCAAGTTTCAGGTTATTTTTCATCAGAGGAGGGTAAGAATAGCTTGAAGGCCAGTTGCTGGGAATTAAAACTCCATCCCAGGTGAGTGCATAGGTACAAGCCTGGCTGAATTGGGGCCAGAGGGAGCAGCAAGCATATAGTAGTGCATTAGAGCCTTACAGTGCTACGTCACTGCATGCTCCGAGCCCAGTTCAGCTTTCCATGAAGTTGGTGTGGGTTTTGCCATGGATCTGAATGAGGTGAGAAGATGTTTCTTCATTTCGTATTGAGGACGTGATTACATCTTGATTACAAGCATGTTGCAAAGAGTCCTGTGTGTTACAGAATGGGTCTCAGTACATGGTGTTTCTCGCTGTCTGGCTACATGTGACTTCTTCTTGTATGATTTATCTGTCAAACTTGGAGTTGCTGCTCTGTGGATATTCTTTCTTTTGTAACTGCAGTGTATGGAATAGCCGTCTTGGAACAAGGCCAAGTAAATGCTCATTGATGATAGATAATGAATTGAAAGCAAACAACTGCACATGGACTTCTGTGTTGGAAAAAGGAAAATGATGGTGTGCATACCCATCTACATTAGGGCATTTGTGCGTCCAGGTATTATTTTTCCACACAGAAATTCTACAAGTCTGATGTTGGGCTTAATACACAAAATCCGTAAATCTGAGGTATATATGCATATACACTGCATGCCAGTGTGCCTTCCAGACCAAAGTCTGGCATCTGCAATGGCTTTAATATTTCTCTGGTTTTTTTCTGTTGAGTTGATTTAATGTATTGTGAGGGTTGGATATCACAGCAATGCAAAATGTAAATATTCTGGTTTTTAAAAGAAGTTTAAAAACCTGTGATAGAATTAAACTGTAACTACAAGATAAAGAATGAACAGTTACTGAATAGCTTCTTCCAGTATGAGCACTTGCAGCCTTTCCCTGGCTTCTACATCAATCCAGCGAAGATTATTTGCTTAAATTTATGCCGCTGTTCCGAACATGTAGGTTGCCTTCATGTCTGCTCTCCATCAAGACCTGATAATGAGCCCCATTCATTCTTGTTCTTTGTGCATTTGTATGATTTGTGATTTTCACTGTGTGCTTTATAAGGAGTTACGACTTGAGATTTGAACTGCTTCTCTCCTCCATGCGTGCAGGGTACTGTATTCATAATGGACAAGCTATTCATTTATAGTCAAATTAAGTACCATTCTGGTCATTAACCTTTGCTTTCATTCTTAATGATATTTTTGTTGTCTAGCCAGATGATATTTTCTTTGGCTTTGCCCAATGAACTTCAGCATTTTTGAAGTATATTTTACATGTCAAGGAAAACCCAGTCTGTACTTTTGAAAAAGTGTTCAAAATAGGTATTGCGATTAAGTATCTGATCTAGGAATTACACAGTGTTTCTGTGGAACTGATTGAGCTTTGAACAGAATCCACAGGCAGCGAGTAGGTACATGCAGGCAAGCTGGTTCTTAGACAGTATCCTGTTAAGAGGAGGCAACATGTGGGACATAGATCTGGTCATAAGGGATGAGTCCCAGGTTGTGAAGATGAGTATTAGCTAGATGAAACAGAAAACTCCTTTGTGCTTAATTCTGATAGATTCTGATATCTATTTTGGGATATCTGCCTCTCCATAAAGTAAGCATTTGTTGAAAACTTTGAATTTTAATAAAATCAACGGTCATTTGGTTTGGATTTTTTCCACCATAACATTGGTGTCAGGTTCATAGCAATTTCAGACAACTAAAGCTTTCAGGTGCGTAGAACAGTGTCCATTTTACAGTGCAAAGCATTAACAGAAATGATCCTCATGATATTCAGGGTATTTCTCTGCTGAACTGCAAGTGCTGATGTGAGAGCTTGCAAGGCAGATTGCCCAGGAGAAAATTCTCCCAACTCCAGCTTTCAGCCAAAGTAGCTTTGGCATGCACAAGACCCTACGCACCAAAAATCTTTTAAACTTGTAATGGTGTACAGTATTAAGAACTGAACAAATCCATGTACCTTGTTAGCAGTATTAAGAGTATGCAGTTTTTTAAACCAGATGTGATAGTTCTTTCCAAAGTTTGAGGATAAGAAAAACAATTAAAGTTTGCTCCTTTCTATATACACTAGATAGGCATAAGATGTATGTAGAATATGAAAATGGTAATCAGCTACATACTGTTCCTCACTAGGGGCTGATAATGCTAGACCATAGATTGGAATTGTACTCTGTAGCTCATTGGATTTATTTCACTCCTGATACTTACTTTCTCTGTATGTGATCATAGAATCACAGAATGGTTTGGGTTGAAAGGGACCTCAAAGATCATCTAGTTCCAACCCCCCTGCTACAGGCAGGTACACCCTCCACTAGACCACGATCTGTGATCTGTGAATGTTCTGATGAATTAAAATTTAATACTCCTTTAAGCCTAGCTCTTACTGGGATTTGGCTGTGCTTACCCTACAGCATGTAAGTGTGAATGTAACTTCTTCTGGTATTATTTGAGCACCTTTATTTAAAAGCAGCCTTTTTCTTCTGTTGTAGGTTTAATGGGATATGGAAGTAATGAATTAATTTTAAATGTCTTTTAGGCAATCCATCAATGACACAAAGTACAGATACTGTGAACATTCACTTCTTGTCTTGATTCTGAAATACTTTCAATAAGTATATAAACAATAGAAAATACATATGTACTATGAATTTATTTAAATCATAGACAAAAAAATATATAAGCCTTTTTGTCATAGTTCTAAAGCTGTATTTTGCTTAACACAAACATAAGAAAAACTGAAGCTCTGAATTTTGTGTGAAAACCTTTCTCAGCCTATACCTCACATCTGTTCTGAACTCTGTAAAGCAGCCAGTGGAAAGTATAAATTAATGCTTTCCATTGTGCCAGGCTTTCTATCTTGCTGAGGAGAACAGGATTAAGTATCTAATGGGAACAGGAGAGGAATCTTTCTCTGTACTTCTATGCTATGAACAATGACATTCCTAACTTGCAAGAATACATGATTTTCAATGGAAATAATGGCAAGTGGTGTAGTGACTTAGAACCCATTAGACATCTGCGACATGCCAAATCAGAACGGGACTTCAACGATGTACAAGACTGAGGTGCTCCCTTTGGAAATTAAAATTGTTCTGCACCAAGTGGGGATATACTAAATGTCAGTTTTCTAGTCCAAAATCATCTGTTATCTGAATGCATGTTAAAGTCTAGGTTTTACAATAATTTATGTACAACACAAATATGATCACTTACCATTTTCTTTTACTGTGATTGTGTGTGTTTGGATGGTAATTATACTACAAATGGGCAGCTAGCTATCTAAACAGCTGTTTGTGTCAACATAGTTTGGGAGGCAAACTTGTATTCTCCAGCCCCCCATGTGGCTGCACCTCCTTTTGTAAATATTCCCTCAGAGTAGATTACTTCACGTAAAACTGGTTTCTCTTACTTCTTCAAAGCACCTGGAGCTCTGGGATGTATCGATGCAAGAAAGGGCCTGGCCCCAATTTGTCTGTATTGCGTTTGAAGATACAATAGGCACACATGATACCAAATAATATGGAGACAGTGATAGTATCAGTGCAGTACCCATGAAACTAGTCTCGTGCTCTGTGTTACGCTGTCCTTGTGATCCAGCTTCCCTGAATTTCCACTTTCTTCTCCCTAAAGGTGCGGGGTTGTGCCATACCGCAGTCTGCTCCTTCCTTCCCCCTTGCCAGGGGCACTTAGAACTGAGCAGAGGTGTCTGCTTTGTCGCATCAGTCTGTTGATCCCTTGAAACGTTGCTGTACTGATGATACAACTTTTCTTACGGCATCAGTATCACTAAAATTTTAAAAGCTGTAGTTTCTTACTAGTCTTGGAGGGAGGTCATATCAAACTATACACCCTTGAGCTGCATCCCCTGAAGGTAACTGAAGTTTAGTTCTAAATTCTTCCAGCTTGATGGAGAGATTGTTGATCATCTGTCAAGTTTTGGTGTACAGGTTTGTTCTGCTACCTGTTTTCTATGTGCAGCTCGTGCAATGTGCCATTAGCTATGCCAACACAGCAAGCAGGAGAATGGACAGGAGAGGGGCTGCCGAAGTTGGCTTTTAAGCAGTACAGCCAACTATAAATGCAGAAGATGTCTTTAGTGAGGCTGTTTTGCTATGCATTTTGCTGTTCATTTAAATTAATTGTGCACCCTCAACAGGCTCAGAACAGTGGAATTACATCTTGTGGAAATGTACAGAAAAACAGAGACTTTCTCTGCTTTTTCTTTTGATCGCTTCCTCTTATCTTTTACACTTAATTGCCAAGGAACTGATAGCTTCCACCCAGCTGTTGTGGCTGTCACACTGCTATAATTATATTGCTATCTGTACTTCATTTTAATCTCTCCTTACGGTCCTTCTCCAGGATGCTACTAAAGTTACGCAGTTAGTGATCCTTTGAGATAAAAAGATCCTACAGCATCTGTTCTTTTACTTAATTTCAGAGTGGATTTTTGTGTGGAAAGATCAAATTTAACTAGATGCAAATGTTAAACCAATTTGAACTCCTTTACAGAGTTGGAGGGGAGAAAGGGAGGTGACATTTCTTACTGGTCCTTATTGTATGTCTTTCCCAAATCATTAAAACTAAACTTTCTCTGCATAAGTCAAAGCTAGCCATTCATGAGTAATGGTCACTCTTTGCCATTATCAGCAGAAGTCTCATCCTAAGGTGTTTGGAAAGTTGCTGTCAGGCATCACAATTCTGTAAAAACCACAAGTATGTGGAGATGAAAATGCGCTTCAATTTAGATTCTGAAGGACTCTGAAGGGGTGGGAGGCAGGAGTTTCTTACTCAATAAATGTGTTGCTTGTTTGTTGTACTTGATTCAATGGCTTACAAATAGTTGCTACTTCTGTGAGCCTCATCTTTTAGTCAATGTACTAGATTTTTGTTTCTTTTCTGCATGATCAATAAATCTGTTTGAGAAGTCCCAGTGAATTGCACTAGTGAAACTCAATGGAGGATAACAGGATTTTGCAGCTGTTACTAAAACCATTGTTTGGCTTATGATTATCTGTGATTATATCCCAAAAGGAAGGAACTTAGCTTAACTCTGAGCTGAAGGATGAGTTTGAAGATTAGATAGGGTCATTAGAAAACACAGTTTCACTGCATGTAAATTGACCGCATTTGGGGTCAGTGTGGTCAGTATAAGCACAGAAAGGCATTTTCCAGTTCCAGTGTATCTTCTAAGGAACTTATGATTGACTTTGCCAATCAAAAATAGTTCTTGAAAGATTGAGGAGATACCCTTCCCCTTACCTGTAGAGTACAGAGGACTTGCTACAAATTCTGTGGAAGTTTTCTAACCTGCAACTCACATTTCAATTTCCTTTACATCTGACTGATGAAATGCATACTCAGAAGAATGGCATTTAGAAATATGTAGCACGACTACCAAATCATCTTTTTGTCGCCCATGTCAGAGCAACGAAACAAATGTTGAGACAGCTCCCTGGTTTTTAGATCAGCTTTTTGTGACGTATCTTTGCAATCTGAAAAATAATACCCCAAAAGTCTTTTATCTTTTCTCTCCTTAAGTAAGAAATGGATTTCTTAAGCTGTATTTGGAACATCTTTTTTCTGATAGCTGTAGTTTGAACCTAGTTCTTTATAAGAACTTTTGGTCCAGGGTTTGTTTTATTATGTCTTTACTGGAAATAATAACTAAATCAATGTGTGTTTTTTTCAAAAGTAAATTAAAAAAAAAGATTGGTTTTTACATTGTTTTAATTTACAAACTCCTATCACTTTCACTCTTGTGTAAAAGTAGGCATCGTGTGTAGTTCACCTTGGCAACTGTTGACCAAACAAAAGGCCACGGTAGTGGTGTGGATTTTCTAGTACAAAATAGGTACTCAATGCATTTAAACTTATGCATGATCCATTACGTACTTAACCAAACAGTTTTAATGATCACCTGTGAAAGTAATTTGATGAGTAGCAGACCTAATAGCTTGCTTTATCTCCCCTTAATCTCCATCCCACACGCTTACAGAGGATGCTCAGGACCCCTCAAAAATACGTAATAATGATATAAATAGACCATTAAATTCTGTATGAAAAGACACAGAAGATAAGGGACTAAAAGAGGAAGGGAAACACGGCATTAATGGAAGTGAAGAACTGAATACTTTTGCCGCTGTCTCTTCTACGGAAAAAAGACAGACCTTATTAGTTTTATTTGAAAATGGGATGGGATGGAGAAAAGCCAAGATGAGAAATGGGTCACTCTCAGACACGTTTGCGTATTATTCTGTGATTTATTATGAGCACTTTGGAATCTGAGTGGCACCAAGACACTTCTGGAAATACTCATCTAGAGAGGGCTGTACTTTCTTCTGATTAAACCCCTTCAAAAAGGGGTTACTGAACTCAAAGTTTATAGTTGTTCTTTTGAATGTATTTTATCTTGGTTAGGGCTTGGGGTTTATTATGCCTTCAGATACTGAAAAACAGTTAGCTACTAACTTGGGAGATTTTTCTTGTTTTCTTGCTTCTTCTGAACTGTAGAGAGGCAGAATGTCATGTAGGTAATTACACTAGACTGTATGGATTGCTCCTGAGTGCTCGAAAAGGTCTGAGTCTATTGCAAAGCAAGATGATTGTGATGAATAGGAAACAGAGGGCCTGTCAGAGGAGTAAATCAGTTAGCGAGTGTTGTGGTTTAATGCAGCAGACAGCTGAAACAACTACACAGCCGTTCGCTCAGTCCCCCCCCAGTGAGGTGGGTGAGAGAATGGGGGAAAAAAAGGTAAAACTCATGCATTGAGATAAAGACAATTTAATATGACAGAAAAGGAAGAGAATAATAATAATAGTAGTAATAATAATAATAAAGGAATATACAAACCAAGTGGTGCACAGCACAAATGCTCACCATCCGCAGACCACCAGTGCCCAGCTACTTCCTGAGCTGTGGTCCCAGCCCCTGGCCAGCTTCCCCCAAGTTGTATACTGAGCGTGATGTCATAAAGTACGGGATATCCCTTTGGTCAGTTGGGGCCAGCTGTCCCAGCCACGTGCCAACTTCTTGTGCACACCCAGCCTACTCACTGGTGGGGTGAGAAGCTGAGAAGTCCTTGACTTAATGTAAACATTGCCTGGCAACAACCAAAACATCAGTGTGTTATCAACATTATTCTCATCCTAAATCCAAAACACAGCACTGTACCTGCTACTGGGAAGAAAATTAGGTCTACCCCAGCTGAAACCAGGCCAGTGAGTCAATGGAAATGGCTTTGATAAATGAATGGATGTCAATATTAAATCAATTGTTGGGAAACATTGTTATACTCTGGGACAAGGATAAACACTTAATAAAGTATAGGATAGCTGTTTCATTTGAGTTAAACTATGATTTTCTAGTCAAGCAATCAGCTTCCTGTGATGAATGCAGTTTTTCATTTGTTTGCTTGCTTTTTGGTGTTACTCGAAGGGAAATACAGCGATCCCCATTTTATGTGCTTCAAATAGACTTGCTTAAATCTCTGCTGGCAGATAACTTGGCATAATGTTTATTCTGCAGTAATAACAGTACAGTACCTCAGCATATACACCAGTACTGCCACTTTGCTACTGAAATACAAGCATTAGAGACAAGTAGTAAATGTCATTTTGTTAGACTCCCTTTATCCCATATAGCTTTAGTTATAATTAAAATTACCAGCTTTAGAATGCTTTTTCTATTTGCATTATTTCTTGATGTAACGTACCAGTCAGTGTAAGGTAGAATATTCTTGTTTTACAATTAAGCTCTAGTTATTCTCCTTTTCTCTGCAATTTCTGATAGTTAAAAGTTGCTATAGTAGAATTTTATTGTATACTTACAAGGACAATTTAGTATTCATAAATGATAATGAATATTGTATGGCATATGGGTGTCCAAAATAATAATATAAAGATATTATTTATAGTTCTTTGCAACTGAAATAAACTGTCTTCTACTCTGTTTACATGTCAGCTTAAAAAAAAAAAAAAGGTGTAACTCATGCACCCTCTAGATACTGAAATCAGTGGGATTTGTTTCAATCTGAGAGTAAAATTTGTCCCCAAGAGTGGACATTTTCACACAAAGACTCCATGCCTTCGTGTTCCTAATGGTGAGGACTTTTATCAGGTATGCAAATAACGTGTGAGTCCATTTTCAATTTTCCTTTGTCCTTTACCCTACCACAGGAGGATTTTCTCTGCTTGTTAGTTACATCATCTCATTGATCAAAATATAAACTCTAGGAACTTGCAGGGGTTTTTATGCCATATTTATTTACTGTGATGTGCTGGATCAGCCCTCATCCCAATGGCATTCCTGCTGCTATTTTAATATTTAAATTAAGTAGCATTTAGTTTATTTTTAAAAAAATGGATAAAGCTTTATAGTATGTATTAAAAATGTTCCTATGTCACATGACAACTGACATTTCTAAATAATTTTAAAGCACTTATATTCAATATCCTATGTTCCCCTCTTCTGAGGAGAGTCATACAATGGTCATAAGACCCTTGTATAAGACAGGTCATAAGAAAAAAAGCAAAATGAAAGGAGAAGGCGTTTTGTAAACTGATGCAGTAGCTGCATGAACACGCACTTCTCTTTGTCCCAGAGTTCTTTTCAGTCATTTGTATTTGAAGCAGTGATTCTCTCTGAGATACCCCAAAGGGGCATGTAGCAACTGTCCATCAGTTAATGCTGGCTGCCGCTCTGTTAGCTTACACTTGTCCCCTTTCTCTTACAGTCTTGGCTGTATCTTGGAGAAATGGAAACACTATTGCATTTTGTAATGCTGTTCCATGCTGTAGTGTCCCAGTTTCCCATACATACCTGTTTGCTGTTCTTCGCATGTGTATTTTCATCAAGGTTTCTGATATCAGTATTCCATTATAGACCTCTTGCTGCACAGGAGAACTTCATACACTTTTATTTGCAGTAGCTTTTATTTTCCTTTTGTTTGCTGGTTATGTTTTCATCTTTCATGTGTTATCATTAAGGCAATGAGTCCAGTAAATTACTGCAAGTGATCCTTTTCAAACTCCCTTTTAATATCCCCTGTTTATTTTTAGTGTTGCTAGAATAAATGGTTCTGTAACTATATTTGTTCAGAGGCTGCTTTAAGGATGCTAATTACATTGATAGCAGGTGGGAATTCTCATGGGATTTTTTCCAAATGTTATCTCTGTTTCTTGTTTATGAAAGTAGAAAGTGTTGCCTATAGAACTACAGATTTTGATCCAGAGCTGTGGAAAATATTAAAAAAACCTGTGTTTTATGTGATTGCCAGTTTCTACATAGCGTTTAGTGGAGAACTCAAATTCTCTTTTTGGTGTGATTTGAGGGACTGCAATGCAGCAGAACATTATATTACACAAAGCTCTATTATGTTGTATGAATAGAAAGACACATTGTCAAGAGATTTTTGATCCATTTAGATGTATATGGAAAGCACTTCAAATAACTAAGTAGAACCAGCTAAGGAAGCTATAAAAATGAATAATAGTGCAATGTAGTAAACACAAAATGGGCTAATTATAGTCTGAAATCAAATATTGAAGTTGGATTTCCAAATTTTTAGTGTGCAGCTGTTCATTCTGGCTCTAGAAGAGAACAGGAATTGCAGTCTGCAGCAGAAGGAAGCTTGTTGTGCAGAGGATCCAATACTGTATCCTTTGTGATCCCAACTGGAAAGAACATTGTAAAGATAATGCAAGATGGATTCAGCCAAATTTACTGGCATGTATTTGTGGGGCTCATCAGCTTTTCCCCTTTAGCTCTTCTCTTTCTTCTTCCCTTTGCCTTATTTCTTGTCTTCCACAATATTCTGTGAATATATATTATAGGTCATCTACTTGAGTAATTGTAAGCGTGGTTAACTTTGTTACAGACTTTGAAGTGCATTATCAAATAATTTTCAAACCTAAAGCATTCTATAGTCCTATTCTGTGCAATCTTATTATTTATTAAAATCTTTTAATGCTATAGAATTGGGTTAACCTTCATGTTTTGTGATTTTAGGTTCAAGCCTGCATCTAGAATAGAGCTTGGGACCTGCAATTCAGAAAAGTTTCAGTTATATTGGAATTAGTTGCTGTGTTTCTAAGATGCCATCGGCACAAGCGGCATCACTTCTTATCAGACAAGTGGGATCTAGGCAGTGCTTGAAGCAACACCACCCCCCAATTCTCAGTGCTCAGCAAATAGACATTTCTCTTCTCAACAAGACAATACAGTGATCTCATAGCTTACCAGTATGAGACTGGAGTTCTGGCTTAATTCTTCAAGAAACTTCCTGCATCATTTTGGTCAACTTCTTTGTTTTTCCATTCTTCAGCTCTCCATTAGGAAAATGTCTATAACAATTTTCCATACCTGCAAGTGTAAGAAATTTGTTCAGATTTGATCATGAAGTGGTTAGATATCATGGTAAAGGGTCCTGAGACCCTGTAAAGAGAAGAAACACCACAAGTTCTGGACTTTTGTGCGTCCTTCCTTCATTTCATTCTCACTTAGGTTCTTTAGCCTATTTGGAACAATCAGTTGAAACCCAAAGGTTTCCCCGCTTTCCTCATGGGGAGTATGAAAAATAGGAGATTGTTAATTTGCATGCATTTCAGTAAAGTTAAAACAGAGTTTTAAAAAAACAAAACAAAGCCAACTGCATTATTGTATAATTTTGCAGCATTGTAAATCAGAGTACCAACCAGCATTAACTCCACAATATGCTTTAATTTCTTCTAAGTTCCTTCTGTTTTTTGTAAAAATGACACTTATGAAGGATCTAAATAGCTTTTGTTTGCTTTGTAGGTAGTGGACTGTTCTTGGGACGAACTAGTCAAGATCTATACTCCATCATGTCTGGCAGTTCCTGCATAGAGAAAAAGTGAAGATCTGGCACACCAGGAACCTTTCTCTCTTCCGTCACAACCAGACTTGTGCTAAAGTGTCAACTGTGTCACTAACCTTAGTGTCTGTTTTTAAGTAAAACTCTGTTTGAACGGAATTGTTGTGCACTTAAGCATGTGGAGATTTTAGGACCCGGTTTACTGTACAGGTAGTACTTGAGCCAGCAAAACCTTCAACAGCTGCTGAACAGCCGAAGGGTGGCCGTGGCACATAGGAACTGGTCTCTTTAGAGTAGAATCACCAACACAATTTTGTGATGTCTGGCTAATAATGAGAGCAGAGGCCTGAATCTTCTTGAACCTTATAAAGACTAAAAGTAACTGGCAGTGTATTTTGAAATAGTGTTACTGTAGAAAAGAGAAAAGAGCATCTTTTCACTGTAAAGTACTGTCAACCTGAGGTTTGTATCGCTTGGATGCATTTATACTTAAATGTTTTGCTGTGACTCACATTGCATTATTTTCTTGTGCAATATGATGAGTGCTCTTGATAGACAGTAAATGTCATAGTTTATAGCCAGCTGATTTGTTTGACCTTTTTGATTGCTGCTTCACAAAGATGGTAAAGATTATTTTCATACATTTTTTCTGTTAGATCTCCTTGAGTAAAGCAGTTGATGAAGTCATGCAGAAAGATACTCTGATGATAGAGAAAATGCTTAGGAAAAAATGAAATATATACTACACTAATTGTATCACAATCCTCAAGATCTAGAGATAGGAAAACCATCTGTTCTATTAGACTTGTCTTCTATTTTCACTTAGAAAGTTTTTCCAAGAGATAGAAGAGGAATGTGACCATATATTCAGTGTTTCTGGACCTCTGACAGCCTGGCCAAAGTGAAAGCTGATGTCCAGACCAGTCAAGAGGATGGGGCCAGACTCTTTTCAGTGGTGCCCAGCAACAGGATAAGGGGCAACGGGCACAAACTGGAACACAGGAAGTTCCACCTGAACACGAGGAAAAACTTCTTCACTTTGAAGGTGACAGAGCACTGGAACAGGCTGCCCAGAGAGGTTGTGGAGTCGCCTGCTCTGGAGATACTCAAAACCCGCCTGGATGCGATCCTGTGCAGCCTGCTCTAGGTGATCCTGCTTCAGCAGCAGGGTTGGACTAGATGATCTTCAGAGGTTCCTTCCAACCCCTACCATTCTCTGATTCTGTGAACCTACATAGGTGCAGATTAACTGCATGACATAAGTATAGCAGATCCAGCGTGGCCAAGCTATGAGAATATCCCCAACATGTTATAGGTATCTTGAGTATTTTGCGTGCCTACTTTGACCCCTCAGACCACATGCTGATACTTTCATCTGAATTTTTCTGGAGCAAGTAGAGATGTTCAGTTTGTATGCTTCTCCAGTCTCCTCTGACTACACTTTTAGGATCCAACTGTGATACTCCTGCAGTTCTTATTGGTGCATATTAGACTTCTCTCCCAGTTTCCTGCTAGATGGGGGGGTTTTTAACCTTTTTAAAGCTGTCTCCTATCTGCTGTTACCCTATCAATCTTTACCATCAACAGACTCTTTGCAGATCTTTGGTCGGGTTTTCATAGTCTCCTGTTAATGAATGCTGTACACTTCTGGGTTGCACCACTCATACATCAAGCAATAGCAGACACTGCCAGATCTGCTGGATGCTTTGGAGAAATGAAAGAAAGAAATCAGCGGAGCTAAGAACTCACAAGTTGCAAGGAAAGAATGATTAATGTTTGTGCTCTCTTGGAGAAAGAGCCAGAGAACTTGCAGGTAGCCGTGGGGAGATAGGCATATATTGATTTGGTGTTAGAGCAAGAAAGAAAGAAACCTTTTTCTACAGCATGAGAATTTGGATCCTGATAGGATATTATATTTTTCTGGGTCAGTGCAAGCTGACCCCAGAATGCCATCTTCTCGAGCTGAATTAATAACAAAAAGTAGATTTTCTTTTTTTGGTGACAATGAGTTGCACCAAATTCCAAATGTTTACTGCACTTTAATTTTGATTGCTGGGGAATGATGCAATGATAAAGCTGTGCTGCATACAGCTGTCAGCAATACCATGGGCCATAAAATCTAATTTTAGGTATTAAAATTGATTATTTCAATGTTAATAGTTACTCCACTCTTCTGCTTTATCTCCCTTTTCTGCTTAGACTACAAGTTACTTGTCTGAGCGAGTGGAACATTGTGGTAGTGGGTATGTATTTTATATGTGTGTTTCTGGGGGAGGGAGGGGGAGATATTCCAGAATGCTGCCATAGCGTATCAGTTAGAAGGGCAAATTTAGAAAACCTAGCACAGGGCGGGGGAAAAAAGGAATTCTCAACCAAAAAGATACACACACACATTCTCAACATGTGGATTAAACTTTTTCTTAACTGCCTTCTCATGTCCTGGTTAGCTTCAGTGCTGAGGGTTGCTGCGTCCGGACTTAATTCTCTTGAAAAATGACCAGAAGATGTACATGGTAAATAAAACCTGTGGCCTTTAGTCCTCCTATGTGATCTTTGAATGGAGAAAATGTGCTGTAACATTTCTGCACTGTAACAGAAAAAACAACTGGCGATAGTTGTTGCTGATTCTTAATTCTCAGGGAATGTTTGCTATCATTGTTTTAAAGAAATACTTTTTATTTTATGACCATGATAGTAGTTTCGAATCTTTTTTTTTATTTACTGAAACAGACCTTTAATGACAACAATCTTAAAGATGTAATGTGTTCTACTTTAAGCTTGCTACTGTGGAAGATTTTGTTTTACAGGACCCCATAGGTTTCTCATTGGTTCAAGAAACACATTGATTAATCATGTTCTAAAGGAGTGGATTTGCTGTCATACAATGCTATTAAATTAATGGCACATAGTATCTTTGGCTATGCTCTTGTATTCACTTCCCCGATTAAGAAACGTTGATCAAAAAGTAAATGCAGTGAAAGATACCGAGAGTCTGAGTATCATAATTGTGGTTTATATATTGTATGAATACTGCCTGACAGTCACATTTTTCCTCTTTACTGTTAGAGACCTTACTTTATGCAACTTTGCCTAGCTGTATGTCCCGTCAGGTCTGCATTTTGATAAAGGAAAGCTATTTGAAATGATTGTGTCTTTTTGTGGAGACCACATGTCAGTGATGATCTCTTTCTTCTAGCCAAGTACGGTGCTGCCCTCAAATTTTGCTGCATAGGTGCGGGTGTACTAAGCCTTTTGGTCGTACTGCTCAGTTTTGAATGTGGTCAGGGTCGTATGGTGGGGAATAGATACAGCTCTGCACAACGCTTCCTCTATATACCTTATGGTTGCATTAGACCCTAATTAACGCAAACTGTCCATTAAATGTTTTACATAGATCTTTACCATTTCCATCCAAGAAACCATTTTAAAAAAGATGCCCTTAGGAATTTGACACCAGTTTGCTCCCCATGTGTTTTTTCTCTCACCCATGTCATTATACCTAGGTGAAAATGCAGAGCTGAGCATAATTTGCATCAAAGGATTAGAGTTAAGGCATCATAATCATCTCATTACTGTAATGAACCACAGAGCTATTCATTATCATCTGTGCCCCATTGCTAGGTCAAAATTTTGTAAGAGTCAATTTATGAACTGAGAACCTACTGCTGCCTCTGGACACAAGAAAGCTAGTGTGAGGGAAGTACCTTCACTGCACTGTTATCTCAAATGAGGTCCCTCTGTTGCTTGATCTAATGCCTTCCCAGCAAAGCGCAGGAGAACTCGTCTTTTCTTGGTGTGGAGTGGCAGTGGGAGACTCGTACTGGGCATGGCCTGAATCCATGTCGAGAGAGGGGTGGTTTGGCAAGAGACAGCACCTTCTCCTCCGCCCCCTGTTGCTGTGTATAGACAAGACTAGGAGCACCATGAGAGGTGTTGCAAGAGAAGCTGGCCTTGCAATGCAGCTGAGTCCCAAAAGATAGGATACAGTACTTGGGACACGGGCACTTGAGCTCCCAAATTTAGCATTAGTGTGACCTCACTTTGAGTACTGTGTGCAGTTCTCGGCCCCACAATTTAAGAACGATGTGAAGGTACTGGAATGTGTCCAGAAGAGGACAATAAATCTGGTGAAAGGACTGGAAGGCATGTCCTGTGAGGAGCAGCAGAGGACTCTAGGTTTGTCTAGTTTGGAGAGAAGGAGGCTGAGGGCAACCTCATTGCTCTCCACAGCTTCCTGAGGAGGGGATGTGGAGAGGGAGGTGCTGAGCTCTTCTCCCTGGGATCCAGCAATAGGACGCGTGGGAACAGCTCAAAGCTGCACCAGGGGGCATTTAGACTGGACATGAACCATTTCTTTACTGAGAGGGTGGTCAAACCCTGGAACAGGCTTCCTAGGGAGGTGGTTGATGCCCCAAGCCTGTCAGTGTTTAAGAGGCATTTGAACAATGCCCTAAACAACATGCTTTAACTTTTGGTCAGCTCTGAAGTGGTGAGGCAGTTGGACCAGACGATCATTGTAGGTCCTTTCCAACTGAACTATTCCATTCCAATTTTTATCCTTCTGATACACTTGTTTTGCTGTTTCAGTTGGGGAAGTATTTAGCCTCCAATGCAGATTCACAGCCTGATCCTCTGCAATGTCAGAGAATCTCTTCTCTGGGGATAATTTCACTGGTGAGGGGACAAATTTGTTTCTTCCAGGGGTTACATTTAAGTGGACTCCCAATTACTACAGTATTTCCAGAAAGCACAATTAGATTTTTCTCCATCTGCACTTATTGTGCAGAAGGAGGTTTTTCCTCCCGTGTGCAAACGCTGTCAGTGATCCACACGTTCCTTTAAATTGTGCTGCGTGCGGGCTTGGGAAGAGTCCAAATGGAGGCTGGTGTAAATGCTTTGGCACGGTTCTTCAGTGGGTTTTGAAGCCAGACTTGGTCTCCAGTAAGTTTAAATGACTGTTTCTACTTTTACACGCCTTAATATTTCAGGCCATTTAACTGTGAATTTACATTTTATGCTGCAGTGCTGCTGCTGAAGTGGGTGAAGGCCCCCAAGGTAGAGCACCCCATGATAGCAAGGAGATGACCGCTGTTGATGTAATTTTGCCTGAAAACTTCTGGGTTTCAGTGCATGCTTTCCTCCCACCCTGAGTTAGCAAAGATTAAACTTCCAAGTATCCTGACTGCATCCATGGCTTTTGTGACCGAGGTGACCTGACAAATTCAGATAGGTATTACCCTCACCTTTTAAAGGAGGCATACACACAGTCTCCTGGGTTGTTTTTTTCCCCCAGTGTTGTAATATTTCAATCAGTGGAGGTTTTAATTAATGGAAATGTAAGTACTCAAGTATTATTAAAAGTAAAGATTTGCATGTAAAAAGAAGATGAAAATACAACTGCCTTGGTAAGAAGCAGAGAGAACAAAATGGAAAATAAACTGTCATGGAAAATAATTAGGGAACGCTTAAACTCAAAAGGGAAAAAGCCAGTTTAGAATTACAGATATCAGGAGGATCCTCCCATAGATTCTGTAAAGATGAAGAAGAGAAAATGTGAAGGGGGAAAAGAGAGGCTGCAGTTCTGAGTCAGGTGAGTATTACAGTGGTCCTCACAAAGTCAGTCTTGTTCTTGCATTAATATCAGGCTCTGTGATAGGAATGGGGAAAGGAAGGAAGGTAAGAAAACACCAGGCAAGAAAAAGGGAGTGAGAACAGCACCTTGATAAAAAAATGAATAAATTGAAGATTGAAAAATAAGATGCAGGCAAGCTGGAGACAGCCTCTGGTGAGAAAGAATATTTATCCAGGAACACATGTCAAAAAGCAGAAGGAGGCACTGCTATGTCTGCATCAGTCACAGGCAGAGGCTGTGGCACAAGCGTGGCTGGGGGCATGAAGTGCAAGGTGGGCTTGCACTTAGCTCCCAGCTTCTGGCAGCAGACTGCAGGTTAGATTTGCAAACATTGCTTCTGTCTCCATCCACATGTTTACCCCAAAGGCTGAAAAAAAAGAAGTTCCTTTAGTTTTTGCTTAGAGAATATTATTTCTCTTGTGGTTTACCTCTGTTGTTTAATTTCAACGGTACCCATGGTTTCTTTTCCCTCGTTACCAATTTTCATCTTCAAACACTCATACCTTAATGTGTACCTCTGTCATTTCATTTTATAAACCTTGCCCTGCCTCCTCTCCCTGCCTCTACCAGCTCCACTGTTAGTTGTAACCCAGGAAATTTAGAAGGCATCCTCTTTGGTGTGACTGATCCCCGTGACCACTGAGAGCCCCTTACTGCACCCAGCAGTAATCCTGGGAGCACACAGCTTCTCTTGGTTCAGATGAAGAGCCCAGCGCTGCGGGTCCGGTGTGTTTTTCCTGCACTCCTCCATGCTAGCGTGGCCATTTCATGCACACTTGCTTGCCTGGCAGCCCTAACACCTGCCCTGCTCCTTGTTGAGAGCTGTTGGCATCAGCATCCCTTTCCTGCGAGCGCTATGGGTCTCACCCGAACGCTGAGCTGTACAAGAGTTTCCAGTGTAATGACTGGGAAGAGTGTAGCTGGCTTTTGAAGCTCGGTATGTCTAGTGAGGTCTATGAACTGAACTAAGACTGAAATGTAACATTTCCCTGCAGAAATCTCGCAGAAGATAGCTGTCTTTTTGATACTGCTGAAATGCATGCTGTGCTTGTGCCAAATTCTGTACAAGCCCACCAGAACTGGCAATCCTTAGCAGGATCTGGGCCACTCTTTTTATGGTAAGTCTTCCAAAAACAAGCTTCAGGTGTCAAGGGTGTCATTTTCCCCCAAGCTGGTTCTTTCTAATACCGTTCCTGTGGAGAGGGGGGAGGCTGGTTTTGTTTAAAATAAAGAATAACGCTACTAATCTCATACTGATGGGTGAAAGGTAGTCTTACTGCTAATGAGAGAGACCTAACATGGATGATGTTAAAAGAAGGCTCAAGATTATAAGGCAACTCTGAGATAAAGTATAGTTTTTCATTCCCTTCCGTTGCCTGACACTGCAGAAGACTGGTAGAGGACTGGCTGTCGAAGAGAACTGCATATGCTTTTCCTTAGCGTCGAGGTGATCTACTACAGTATCCTACTAAAACCTTCATCTAGCAAGTCGAGAGTAGGGATGAGCTTAGTTAAACTTCACCAGGCTTTAAAACATCGTTTTCAAAGACTCTGTGTGGTTACCAATTTTTAGTGACTTTTCAAGGAAAGTCCCCCTGCTAGAAACAGGTTCTCTCTGCTTTCTTAGCAGCGGTTCCCGGGGCTCCCTTTAGCGAGCAGGACGGCGAGCCGGGGGGCGGCCGTGGGAGGCCGGGACCCCAACGTGGGGAAGCAGGGGGCTGCAGGCGGGATGCCGCCGGTAGGCTCGATGGATGCTTCTTCCTGGGAGGCCGTACGCTTTTGGGGAGAGAAAAGCGGTACTGCCCTGCTTGTGCACATGTGAGGGGGGCTTGCGCAGACCTCCCCGCTGCGGGAGACGTGGGGTTCCCTACGTGGGGTCTCCCACGTTATTGTCGGGTCGGTCGCGCTTCGCCACGATGCCGCGGGCGCCCCGCGTTTATCCCCGGTCGGGTTTGGGAGGGCTTGCGGGCGGCGGGGGCGACTTCCCGCCCTCTTCCCCTCGCTGAGCCGGGGGACACCGCGGGGCGAAGCTGGAGGGACACCGGGGACGGCGAGGCGGGATGGAGGGGGACGCGGAAAGGGGCGGCGGAGACACATTGGGGATGGCGGGGGGACACGCCGAAGACGGCGGCGGGGAGGGGACAGGAGGGGCGGGGGCACGGGAGGAGGGGGGACACGTCGGGGGCGGCGGCCGCCCTGCCGGGAGCGCGTCCTGCCTCCGCCCGCCCCCTGCCTCCGCTCGTCCCTGTCGCCCCCCCCCGCCGCCGCCACGGCGGGTGGCCGGGCAGGCGGCAGTGCCGCGGGCCCCGGCGGCGGGGCCGTGCGCGGGGAGGATGGGCCGCTGGCGGGGCCGGGCGCGGGGCGTCGCGGTGGCGGTGGCGCACGGGCTGTGCTCGGGCTCGCTGAACATCCTGCTGAAGTTCCTGCTGGCCCGCTACCACTTCGCCTTCCTGACGCTGCTGCAGTGCCTCAGCAGCGCGGCGGCGGCGCTGGGGCTGGAGGCGCTGCGGCGGCGGGGGCTGGCGGCGCTGCCGCCCTTCGGGCCCCGCCTGGCGCGCCCCTTCGCCGCCGTGGCCGCCCTGGCCACGCTGCAGTCCACCCTCACCCTCTGGTCGCTGCGCGGCCTCAGCCTCCCCATGTACGTCGTCTTCAAGCGCTGCCTGCCCCTCGTCACCCTTCTCACCGGCGCCTTGGTGCTCCGCGACGGCATGCCCTCGCCCGGCGTCCTCGTCGCCGTCCTCATCACCACCTGCGGCGCCGCGCTGGCCGGTGAGTGCGACCGCGACCGCACCGCAGGGACGAGACGGGACGGGGCGGAGCGGGACGGGGCGGGCGGCCGCGTCGCGGGGCGCCCCGACGGCGGCGCCGCCTCTGCACCGGCGGCCCCCGCCGCTCCGGATGGGCTTCGGGGCGGGAGGGGGCGGGCGGCGGCAGCCCGGAGGGAAAGGTGCGAGGGTACGGGGGTCGTGCAACCCCGGGGGGGCAGCTGCAACCCCGCTGTGGCAGGCGCAACCTTACGGTGGCAGATGCAGCCTTACGGGAGCAGGTGCGACCTTGCGGGAGTGGATGCAGCCCCGCTGTGACAGGTACAATCTTACAGGGCGCAGTCCGACCTTAGGGAGATAGGTGCATCCTTATGGGAGTCGGAGCAGCCCCGTAGGGGCCGGTGTAAACCTATGGGAGTAGGTGCAAGCTTATGGGAGTAGGTGCAACCTTACTGCAACCCTGTTAGGGAAGGTGCAACCCGGTAGAGGGAGGTGTGGTCTTATGGGGGGGGGTGCAATCTGACAGGGGTAGATGTAATCTTCTGGGGGCGACTGCAGCCCTGCTGGGGTAAATGCAATCTTACAGGCGTAGCTGCGACCTTAGGGTCAGCTGCAACCCTGTGAGGCCAGGGGCTCTACCTGTGTTGATGTAGATGGAGTGGGAGGCAAGGCTGGCTCTGTGTGGCCTGGCAACACCCCCGGGAACAGAGCACACACACATGGCAAAGAGCTGAATCTGCAAAGAAGCCTGACTAGGGGCTCAGCAGGGAGGTTCTGGCTGTGAGGACCTCACACAGCTTGGCCTTGCTGGGGGGGAGCAGGAGGGCAGAAGGAGGGCCGGGGGGGGGCTGGAGGGCAGGCAGCCTGGCCAGCCAGAGCTGACATGGGCCCGCACTGGCAGGAGGATGCCCAGCATTGCTGTGAGTATGTGCAATTTCAGCTGCAAATCTCCTGTAGTGTCTTCACAAAAGGGAGAACACAATCTGATTTTGGCTGCATGATTTAGGGGGAGAGTGGATGACAGTCAGTACGTTTGCAGCACATGCAAACACACACACACACACAGAAAAAGAGATATATCTGTTGAGAAGTAAGTGTGTCCAGCCTTGGGAAAAGCATGACAATCTTAGGAGTTACGGAAAGGGCACTGGTGTCTATTTCCTAAATCTCCTCCTGGCCCCAAATGTTGTTCTCTTTCCCTCTCACATGCAAAAACCATGCTTGTTTCTTTCTGTGACTCTCCCGACAGGAGCTGGTGACCTGACCGGGGATGCTATGGGCTATGTGACAGGCGTGCTGGCTGTGCTGATACACGCTGCCTACCTGGTGCTCATTCAGAAGACCAGTGTAGACAGTGAATACGGACCCCTGACAGCTCAGTACGCCATCGCTGTTTCGGCCACCCCTTTTCTCATCATCTTCTCCTTTGCCAGCATGGACTCCATCAATGTCTGGTCGTTCCCAGGGTGGAAGGACCCTGCCATGGTATGCATCTTTATTGCTTGCGTCCTGATTAGCTGTGCCATGAACTTTACCACCCTTCACTGCACTTACATTAACTCAGCTGTGACCACCAGCTTTGTAGGGGTGGTGAAGAGCATAGCAACCATCACGGTGGGCATGGTGGCATTCAATGATGTGGAGCCCACAAAGTTATTTATAGCTGGTGTTGTGGTCAACACCTTGGGGTCTGTCATTTACTGCGTGGCCAAGTACATTGAGACCAGACGGCAAAGCAATTACGAGGACCTGGAGAAAGAAGCTGGAGAAGAGGAGGGGAAAAGGCAGGCTGGGGACCAAGCACTGTTTGCGATGGAGGCGATTTCCCGGGAGAAGGGGGCTGAGGAAGCAGCAGTGGAAGGATCAGCCACAGGGGACAGGCAGAGCAGAGAGGAAGAGAAGGACAGCACTGAGAAACCTGCCAAGGGACCGGCGGTCCAGGGAAAAGCCACTGGCACACAAGAAGTGAACAGGAGCTCGTTAAAGGATGCCTATCTTGGAGTATGGAGGTTGGTGAGGGGTGCTAATTATATAAAGAAGGATTATTTGATAGAAAATGAAGAGCTACCAAACCCTTAAAAAGCAGGGTTGAAAACCTGTTCCTTGAGGACAGACACCTGGTTCTCTGTAGAGGGGGAAAGGCAGAGCATACATTTCCACATCAATGCTGACAAAGCCAAATCATGTAGGATGACTTTACCTCATTGTCAAAAGCAAAAGGTCAGAGTTTGCTCATGCTTTGGGCTTGCTTTCAGCTGCTTTCAGTACATCAATTTAGACCCACCACAGCTAAAGGTGCCGAGGCCTCTGCTGTGGGTACAGAGAGAGTTGGGTACAGCAAGTCACGGGGCGCTTGCCCAGCAGCCTGGGCCATGGGGGACACCAGTAGTGTTACAGTCGGCAGTGCCAGTGACACGGCGGTGGCCTGTAGCTTAGCTTGTGTCTGGAGCCTTGTGGTTTTAACAGCATTGGGAGGCTCTGTCGATGTGCTTCCGTAACTGAATCCCTCCAATTATAAGTACTCAATATAAATACATTCCTGCAATATATAAGCTCCTATTAACTGTACTTTTATGTGCTCCTCTGTGTCAATCCAATTGCAACAGAGCTAGAGGTCGTGCCACTTCGATTATCTTGGTGTACAATCACCTTCTTCACTGAAGAACTGAAACTCTCCCCAATTCTGTGACCAGGCTGGGCCTTGGATCTAGTTTATGTTGAGTGGTGTGCGTCTTCAGTAGAAATACTTTTGTCTTGCGGTGGTGTACATGAGAGCAGAACCAGATCTGAACTTTTAAGAAGCCATGGTCAGCAAAAGAAGAATGTTTTTCTATGAGCTTTAACTACATGTAGCATTGGTAATACTAGTTTGACCCAAATAAAAGGGGTTAGAAATGTTGGACTGTATTGATTTGATTTGGGAGGGCTATAAAAAAAATAGGGAGACAGTGTGTGCCTTGTGCTCTGTCCTCCTTGTACCCTAAAGTTGGGTGAACCAGAGCCTGGCCTGGAACCCAGGTGTCCTCTCCGTCTCCCTCTCTGAGAAGTACAGGCTGATAGGAGACCTGGGGACACCGCCTCTGCTGGGGTTCCCAGGAGAGCTTTTGCAGGGCAGTTTGTGGTGTCCAGTGGCAGAAGGTGCGGGCAGGCAGGCGGGAGTTGCAGCGTGCTCCGGCAGATCGCACGGCTGAGCGCTCGTGGGCCGGGATGCTCGGTGCACTCGGCACAGGGACATCCGTGGCTTTGGCGGAAGCTGCTCCCCTGTGCCCAGACTGTCCCTGCGGGCCGCGAGGGGCAGCGGTGCCTCTCCAGCCTGGCCCTTCCAGCACTCCTGTGGGAAGCGGGAAGCAGGTGTTCCAGTGGGACCTCTATTGAACATGCTAATATTTTGTACCAGTCTGGGGAAACCAGCTTTTGAGTATTTCTTAGCCTGGGGTACCCTTTTGGGAGGCAGGAGTCCTTGGGTCAAACCTTTGCTCAGAACCAGGCAGAGAAAAGATTTGACTCTGAGTCTTCCTCATCCCAAAAGGGTGCCCCAACCATCAGGCCATCTTGACCACAGGCTGAAACAAGTTGTTATCATCTCCTGAAAAAATGAACCAAGTTTGGTTTTTATTATTATTATTATTATTATTATTATTATTATTATTATTATTATTTATTAAGCCACTGAACTGAATAGCAATTATTCCCACAGCCCTAATTAATGAGTGCCTAGCCCAATGCCTTCTCAAGTCAAGCAGGCAGCATTAGCCTCACAGCATGTTCAGCACTGAAACGCGAAATGAGCAATTTACCCAGCAGGGAATGTTTGCAAAACTGATCTCTGGGGGAGCTTTAGATTCTTGTCAATAAATGCAGGCAGAAACATGGGGTGTGACAGTATGTTTTTGGAGTGAGTGCAGAAGTTAGGTGACCTGGCATCACCCATGGATTTTGAAAGAGATGGCCATAAAGACATAGAGGCTAAAAGCCTGTTGGTGCTGAGCTGGGGGACAGGGCACGGAGATCCGTACATCAGATGTTATGTATAGCTTGTGTTTAAGAGTCAAGAGGTACTGGCTGTATGCCAAAATATGTTTACTTTCTGTTCAAGCTCCATATGGCATCTTTTTCAATAAAAGCACTATTTGTTGTTTATAGGCTAATATGATAGGGCTTTTGTTAGTTTTTCAAATGCGTCCTAGTCTAAAGAAGTTTGTGCCTATGACTTATGGTTGCTGTATTACTGAACTCATTACAATATTGAACTGCATTGTAATCGTACAGACGGCTGAAGAGAATCCCACATTTCTGATCTGTCCTCACTGTGCTCAGTGTTTTCCATCCACAAGAAACGTGGAACTTTTTACCACCTGGATGCCTGTCTTACATCCCGTAGCGTAGACTCCGTGTTTGGCACGTGCTGTAGAAAGCTCTCCCCCTGGACTCTTGTTGCAGGACTTTTTCCTGGGGGAGTTCAGTGTTTTGCCGCTTACTGTTGTTGAAGTATTAGTAGAAACTTGCGGAAATTCGAACAGTTTTGACTGTTAAAAAAGCTGCTGTTACGATGTTGTACGTTTGCATGTATAGTCGAAATGTGATTATATTGTATTCTGTTTATACCTGTAAATTCCCTAAATTAAAAATGGGAATTTGGCAAATGCAATCCTCTTTTTCAGTAACAGAGACTGTCGCACAATAAAATAAAAATACTGCCTCGTGCTGAGGTATTTTAATAGCATCAGCGGAAGACTGCAGAATGAGATGTGGGAATAAAATGCACTGCTTTCCAAAAGCCTTCTGGTTTTCTTATTGTTGCTACTCTGGGGTGCTCATTTTTGGTTCATTTATAGTTATTCCTGTACCATCCAAGTTTCCTCAACATGTGACCGCAAGCTATAAATACTGTCACGGACAGAGGGACTGAGGACAGACAAAGGAACACAAGAATATGATGTGGCCGAGTCCTCTGTACAGCTTGAAGTATCTGTGGTTCTCAGCAGTGGTTTCTTTGGTTACATATTTAAGATGATTTAGTGTCACTAGTGTAACTGCTGTAACTTTAGAATACATAAAAATAAGATGATGGTCTTTATTAACAGTTATAACTATTGCATTATTGAAGGACTTAACATTGATTTTATTTTACAATGTTATGTATTTGTCAGACCAACTGCCACATGGCAACCCTAAGAGATGACTTAAACGTTAATTTTTGCCTGTTTGCTTCAGACGAAAGGTGTGTAATGTGCCTGTGGCTGAAACTGGGTTGTGCCAGACACTGGGGCTGGTGATTATTGCAGAATTCATCTTAGGGCTCCACACAAATGTGCCTGCAGGACAGTTTAGAGAAAGAAACTGCCCTTGTTCCAGGATAATGAATGAGCCTGATGCACAATGACTTCTTTGTGAATAAACATTAATTTCAATGTCAACACATCATCAAGTAACACCTGCCCTAGCACTACTATATACGCACGCACATGCACGCACGCAAGTACATGTGCAACAGGTAAATGAAAGCCAGACTGGCTATCTTTTCTAAAATATATTCTTTTCTCAAAAAAAAATAGAGAGGTCAGAGTATTTGGAGGCAGGGGCAGTTAAAATTTCAAAGGATAAATGAAAAATTTGCATACATCACTGACAAACTGATCCTGCATTTACCATTGCTTCCAGAAGGAAAATTAACATCAACCTACGAAAAAAAAACAGGTGAAAAAAATTCTGCAGTTTATTAAGCAACACTCCACAGCCCTGTGTATGTCCAGGGATAGTTTATTGCCAGTGCTTAACAGCCTGCAGTAATTTGATTACATCTGTTTGCTTCAGGCAAAGGTTTCGGTAGGCAGAAGGGTGCAAGCCCTTCAGCTCTGGGCTCTCAATTAACATTTGAACATTTTGCTGCTTGTAGTGGTTAAGGTTTAACACCACAGAGTCCCGTCTCCTTGGCCTCTCTGCCTGCGCCCTGTATAATTTCACATATGGCTTTGAGGTTTCTTCTGTGTTTTTTTAACCTGAAGTGCGGTGCAGGCAAACAACTCGGCCTCTCGGTTAGCTGCTGTATTCCGGCTTCAGCAGCTTGTCGGAGGTCGTCAGGAAGCTTTTCACTTCAACCTCGCTCCTGTCGGGAATTGATGAACATGCCCTCTTTTCTCTTCCCTTGTTCCCTCTGCATTTCCCAAATCTTATTTCCAGTGTCCAGCCTGAAAACCCCTGCCAGTGGCGGAGGACTTGCCACAGAGGCTTCTGCCATGCTGTTATTTTTTTTCTTTTTCTCTAGAAGGGCAGGGAGGGGATGGATCAGCGGGATCTCGTATGTCCAGATTGCTTCTTCCTACCTTTGTGCATGTTTCTGCACACCAGCTCCCCGCTTACCAGCTCTGTATATAGCTCAGCCATGGCTGCGTACCAGCTTCTTGTGGAGCCGGGCTGGGGCTGCGTACCAGTATCCTGCGGAGCTGGGCTGTGCGCAGGGGCGATGCAGGAGCAAGGGGCCCTCACCGCCAGCCAGTACCGAAATCTCCTGGTTGTGCATGCTGGTGTGGGTATTTATTATACATGTAAAACCAGAAGGAGGGTTTTTTTTCCACAGTAAGAGCATTTTGAGTAGTAAAGCTATAAACCTGAAAAGGGATTGCCATTATTACTGCTGATAAGCCAAGCTCATTTTCATTGCAGGTGGAGACTAGGAAAGCCAGACACGCTTTAACCCTAGAGATTGTGTTTGAATAGGAGAAAGGCTGTGCCTGAGATGAAAGCCTGGGTAGAGAACATGAAAACACTGCTCAGAGAGGTACATGAGACTGGGATTAGGATGGATGGGGAAAATATGAGTTACAAATCAGGACAGATGGGGAAATTGTGAAAGTTTGCTGAAAAGCAAAATGTTTCAGTTCGTATCCCTCTCGTAGACCACATCCCTGGGGAGCTGGAAGCCAGCCCCTCCACCAAATTGCAGTTTGTCACTGCTTTTACATGGAAAGAAATAGTGAAAGCATCAGAAACCCAGGGCCAAACAGTGCACTGAATCTGCAGCGAGCGCACTTGAATTTCAGTCCCTGGAAGAGTGTTACACATGAAGGAGAGAGGCAAAGCGAATCACCTGGCTGAGGGGAGAATGAGTGGGTTTGCTCTTTGTGGTTCTGGGATTTTTTCTTACTGGACAGATGTAAGAAATTCTGCTCTGGGCACATTAATTTTGTTGATAACTTTGTCCCTTAGCAAATAAAAGCAATGTCAGTTCTGTTCTCAAAATTACACCTTTTTTTTTTAATTAGGTGCTATTGATTTTGTTCCTGACAAAACAAGACAGATTTCAACAGTTCTTTAACAGAATTCAGGATTTCTCTGAAAAAAAGCAATAATTGCTAAAGTCACAGACTGTTTCCTACCTGCCATGGGAGGGGGGGTCAAATGAGAGAGAATAATGACTGGTCATGATAGTAAACCAGTCAGGTTTACCAGCTGCTGTAAATATTGAGTATCATCAATAAATAAAACCAGCTACAAAGTGCTGTGTATATCACCATTAACTCCTTGCATCTTGAATTGGCTTAATTCTCTTAAGTGAATTTTTGGTCCTCAGAGTATCTCTGCAAATCTGTCCTTATAGTCTGTCCAATTCCAAACCATGTATGCGTGGTTAAAACGTAAAATGTGGATTTTCTCTTCAGATTATCACATCACTAGCCAATCCAGGCTGTGAAGGGGAGAGAGGTTCCCTCTGTCAATGCGCCTTCTTGAGTGAGTGAACATTCAGTGGCACAGAAAAGGTCCAACAACATACGTTATTACAAACATATGAAAAGTGGCTAAATATGTCCTTATCACAATTTTACAGGAAAAAGAATCGCATTTCCTCAAGCTTAGTGATTGACAGGCCACTGGGTCTGAATATTCATTGAACACCAGGAGGCTGATGCACACACAACACACCACAACTGACAGTGCACAGTCACCCAATTTTGGACCTGGGCTTTACAATATTTTCTGATACATTTGCCTGGCATCATGGAAGAAATTGCTTAATGCAGGAAAATTGGAGTGCAGGTCTCTGTGAAGAGCTCCTCTCCAAAGAAGCATCACTGCCAAGCCAGCAGCACATTTCAAGGATTCCTGAGACAGGGCTGGACTTTCAAAATTGCTCAGCTGTTTTGAGGGTTTTTTATTAATAACAGTTAAGCAAGACCCAAGCTCATGTAATATCTGATCATGTCCTGGGGTGCCTTCTGGGTGCTGAATCCTTCTGAACCATTTGAATTTGCACTGGCGTGATCGAACCAGGGCTAATCATGCTGTATCCAGCTCTGTCAGCCACCGCAATGAGCGCAGTTTCTTTTTCCCTTTGGAGAATCTACTTAACAGTGATTAAGTGTACTTGGATGCTTTTAAAGGTCTTTTGTAGAATCAGCTGCTCCAAGTATTCATCGCTACAGTTCAGGAAAGATACTGAGCAATAGCTGCCATAAAGCAGTCTTGGTTTCATGTTTATGTATCACCCGAAATTTGTTCCCTCTGGTTTATCATGTTTTCCTTTACGATGTGGAAGATGAAAATGACAGACAGAGCTGGCTTTTCGACAAAAGATTTTGCAGGAGGTGTTTGGGTTATTTGCTATCCGAGCGTTAGACTTTCTATAGCTTTATCTGCTTCAGTACCTTTCCACAAAACTTGCAAATTTTGGTCTCGATTGAGCTTTGGTACCATTCTTTTTTTTATTCTTTTTCTGCAAACTTCCCCTCTGCCTGTTCCCCTGTGGCTGGTCAGGCAGGGCACCCTGTGAGTCCTCTTCAGGGAGATCAAAGCAGCAGTCAGCAGACAAAAAGCATCAGATCTCGCTCTCCTGGACAAAAACAAGGACACGCTGTTCTGTGATTGAACTTCATTACTGATTTATACTGATTTATACTCATCATGAACACAGTGAGTAAGGCCTTCAGAGCCAAGGAGGCTTCACTGCATCCCTGCGTTTAAAGCATGGGTTGAAACTGGAGGTTATTTCTTGGTGGGGCTCCTCTTGGTGCATTGTATAGATCCAACGTGCTGGCACATAAATTGGCAAACTTCAAAGTCTTGGGCTGCTGTGTGAACGCAGATTCCTAGGTGGCAATATAGAGCAGTCACTGAAACACCTTCCTGGTTACCATCGTGGATGCTCTCATTCAGTAGTCCTCGCCTTTGTACCAAAACATTTAAGCGTATGTTTATTTTGTGCCTTCACTGAGCTTTCATTCAGTAGGACACAAATCTAAATGAAAGCATTTTGCTACATTAGGGCTCAGTAGTGGCTGATGTTTTACCTCCCCAACCGGAGGAGAGCATCAGAAGTGGATTTTGGATTTACTTCTTTATTCTACCAAGCAGAGGTCTGTGCTTGAGGAGCTAATGCTTACAATTCCAGCCGTGCAAAGTCCAAGAAACACCCTCTTTGCCCCGAATCTATTTACTCACGTTGCTGTGGTAGGACAGCTGATGGTAAAAGCACCTGCTGCAGGAGAAGGGAGATTTTGCCGTCTCAACGTGTGCCGTTGGGTTGGGTGGCACAGCCGTGCCACCACGGAAGGGTCACCAGCCGCTGGGGCTGCGCCAGCACCCTTGAACAAGCACAGCTGTAATGGCAGAGGCTTTGGGGAGCAGCTCTTGCCACTAATACTGCATGGGTGAGTGTTGTCCTGTGGGGTCAGGGGTTTGCCCCTTTCCCAAAGCAGCTCAGAGGGAGCTGGCACGCAGCAGCTCGCTCAGCCCCCTCCCCGCGCAGGGTAACAGGTCAGCTTGGGTGTTCAGGAGCATCGCAGCGAGGGGGAGAATGGTACAGATTTTACCTGTGCAGTCCAGGCAGAGCTATTACTGAAGCAGAAATGGTTCCTTTATTACTTTTTCTTTACCAGTCACAGCTCACTCTCTATTTCTGAAAGGAAAAATGCAAATCCAGTAATAGTTTTTGTAGAAGAAAAGATTTATTTAAGATGCAAGTTCCTGCAGGCAATACAGTGCTGGCTGAGCTTGCAAAATAATTCAATGTATGGAATGGATTAGGTTGGTGGCTGCCTTATTTTCATTGCCTTCCAAGTGGCTGGGAAAACGAAGATGTGAAGGTAAGGACTTTAATAAAGAATGAGCTCTGTGAAGCAGCTTTGCTACAGCGAACCTTCAAACCCATTTGAGAACGTCAGGGATTTAGCATTATTCTTGAGCTGACTTGACAAACAAATTTGGCATCTTTACAATTGAGCCTTAGAATGAAAAATGCCACAGATTCAATATCTCCTGCAAGGTAAGGAGTAGCCAGCTGATTCCCAGGGTGCAGGTGGCACTGATATGCCCCCGCTATCAGCGCACTGCTGCAATGGGATATCTAATTTAGGTAAGTGCATTTCCAGCATTAGGGCACATGAAGTCTGACTGCGGGTGGCTACCAGTAGAGACACACAAGATCAATTTTGCAGATTCACACAGAAAACTGCTCTCTTTTTAACTAAAATTCTAAGCTTGAGTAATAATATGAGAGTCTTACAAGCTATCAAGAAAGAAGGAAAGCCAAGGGAAGCAAAAAACCTAGAGTCCTATGGACACATTTCCAAAGATTTACAGTGCTGTTCCTCTGTATTTTTCAGTCAGAATAATGAATAAATATTTCAGTACTAACAAGATAGACATAGACAATTTGGATTATTTTAACTCCAGTGTCGCTGTCATCTGATCCAAATGTAGGTGCAGGGAGCCCACGAGGTGCTTCATCAGGAGCTACCTGGGTTTGAGCCATCAGCATCCTAGTGCACCATGGCACTTTTAGGAGCCTGCAGCTGGCTGGAGCAGCCCCCATCCACGGCACGCAGGGACCTGGGAGGCTGGAAATAAAAAGATCTGCTGCCTCTTTCTGTCCTAGGGTGTCTTTGTGTACCCAGCCAAAATTTAAAACTTCCCAACCAATTCAGGTCAACGGTCCTTTTCCTTCTTGCTGCCCTCTGTCCTTCAGGGGCAAATCTCTCCCCACTCATTTTTTACAGCAATGCCTAAACTGGCATTCACACTGCGGTATTGACAGGAAAAAAACGATAAATGCCAGACATATTTAATTTTTTTGGACCACAGCCTTCAGGCTAATTTAGCCATCTTTGTTTCGCTAACTTGCTTTCTTAAAGATTGGAGCAGGTTTGGGTGAACTGCTTTATTCGCTTTTGGTCTGATATGTGAGATAAAGATTAGATGATCCATCAAAGCTGCTTTTTTTTGTTACACCAGCTGTGACAGGATTTGCTGTGTTCCAGGGCTGGTGTGTATGTTTAAATAAAGTCCATTAGACTTGGACTATAGCCAGATCTTTCATTGCTGGGCTCTTTTTGACTGTAAACAGAATTGCACTCCCTCTGAAATTGTGCTGTCACTTGCTTTTGCAAGAGGAGGCAGGAGTATTTGGGGGCTTCATCCATTGATTTTTACTGTGGGTTAATTCTGTAGATTTAGTGAGATCAATATGCTTCAAAAAAAAAAAAAAAAAGAAAAAGTAAAGAGCCTGTTCCATTCTGCTACCCTGGCACGGTCCCATAATGCCAATGAAATTGATTGGGAAGAAGTTGGTTCAGGACAAATAGGTCCCCCATGAGCTGTAAGCATCTCTCCCGGTCAGGAAACGTTGCACATATAAAGCTGCAGAGTTCTCTGCTGTGGCAGCAGAGAGGAGCGTAAAAAAGCTGCTGTGAGGGGAGTGTGATTTGGCATACCTGTCACAGGGGCTGCTGAGGTGTTGCACAGGATATTTTTGTCTCGTTACAATTTTCCCTGTTGTGGAGCAGTTTCCTGAGGGAATCATTGTGTACTTGCATTTAGGGATGTTGAACAGAGACCTTTTAGCTGACTATTGTTTCTCCAAGTGCTACACAGTTTGCTGTCATTTTGCTGTTAGTTAAGGTTTTCACCCTACTCCCTGTGTGCAGCCACAAACTCTATTCTGGGACGTATCTGTCCCTTGAGTTCGGATGCAGCCTACAGATCCACAAGTTGTGGGTCTGTTCATTGGCAAAATTCAGGAGGAACAACTTCTGGTGGAGGAAACAAGAAAAGGGTGAGCTCAGTGGGGACTAAAAAGTTCCTCCATCAATGACAGATCCACTTGAGGTGATAATTGCCCTTCTCCTTCCAACTGTCCATGGGCAGGCTCCCCACCTCAGTCGCAGATTTCCTCCCGCTTCCTCGTAACAGGTCCTGAACAGACAGTGTAGGGGGCTGGGGGGAGAAAGACTGTAATTTAAATATTTTTTCCATTTCTTTTATTAATTTTTAATTATTTAGTAAAATAAGCAATTGCTTACGCAGCAAAATTAGCTTCCCTTTTGCACTGCAGCTATGCCTAGACATCCTGATGGCTCTCTACTGTGCTAGAAGATGTATGTATGTGAATTCCGGGACACTGGCAGAAGCAATGTGACCATTAGACCCTGAGCTGCAACCAGGCCTGAACTGCTCAGCTTTCAATGTTCTCTGACACACCGTATAGCTATGCATTTAATTGTACTGTCTGTTACCGTTCGTGGTGATCAATAACAAATAAAACACACGTAGGTAAAAGGATGCAGAAAGGACCCATCCTGCATTGGCAGAAGGAAGATGATGATCACGTTTCAGTAATTCTAGAAATGTTTGTGGTTACAGAAATTATAGAAATCTATTATTCCCATTAGACCTTAGATCAATAAATCTGCTCAGCAGACCATGGGTAGCATGGTTTTGTACAACAATGTTTGCTTCAGTTATCCAAATGGCCCCTTGGGTGACTGCATGAGCTGTCAACTCCATCTGAAACAGCAAGGGGCTAAAACCACTAAGTAATGCAATCCATGGACTGTCTTTAAGGGCTTCTTCTTTTACTTGTCTGACCCCTGCTAAGAAAGTCCAGTGGTACAGAACTGTCCATTGAATTAATTTTGACTTGGTGGTTTGGCACCTTCAGAGTGACAGGACATGGGAAAGCTAACAGGCTAAAAGCAGAGCATTAATATTGGCATTAACTGGAATTAATTAGCACTGAGTAGGAGCATCTCAAATTAAAATGAGTGTTAATTGAAGATCTGAAATGGTTAATCTTTAGTTCAGCTAAAAGTGGCATTCTTCTATTCTTTACTGTTCTGCTGCACTTCACACTGTTAAATCTCGGGCTTGTCTTGCACCATTGGCTCTTA
Source organism: Balearica regulorum gibbericeps (assembly GCF_011004875.1). Classification (NCBI taxonomy): domain Eukaryota; kingdom Metazoa; phylum Chordata; class Aves; order Gruiformes; family Gruidae; genus Balearica; species Balearica regulorum. The sequence continues at coordinate 64,432,912 of NC_046186.1, forward strand.
TGGCCATATCGACACTGCAAGCGGTGCAAAGTGATTGTGTCCGTGTTATATGACTATTCAGTGCCATCAAGGGCAGACTGGCCTTGTCCAAATTTGGCCCAGCGTTTTCTCTGGGTCTCATTGCCCTCAGGTGTAACTATCACTTAAATGAGCTGACATAACATAAAGAATTGTGCTGCAGCTCTGGGTTCAAAACAAACAGAAATGCCCTGCACAGAGGAGGCAGTAGGCTGGTGGCACTTGCTGCCAAAGAATGTAGTGGAAGATAAAAGTTTACTTTGTGACATAGGTCGATGGATGAGAATTCCACAGAGGGTTAATAAATATAGAAAACCACACATAGAAAAAGGAAGTCCTTTGAGATGGAAATATGTTGAATCTGGGGGAGTATTCAGAGGATGTACCATGCACAGCCTCCTGTTGTCATTCCAGGCACCTGCTTATGGTGCTGCTGAGGATGGGACACCAGGGAAGATGGACCTTTGGTTTGACCCAGTATGGTAATTTTTATGTTTTCTCTAAAGTCTTCTCTAGGAAGAAAACTTGTAAAAGTTTCCTCAAGATATCCTCCATTCTTCAAAGGTCTTAGAAAACCTGTCCTTCAGCAATTTACTTACTCCCTTCTGCCCCTGATCCTTATTTTAACAACTGTGCTTACCTGCAGTTAATTTCTTTGTTGCACTCTCTGGCTGGGTTTTAATCCTCTGCTGTGCCATAATAGTGACTCGGCATGGTTAGAAGTAAAGGAAGGTCCTTGTAAAGGGCCACTGAGTTCTGGTGAAAAAGTTGACCAGCATTGATTGCTTTTGAGTGTATGCTCTGCTGGAATTGCCCATCTCCTCAGCTATTAAACACCATAGTAATCACAAACAGACATATAATATCTATCATTATGATGGGTAGTGCCTACTTACACCATGTTCCTAAAAGAATACCCTGTAAGTGAATGACATACGTGCTCCAACTTCCTCAAGGAACTACTAGACAATCCTCAGTTTACAAGCACAACGTGGAGCTGTGTCAATAGATAATCACAAAAATCTCCATTTTACTACTCCCACCCATCATGGCTACAAAACACTTAACTGGAATTGAGCTCGTGACTTGCCGTGCAACACTGAGCAGTGGCTTGCAGCTGTAGGAGGTAACGGTCTTATGTGCTTCCCCTTTGTCATATCCATCATTTGTTTTCTGCTCCCATGACCTTTGCAGGCACCAACTCTCTGCACTGCAGTTTGGAAGAGATGCGCTGGGGCTTTGGGGTACTCTGTGACACAAAGAATACTCAAAAGATGCTCAAAATCATTGTCAGGATGATGGATCTAGCTGGATCTTACATGTGGCAGCAAAGGACAGTTTTAAAACAGCATATTCCTATAGCAAATTTTACATCCGGAAGCTTTTAATGACAGTACGCCCAGAGCCAAACCTCTCCAACACTCTCTAAGTCCCAATGCCCAGACCTCTTAAGGCCTAAAGTCACCAGACAAGAACCTCGATCTAGCCAGGCGTAAGGCTATACTAAATCAAAATCCCCTTTGTTGTCCTTCTGCTCTGGTTTTCCCTAGTGATGAACCTACACCTGATGACTCAAGGATGGTTTGGTCCCCAGTAAGACACACACAGCCCAGTAACAATCTACAAGTACTTTGTTTTCAAAAATTTCCCAGCTGGTGAGGCCTGTTTGCTGACCCAGCAGCAGAAAACCTGTACATGCCATGGGCTGCAGATGAATGTTCAGGCATCAGATTTATGATGTGTGTGCTCAGTCCAGCAGTATGTCATCCGGTTGAGCAACTGCACGCCGTCTGTGCGCAGAAGTTAAGTGGAGGCATGGCTCTAGAATGAGGGATACTTCTGGGCTCTGCAGGCAACCACAACTGACTGAAATCTGTAACTGCATCTCTAAAACAATCCCAAGAGTGCAATAGTAAAATGCTTCCATTGATTTTTATATTTAACATTTTAATTTGAAAACTAACATTTGATCTGATTTGAAGTGACTGGATTCAATGACAATTTGATTCACATGGCTGGAAGATCTGTTAAAGCACTAAAAGCTGAACACGTGCAGGACTGAACTTTCCAAAGGCACAAAACAAACAGTAGTACAGAGACGTGTGGCCATGGATGGCAAAACCTGATTATAATTGCTCTTCCCCCTGTGGAGCTCTCCACCCCCACATTAAGGTGACCAGCCACTCCCAGGGAGCCACAGCTACGTACCTATATGTGCTGAGTAGATGAGATGCAGGTTTTCCTGAGCTATGGATAGCCAACAGGGCCTGCAAAAAGCAGGATGGGGGCAGTGATGTGTTGCACCTAAGGCTTGATCTCAGGAGCTACACCCTGCACACTGTGGCTGCACCAGAGCTCACCAGTTGTCTCCTGTGCCTTGGAGAGAGATGAAACAGTTGCATTCACCATGGTAATTTTCTAACTGCTGCAGCAAGGAGAGCAGAGCCCACCCAGGAACATGCCAACACAGGCTCCCTTGGTGCGGGGAGCAGGAAGGGTTGCAGTTGTTTCAGCAGCTGAGTAGATACCTCTCCCCACTGGGCCTCTTCATTCTGATCCCTTCCTTGGGGCCAAGGATCTCAGCTGGTTCAGGTCCTCATCTGTCCATGTCTGCCCAAATTAAATATGCTACTACAGTGCTCACCAAAGAGCAAGGTGATGGGGGGACCTGGTCTGGGTCTTACTGGCAATGGTTGGATATAGAGGTGGAAACTCATAGGACTGAAGTGCTACAGGTGATTGGTGGTCTGACTGAAGTGGTTTTGTGTTTGCCTAGTGGCAGAAGATTCAATGACTATGGACTACAGAGACAGGCAGCAGCTGAGGAGTATTTCTATAAACACATGGACTTGTGTGCGTGGGTTTCTCCTTGGGCATGTAGCTTTTTTTTTTCCTTGTGTTTTTGCACTAAGTGCTCAAAGGTTTAATTTTGTAAAACAATTGACACAACACTGAGTGGATTACACCAACTTTATGCAGTAGAAGAAGGGTGCAGGGATAATTCAGTCTTGTGGACTGATGATACTGAGAATTTGCATCCCAGAAGTATCTGCAGGACACAGACAAAATCAGGTTCCTGTTGTGTTAGGCTCTGCTTATACAAGAGATGGTCTCTGCCCAAAGACTTTGCAATCAAGATAAAATGTTGTGATACACTGGGATTGTATGTGCTAGTAGAAGATAAAACTGCATCAAGTGCATAATGAAATTGCTCACAGTTCACAAACCTGTCAGGGCAGATAGATAGTATTGCCTCATCTAATATAGGTATGCACCTGTGGGTAACATCTTATTAGTAAAATACATTATGAAATATTCTTTAACAGTTCATAATAGCTTGTATCTAAAGAGAGGAAGATGAACCAATGAAGAGAGCTCACAGGTGTAGAAGTGAGATAAAGAAGGTGCAGTGAGTCCTCCTGTAGAGCAGTGGCCCAGCTGCTCTTTCCCTCTTTACAGAAAAGTTCTCTGAGCCCACGGTGTATTGTTTGCGGTGAAAGGCTCAGCCAAGCTGTCGCTTGGGTTTGTGCTGTCGGGAGTCATGCAGCAGCGAGCTGAGCACATATAATGCAGATGGGAAATGTTGCTGCTAACTCTGAAAACACTTTTCACCCTTCAGTAGAAGAAAAAAAATTCTGCCTCTGACTCAAATATCTGACTCGAATAAAACAGAGTGTAGTGGGTTGGTTTTTTTTCTAACACCATTTCTTGCTTCAGAGAAATATTCCTGCCTGTTGAGTTACTGATCGCATAGACTTGGGCATGTATAAGCATCACTTCAGAAGATAAATGGAGTGTGAGTGGTAAACAGCTTTTCTTATGTGCTTTTTGTTTAGTTAATGGGAGTTTCACAGATGACTCCAATGGGACCAAACAGACCAACAATGAGCGGTTGTTTGAAAAACTCCTGCTGAATTTTGTATTGTGATAAAAGATGTTTAATGCAATTCACTAGTAAGTATTAGTCTATGCTATACTTGTGCACTATGAATCTCTCATGTTTTGGATGCTCTCTACTAACTACATTTTGAATATGGTATTTCTGTGTTAATGTAACAAAGAAAGAGCAGTTGCAAGATGTAGAGGACACAGGTTAGTCCTCATTAGCTATGCAAAAATTACCAAATGGAAAACTTCAAGCTTTAGACAAATTACCATGGGCACCGAGTGAACAAAAGAACTGAAATACCTTGCCAACAGTCATCTTCAGATGCACCACCTTGTTTAGCATTTCCTATGTTAGCAGGTCCCGGTTGGCAGCGCGAGTCTCCAACTCCCACGCTTTGGCACCCACCCCTGCCCCGAGCCACCTGCAGGTCCGTGTCCCTCCGCAGGGGCAAGAACTCCAGAGAACTCCACCAGGCAACAGGCAGCCTCCAAACCCGGCACTGCCGTTCTGAAAGCCTTTTGCACGGCTTTGAAGTTCTCATTCCTCCTCTGTAAAATGGGTTGTGACACTCCTGGGCTGGTCCGCTCTGGGGATTAGTGTACAAGTTAGTTACTCTCAATAACTCCTTATTATTCCTGGGAAGATTATCTAAGGCATAGATTGCCCCAGGTGCAGAGACATCTGAGGTAGCTCCTGTGTGACAGCATGGGATTACCTCGACTAATTTACATGGGTGTAGCACCATGTGAACAAGCTGCACTGCTCCTGAGCTGCCCGACTCACATGCCTAGCCCCGAAAGACCTGGCGAGGCAGCTTTCTGTGCCTCCATAATGTTTTATTTTGTCTTTTTTTTTTTTTTTTTTTTAACCAGGCAATCTACTATTCCTGATAACAGAGAGCATTCTGCGGGACCTATAGAAGTAGCTACCCAGACATCTGTGACAGCATACCTGCTGTCCCTGTCACAGACAACTGCTTCTACAGTGGGGAACAACGTAGCCTCCAGAAACAAGTGAAAAAGGATGTGAGCATCATATGCTGTAGATGGAGAGTGATGGGGTAATGACAATCAGAAAGTTGATTGTCATTACCCCATGCAGAAGAATGGGGAAAATCAAGTTCGTCTTCCCCAGAGACTCCTTATGTGATACTCAGTCTGGGGCTGTCCATGAGAGAGGAAAAAACCCTCAGTGGGGTCAGGATTCAGGCTTCAGGCTACTGTTTCCCTGTCCTGAGAGCTGGAGGATTCGGGAATTTGAAGTCTGGAGCTGGAGCCCTCATGGGAGGGCTTGCGTTTTGTGAGAGGCAGCAGATGGTTGCCCCATGCCCGGGAAAGCAGCAGCAGCATTGCTCTGTCACGGCCGAGCATAGCAAATTCTTTTCTTCAGATCATGCTGTCACTGCCGAGTTGTGCAGCAAATGCAGCTCCCGGCTCCCCCCATCCCTTCCCAAAGTAACAAGCGTGGCAAAGGCTTGAAATATGTAGAACAGCCAGTAGCTCTTCCACTTTATCTGATATTTGCTGTAATACATTGCATCACATTACAGTGCTGTGCTCCAGCCTCAGATTTTCCTACGGCCGCTACAGCTTTTCCAGTCTCTGATCCTTCCTGACTGTTTATGTGAAATCACTTGTGGTTTCTCGAACAATGTGTCTCTGCAAAAGAATAGGCTCCAACAAATCAAAAAAAGTTCTGCATTCTAAAAATAAAATGAAATTTTAAAAGGGCTATAAAAAACTGAGTCATTGACTGGATCCGGATGATCTACATGAAAGAGAGAACAATATTCAATTTGTCTAAACCCCCAAGTTCTTCTCAAAAGGCGCTATAGAAAACCGTTCAGAGGCATAATGTAAATTAGAAAGCCACCAACACAGTTCATACTTGAATGAAACTAATTCACACAGGATGCAGCAAATATGGCATAACTACAGCACCACGATTATTTTTTTATACCACCAAAGCCTTTCTTTCCTTTGAAGATGGGTAATCGTAAGGAATACAGTACTTTTGACTTCCTATGTAGAATTATTCTCCTCAGTCTCTCTATGATGCACAGTGTATTAGCTATAAATGATTAAAGCTGGCCTCCTGCCCCTTCGGTTGTTTTTCAGAGACTGCCAGTGTCTCTGATGGGCCGAAGTTACGTACCAGTAGACTCAGCGTATGGACATAAAAGCACTCTGTTTATCTTCAAAGAGTAAACCACTTGAGATCGTGACAGATCTCTTGATTATGTGGCTTTCTCTGAAAAAGGGATTGCTTTTATTTAAAGAAATTTCAAAAAGAAAGCAAACTCAAAGCAAAATACAAATTACTGGTATTATTATCTCTGCAGGTTTGCTACCAGGTCCGCATCCTCAGCCTACCTATAGTGTTTATACCTTCTGAAAATTGTGAATCTTGACGCGTTGATTCGAAGTAAGATCAGGCTTTTTACAGTGATCTGAAATTGTTCCAGGGAGCCTAGGCAGTATCAGCTTTATCTTCCAGGGCACTTGTTTGTAGCTTGTCCTTCCAGGGACAGAGCCCCCATTTTCTAGCAGCTCCATGAAGAAAAAGGTGCAAGCACCATAATTCAGCCTTTCTGATGCACCAGCACAAAAGCTAAGAGAAATGTATTGTGGCTACATGGCCAAGTGCTAGCGCAAGGTGAACACAGTTTCTCGGCCTCAAATGCACTTTTGTGGCGTTGTTCTAGCAGAAGGAGGAAACACTTGTTGTAGGAGAGGTATCCTACCCATCACCGTATGAGGCATTGCTGCTTCCCTGGCGTCACAGCCTCATGGCTGGGCACTATGTCCTCCTCGTTGTAAGGGCAGCAGGACGTGGAGGATTGCTGCCAGCATCCATTTTTCAGTACAATGGCAACAAAATGTTCCCACTCATTTTGAGGACTTGTGCCTGCATGTGACCATGCAGGATAGAAGGAGATGGTCCAAAATTTGCATAAAACATATTAATTACAGACCACAGCAAAGAACGGGAACTTCACCCATACGTAATGTAAAATCTGAAGAACTGGAAGCAAAATGTGGCTTTGTCTGCACTATTATTTGATCTGGCTGAAATTTTATTCTATTCTAACAGTGTTTTTTGATCCCACAGAAGGGTGGTTATGATCAGCCTCTCAAGGACTTTGTTGAGTCTCTGGTCCCTGGTTTATAAACGTGAACCTATAACTGCTAAGGATATCTAGGGTCATTTTGGTCCAGTCTTTAATAAAATGCCCTTTGCTAATTTATGAAGCTCTTAAAAATGGCCAGGTTTGGGCCTTTTGCAGCTATTGAAAGGGCTTTCCAGAGGGTTAATTCTCCAATAATGAGAAACTTTGTTCTCTTTTCTAGCCAATTTTTCTCTCTGTGATTACATGGTCCGTTTCCAAATCGTGGATAGCAATTTACAGTTTAGCTTATCCATCCCTCTGAGCCATTTTGGCTATGTCCTCCTACTCATCATGTTCTACATCATCTTCACTGGTAACAGCTAAAGCAAAGGTTTTCTACCATCCTTGGATTATCCCTGAGTTTATGACTGATTGTTCAAGTCCTACTCTCTCAAACTGTAATAGTATGGGTTTTATTCTTACATGGTTGCTACGAATTCTGCTCTTCCTTGAGACAACTTTTGCTGTGTAAAGCCTCTGCCTTCTATGGTTCCTATTCCTTTGTCGAAAGAAAAAAAATTCTGTGTTGAAAATACTTCTTCAGTGGCTGGAGGTATGTGATCTGTGGAACTGGGATATTTAAATGGTGAAAAAGATACATAGGTTCAGATTTGGCAGCATCTGAGTCTTGGCAGGAGATATGCTTCAATTATGTCTCAGCCTGACTGGGATCCAGAAATCAATGTTTTGTTTTTTTTTTTCCTCTAAATCTCCCTAAGAGCTTTATCAATTTGTCTATTCTAAGAATGTTTCATACACACTGACAAGTCTGGTCTCCCCACAAGTTGTGTGCTGGCTGCTGTGTTCTCCTACAGAACATCCAGAGGAGTCGCCGTCCTTTCCATTGTAGGTAGCTGTTGTGATTTAATCCAGCAGGCAGCTGAAACAACCACGCAGCCTCTCACTCACTCTCCCCAACAGGATGGGGGAGAGAACTGGAAGAGTGAAAGTGAGAAAACTGGTGGGTTGTGATAAAGACAGTTTAATAGGAAAAGCAAAAGCCGTGCACGCAAGCAAAGCAAGACCGGGAATTCATTCCCCACTCCCCATGGGCAGGCAGGTGTTCAGCCATCCCCAGGACAGCAGGGCTCCATCACACATAACAGTGACTTGGGAAGACAAATGCCATCACTCTGAACATCCCCCCCTTCCTTCTTCTTCCCCCAGCTTTATATGCTGAGCATGACGTCATATGGTGTGGAATATCCCTTTGGTCAGCTGGGGTCAGCTGTCCCGGCTGTGTCCCCTCCCAACTCCTTGTGCATCCCCAGCATGGCGGGCTGTGCTGGGGGCTGGGGCAGGAGTGTCACACGCCAATAACCAGCCTCTCAGGGATGTGTGATAAAGGGATGTGCTCCGGGGGCATTCGAGGAAATCCGTGCTTCTGGGTGGAATAGTCTTTTTCAAAATCCTTGTGTCTTAAAAATGTAAAGGAATAAGGAAGCTTATTGGTTTAAGTAAACCAATGGCAAAGAGGTGGCAATGACAAACATTTTAGGCACTGGAGGCTGTGGATGTCTCTGCCTGGGCATCCTAAGCAAGCTAAATATAAACCAATTTTGGGTAAATGCTAAAATATCACCATAAATTTCAAAATTTCATCAAGGATAACGTTCTCCAAATAGGCACCAAGTACTTCAGCAGAAAATATATTGAAACTTTTGTAGGTGTCTTCAAAAATAAAATTTACAAAGGAAACTCCTGATCATTTCCCACCCACCAGCAGGAGCTCTGACAGCACAGCACTGTGGGAGCCATCCAGCAGGCATTTCTGAGCGTCACGGCTGACGCGTGGAGGGGACAACGGGCTCCAGGAGCCCCATGGGTTTCAGTATGGTAACCCACTTCAAAGTAACTGCCACACACAGAGTACTGCAATGGAAAAAGCTGTGACCCCACCTAAAAGCTTGTTAACAGCCTGGATTGCAGGGGTGTGGGTCCCAAGGACAGTTCAGCTGCCAATTACCTGGTTTAAAACTTCTCTTGAATGTGATGGGGGAAGGTGCTGACAAGCCTGGAGGCAGCTTCTCACCTAGGGACCAAAAAGGAGAGGGAACAAGGTTTGTGAGGAGTTCTTGTGGAGCCTTGTGGTCATGTATGCCAAGTCTGTGGTGTTTGAGTCCAAGTGTATATTAGACATATGCTCTTCTGAGGTTTTCAGGCTTCCCTGTAAAACTGCTAATATGGCAGTAATGAGTCCTGAAAGTTTCCAGAACCCTCGATCTGCACGTCTCTGTGTGCTGTGGCACACTTAGCAGGCATTCTCATGAAAAGATCTCTTCAAGAACTCCTGGGTGACATGATTTGCCTTTACACCAAGGGAAAGTTTTGTAGCTGAGGTCATATCTTTATTACACTGATGAGCAGAATAGGGAAAGGTATAAAACCTTGTGTACAGAGAAGCCCGTCTTTCGGTCCATTGGTGTTACCTTTCCTGCAAGTGCAGAAATAGTCCTGCCAGTTCTGAATGTATAAGTTACCAAGCAAAATGCATTTCAGAGACACTCATGCCAAAGACATGGCTGTTTGGTTACTAGGACCAGTAAAACTGTTGTAGCAAGCTGTTGGACTAGCTAGTCTTGCAGAAAGGATGTAGGTAGGGCAGGTGAGCTGCCTGTCCTGGATCTGCAACCATGCTTCGAGCTGTGGTGTTTGGTGTTTGTCCCTGGAAGAGTTTCTAGCAGGTTTGTACTGGTTTTGGGTGGGATGGGGTTAATTTTCTTCATAGTAGCTGGGATGTTGCTGTGTTTTTTGATTTGCGACCAAAACAGTGTTGATAACACAGTGATGTTCTAGTTCTTGCCAAACAGGGTCAAGGCCTTCTCTGTTTTACACCACCACCCCAGCAATTAGGCTGGAGGTGCACAAGAGATTGGGAGGAGACACAGCCGGGACAGCTGACCCCAACTGACCAAAGGGATATCCCATACCGTATGACATTGTGTTCAGCAATAAAAGCTCAGGGAAAGGAGGAGGAAGAGGGGACAGTCATAGTTATGATGTTTGTCCTCCCAAGTCACCATTACACGTGATGGAGCCCTGCTTTCCTGGAGATGGCTGAACCCCTGCCTGGCAATGGGAAGTGGGGAATGGATTCCTTGTCTTGCTTTGCTTGTGCACACAGCTTTGCTTTCCCTGTTAAACTGCCTTTATCTCGGCTCACAAGTTTTCCCACTCTCACCCTTCAGATTCTCCCTCCATCCTGCTTGGGGGGTGCAGAGTGTGCCGCTGGGTGGGGCTGAGCTGCTGGCTGGGGTTAGCCCACAGCAGGGTCTCATAAGCACAAAACCTCAGATGGCACAGAGAAAAAAAATAAAAAGGAAAAGAAAAAACACATAGAAACAAATATATTTAGGAAAATGTCACAGAACATGCCTTGGCTGCTCTGCTTTCTGCTTTTGAAACACTGAAACACAGAGTAGGTGAGAAACAAAACTTTTCTTTACCTTCACTTCCCCTGAGATCCAAGACCACCCTTGTTCTGCATGTGGCAGTGTGACCAGAGCCCCCGGCTCAGTACTGCGGCCGAACTGGCAGGTGCTCGTACACTTCTCTCCCCCCCCAACCCACCAAAAGGTGACTCTCCTCGCTGAATACGAACGTCTGTCTTCGATCTCCAGTTTCTGCTGGCCTGCTTGCGGATGGATGAACTTCTGGATGTACAGCTGGATGAATATGTCTGAGGTTTGCCTCAGCTGTGCTGATGCAATGTTTCCTGTAGAGGAAAATTCCTGGCAATGTTAGATGCCTCATAGATGAAACTGCCCAGCTAGTTGAACTATTTAGCTAGAGACATTAATTTTGATGGACAGAAATTAGACAAGATTATAAGCAGTCCTTGAGATTAGATGCAAAATCATGAGCTAGCCTTCCCAAAGAGGTCTCATTTGGAAATGAATACAAATGTACAGATGAAAGTGAGTCTGAGCAGTGTGTGTGTGCTCATTTGTGGTTAGTTGCAGAGCCAAGACTGCCCCAGGTTTATGCAGTAGCCTCAGTTACATATCACACTCATGCTCCTTCAGAGCAGCCTGCCTGGTTTTGCCTTCTGACATTACTGTATATTGTAATGTATTCATCTGGGAGATATCCACTTGATTTACACTTTTAGATACCAAAATAGCACATGTATTTCACCCACTGCAGGTTTTTGGCTCTGTAGATGTGCTTATTACACACCAGAAGGTTCATGTTGAATCTGCTACTCTGCCATTTTTGTCCTTTTTAATACTACTGAAAAGAGGCAGAGGAGATGAGATGGGCCTGAACTGTACTCTGAAGCTCTTACAATCTGGGCAAGTAACACAGAAATGGAGTAGCTGAGAAAAAAGGGAGTGAACAGTGGAGTTGATCATAAGCCAGTGTGACCAAATTCTCAGTCGTCTGTTCTCCTTGAAACTCTGAGACTAACAAGTGTCTGGCTCTCTACTTCCTCCTGCACTGCTGGCAACAGCTTTAAAATGTCAAAAAGCTGCAGTGGATTTAGTCCATCCATTTTGAGATTTTAACTTCCTATTCTGTTTGTGAAGAGCTTTTCATTCAATGGGTAACTTCCCTGGGTGTGCTGGCACTGCTTGGCAGCTGTCTTGTTGGAAGACTTAGGCATCCTTGGTTTCTTTAACGTACAAAGCGCTTGGACATCCTCCCTCCCTCCCTCTAAGAAAGCGAGAGCTTTGGAAAAGTGGGGATGCCTCCTCATCTCGGGGCGTTCACGGAGCTGGAGCCAGGCTCTCAGGCACTGCCCTGGCCTCCCCGCTCAGTAGTGTGACACATTTCTGCCAAGCAGCTTTCATGGCTTAGAGAATGAATCAAAGGATTTCCCCTGCAGCTCCTGGTGTTCGTCATAAGAAGTTGCAATCTGTCTTAGCAGCCAAAACGCTCCTGTTTCCTTCTGTTCTGCTCCAGCTGAATGAAAACTGCCCAAGGCAGAAACTGAGTCTCTACATGTTTTGCACTAGGCAGACAAAAGTTGAGAAAGGTTTGGGGAACTTTCTAAATAATAAACACAGAATCATAGAGGCAGAAATAGAAAACAGGAAGAAATAATTTGGTTTGCCTGAAGTCCTAATGAAGTCTGTTGCAAGCCTGAGGATTAAATGCTAAGTCCCTGTCCTGGATCTGAACTGGTAACAGTTTTCCATCCCCAACTGAAGCTACTTGCTGGTATTTCTACCGTGCTTGTTGCTATGAGATTTCTATTTTTAATAGATAAAATTCAGACTACCTAGTTCAGGTGCTTCGTTTAACTAAATTTCAACTGACTACACTGATGTTTGATGTTTCTTTACTACTAGGAGCACTGGAGAGAGCACTGGATCGTGGAATAACAAGATTACCTTGGTGAGACTGTCAGGATGAGGTCCTTCCCAGTTAACTCCGTGTGGAGTCTCATGTGTTCTCTTGCAGAAGAGACAAAAACAAGTAGTAATCAAATCAGACTGAAAGAAGTCTAGCCATCTGCCCTGTGTGATGGTGACCAGAAGTTAGAAGATAAGCAAATTTACAAACCTAGTCTCAATGAGGTTGCTTGTTTTGGTCTTTATATACATTTCCCACGAACTCTGATGGCCTCACTATTGCAGATAGCTTTCTGATAAATGCTAACGAAGTTATGAGGAACAGATCTGCCTTCTTACTAATGAAAAACATAACAGTAAAAAGCAGGGAAAGCAAGCCACAACTGGTCCATCCACTTAATGGATTTTGATTATTTCCATTTACTGGAATATTTGGCTTTGGATGAGTCAGGAGCCTTGAAGATGCATGTTTCATCTCTGTTGGGCACTTCAACTGCTTATTTCTAAGGGAGCCAGTGGTAACATGACCTGATCACTGCACAAACTACAGTTGATAGCTGAGATGGTATTAAGACAACACCTAGTAATGGGAGATTCTGCATTGCTGAATGTCACAGAAAAGTCAGGAAATTATAAATTTCTTAACATTATAGATGTTACAGAGTGCTCCAGGCATTCAGAATAAAATCTGCAGTTCCCATTTTCTATCTTCATTGCATCTTCCATCAAACGTAGGACTGAGCCCTCTTTCGTGGGAGAAAGTGGAGTTTCTGTTCCAAATACGCCAGTCCCTGGCAGGAGTGTCCAGTGCTCAGTGCAATGACAAGATTTCGAGTGTTAACCATGCTGCTTTTCAGACTTTCCAGCCCTGGCAGAAGTGATGGCTATCTCCCTCTTACTTTTCATGTGATGTTGAGAAGGAAGCTGGAAATTTGGCAATGGCTTCTAAGTGTCCTGCTTGCTCAGCTGTCCAGGGTGCACACTGGATTTGAGAGAGGCACTAAAATGTCAAGATTTTGCCAAGATTTCCTTTGAGGTTAACTAGGAAAAGAAAACTGGTATTAACCTTAACAGAACTGATGAAACATAGCATGGCACAAACAACAGGGTAAAACATCTACAGCTATAATAGTGTGCCCACTGCCAGGAGAATGGAAAAAAATAGAGCATATAGTATTGTGCATATAGTGTAATATTGCACAGCCATTCTGCTCTAGAGAGAGGTTGTGGGTTGGCTGCTCTGTGTCACTTAATCTTGGGTCAGCTTGTTTTTATTAATGATATTGACACAATCTTGGAAACAGGAGTATTTTTTAGTCCATAAGCATAGAACCATAGAATCATAGAATGGTTTGGGTTGGAAGGCACCTTAAAGACCATCTAGTTCCAACCCCCCCTGCCACGGGCAGGGACACCCTCCACTAGACCAGGTTGCCCAAAGCCCCATCCAACCTGGCCTTGAACACTTCCAGGGATGGGGCCTCCACAACCTCTCTGGGCAACCTCTTCCAGTGCCTCACCACCCTCACAGTAAAGAATTTCTTTCTAACATCTAATCTAAATCGACCCTCCTTCAGCTTAAACCCATTACCCCTTGTCCTGTCACTACACTCCCTGATAAACAGTCCCTCTCCAGCTTTCCTGTAGGCCCCTTCAGGTACTATCACTACCCCTATTGTTCCCTAGAAGTATCTTTGCTTGTAATCCTTACAGAAGCTGTTTGAGTGCCAGCTTCAGGGAGAGGCTAAATTTGTAGCTATAATTAATTTGGAGCCCTCTGCCAAATGCTTTCATTACTGCATATTGAGAATCCCAGTAGGTCAGTGCTGGGATGTAGGCACTCCTATTTCCAGCCCTGCCAAAAAGAAGAGGGTAGAAAGCTGCTGCCATTGCCCCAGGGCAGGCGCAGGGCTTCTCTGCTCATCTCTGGCATGATTAAATTTCTCATTCAGTAGAAATGAAAACAACCCTTAAATAGCTTTTACTATTTTCCTTTGCTCTTTGGCAACAAATACCATCTTTACCGCAACCAACTGCACTGCTTGACATTAATTTTGCTGGTATTACTGACTATCCCTTTCTGACTGATAACTGCTGCCCTACTCTTGGGCTGCTGGGGAAATAAGAAACATCTTATTCCATCAGCCTGTGAGCTAAGCAAGTTCAATCTTGCACACTAGGGAAAAGTTACCCCAAGACTTTTTGAGATCTATCTTTAAAACCTATTTAATCATAAAACCAGAGTTTTGTTTTCTGTTAGGATGCATATAATCTGTGGTAACTGCTTAAAAAGAAAATATCTTTGTGACCACACTGGAGAACATAAGCACATTCAGTTTAGAATGAGAATTATTTTGGGGTGTTTATGTAAGTCAGGAGACAAATAGACTACACTGTGTTTTTAAGTCCAGTGGGAGAAGAGTAAACAGTCTCTAAATTACGTTGCACAAGCCGAGTCCCTGCGATCTTCTTGTAGATGTGACGGTGCTTACATTACCAGGAGCAAGGCGTAGTCTAAGGAACATCATTTCCCAGAGACAGGATGAGGAACACTGGCCTAAACATGAAATGGTTATTCAGGGCTTAAAAGACCAGAAGCCTGGAAGATGGCACAGGTAGTGAAGAGCATGACTGAGAAAACTGAATACCGCTTCCCTCAACCCATGCCTCACCTGAGGCCAAGAGTGAAGGAGAGGTGTAGAAGCATGTCTCCCATTGATAGCTTGACTGCACAGTGGGATTTTTCTTTGCTGTTTGGGTTGATGCAGCTTGCTATGGATCATTGCTTTGGTTGGTAGCGCTCACTGATATAAAACAAGAGCAGTTAATTTGATTCTTACCCTGCTCCCTGGCAAGATCAACTGTATCTAAACCACTCTTGACTGATTTTTCTCTTTTTTTTTTTTTTTTTTTTAAATTCTTAAGGACTGTCCGCTCTTCCCAGGCTATCTATCCCACTGTCTACTGTCCTTCTTGGAAGAAAGCAGTGCTATAAAACAAACAAGAAAACAGACAGCACCCAGCGAAACACCATTAATGTCAGCCTTAATGAGGTGGTGGGACAGAACGGCCCTGCACCGGGGTCAGTGGGGAGCTCACCCCACTCCGCACAGCGGAGATTAATGCCACATTCAGATGGCTGCATGGCATCGCTTGTTACCTTGTCTTTCTTAAAGAGTAGTTTTCCTAGATCAGTTGGGCTGACTTTGTCCTGTGGGTCAGGTTTGCCAGACCTCTGATCTTCTTGTTGGTCATCTCTGAACTCTGCAGCTGGTTCACATACTAAATTTTCACCTTAAATTTTCACTTTTTTAATTCAAGCCAAACTCTGTGTGTGTATAGCCTTATACATCCAACAACTCTAACCTGCACTATGGTGACGTACTGGTGAGGGGAACTGTGACCTTAGTGGTTAATGCATGGCACTGGGGAAGGGGAAACTGTGTTTTGTCCTCTCCTGCCCTACACCCCACACTTACTGTGTGTTGGTTTTCAAGCCATTTTAGCCTTTCCATGTACCAGTTTCCCTGTCTGTAAACCTGGAAGAGCAATTTCTCTTTCTTTGTATTTAATGATTGTAAAATGCTTGGAGGGCCTGAAATACGAACAGAAATAAAAATCAAGGCCAAAATTAAAATACACAAATGATGTATTGAAGTGCTAACTTTCCTAATCCATAACAGTCAAAAATGCTTACATCTTTTGATCCCTTTCTGTCATACTGAAACAGTCCAGGTATTTTTTAGAGTTCCCTTTTGATTTCAGTAGAGGGTCCTGCTGAACGTTTTTCTCCACTCCCAGCTTGCAATGACACGGTTGTTGAGAATTTAGAAAGCCAAAGCAATTTTCTGCCCTGATGCCGAGCCACGCTGCTGTCAGCATGCTGACTTACTTTGGACAGCTGGAAGACGTTTCTTAATGCCAGTTTTTGGAAGGCAGAGCTGACAATGCAGCTTTACGGCACAAGCTGCTGCTGCTAAAGCCAGTACCTGGGCCCGTTACCGTGAAATGGGAACGGTTTCTGGCACTACAGGAGTCACTGCAGCAATTTCGGATGCCAGCAGACAGCCTTTGCTGAAGCTGTTGTCAGACATGAGGAGCAGTGTTAGCTTTATACTTGGATGAATAACTCCTTGTAACTTTGACCAGTAATGAGTAAGGCAGAGTGAGATCTAGGAGGCTATCTTGCAAGTGGTCCAGAATTAGGACTGCTCCCTTTCCACAGGTTTCTCAGCCTGCAGAAAACCTGACAGTGTTTTAAAGGGCAGTGGCAAGGAGCATGCATTCAGAGCAGGAACAGTGTGATTGGAAAACATTGTCGTAATGCAGGATATTGTTCCCCCAGCAGAATGGATGCAAAAGCTGAGAGCTGAAGAAGCACCAGTGGAACGTGTGCCTTCTCTCAGCGAGCAAGGGTTTTCATAGCTATGTGGTGCTAAGATGCAAGGCCTCTTCTTAAAACCTAACGTAGTCCAGGAAAATCTGTCTCAGCTAAACTGATTCTGGAGGTTTTAAAAAAACAGAAGTCTGTACTTTTTGTTCTCTCTTTTTTTTTTTTTTTAACCAGAAAGAGAAAAGACAGTGAGAAATTAAGGAGACCAGCTTAGTGTTATTGCCAGTACAAATTACCAAAAAGCTTTATGGTTTTTAGGTGACGCTAAACATGAAAATGACTTCCTACACTTACTGCTATGTGATTGTGGGCTGATGAAGCTTGAAACTTACATGCAAAACCAAAGTAGAAAAATTTTGACTTGTTGCTGTGTCTTCCTTTTATGGAGAACATCGGTATTTTCAATGGACAATGGGAGATAGCTGAACAGGTTTAAATCTTTGACTTTACAAGAATGAACCACGTCAGACATAGATGCTGCAATTGTTCAAAAATATGGTGCTTGGAATAACTTTTTAACTACACTGTATAGATAAGACAACATTTCTTATTTAAAGAGGGAAAAAAAGATTAATCAGTTTTAAGACATGACAGCATATGAGCATCATTATACCATTCAGCACATTCCAGGGAAGAAATGTCACCCATCTGTTAGCGTTATTGTTGAAGTAGGACAAACTTGTTTGAAAGACCTATGGGCACTGGAGAATTTTCACAGCCCTTGGTAAATAGTCAGTTGTCCTTGTTTTAAAATATTCAACCAATGATGCCATTCTATTTTAAGTTTCATTTGCTTCACATTCCAATCATTTCCTCTGCTTAAGCCTGTACTTGCAGGTTAGACCTTATGGTAGTCTCTTCTGATAAACTTTGATAGATTTTGTCAGTCCCAAATTCAGGAATTCATTCCTCTTTCGGGAAGTGCTGAAGCATAAGCTTAACTTAAAATTTACTTCGAAATCAGTAGAAATTGAGCATGTTTCTATGCAGCCATTTATTAATAATGCAATTTGAAGTACTTACTTGCTCAGGATGTTTTCATATTGTGCATTTTCTAGACCCTGAGAATGTTTTTCAGAGCTCTTGCTGGACCTGCTTTAATATCCATAGGAAAATCTGTGCTATCTGATTAACAGCGTTAGCTACTCTTTCCAGAGCCCACCTCTCCTTCTAACCTGAACTACCAGCGTGTTGCAAATTACTGGACCATCACAGATGCTAATGCGCTGCTGGCAGCTCCAAAATGCACCCGCTTACCCTCTACCCACAGCAGGCCACTCCAAGAACTCTTTCTGATCCCACTTTTGCAAAGAACTTCCTCATCTCAGCCTTGTCCAGCCCCCCACGCTCCTCTAGTGGTCCTCTGGTGAGGTGATCAGAGAGCCCCGTGAAGTCCAGGCAATCCAGCTGCTTGCATCCAATGGCTTGGTTTTCCACCTAACAATTTGATCATTTCCCTTATGCTTCACATTACAGGTTATCTTACATCATGTGTTAGGCAGTCAGCATGTATTCCTTGCCTGGCTAACTTCATGCACTGGCAGGCACTCTGGCTGCAGTCCTTCCCGTGCCAGGCACACAGCTCATACCGTGTTTTTGCCTGCCGTATTTGGACTTTTCCATCTGCTCGGTCGCATTGCGCAGTAGATTTTCCAGGGCCGCCATAAGTCAGACCACAGGTATCCTGCACTCAGCTGCCTGTTTCAGCCTCTCCTTCAAGAACCCTGTCACTCTCTCTAAGTTGTAGGCAGCAAAACCACACTTAGAAATTATAGTTCCTTTTCCAAAACTGTGTGTGCCCACACCTAGCTATCAGTTTCATCACCATTAGATCTCATTTTGATAGCTAGGTTTCCTGTTTTTCAAGCTTGAAAGAGCATTGCCTTAGCCTTTTATAGCAGTATGTGCCTTCTATCTTTATGGCTTGATTTATTCAGTAAACTGGATGATATTTTTCCAGTAGTGGTCACATCAGCCCTGCAAACACAGGCGAAATTCTATTTTCATTGCCATTGTAGTCAATAAACATACATCCTTTTGTCCTCAACATACCTCTACTTATTAGTTCTATTAATCTCCCACATCATTTTCAAAGTCATAGTTGCCTTATGTTTGAGTATAGTCTGTTGTCTTTGCTTCTAGGTATATGACCTTGCTTTTGGCTTCATTGTCTATTAAATGTGGCTAACCAAAGTTTAATAAAGTGTAATAAAGTCTAGGAACATGTCAGTTCTCTTATTGCTTGGATTTGCCATGTAATTAATAGTTGCCTCTTGTCTGAAACCTTGTAGGTAGAATTACAATTTTACATGGAAATATTTTGTTCTTTGCTGACTGTTTGGCTTGCTGAAGGTACCATGTCTAAGCAGTTTCATTTGTTTAATACAATTTGAAGATTTTAAGGCAAAATATAAGTAACTTTGAGGATATTAAAAACACCATCAACAATTTACTGGTATTATATTGATGGAAATTGGCACCATTTTTTCTGCCTCATCAATTCCAGAGCTTGACTAGCTAACCTGAAAAATTCTTTTGCATATAAAACAAAGTTCTTAGCTTTGTTTACTTTCCCTCCCCCAGCTTTTTTTTTTTTGCCATGAAAGTATATCTTATAAATATGAAGGACTGTTTGCATAATCTAGTATCAGTTCTGAATTTAACACAAATTCAGATCAAAGAAAGCAACACTGAAAGTGCTGCAAACTTCTATTACAAATGTTTTGGTCCAAAAATTAACTATTATTTCAATGCATAAATTTATCATGAAAATACGTCTGTCATCATTGCAAGAATCTCAGTATCCCATGCCCTGATCACAAGTAATGCTAACCTGGAAGGTGGTGCCTTTTCAAGTGCAAAAGAGGAAATAAATGCTGTACAACTTAATTGTAACTGAAAAGTGAAAAAAAAAAAAAAAAAAAAAAAAAGGATAAGATGCAGAGAAAGGAGATTACAATCACCAAAGAACTGAATGAAGTGGGATTCTATGGTTTAGTTACCAAGTGTTCAAATTTTAATCAGCAATTACTCGATTACAGTATGTTAAGTGTCCTTACATACAGTAACTGTTGGGGCAAGGCTTGTTTATCTAAAAAAAAAAAAAATTGCCAGCTGCTGGTGCCTGCTGTTTGTAAGGCCAGGGAAAATACAAACCAAAAATAAGGGATACCTTCCTCTTCAAGGAAGGCTGGTTGGCAGCTGCACCAAACTATTGAGGGAGCTGGAGCATCCTCGTCCTTCCATGTGGAGGATATACACTAAACGCAAGTGGTTGGTCTTAGGGCAGCAGCAACTGTATCAAATTCAATGGACTTCAGAAAAAAAGTAAATAATTGTTTCCTACCTATGAGTTAGAGCCACCACATTGCAAAAGGCAGTTAGGAGATTATGCACAAAGTCATTACTTAAGAAATCTTTAGGAAACATTGGGAAAAACTGTGGATGGCTTAAATGAGGCTGGTAGTAGTAGAAATTTTGACCTTTTCACATCTCCAACTATTTTCATCTTGCACACTGAGCTATAACCCTCCTCTGTGAACCTCCTGATGCACAACTGCATTAATGTAAGTATTTAGGTATAACATTGCTACGTAATCTATATCTTTATTAGAAAAGCAGTTGAGGACATTTTTTACATCAGAAAAGGAGTCATCAGCATGAAATCAGCATGATTTTACTGTCATTTCTAGTTTTAAAGACTATGACTACAATTGAAATACTTCAGAGGATGAATAGTCACAGAAAATGCCAAGGTCTCACATTACCCAAGAGAAAAGATATTGGTAACGGCCTTCCTTCAAAAATGCACCTAACCATTGGAGGGTACAAGTTTTAAACACCAAAGAAAAGTTTTTTTCTTGTTTTCTTTTTTTTCTTCTCCTTTTCAAAACCAAACAAATCACTACTGTTAATTTATTTTTGTGTTCAAAAAAAGGGTCCATTAAGTAGAAAAGTAACGGATAGGCTTTGAAAAGAAATACGTCATCTGTCCTAGTCAGTAATTTATAGAATATCCCGTAATTTTACTATCCTAAATAAATATCACGTGACATGGAGAAAAAGTGAACTTGTATCAAAAGTCCTGGTGAGGACATGAGATAGTAAGAGAAAGCCCACAGATACACTTTCTGGGTCTGCAAGCGGGACGCGTGTGAAGAAGCAGCGGTTGTGTCTGGGGCAGACTTCTCCGTCTGAGCTACTCACGCCAGCCTGCCGCTAAAGTCATTGCAGAAGAACAGACGCTTGCAGGACATGAGTCATGCAGATGCTGCACAGCCAGTGTCTATGGCTGAGGGAGACACAGTCTGCCCAGCAAGATTATAGGCATTTCACTGAATCCCTCTGTGCCATATTAGTTTAAAATACAACTAATGCTTGCTTTCTTCTCCCTGACGTCTGTGGAGCCTGTGGGCATACCTGCTCAAAGAACTGTTGCTGGTCACGTACCTGTGCAACACAGTATGGACGGGAACCTGCAGCCTCACACAAAGGTTTTCAAGAGAAATACATAAGAACTTCATTAAGTAGAAGAATGTTTATAAAACAGGAAAAAAAAAATATACCAGAATGCCCTTAACTTCCACAAAAGTCAGCTCAAACCATTAACTGTAGCAAGAGTGAGACCTAGAAAAGACTGCATTATGACAAGATACATGAAATGGCCCAGCAAAATGTCATATTGTTGCTTTTTATTTGCTAAAAATAACTGCTTTCAAATGCTGATAATTTGTTTTGATAGAAATTACAATGTGAAAATCCTAATAGCATCCTCTGTAAAAATATGCATTTTTTTAAAAAAAAGTAGACAATCTCATAACCATTATATTTTACTTGAGGAGTTTATGATGGGAGTTGAAATCACTCATATAGCATCTGGAAACTGTTATAAATAACATATCATGAATAAGTTGTTCAACTGTGATGGTTCCGAAAACTTCAATACATTAAGAAGCGTTTGCTCCACTGAGTCCGTCACTCTCTTTTGGCAAAGGAAACAAGATTTTCCATTTCAGAATATTTTACAAAGTTACTGTTCAGTCTTCCATTTCTACATGGAGTCCCCATTGTTCCTTGAATTGCAGGAGATACATTTCTTGGTCCTCTGATGATTCATCAGATACCTCTTTCTCATAGAGTCTGGACAAAATTACCTCTTTGTCAGGATCATCACACTTGAGTACTTCTTCACACACCTGGTTTTCAACACTGGACAAGGTAGGAATATACAGTCTTCCAGTGCGAGGATCCCAATCTACTAATATGGTCTGTCCACCCTCTTTCTCCATAAGGCCCTGTGCTATTTTTTCCAGCTGAGGATAGGATGCCTGCCCAGATTTTGCAATATCCAAGTCCACCAAGTTGATATGGGTCTCACCCGGCAATTCATCTGCTGCATCGACCATCTTCAAATTAAGTTCCTCTATTTTCTGTCCCAAACAAGTGTCTGTTGCCCTCACCTCTAGTTGGGGGCAATACGGCTGTCCTGTTTTCATATTAATAAAGTCCCCCAAAGCATTCTGTGGCTCCCCTAGTAGTCCCCTGGGGGAAGAGGTCTTCTCTTTTAAACTGAGGTCTTCTAGTTTCTGACCAGGACTGAAGTCTTCAGCCCTTACATCATGTTCATACTCTACAGTCCCTGCATTTTTCTGTTTCAAAGTATTCTTTGTTCCAGGCTGGCCATAAGATGACCAGTTCCCAGTTTGGTCCCCTTCTGCTAAAATATCCTCTTCATGTGAAATATCAAGCAAGTGTTTTGTTTCCAGCACTTCTTTTAAAGGCAAATCCTTCCCTTCGGTGCCATTGTAAACCGTGTAATAATGGGGACTTTTCCTTTCTGACAGATGACTGGACTCCTGAGATGGCTTGTACTCATCCACGTTAACAGTGATAATGTTGACCACTATTTTTTCACATGGTATGAAAACTCTTTCCTTGCATTTGTCAGTGTAGTGCCATACCTGGAAAGCAAAAAATATTTTTAAAGTGAAGTATAATAAAAATATCATCTTGCTGCTTCTTACTCTGTCATATATTTTTAAAATGTAAGGCTAGGCTAGACCTTATTAGGAGGTTATTTCAATTTAGGGAAGAAGGAAGTTAATCATATAAACCTCCAGGAGTGTTAATATGCTCCACTTTTTTTATTCTATCATCTGAAGTAAAACTGTATTATGACCAGCTCTAATATCCATTTTCTCATCTTCCCCATGTCAAATTAATCGTTAGAACAGTTTTGACAAGTTCCAGGGCTTTTTTTCAACCAGCAAAAACTCAGGTGACTGGAGAAAACATCAAACTTGTCCTTGAGTCACAGATTACAGAAGCTATTCCACTATTTTTAACCAGTGAAGAGGAAGTGCAGTCCAAACCACATCTCACAAGCACAGATTCAGGTACCATGTTAAGGTATAGCTTACAGAGAATTAAATAATATCAGGTTTCCTTTCAGAGAGGAAGCCACAGAGAAGGTTGAAGTGCAGTGCATGGAGCCTGCATTGTGCAGTCTGTCAGGCTGCTTTTGTGACTGTGATTAAATCATCTAGTTAAAAAATAGGAATCTTTCTGAAATGAGTAATATTTCTAAAAGGAATAAATACTGTATGAGCAGTCACTAAAGGAAAGTACAATAGAAAAACAACAACCAGAAGCTGCATTTCAGTGCTTTCAAGCTTGAACGGAAGACTAAGACCACCAGTCTTAGATCCATGTACCAGGTAGTCTGAAAGCTCCCCCAGGTCAGAAGTGCTGAACCAAGCCAAACTGCTTGTTCCAGCTCCCCCTGACCACATGGAATGCCCATGTGGAATAGTCTGTAGGTTAAGAAAGCCAGAGAGCATCATTAAAATACCAGGTCTATATTCATTTGTTACTTTGATTCAACTGAATCCAGAGGTGGAGAAATAAAATTGAAGCTTCAAGGTGATCATAAAAAAGTGCAATGGACATTAAAAAACCCACCCAAGATACAACTTATACATTTAGTAGAGAAAAAACTCCTGGAGTTGGAGTTTAGTCTGCTATCGAGTGGGAATTTTTCCCTAAGTAGCCCTTTCTGTTCTTGGACTGTAAAGAGCTCTGTCCTGCTAGCTCTCCAAGGGAGACCAAGCTTATCTTCCCCTACCATGCCCTGGGTCCCAGGATGAAGAGTAAAGAATAATGAAGATGGAAAAAGACTTTTTACCAAGGTCTGTGGTTACAACAGGCAACAGTTTTAAATTGAAAGAGGGTAGATTGAGATTGGATATAAGGAAGAAACTCTACACAGTGAGAGTGGTGAGGCACTGGAACAGGTTGCCCAGAGAAGTTGTGGATGCCCTATCAGTGCAAGTGTTCCAAGTCAGGTTGGATGGGGCTTTGAGCAACCTGAGCTAGTGACAGATGTCCATGCCCATGGCAGGGGGTTGGACTAGATGATCTTTGAAGGTCCCTTCCAACCCAAACCAGTCTGTGATTCCACAATTCTATGATAAAGCTGGTGTCTCATCAGGTGCAGAAGATGTCTCCGTGCACATCTGAACACTCTGCAGCAGTAGCTGCTCTACTCCTTCTGAACCCTTCTAAACCCACAGTCCCTCTGTGAACTTTTCTCCTATCCCCTTTAGTGCTGCTCTAGATTTCTTCAGAAAGATCAGCATGTTGAAACCAAGTCCCTTATACCTCCCATCCCACGGTGTCATGCAGATTGGATTAACATCAAAGTGTTCATTCATTATTGTAATTGCATGTTTATGCTTGAGCAATTTGTTTAGAGATAACTGTGAGAAAGCTCTGTTGAGCTCACGAACTGGAAACCAATAGCGTTTTTTAGACTTTTTATGTTCTTTCTAAATATTAACAAACTTTGCAGCTCTAAGAAACTTGGAAACATTTTTACATAGAAAGTGTATTTGAGTTGTGTAAATAACAGAACGTGTTGGTACATGTTTGGGTATTAGGAAATGGTGCAGTATTTGAAAACATTCTTGAAATCCAGATTAAATTATCTGTATGATGCACATGCACTAAATCCTTCAGAATCACAATTAAACAGTAAAATGTGGTAATACTCAGTAGTAGTCCAAGAAAACATCATGGGGTTTCTGCGCGGCTTAATTATCCATCTCTTCTTGTTTCTGATTTTAACCAATTAGTAACTTTTGTTCACTGAATCTCTACCTAGATATCTTGTTCCTAGATCAGTTTAGGGAGTGCTGACTTCCTAACAGAACTTGCTTCAGTGCACCACAGTCCTTGCTTAGGGCAATGACTTCCAAAAACCAACAGCTCTGTTCTGATCCTCATTAGCTCTGGTCATCTTTTCAGATCTGGGCGTCTTTTTAGACACAGTTTCTAACTTGAGATATTACTCTGTTTTTCTTGCATTTAATAACCCTCAATGTGATGTTCTTTTTTTGATTTGAGTGGCAACTAGAGCTTTGATTTGCAGCTAGCCATGGTTTCCTCCCAGCTGACACTGAGCCCTGGAAAACGCACAGCTCTCCTGTGAGTGCCGAGGTTGGCAGCGACCTCTTGCAACAGAGAACACTCACCAGGTTTGTTGGATGTTTCTGTTTGCTGACGTGAATATACCTGTGCACACAATAGCATGTCATTGAAATAAAAAGGAGAGCAAGCATGATAGGTAGAACATATCCAAATATGATGGTTATAGTCTCATCTGCCGTTTTATCTGTTAACAAAACAAAAGTTTTCATTGTACTGAGCAACTTTTTAACGTAATCAGATAGTAATGTGCATTCACCGTATCCTTTTTTGGATATGGGATGCAAATGTTTTAAATAAACAAGGAATTTGCAGGAATTTTTAAAAAATTACATTTGAGCTACAGGAAATTTTTTTATTATTATCTAAATTATAAATTAAATTCTACGAAGAAGTAACAATCCCTCCCCTCAGGTTCTCCTGTTGCTAATTTATGCCCCCTGAGACTGACCCAGCTCTGCCACTCCCAGACCTCATTCAAGGAGGGAAGAAAAATTCTCCATTCACTAAGACTCAGAGAACGCAGATCCTTTTCTTCAGAGGTACTGTCCTACCTTCCAGTCAGTAGACCCCAGCTGTGTTTTATTAAAGGCAAAGATTTTTTTTCATCAGTACAAACACACAGAGAGGGAAGAAACACTGCTAGCTTTTCACTGTCAGAATGGATACATAAAAACTTTACAAACTCAATCACTGTGTTTTATTTTTTCTAACTTGCATCTTCTTTTTGTAATTTGCCAGCTTACACATACCTTTCAAAGTAGCAATGCAATATTCTTTAGAGAAACCACTGTGCAAAAGTGGTGTGGTGACATATATCTGTGCACTGACACAATAAGCAGTTCCAGGTTCTAACCAGGGCACAACCAAGGTATTGTTGCTGATGGAGAAGAACCACTGGAAGACAGAAAAAAAGGATTTTTTTTTTTTTCCCCTTTAACTCCTCACTTACGGAAAGGTAAAGTTCTTATATAAAAATCGTGTCACAAGCACACAAATTTTCTGAAAAGAATAATGATACTGTAAGAACTGCCAGCTGCATCCTTTTTTTTCTGAATACAATCAGGTCATGTCCTCTCTGAATATTTTACCTTCCGTCCAATCATTCTTCTGCCACTACTGAACAATTCTATGTTTTATATGAAGTAGGACCAGGTACTACCACTAGTCTGCATTCTTATGCTGATATTGCAATAGAGTTAAAGCACGACTCCAGCCCTGTCCTGACGCCTAGGCCAATAAAAGGCACAAGGTACACTTCCACAAAATCTTTCAAATTGGGATGTAAATTGGTAAAGACAGAAGCCTTAGAATAACTGATGTTATGTAGACCTTGGAATCCAAGGTAAAGTAATTGCTCTATGTCAAGTATCTTTAGTAAAAAAGAAAAACAAACCAAAACAACCTTTTGTATACCTCTAATTGGTAATCTTGGCATTTTAATATTTCCTTTGACAAAAGGTTACCTTTTTGGAGTAAAATTTCTGTATCTTTTCAGGAAATTCAGAGATTTGCCAGACAGAGATCGTGTCTGGAGGACGGGAACAGAAGAATTGATGGGTTTGTAACTGATGACTGAACTCTTCCTCATCTACTGTGTTTATGCTGGGAACTACTACTTGATAATGAAACGTAAATCTGCAGACACAGACAAATGAAGATGTTCAGATGTTGTGACAAAGGATGCACTTTGTCATGATGTATTTTGAGTATTGCCAGTAGACAGACTGGCTGGGGAGCAGCTCTGCCGAAGAGGATTGGGGACAGGCAGCAAGCTGAGCATGAGCCAGCGACGTGCCCTCACAGCACACGAAGCCAACAGCACCCTGGGCTGTGTTAACAGGAGAAGGGACAGCAGCTGGAGGGGAGGGATAATCCCCCTCCACTTGGCGCTCATCAGACCACATCTAGAATATCGTGTCCAGTTTTGTACATCCCAATACATGTCAGTGTACAAATGTGTGGAATGGTGGGAGGATGAGAGAGAACAGACAGAAGTTCAAAAAGAGATGTTCAAATTGGATATAAAGAAACACTTCTTCCCTAAGACTAAAGTCAAGCAGTGGAACAGGTTGTGCAGTCTCCGTCCTTGAAGGTTTTCAGGATGCAACTGGACAAACCTTGAGTGACCTGGTCTGAGCTCACAGCTCATCCTGCTTTGAACAGGACTTTGGACCTCCTGAGCTCCCTTCCAACGTGAATGATGCTACAATTCCTATAAGGCTGTGCATCCTATTTCAATCCTTGCTATTACGGACTAAATGCATTTCAGTAAGCACAGATTTAACCGGTGCAGTTCCACAGCCTCGTCAAAGCTTACCCGCTTCTTTGTTTTTTTGTTGAGGACAGACACGTTGTATTGCAGGCCAGGATACACTTGAAGCAGAGACACGGATTCTCCTTCAGGACTTCTCTTCCACTTCTCAGGAGCAGTCAGAATGATGGAAATAGATTTCTCGGTAGAAGATACACTTACCATGGGTGGATCAATTTTAGCTGGAAAAATGAACATGTACCAACAGTAGTCAAAAGCAGCAGATGCAGACAGATTTGACCATGCAGTTTCTTAAAGTGGATGATACTAAATTTCTTTTAATATTTTGGGGAGTCTAAGAAGGACTTCAAACAATTCATTCACATTGGTAGAAAATTATTTTATCAGATAACTAAGATGACCTGTACAGTGAGAAGGTGAACACTGACTTGGAATTTTGCCTAGGAATTCCTGCAACTTCACAGGACAAACAACCTTGAAACTCAGTTTGCTAAAACAAGCTAAATTACCAGTATGCTCTCAGATTACCTGGCACAGATAAGCCATATTGTGCTCTAGAGTATGATTACTGCTTGGTTTAATAAAGCCTTTTCAAAATCAGAGTTCTTTATACTGCGGATGTGCCACAGCTTTTATTTGCCTTGAGTAATGCTTTACCATAGCATAAAAGAGTATTCAGTATATGTAAGATCGTACATATAACACACATATATCCGAATTCTAATAGGATTATTTCAATTACTTCTGCCAAAAACATAAACGTGAAACAACTGCAAAAAAAAAAATCTAACTTCATGTTAAAATTAAAATATCCTACGCTATGAAGGCACATGCAATTCTGAGCACACAGTATTAACCAAGGCCACTGAACATCTGGCTGTGTGATTAGCTTTCCTTACTGTCTGTAAGAGGGTTGAATCGTGTGGTCTCCATCCAGTCAGAGCACATCCCATCGAGGAAGGCTTTGACGCTCGCATAGTATTGTTCTTCGTAGTCAGAGGTCTCACTGGAGAGGTCACACCATGTTCTGTTGATATTCCTGCATTCTGGCTTTCTAATCCATTTGCCAACACCATATCTATATTGAAAAAGAAAGAGAAAGGAGCTGTACAAAAGCTACTGCCATGATATTAGTCACCTGATAATATAGCACAGAAACTAATATTATGGCTGATAAAACAGTTGGCTTACTTTGCAGAAATGTGCAATTTCAAGCAATTGCCAAATCCAGCTGAGATAAACCACTAGATTTCCACAAGTTTCTAATGTAAAATAAATCAGAGTAGGCCCTATCAAAAAGAGGCCACATGGAACTAACTGGGATGTTGCTGATACCAGTCTAAGCCCAGTTTTGCCCACACAGACCAGAGATATCTCAGCTTCAGCCTCCACAGCTTTAGTTTCCACTCTAAACACAGGATAACAGTCAGGATAACTATTTATATAGAAACAAAAAGTTCTGTCAGAATGGTCAGTGGCTTATCCTGGTGTATGGAAACAGATGATGCTCAGGGTCTCCAAGATGAGTGGACAGACTACTCATCACTGACTGTTACTACTTTTTCTTGTTTAAAAGACAGACTCCATTGGAATACAACGAACTTCAAAACCCTTCTAGTTTAAAAAGGGGCATATACGTGCCACCAGCAATGTCCCAATACAGACCAACTCATATACACTAGTAGAATAAATCAAGGTTTCCTTGGAAAATTCCTGCTTGGATTTGCACAGAAGCTCCTGCTCCTCAAATTTACAATATACTGAGAAGAATTCCCTTTTGGCTGCTAAATAGTAATGGCATGTGGCAGCTTCTACACAACTGCAGGACAGTATCATTCACCAGCATTTTCCACCTAGCTCAAGGTCTTGCCCTCCTAGGTGGGCAGATGCACATATGAATATTTTTGTCGTCAGCGTGAGAGATGGCCATACTTATGACTACAGACTCTTCCATGGACCAGCTGACCCTGCAGACTCAGCATAGCTAGGGCTGACTTCATTTTACCTTCTACAAAATTATCATTCATTCCATAATTACTCAGCACTCTCCCCTTTTCTAGGAGGTGGACTATGTCGTTCCCCAGCACAGCAAGCAAGATCTGGGTAAAAGAGGTTTGCAGTCTCTGACAGTGGAAGCAACTCCTTGCTTTTTCTGGTAGCCAGTACAAGTTACAGAAAATTTCCAGAGATCTAAGTCTGTTTTAGTGTCATGAAAAAATTACTAGACCTCTTCATATTAGAGGCAAAGATTGGGAGCATTACATCATCCATGACAACAGTGCTATGTGTATTTATAAGCTAAAGTTCCAGCACTGTCC
Organism: Balearica regulorum gibbericeps; assembly: GCF_011004875.1. Taxonomy (NCBI): domain Eukaryota; kingdom Metazoa; phylum Chordata; class Aves; order Gruiformes; family Gruidae; genus Balearica; species Balearica regulorum. The sequence goes on from NC_046186.1 coordinate 64,462,755, forward strand.
TGCAGAATGATCCAGTGCTCTCTTGGTGGGAAGAAAGGAAATGGATTCTGGTCCTCACTCAAATTCCTTGATGTCCTACAAAGGTGCAGACCTTGAAAATAAAAGGGCCTGATTCCAATCACATTACTTGGTTTTCTACAATACCTGATAACTTCAGTGGATTTTCTCCTATACTAGACAGGTTTGAGGGATCAGAAGGAACCCATGGGTCTGTTAGATAAGACCAACGAAACACTGGATGCTGTTAATATTCTATTAAATACTGCATCTCCAGATCCATTTAAATGTGTACACAAGGCTAATGTGTACAGATGCCAATCCACAGCACGGTCCTTCCTTGTCATTCTGTCTCATTTCTCAGGAATGCCCCTAAAAGCATCCCGTTGCATCCTACACCTCTTTAACAGGAAGAAAACCTCCTTATCATTTTTTTAACTGAAGTGAGCAGTACCAGAAGTAAAAGTTAAAAAACCATATTGCTTAAGTCTAACCCTCATTTTAGTTCTCCTTTCTTTACTTTGTAGCAGCCCTATCTTGCATAAAGATTTTTTTTATTATTATTTAAAATGCTAAAATAAAAGTCAGTGGGGGATAAAATAAACAAGCCAACGTACACTGAATACTTCACCCTGTAGAGTACTCCATCTCCTGCGCCTTCTGGTGCTGTCCAGTGAAGGACATTCTTCATGTTTATAGATTCAAAATGGACATTCCTAGGTTTGGGCAAAGAACAATACAACTCTCCTGAGAAAGAAAATAAGAAAGGAACAACATAGACTAAGAATCTGCAAATAGATATGCTTCCAAGTTAACAAAAAGAGACATTTTTAAGTAAGCCATAAAATTCTACACACTGCCTTTCTTATCATTAAAAGCACAAGGTTGCTGGCCAGGGAAATTACATTTTTTTCAAAAGTGTCCCTAGCTAGTGCAGTCCCAAATTCCACCTGTTTGTATGTGGTTTTTCTCTAGCAAAAATGGCTTTGCCATTTATGACAGATATTGGCATGGAAATATCCAGGGACTGGAAGCTAAAGCTAGAAAAGTTTGGCCTAGAAGAGATATACATTTTTAAAATTGTAAAGGTATTTGAATATCAGAACAATTTTCCACTGGCAATTGTAAAAATATCCTTGATGCTTCAGTAGAATTCTTGCTGTAGCTGAGTAGACTTCTAAAAATCAAACAGCTATTTTTAAAAAGACACATGGAGTCTACTGCGAACACAGCTTTACAAACACAAGTATGACTGCACATGGGAGAATCAGACTGGATGATCACAATAGCCCCAACGTCATTTGATCATCCACGTTGTTTCTCCAGAAAGTCAGAAGTGAGCACCTACTCTTAGGTCACTCCTCTAAATTGCTGTTCATTGCACCAGCTTTTGAAATGAATAAACAATCAAGACTGGGGCTCTTAAGAACCCAGTTTCATGTCTTCCTAATACACTCTCCTAATCTAATAGATTTAATGGAATGCTCACATTGCTAAATTGCTTGCAAAACAGAGGCCCGTGGGCGCAGGGGCAGAATCCCAAGCTCCACGTTGTGACTCAATCCCCAGCACCTCCAGCCACGGGAGCTGCGCCCATGGGAGCAACCCCGAGACCAGCTCTCAAGCTGCAGCTGCTGGGAAGGAGCTTCTCATAACGAGGGACCACGAGAGCATAATGGGGAAGAGAAAAAGCGAATCTGTGGTTCTTCAGGACTTTTCAAAACCCTTTAAGCTCTTCCTCCAGGGATGCAATTCTAGTTCTTAAGATAAGAAAAAGAGACAAAGAAAGGAGGAAATAAAACATATTAACACAAACAGTGGGAACCTGTCTGAATCAATAGTCCTTGACCTTTGTTACTTCCTTAAGCAGACCTTAAGGATTTTTATAGTATATTTCACTATTACTAGAGTAATAGTGTTCATCCTCCTGTGTATGTAGCATATAGTTGCTTCTGTAAGTAAAAGTCACCACCATTTTCCTGATTAACTTGCTGACTTCTAGCTGTCTTTGAGCCAAACAGTAAAAGCTTTTCAATACATTTATTAAAACAACCTCCTTGCAATTCTCTAGAAACCAATTACTTTAAACTGTCTTGGTGGAAACTGTGGGTTTTCCAAGCCTCTAGCTGTATGTTAATGTTCAAAACAAACTCTGGTATATGCCTGCATCTGTATCTTCAGATCATAAAGCTATTTGTGGAGGGTATTTCTAATGTTGCTCTCTTTTACCTCTAGCAATTAGCTAGTGTTCAGTGGCTTTCAATTTTTTTTCTAGTTGGAAAACAATTTGCATCAGCTTTAGTCCTTAGGGTAAGCTTATTTATTTGCAAAAAGTATGTAGAAAGTCCCATTTCCTTGAACACTTGGACACAGATATGCCCAGTGACAGTCATCTTGCAAGAGCTCAAACTATAGACTCGGTTATAATGAAATTAAAGAAATTTCAGGATGCCAGGGGATGAGAAAGCAGCAGAAAGAGACCTCCAGAAATCTGCCTTACTCTAGCATTTGCTTCCAAGTGGGAGATATAGAACCTAGAAAATAAAAGGTTTTGTTTCCCCCTCAAATAAATGTCCTCTGTAACTGCTTTAGGTGAAACTAATCCAAATGTAAAGATGAAGCTGCCCAAGAGAGCAATGAAAACAGCCTAAAACTTGCAACGTCTGTTCAGTAAAATAGAGAAGCTCCTAAACGGCTGATGTGCATGCTACTAATAAGAACAAACCAAAACCAGCATTACATGGATTACAAGAAATCATCCATGCATCAAGTTTCATTCTTTGTAGCACATCCCAGCACTAAAGTGTATGAGACTTCAGAAAACCCATCAACTCCATAATCAAAAACCGGGAATAAGAGATTAAAAAAAAAATTAAAAAAAATCAGGAGTCACACAATCCTGCCCAAGCCCTGAGAAAGGCAACCAGGCAATCCATGTAGAGAGAGAGGGAGGGAGGGAGAAACAAACTTTCTGCTGAAATTCCCAAGTAGGAGGAAATACAACATAGGTATTTTCCTAGATTGCTGGGAATCAAAGCCATAAAAGGCTTCTCGTTAAAAAAAAAAAAAAAAAAACAAAAAAAAAAACCCAAAAAACAACAATGAGGAAAAACTAAAATGCCCAACAAGGAGAGATTTAACAATAAAACAGAGTCTGGAAGAGAACACAGTATATACCGCATGGTCCCAAAACCTCCAGAAGAAAGTTTAAAAAAATTCTAGCCCTTAAACAGCAGCAGATGATAAGGAGATTTGTCTCTGGTAAGTTGGGCTCTGAGCGAGGCACCTACTTTGCAGTGGTCATAAGGAGCAGAGGGAGATAAATTCTTCCGTAGGCTGGTTCATCTCTTTAGTTAGGATGGACCAGACTGGGTGCATCTCTCTCCCTCCAGTGGAGATGATGGTCAAGCCCATCAGCCTTCATCTCTGTTCCTCGGCAGTTAAACTTATCAGAGATGCACCTTGTCCGGGAAGGAGTGGCAGGGAACACTGTAAGTCTTTACATGAGAAGGATAATCTATCCCCCGTGTCCACCATGAACAAGGAAGACAAGGAACAGAGTTCAGTTTCAACAAGAAAGGAGGCACTGGGAGTAACTCCTTGTGGGAAGAGGAGTGACACGTGAGGGTGGGTCACCTGGGAGGGCTGCTGGATGTTTCAAAGGGCAGATTAGAGAAACGTGTCAGAAAGGACACTAAGTTAGCTGATGCTGCCTAGGGATAGTAGGACAGACTGGGTGATCTCTTAAGGTCACTGCCAGCCCCATTTTGATAGGCCTTCTATACTGTCTGAGAAATCTGGCTTCACAGGGGTACTGCTGAATCAGGTAATAAACTTGGCAGGGATACTGCTGAATCAGGTACAGGACAGCTAAAAACATCCCTAACAGCTCACTTTTCACACATTTTTTGTTTAAAAGTTTTTAAAATGTGCTTATCAGGCTAGTCTGTAGTCACCGAATTGAACTGGCCGGGGGCAGTTAGCTCATCACCAACAAGGGAAATTACTTCCATTGGTTTTCTGAATAGTTTTTGTTTGCCTGTACCTTTCAACATTTGTCCATCCTTGCATAAAAACATTTATATTCCTCAAGCACATTTTAAAGTAGCAAGACTCGTGCATTTGTCTGTTACATTTAAAATATTTTAAACCAGTAACATGCAAAGGCGTTTTTTTGTAGATTTTCTTTTTTTTAAATTTCCCTCCTCCCAGTGTGGTTTCTGCTGTGGTAAATGAAGTTTCAAAACAGAAACACTGACTGCAGAAGATGAGCCAATCTCAGCACGCAGAACCCACAGGCTGTATCTTGACAAGATCTAAAGCATTACAACACTGCCGGCATGCCCCCACCTGCCCCCAGCTCGGTGTGATTTGGAAGGCAGAGGGACTGAGACCGTTAACTTTCCATTTGCTGCAAAAGCAGAGATTTGCTTTCTATTTCTGGTCTTGCCTCTTTAGTAAAGGCTTCTGTTTGACCTTGCAACAAATCATGCAAGTTTTTTTATTCCTTGATTCTGCATCTGTAAAACAAGAATAAAACTACCATACTCCCCTATTTCTCCAGGAAATGTTAAGAATAAACTCCTTCATGTGTATTCAATGCTCAGTAGTATCAGGAGGCATGTGCAGAAAATAGATCATACGTAGAGCTTGTGTGTTCCATGGTTATCAGTCAGGAAAGGACTCGGGTATGTGCATCAGCTGCTTATTTCAGTATCTTGTCTTTAAACACAATACATCCAGTTATATTCTGATTTTATTTCCATTAGCCAGGATTAATGGCATGGGTTTCACATGGAGTATTTTCAGTTTGTACTGGCCTACATGGGAACAGCAATCAGTCACACGTGTTGTTTTGCTAGGTTTAGTCTGTCTCATCGATAGTCCGCAATGGCTGTCAACACTTCCCAGTATAACCAAGTCACTTCATTTATTTCTTGCATGGAAAAACTTGGAGCCCTTATTACTGTCTTTGGAAACACTGTAAATCAAACCTTGAGTAATATCATTCCTTACATCTTCATGACTCTGCACACACGGACTGGAAAGAAAGTAATATAGGCTTGCAAACTTCACCACCGCAACAGAGAGCCAGTCCTGATCTTAGAATAAGGTATTGCGAGACTCTCCAAAATAGACGTGACTTCGCCTGAAAACACCTTCACGTGTGAGCAAAAAAACCCACTGACGTCAGTGAAATTATTCACATGAGTAAAAGACTGCATGGCAGGTGCCTCATCTTCTCTTTGTGAAAGTGTCTGCTGGGCTTAAAAACATAGTCAGCTTTAATCACGTAGAGCTCCCTGCCAGGTAATGTGCCTTGCTTGAGTCCATTCAAAACTTAGATAGATACGGAAAACTATCTACCCACACGGGCACACACACACACGCATATATACAAATAAAAATATAAGCACACATAATGTCCATGTTACAACTATTAGCCGTTCAGCATATCTGCTTTTTATCTGCTAGGAGGCACCACTGCCTAACTCAGTGACAAACAGCCGTGTTAAATCGCAACGCTACGGAACAAATACAGCTGCGACTGCCTGTGCCCTCTCGCTACAAACAGATTTGTTAACTTTGCACTTGAGTTAGGTAACCTAGCAGCTGCAAAGTGTAGAAGTACACAAATACATAAAAAGAAATCTCCCCCCCCCCCTCCCCACACACTGGCTATAGTAGAACCCCAAGTTCTGGGGTGGGGAGAAGGCAGAGGACCCACTGAAAGCTGACCTGTTGGCACAGAAATGCCTCCTGTTTAAGTGCTGTTGTTGACGGTACTGCTCTCAAGTAGAGCAATCATCTGCTGTATTTTACTGTGGCATGGCTACAAGGGCGCAAACACCAAATTATCCAATAAAATAAAATAACAAAGAAGGTCTCTAGACAACTGCAAGATATAATTAAAGACAGTGAGTGATGTGGAAAGCATTAAGACAGCAAAGTGAGCCTTACTGCAACACAGCTTTTCCCAACAGCCAGAGCAGTAAAACCCAGGGACTCCTCCCCTCCAATCATCTCAGAATTTAAATGAGGAACTCCTCTTCTGACAATGACAGAGACCTTAGCTTCAATTACTGCTGTATTTTCTTATACAAAAGTGACCCTTGGGAGCACCTCTGATGGAAGCGTCTCCTTTGTGCTGGGCACCGAGTTTACGGGCCACTCTGCAGGCACTCCCTGTGCCTCGCCATTTGGAGGTGCCACTTCAAGGCCACGGATCTAATCCATGCTCACACACCTCGGTGAGAGGACAGCCTCTCAAACAGGCTGAGTCCCCGATTCACCTTTGCCCACTGGGAGCATAGACCCATCAGTGAATCATCAAGCAATCTAGGACACCAAATATTCGCTTCTGGTGATGCTGTAGGCCACTACCCTTTTAGTCCTTCGGTTCAATTTTGGGTGACTTCCACCAAACTCTTGTGAAATCTTGCTTGCTCCTTCTCTGCTGCTGCTCTTCATTTTTTGAGGAATTTTTGCTCTCTTTTCTTCCTCCAGCTCATCTGTTTCAATGGTGGTGATGTTCTCAGAGAAAAATATTCCCTCGATCGCATGCCTAAGCATAACATCAAAATGGTCATATTCAGGCAGAACAAATGTCTGTTTAGCATCATGTTTGGTGGCACTCGCTAGCAGAGGGTTGGGGCTGTCTTTTCTGGCACATCTGCAGCCTCTAGCAAGCTAGCACTGGCCATGCAGGAATGCAAGGGAGTACACCTAGTGGTAAACAGGGGAGCAGAGCCAAAATTGGAGATCAGAAGTTACAGAGAGGAAGGGAAACCCAGCAAAGCCAGGAATACACGTTAGCAAATGTCATTACCTGCGATTAGTCATCTCAGCAAGAATTTAAACAAATTAGTTAACTTTTTTAAATTAAGTGGGCTTGAAAGTTTTTCTCTATGCTGATTATTTTAGACTCAAACTCAGCAGGCTGGATGATGAGGAGGCAGCGGCGTCATCATTACAGCTTAGCTGCCTTTCTCCTGGTGGGCTGCTGGAGCTCTGGGACTGCCGGGTATGAAGCTGGGCTAGCAAAACCCTTTGACTTGAGCAGCGCTGGTGGGAATGTGGGGAGGAGCACGGAGGTGATTTCCTGTTCGAGTCATAACAGCGCTCGAGAGCTAACCACAAAGCACACACTTGCCCTCCCAGAACAGGAGCCCGTCACTCCCTGTTCAGAAGGGGCACAGGGGAGAGAAAGAGGGGGACTGAAATGGCATCGTAAGACTAAATGTAAACCAGGTGGTGGAGCAGACAGAAAAACGCGAGAGAAGAGGTGCAGAAACGTGAGATAAGACTGGGGCACGTGGGGTTTGTTTCTGAAGAAATAAGTGGGCTCCCGTTGGAAACAGATGAACCTGAGGAGGTCATTTGGGGAAAGAGTGTGAGCAGAAATACTCACAATCTACAAGAATGGGAGAGATGCAGAACGGGGACTGAACCTGTGGCTTTCCCTGACATGCTCTCCTCCTCTGTGTGAAGCCTTGTGTTTATTTATCCAAACCATGTCCTAACTTATAAAAACACCCCTACAGAGAATATTGGTCAAAGAACATTTCAGACTTAGTCCAGAAAGACCCAACTTCAGAAGGGAGGAGAAAGTCTCCCCAGTCCATTGAAGGCTTGCTAGGAGACAGCAGGAGAGGGCCAGAACAGCTTTCAGCCACTCCTTTTTGCTAACTTGCATGACAGAAACAAAATAAACTGAATTTTCTTCCCACTGTGTTGAAGTTTTGCAAGTGCAAGAGTAGAGCTTGTATCGCCTAACCATGTCTTGCTGCAAAAACCTTTCCTTGATGCATTCCAACAGGAGAAAGCTATTGTATGTATGTTTTCTATTAATCCTGATTGATCAATACTGGCTTGAAACAAGGTGAGTGAACTTCAAGGTGTGCTTGCCTAAAATTACTTACAATGCCTCTGAGGCTTTCAGAGTCATAATCCATCAGAGGTGTTTTGTGTTTAGGTGTTTGGGGTTTTTCTGAGGCTTGCAATGCCTCATCTCTTGCAGGCAATCAGGCTGATGGGGTAACACAGCCACTCTTGTCCAACCAACCATAAACATCCTATTTCCAGTCCCCAGCCAGTACGCAGCAAATGGCAAGAGGCAATTTCAAGTTCACCCCACAGCTGGAACAGCCAGCACAGCTCTAGGTTTGATCTCTTGCACAGTGCTGGAGACCCCAGATGATCAAGGACATAAGTGCCTTTGGGAAGCAACTGCCTATAGAGAACTCTCGAGAAATGAAGGTTTCCTGGGATACCCACCCATTTCTGTTGGTCTCCTGTCAGGTGTGGGCTGGAGTGTTTTGAGGCACCGTATGACTGTTCAGAGCATCCCATAGTAATTTCAAACGTTGAACAAGTCAGTATCTAATTATAGGTATAGTAGTATTTTTACTATCTTTCCTGTACTCAACAAGCATTTTTTGTTAAAACCACCAGTCATGATTTTCAGACTCATGACTTACCCACCTATAGATTTAAAGCGATTCTGCTGTACAGAGGAAGTTATTCAGCATAATCATCTACATCTTTCACACGTAAGTTATGAAGGACTGCCTCAGAAATGGCGTTAAATGTGGTAACATGCACAGCTGGATCCAAGGGACAGTGCAGCGTCACTGACGTTCAGGGGAACAGCCAACACACTTTGATGAGCTCGGGAGGAGCCTGACCATCGCCTGGGCTGGTGGAGAAGCTAGCTCTTGGTCACGTTTGAGCTACTGCAAGTTGATTTAGACTCAGAGAGCTGAACAGGTTTACTTCTGTGTCTGTCTGCTACCTTCTTACAGTAGCAAAAAGCCCTGGCAGCAACTACACGTGCCTCCGCCAGTTGTCAGCGCTTCTCAGCCACATCCTGTACTTCACTATTTTGACTACAGTAGCTTGTAAGAGCTGGATATTGATGTACTTTTGGAAAAGACAAGGAAAGCCAAGAGAAGTGAAGTCTTGTGCAAAGCAGATGCAATAATAAATACTAGCTCAACTGCTCCCTCCAGCCTTTAAGAAACCAGTGGGAAATAAACCCCTTTCATCTAAGAGCTGCAATACCCACTCATGTGTGGTTTTATGCATAGAGTGTGATTAAGCTCAAACACATAAATTTTGGTAACAGCATGCAAGATCCTTGCTCTTCCTGAAGCAACATTCTTCTTCTCTTACTTCTCTTTGGATGCATTCTTGTTCCCATCACAGAAGTGGGAGTGGAAAATGGAAGGCTGAAAAATAGCAAAGCTATCAGGTGAAATTTAACTCAAGGTGCCGGGGTATAAAGAAGGGAAGAAGGAACTACAATCTTCCTCCTGCCCTTTTATTGACCTTAAAATACTCTTGTAGTAGCCAGGCAGACAGGCATCCATTTTCCATGAGAAAGAGATATAGTTTATTTAATCTCTTCATATGTAAACTACCTCATACCTCCAGATTTACAACTTGTTTCCATTTCTTTCTGATTTATCTAGTTTTACTGTACTTTTTTTCAAGATAGGATGAGCAGTGGATAAAAACCTGCAAGTTACTGGTACACCAACTATAAAGCACAAACAGATCTGTACATCTTTTAAACACAGCTCTCTAATAAAACCTCATTTTTGTCTCTTACAAAGCTAAGCTTCCTAAAATATGTGAGCTCTTGTTTGGCTCATAAAGGGTGATTTTTCTCTCTCTCAGCTACTAATCCTGTAGCTGTAGATAATCAACACCACTTCTTGGAGGGAAATCAATCAGCAGAAATCAATCTGTACAAGCCACAAGTATAAAAACAAACATAAACTGGAACCACACATGCACAAATGACTTGACTAATCCTAACCACTTGCTTCTCTTGGAATTAAGACTATAAAGGCCACTAGAGAACAACAGCCACGGAAGGGTAAGGTTAGCTAGAATGGTGAACCCGAACGTTCGCATGGGGAACTGCGACACATATCTAAGTTTTGGACTTTAATCACAAATCTCAACTGTGTATGAAGTTTCTCTATCGAATGAGCTACCTCCTTTAACCATTTCCATTCCTAATTAACAGGCAATAAGAATTTGGCAAGTTGGGGAAATCATAAGCAAAGCCAATCACCAGGGCACAGATCGCAGCACTGTCTGAAACAGCCTGGCATGAGATTGGAAGTTGGAGATAAGGAGATAAGGATGAGCCTTTCGACTATATGAACATCTCCTTCTTCATATACTGTAGTTCTCCTTATGCCAATATCCCTTTTTATTTATTACTATGTTACATTTATTCTTCTCTTCTTCACACTGGCAGAGAGCCTGGAAATATCACATATATACACAAGCTCAGCCCTCCCACATACTTCCACTCTTATTACCGAAGCTTAATGCCCTCTCCAGTAAAGATTACCACCACCACAAATGCAGTTCAGTCCTGCTGAGTACACAGACATAGAGTAGGTGATACAAAATACTGCATACACAAAAAATTGCCAAGTTTTCTGAGGGTTCGAAAATCATTATATTTTACAATATTCTTCCCCACTACTTTTCTCGTCTCTACTGTTGTGCGTACATATTTTTTCTTCTTTAAATCATTTAACTAACCAAAGACGACAATTTTCTGTGAGTTCTTAACTGCATTTGGGTAACATACAGCCATCACTTCAAGTGGAATCTATAAACTTCCCAGGACACAGACATCACAGAGTATATCCACAGGGTGATTAGCCTATTTATTATGTGCACACTGCATGCCTTATATAGAAAGAATCTGACATTTCAGTACGCTATTTAATAGTTTAGCTAATACTTACTGGCTGTGTCAATGCAACAGATCAGCCTCTTCTCAGATCCAAAATGAATCTTAAATCACCCTGCGTCAATATCTAAACATCTCAGCACTGTTCAACCTGGAGCCAAGCATTTCACTTGTGTCCTTCACAAATTATGACTGGGGCTTAAAGACCATGTATTCATGGAGGAATAAAAGTGTTTGTACAGGGTTTGTTTCTATCTAAAGAAACAAATTGAATTGCAAGTGGTTTTTCCCCTCCTCTCAAGTCCAGGAGCAGCATCCACACAGTTTTTAAAGCACTGCATGTATGCTGACCTCAGGAAGCCTTCTCAAGGATTTACTGTGGGTATATGAGAAGGAAGGATGTGGATTATTAGCACTGAAATATTGCTTGCCTTTTGGATGGTTTTAACATGATAAAATACATCTGGGCATCAATGTGGTCCCTGAACTCCAGCTCAATGGCTTAACTGCAAAGCCCGTGACCCCTTTTATCCTTTTATTCTGTATTTTCCAGAACAACGTCTTGATCAAAAGGGGTGTTTTGTACATTTCAATGCTCTAGTAACTGTGAAAGAAAGCATACTGAAATTTGCTTAAAGGGAAGCCTGAAGTTGCTTCTCAAAATTTAGATCTATTTATTAGTAAAAATATGATAAAGCAGAAGATGAAAGACAAGTAAATTAAACCAGGTGTTTCAATGCAGGCCAAACAACTTACGCAACTATTAGAAAACATTAAAAAGGAGAAGTTTTCAAGGTCCCATCATAAGAAATGCAGTTGGTATAGCCACATACCAAATCCAGTGGGATCGAAGGCTAGGTCTACTTTAGTGACTAATGCAATCCAATATGAGCAGGTCTGTTACAAGAAAATGCTGGTATTGAGAAGATCTTGTCTACACTATACACATTTCAGGTTTTTTCTTTTTAACATTGGACTACCTCTAATTGCACTAGATAGGCTGATGGAGCACACCTTCTGGGGCAGCTTCATCCAGAAGAAGTCCAGTTCCAAGACTGCATCACAATATAGACAAAAGCAAAGTAAGTGAAATGATTGAGAGATTTGCTTCAAAATCACATGCCTTACCTGAACAGAAATAGTAAGATTGCCTTAAATATATCAGAAAAACTTCTCTTTTTGCAGTACAGCATTCAGGCTCATTTTTCTTTCCTCAGAATAAATATATATTGTAGTACCTGTTGCTTTCTTTTTTTTTTTTTTTCTTCTATATAGATCTACAAGATAGACTGGACTCCAGAAATTTAAAGGTTTCTCTAATTTCAGAATAATGAGGTTAGGAAAATCTCCACTAGGAGTGTGGGGAAGGACTTAAGATGAAGCTGGGTAAATTAATAGAATAAGATTCTACTGCTTCCAAAATTCAGGATGATCCTTCCTACCTTTATGACTTGTGTGCAAAAACTGCTAAACTGTCTCATGTGGTAAAGAAGAACACACTACATTTCTTGATCCTATTGATTAAACACTGAATTTTTCATTTTTTCCCATTTGCTTTTCCATTTTGCATTTTTTGTGCTTTTTCATTTGTTCTAGAGTACAGATTTTTAAACAGTGAGTGAAACACCAGTTTACAAAAATCCCACTGGAGCGCAGTGGCAAGTAAAATTTTTGTCCTGTGCAAAACCAGGTAATGCTCAGATAGCCTGTAAGAATAAGATTGTACCCACTAACACACCACAGTGAAAACAAAAGGTGTTTTGCAAAGGTCCAGCTCTAAGTTAGTATTTAATTGCTGCTGGCACAGAGTTCAGAAAAATACTCAACAAGAGAGCGCAAAGGGACAGGCACAGCACAGATCCCATAAGATGCAAGAGCTCGAGTCTGCGAAGTCCTGCTCTAAAACCGCTTTCCATGGCACTTGGGCTCCTGTACAGTCTGTTCGTATTCCGGCATCAGATCAAGCCCTCAGGACAACTGTAGTATTTTCAGGACTGCATCTACTTGCAACTGGCAAGCCAGGCTGCTTCTGTTGGAAGAAAGTACCCAAAAGAGACTTCTCTACCTATCACTTCACTTTGGAGAAAGAGCAGGAGCACTGCTATGACAGTTCTGCACCTCATAGAATTTTTCTCCATTATCAGCAAAATTACTGATAGGCTGAATTAAAACAACTTTTACTCTCTCACACTGAAGAGATGAAAATGGAAGCTCGAAGCCTTTAGTGAACGGCACAGCTCTCCCTTCCATGCTGGTATTGCTGTCAACAAAAACCTGAAATTCTGTCCAGCTAAAACCTCAGGAATGTGCAAACAAATTCCCTTCTGCCTTGAAGAACCACTAGATAAAAACAACATAACTCCCTTGATATTTTTCTGAACCTTCTTTGGAAGTAAACCCAGTATTAATAAAATTTTATTTTTTTTAAAGGGCAACTGAATGCCAGTTATACAGATTTTCCAAAACACTTGCGCTGATGATCAGCGGACTTAAATAAGATGAAAATGATGCGGTCAGCTACCTAAAAAGAAGCTGGCATTGGCACCTGTGAAAGCCACGCAAAATTACTGATGCGTAACAGAGCAGTTTGTCAAAAGAGCTAACTGAGACACAATACTTAGTGCTACTCAAGAGCATTCAGGAGATGAAGAACAGTCCTTACTACCATCCAGCTCTCACAGGATCTGGAAGTTTTGCTGTGGATTTAAATAGGAGCAGACTCTGTCTTTATGTATTTAGTTTTGGAGGCAACATTTGCAGCAGAGAACAAGAGCACGAAGACAGAGTAGGTTTCTCAGAAGATCTGCTGATGTCTGCAATGCCTTCCGCAGTTTTATACTCAAAAAAAAAAGAAATCGTGTGTGATGCTTTCAACAGCAGCAGGGGACTCACCACGCACACGCATTCAACAGCTATGGTTTATGTGCTCATGCTCGCTTACTAACATCATTGCTCGTGCCCTAGACTGTTATTAGAGCTGCTCCCACAGCCCACTCCAGCTGCCACCTTCTCTACTCCCTCTGTCTCCTTGTGCTTGGATGCGTGACTGTCACGGAGGAGTGCTCTGGTCTATAGGTGGGAGAAGGGAATCGAGCCACTCCAAACACTGACACATGAGCTGAATACCTCTGCCAAAAAACCATCCTGCCTTTTGTTTTAATCTGTCTCTTGACTGCTCAGGTAGGATTCCTGGGTTTGGCAACTGCATCTTCCTTTGTCCTTGACAAACACCAAAGATATTTGGGAATTACCCCAACTCGTATAGCAAGGACTGTCTCAAGAGCACACTATCGACTTACAGCTGGACGTAAATTAACATACAGCTTCTAAAACCTAATTCCAGCATGACTATTGAGAAAAGAAAAAGATGAAACAACATTAGAGAAGTACCCAGTCCTCTTCTTCCGTTGAAGTACCGGGGGCCAGAAACACGAACGTTAAAGGCAGGCACTGCTGTCTAACCCGAACGGCACACAGAGCCCCAGCCCCGGCCCGGCCGGCGGCAGCAGCAGGAGCACGGCCCGACACGGCACGGCGAGACGAGCCCGCGGGGCCGGGCCAGCTCTGCCCGCTCCTGCCGGCCGCCGTGCCAGGACAACCGAGCGCGGAGACGACCCCCGAGGACCCTCGGCGCGGGGGCCCCGGCTCCCACCGCCGGCCCGGGGCGGGATGCGCATCCCCCGTGGGACAGGGGACGCCCCGCAGGAGCGGGCGGGGGGACGGGCGGGCAGCGCCGCCACCTACCTGTGTGCGCCGCGGGGGCCGGCGGCAGGAGCAGCGGCAGCACCAGCAGCCAGGCCGCCCCCCGCCGCGGCCGGCCGGCGCCCATGAGGGGGTCACATCTCCCGGCCCGGGGGCGCTCCGGTTCCCCAGCGCCGCCGCCGCCGCGCAGGTGGAAGGAGCCGACGGCCGGCGGGTGGGGCGCGCAGGGGACGGGAGGAGGAGCCGGGCGGGCAGCGCTGAGCTGCGCGGGGGCGGGGGTGCTCCCACGGGGGCCCGTGGAGGCGGGCGGGGGTCTGTGCGGGGGCGGCGGGTCCCGCCCGGGCGGGTGGCCCTGCCGCCGACCCCGGCTTCTCGCCGAGGAGCCGTCTTCAAGCCGAGGGATGTCTTCTGCCGCACCCCTCGGCGCTTTCAGTGATGAGTAACTCTCCCTCGAAGCCACCATGAGACGTTGTACCCTTTTTTTTTTTGCAGCGGAAGCTGAAGGCCAACATGCTACATCTTTGGGTATTCAGCTGTCTGATTTTTCCCATTACTTTACATTAAATAATGCGTTTGAACATGGGAAGAGGCTATGGTGTCTCCATCCTTGGAGATGTTCAAAATCCAGCTGGTCATGGAGCTGAGCACCCTGCTTCACCTGACCTGGGTTGGACTAGCGGGTCCGCAGAGGTGCATTCCCCCTTCAGCGACTCTGGGATTATGAGAAATAACATGTTTTTGTTGCAAAGAGAACACTTGCTGAGTTTGTGTGGAGCTGCCCAGGGCAGCTGTCAGTGAGAGCAGAAAGAGGTGAGGAAACCTGAAAGGGAGCATGCTCTGCTCATGGGGTACTACAGGCTGAATCCTTGGGGATGATCTAGAAGTTGAAAGTGCCATGATATGGGCCCTTCTCCTTCCCTCAGATGGACCCCATCAGGTCCTTTCCTGCCAACTGACCTATTTGTTGTCCTCCTGGTTGTTTTGCTCCCTTCCATTTACCTTCTCTTCCCCCCCCCACCCCCCATCCTGGCACCCATTTGCCAGTTTTCAGTTTCTCAGTCCTTTCATCACCAGTTACCTCCCTGCCGTTTCCCTCAGGCTTTTCTACGAGCAAGAGCCAATACCTGACTGCTGCATGTCAATTCACTTTGAAGTGATGGTCAGCCTGGGTACTGAAAAGGTACTTTGATGAAAGATCACACTGCTTTTTCTTGCTGGAAATTTTTCCACATTCAGTTGAAAGTTCTTGAATTCTTGTGGATAAACATTGCTGGTGTTTTAAGCAGAAGTGGGAGGAGTGGTTTTTTATTCCTCTAGCCTTGTTCTTGGAAATGGCCCAGCTGACTTGGCTTAAACCCTGAGGAACACTTCAGCCTGGCTTCTGGACTGAAAACCTTGTCACAAGTGGTTAAAATCTGTCAGTGTTACAAAGAGTGAAACTAGCCCCTCAATGTCAGTGTCTCCTTTTCCAATTTCCTTTTTTTCTTGAAGAAAAAAAAAAAAGTATTTGTATATCTTTACTTCCTGACAAAGTTTGGCACTGCCCATATGCTCTGCTGTCACCTCTGACTGCCTCTGTCACCCATGAAAGTGGAGCTTTGTTTCCACTTTAAGTTGGTCTTTTTCTTCTCCAACTCCATTTTTTCTAAAATGAAGGATATATGTAACAAATCAATGGTAGAAGAATCTAACTAATTTTAGCAGCACATTGTCTCTCTCATTTACATGACAGCAAATTTGGATTAGCCCTTAACTTCTGTAGATTTACTCTAGATTGATTATAGAAGAGAGTGGTTAAGAGCAGAATTTAACATCTATCCAAAGTGGCTAAAAGACTGAGCTGGTTGAATATTTTTTTCTTTATTACAATAGCTCAAAAAGTGAAGTTATTTATACAATGGAAAAAGTCAGAAGTCCATTTAGGATTATGTATCAGTTAATTTTGCAAAAACCTCCAATCCTAGATATGTTGATTTATACTCCTTTTTAGCTGCTGGGGCTATGAGGGGATTGGGATTAGCTCCCGCCTTTGTCAAACAAGCATGGGAAAGAGATGATAATCTTTGCTGATAAAATGCTGTGTGAGTGGTGTTAAGGGGCAGCTTGCTTCTCCAAGGAACTTGCCAGCAGGCTTGGGGTGTTACTTTGCTTCTTCACCTGACCTCCTTAGCCCCAGAAGCCCAGCAGGAGGGAGGAGGTGCTGAGCATGACAGGGTTGAGGGTGTTACCCAGCTCCAATGCATCAAGCTGGGACTGCGAGGGTCCTTTTTTTCCCTTCCTGTGCCCCCCCCCCCCCCCCCGCCGCTTTCCCTGGCGAGGAGAGATGCAACTGAAATCAAGTCCTAGTTGTGCTTTTCAGCAATCTGCCTCTCATTCTGAGTACTGCTCATGTTTCTAAGAAAGATGTTTATTTTATGGAACAGTGCACATGTATGAGTGCATACACGAATACCCACAGCTTTTGGGTTCAACACTATCTTTAATCCTACGCTTCTTTCTCAGTCTAAATTGCTGTTGACTTCCATTGGAAATTTGCCTGAGTGAGGCATGCAGTGTCTGGCCTTGTGTTTATGCCAGATGATGGTGATATATTGACTACACTTGGGTGGTGACTATTATTGGGTGTGTTAACGGATGAAAAGTGAGGTAGGTGGACTGCATAGATATTACTACAGATCATGTTTATTGTCCGCGAGCAACAAAAAAACCCCCCAACTTGTTTGGATAAAATAGAATTTGATTTTAGTCTAGAACACCAGGCTGCTGATGCATCCCTCCCCCCCGAATGTGTGCCCGTTGAACAGTGAAGACAAAAACTTTTATGTGACTTTTCCTCCCACCGGCAAATAGAGAGATTGCCTCAGAAAATGAGAGCCTACACTTTACTCTGTAAATTGTTTAATCAGGAGTGTAAATAAAAGACTCATTTCAATACAGATAGCATCAGATATTGCTGAATGTATTAATAAAGAACAATGTGAGCATTAGAAGGGAACGGGAAAGTTCAGAGATGTGGCCATGATCCAATCCAGCCTTGCAACACTGATCTTTCTATGGAAATATTTAAACAGTTATAATTAAATATGCAGAGGCTGCCCTGGCCAATTTTTAAATTATATATGGAAAAGACAAACTTACACTGTTACTCAGAAAACATTTCAGGAAATGTTTGCCTTTGCATTAATTTGATAGAACACTTGCAGCTTAGTATTCTTCAGCGGAACGTAAAAGAAAAAATGCTTGAAAATATTAAACGATGTTATCAGACTTATGTTTTGAAATCCAGATGTAGAGCAGAGAAAGACATTGTTTGCATTTTGTGCTCACTACAAGAACAGACCTGTGTGCCTTGTATATCCCTGAATGCCAGCCACCTTACAGTTACAAGGGTTTTTTTGGTTTTGTTCTGATAACGTGCAGGTTTATGCCTTTCATGTTTGTAACTTCCTTTGCATGCCCATCAGTACTGTGCTGCAAATCTTTATTCTGCCAGCCAGGTTAAAACTTAGGTGCAGGCTACTACGTTTTACTGGTTCAATCAAGAGGCAGTGGTCTTGCTGTTCAGCTCGGTAGAAGGTAGATGGGAAATAAGTGCATCCTGTCCACATCAGTGGAAAGACTGCTCAACTGCTAGTTTGTTACCCTCCATGCTGTTATTTAAAAAACTGTAACAAGAAAGTATTCGAAGGAAAATACAAACAAACCTCATTCATTTGTGATTCTTCCTTTTGATTATGAAATTCAGTCACATTTTGAAAAGAAATGTATACTTAGACAACAATGAGTTAAATAGCATTTTTTCCTTCCCTGATACATGAATCTGTCAGAGCTTTCAAAGAGAAAGCTGAGGAGGGCAAAAGAAAATTGCTCTGAGTGTTACTGAAGAGAGTTTTGATTCATGACTCATGTTGCGCCAGACGGAGTTTACGGGTTATTCCTCATGCTACTAGTTTCAGTGTGACAATGGTAATTCATCTTCCCCCACAAAGTACCTCTTGTGAAAGAGATTCTTCATCATCTTGTTTCCTAAGATATTTTTGTCATTTACTATAAAAGTTTATATAGAAGTTCATGATTTCCAAGGTATGCAAAATAGCACAATTACTTTCAGTCGTAGGCTGAAACAAAAGGTTCAGATGTTTATATTTCTCTAAGAATTTGGGTAAGAGATCAACAGATCTCATTTAAACAGTGTTCTTCTCCAGAACTTTGGAAAAAGAAACATCTCAGATAGTCCTACTGTTGCTCACAGTGAACTGAAACACCTTAAAAATTGCTTGTTGCATCTTCCTTTGCTCTTTGTAGATTAATTGACTAAACAAAACAAATAATCTTAAACTCATAAGTAAAACAAATCATCATCAATAAAAAGTCATTCTTACACATAGCTGTAATTAGAAGTACACCTCTGCAGAGCACTTTGTAAAGCACAAGCTCAGGCGAATGGGATTAGTACATGCTCTAAACCCTGAAGGTCATTAAACTATGGATCTTTCGCAAATGCTTTGCCTCATGCCTCTTACAAGCTGTCGCTAATAAATGCAAACTTGATCAAGGAGAAAGTTCTGATATCCAAGCTCCAGCATGTGTGTGCATGCTTTGCACACAGGCTCCCTTAAGTGAAAAGGGTGGAGACAGAGCTACACCTCCTTGTCCACCCCTGTCCCCTTCCACAGTAGCCAGAGTGGCAGTGCTGCCTGTGCCAGATGAGACGGTCCCACCTGCAGCTGACCCTCACCATCATCATCATCATCATCCCCTCCCTCCCCCCAATCATGGCTGAGTTGAAGTGAGTCTTCCTCAGGAGACCTTCTTGACTGTTGCAGGTCAGTGCAGACGTAGCTATGTGCTCTGCTCTGGATTTTATGGACAAGGAAATACCAAGGTAAATGGTCTTCTCCCAGCAAAATGCCTCAGACTACTGAATCTACCGTGCTGTCAATAATCTCTTGTATTGGGTCCGGCTGAGATGGAGTCAATTCTCCCCACAGCAGCCCTCATGGTGCTGTGCTGTGTATTGGTAGCTAGCAAGGTGTTGACAACACACCAGTGTTTTGGCTACTACTGAGCTGCGCCAGCACACATCAAGGCTGTCTTTCCAACATTTGGGAGGGGACACAGCTAGGACAGCTGACCCAAACTGACCAAAGGGATATTCCATACCATATGACGTCTGCTCAGCAATAAGAAACTGAGAATAGGGGGAGGAACAGGGCGGGGGCATTCATTGGGGTTTTTTTTGACAATGTTTGTCTTCCGGAGTAAGGGGCACGCATACTGAAGCCCTACTTCCCAGGAAGTGGCCGGACATCACCTGCTGATGGGAAGTAGAGAATAATCTTTGCTTTTTGCTTTGCTTCCGTGCGCGGCTTTTTGCTTTAGCTACATTAAATTGCCTTTATCTCGACCCACGAGTTTGGGGTTGTTTTTTCCATCTTCCTTTCTCCCCTCCCTGCCTTACTGAAGAGGGGAGTGATAGAGCAGCTCTGGTGGGCACCTGGCCCCCAGCCAGGGTCAACCCACCACATCTCTATAAAAATAAACTGCTTATTGTAAGGACTAACAGAGCAGGAAAGTATGGTGAGCCTTCCAGTGACCACACTTGTCAATACCTTTACCAGAGTTGTTCCCTATCTCTAACTCAACTAAGATAACTAATTAGGATTCACTATCATATTACATCAGGTGTTACATGTAGGAGGATACGGCATGTGGTCTTGATTTGACTCCATCTACTGATATTACCAAAACCCATAAAGTTAAATAATTTTAATAAAGGAAGTGAAAATCATTCTTCCACCCTCCATAGTCACAGCTGCAGAGCTATTTTGAACGGTATATTTACAAATCCTGATTTGCATAGTCCAGGCAGCAGGCCCAAGCACTGGCCACAGCCAAGAGCGCTCCTCCTGTTTTGTAAAACCAAATCCAAGGGGAGTTCACTGAGACAGAAGAATCTAACCTAGATAGAGAAGTAATAATCATAACAGTACCATCCCCGACGGAGCTTGACCCAGGACACTCATTGAAGCACAAAGAGCTCTGAGAAATGTTTGAGCCCAACAGCGTCCCATATGAAGTATGCCTCTGAGTCAAGATCCTCCTCAAGAGGAAAGCAACTGACATCCTTCCTGAAGAGACTTAAATTATCCTGTCCTCAGAAAACAAGCCCCAGTATATCAGAAAGTTGCACCCAAGGATTAAGTAGGACCAAGAGCAGCCAGAATGGATTGATTATGAATTGCATATCCCTCTGCTGTCTCTTGGGGACGGGTTAGTAGAGGAAAATAATGATTCAGTAAGTCATTTGTACGCATAGGTCTCACTGAGCTGGTCAAGCCGTTTTATTTTTTTCATCCTCTTCTCTTTATTAATTTTCTGGATAATTAAGCAGTATGGCAAGACATAGCAGGAGAAATCCTGCTGTGCAAAGTAGAAGGGATCTAGCATGACTCCCAGGAGGTCTCTCATGAACCTTCAGAAAATCAGGACCATGGTATGCTAAAAAATGTGCCTGTCCTCCAAAACAGACTTCTTAACTTGTTTATCAGAAACATTTATAACTTTGAGATACAGCCTTGTAGAACAGAAATGAGTTTAGGAAACATCTGAAACAGGAGGGATACGTATTCCTGCCTGGGTCCTCAGAGTACAACGTGCCCTTCATACTATGTCACCTGGCCTAGAAACTGCAGACAGGTGTCTCAGCTATGTCCCCTGCTGCTATATGTATCGTTCCTGGCCTGAGAAGGAGAAGAATGATGCAATCCCAGCTGGGTTTAGGTCAGACATCTGTATTTGTGGGCTTGTTTTATGTTCACAAATGATTTTTGAGCAGCTGCAGATTGTTTAAAGCTAGTTGTTTGGGGCACTACCATATTTGGATGGCTAACATGTGTGAGCTTTGAAAAGCCTGATTTTCAGTCACCTGTTCAAATGTTCATGTTTTGACAACAACATCTATTTTAGGTGCCTTCCTAAAATGGAGGCCTCCAATTCACTTTGGAAGACTTTGTTGTGATTAGTGTCCTTGCTCAGGCAGCTTGAAAGCCACACATAATTATTAATGTAGGAGCTCAGAGCCAGTCATGTCTTAAGAACTGGAGAAGCCTGAATCTGTCTAACTTATATTGTCAGGGCTCTTCATCACACGTACAATAAGACTGGAGCCACCACACACAGAGCAGGGTTCACTGCAGACGTGTAGGTTGAACGGCCATCACACAGGTAGGCACGGCACCTCCAGAATTGTACTTAAAGTGTGCTTGCTGTGGGCATCGCCTTTCAGATCATGGCCTAACTCGGCCTGGTTAGCCCAGGCAGCACTGCCATCTAGGAATTACATGTGGAAAAATATGAGCATACTCAAGAAACCATGAATAAAGAAGCCACACGTTTAAAGGTTTCTCTATAATGTAATCAACGCAGATGTTATATTGCTCTGTTGCATCCCCTTGGGAACAGAGTGGAAACCACCCCATTCAAAGTGATACTGATGTGTTATGATAATATAACAAAGAAAAAGAAAAACATTGCAAATACTTAATAAATTATGAGAGACGGTTGAAACAGTCATTCAAATGAATGGAGAAGGCTTAGTTCCATATAAATAATGAATGGCTTCTCTTGTATTGATCTCCTGAAAGAGATGGCAGGTATGTAAGAGGGAGCGTGTCACTGTAGCAGAGTTTTGTTAAGAAAGGAGAGATGCCTGAAGGCAGGGTTTTGTCCTAACGGTGGGAAAAAGTGTTTCCAAGTGGAGCAGGAGCACGCACGGCTGATTTGACATGGTACTTTCCATCAGCTGCTTCAAGCTGTGGCATGCACATGAAATGCAGTTGTTGGCCTTAAAGGGTAGCTGGATGCTATTTGATAGAGGAGGTGCCATGGCTGGCTGCTGCACAGCACCTTACCTTTGTGGTAAAGGTTTGAGGGTGCCTGAAACTCAGCGGAGGCAGGAGAGCTTTGGCACTGCAATGTTGAGGGATGCCATACCACAGAGAGCAGTTCAAGAGGGCGGACTTCCCCCTCAGTCCCTCTGTCCCTTCTGAGTGAGCAGCAGAATGGTAAGTACCCAAAGTGAGGTTCACAGCAGCTGGAAAGGGTCCTAGGAGGTGGGCCGATGGGTTTGCCATGGGTGCTGAGTGCCTCTGCACCATGAATCTGGGCTCTTGCAGTGTTAGGTATGAGCAGCACACCTCCACTCTGCAGGTACAGTGAGGCCAGACCCTCAACGTTTTATTGACCATTGAAACATACACATCCTGCTGAGAGCCTTTGGCACCAGCACAGACATTCCTTCCTGGGTAAAGGAATTTAAGTCCCCCATGTCTTAAGTGGATACAGTCATTCCAGCATCAAGTGGTAAAGGTGGTTATTGCCACCGTTTCCACGTTTAATTGAACGCAGCGTGGAGTGTCACAGAATCAGAAGTGTTGGTTGAAAGAATTAGATCACAGAATCATAGAATCATTTAAGTTGGAATAGACCCTTAAGATCATTGAGTCCAACTGTTAACCTAACACTACCAAGTCCACCACTAAACCATGTAATCAAACCTCCTGCCTTGGCATGGTCCACCTTCCAGGGTCTGGCATGGTTTGAACATGCTTTGTTGCCTGGACTCCTCCTGAGGACACATTCCCAATAGTCTTGGGTAAGAAACGTGTGCTTGGGCATCACCTCTCAGCAAAGGCAGGGATACAACTGGACAGCTTCAAACATCTTGCCATTCTGTACAAGTCAGGCTGACTTGTTTTTCTACTTGTTCTCCTGAATCTATGCTGCTCCTTGATCGCCAGGTGGAGGCTGGCCCATGGACAGCTGTAGTTGGAAGTAAGTACTAATGAACATGTGCAGAGGAAGTTGGGGTAGGTCATTCATGAGGACAGCAGTGAAAAGGAAAGATTAAAAAGGATGTTGCAGTATGGTCCTTGACTGGAACAGCGTTACCAGGAAGAGGGTTTCCTGCATTGCTGCAGCAAAAAGGAACTGGGGAGACTCTGAGCTGTCACCACATCATCTGGAGGATGTAAAAAAACAAGTAACAACGTGTTTTGTGCTGATTCCTGCAAAGTGTGATATGAAGCCAAGTACCCTGGTGGCTACCTCTCCTGCAGTGTAGACTTTCTGAGATTGATGCCTAAGTCCAGTCTGCATTTCTCGTGTACGGAGGTAATAGGAGGGTAGTGCATTTAAACTGGATGAGTGCAGTTTGCCTAGAGTTTTAATAAAATAACTTCTTGAACTTTTCTTTCATGATTATTTTTCTTTACCGTCAAACTTCCCAACTGCAATAAGGCTTTGCCTCCAATATTCCAGTGATGCTTTGGATCCAGTTTTAGGAGGTGATTTGCCGTCTTTCATCTAGTGAAATCCCTCGTGAAGCCTGCAGCTGGATGTCTCAGGACAGTCACACCCACGACCATGTTTCTTAGGAACAGGACATGACACGCTACTGCTTGAAGACAGCTGCTAATTTGCAAAGATATTGCCAGCCACCACAGGCATCTTACTGTGGACAAACAAGGGAATTAGAATAAATTAATAGATTAATTAATAGTCTGTATTCTGCTGCCACTGCATGCAATAATTGTTACTATGATACAAGCAAGTTCCTTGAAACCCATGCAAGTGGAGTGTGATATTAAAGCTCACAGAAGCAGCAACATAGTGAATGTATGCATATGGAGAAGTTTAACCCTGCAAGAGTTTAATGAGGCTACTGATTAGAAATTAGGTTTATGAATCACAGCCTTGTTTTTCAGAGGCTAGAGGATAAGTTTGCATTTATAGTAGTAACAGGAATAACCTAAATAGAAATTTTGCTTCCATTATACTTGTTCAGAAAATGAGCAAATCTCATAGCTGCTGAATAAAGTTTCTGTTGATTTTATCTTCTCTGCTTAACTCCAGTATCAGACCGTTAACCCTTAAAATCTAGTTTTTACAAGTATTTTTGTTGCTGTAGGAAAATGAAAGAGAGAAACAAATAGCCTATGAAGGAGCCATAATGGTATAATTTGGGAAGTTTTAGCTGTGACTCAGTCTGTTAACTTCTGAAGGAAACAAACATTATTGCTACTTGATTTCCATGCAATAGTAAAGAAATTGATATGACCACACAAACGCTTGATAGCATGAATACTTGAGTCATTGTAAATTCTATTAAATCTGGTTTTTAAATTGTCAACAATTCACTATCTGCAGGAAACTGCAACTTCTTCATTACATTTATCAACATCAATGTCATGTAAAACACATTAGAGCATTTTAGCTTTAGAAAAATAAGTGTTAAATGTATATTTGATACAAAATTCTCAAATAATTTAAAGAGAAATTTTATTTGTGTTTGCTTACTATACCAGCTCTAATTAAAAAAGATAATAGAATATCTGTATTCATTGCCCTACAGCAGTGTTAGTTAGGGAAGTGTTACTCAAAAGGCGTCAGCTTACATTTAAAATTAAATACAAAGCAAAGAGGAAATACACAGTCAAAGTTGAAGTCGCAACTCTGAGATTAGTCTCAAAATTAACGTCCAAATAGCCAACTGATGAGGATGTGCAAGCTCTTTGCAGACCTTGGTAGTGTCCTGCCAAATAGATGGCAACATTCATCTCACCGAAAAGCAAGAATTACTTAAACGTAGAGCATGGATTTGTTGTCTAAGCTGACTTCTCTTCTTTGCGGTTAGGATGTGAAGAACTATCCTTTCATTTGATTTTCATTTTTGCCTTTCCACATAAAGGATCCTTTGGTTTGCGACTAATAAGCCTTCTGCTCTTAAGAGCTTACACGCCAATTTGAGAATTATTCCTGGATTTCTGCTGGACTTGCTGGAAGCCAGTGAATGTTGTTGAGTTCATATCTGCCTAACTGTGTGCATTTGACTTTATAACAAAGTGGTTTTTTCCTGTTACCCACTCTGCGACCACAGGCTATTTCTAAGCTTCTGCAGCTGTTTGGTGCTCAGTTCATGTGGAGTTCGCTCACATGGCTCTTTCTCGGTGCAAAGGTTTGCAATAAACCAGTCCACGGAGACGTGATGAAACTCCTCCTGATGATCCCTCATTATGCTGTTTTATCAATTACTTTAATCCCATAAAATATTTAGTCAGCTGAAAGTGGAAATGTAGTCTAAAATCTTTTATAAGGACATAGCAGGACTCCATCATTTGCTTTTTCTTTAGAAGGCTCATGCCACGACTTTTTTCTTCACATGTACTTTCTTCTGGGCTGGAATCACTTTCTCAGCCAGAAGGAGTCTTAGAATAAAGGTTAGAGTCTTTTGCCTTCCTCAGATAGCTGTGTCTTCACAGGATGGGCTTCTAGTATACAGGGTTTTTTCTCTGTCAGTACTCCCAGCTTCTTTCCCTCTCTTTCTGAAATGTCCAAATGAACTAAAAATTTTATCTAAGTAGCAACTGGATGTCACCGTTTTCTCACAATATCTACTGCGCCTTTTTACTGCAATGTTGTACCTTTGTAACTCTCTCGTGAACTGCCCAAGAACCCGTAATGCGAGCTTAAAGCCCGGGCAGGCTGAGATACTGCATCCCTCACAATGAGGTCCTCGGGGACTCACTTTGAAATTAAACTAAAGTAAGTTTCAATATGGATTCGTTTTATTGTGTGGGTGCATCTGCACATAAACTTTACATTGGGTTCTGAACAGCATATGAAGGCTTGTGAGAGATAAATTAGACTAAGTATAGCACTCATCATTAATCAGGATACTAAACAAGCATGAGCGCTAGAGAATGAACACAGCTGCCCCTTCATTTATCTTGCTGTCAGAAGGTAACTCTCCTACAGAGAGGAGCTCAGAAGTGGTGGCTCAGGGTCTTTTGTGTCTCTCAGCTTGCAGAGAATATATATGCTCATATATAATAAATATATATCTATGTTACATGCATATATGTTTGTATATATGCAGACAAATACACCATACACATACCAGTATCATTTTTGTACTGGTGTGTGTATACTGATGTGTGTGTTCTCAAGAGTCCTAAATTGTAGTTTTGAGATGAAAAGTGAGAGATATGCCTGGTTATTTCAAAGGAAAAAATGTTTACTGCTTATTTCTGTCCACACAGAGTATTCTCACTCAATACCAGAAATTTTGGCTACAGTCTTACTGTAGGGTTATCTTCTGTGAAAACTTTCATCAATTTGCCCCACATGGAGATGTAGCTGATACGGTAAATCAGAAAGTCTTAGCTTTCCTTTCAGAGTGAATATGTGATGCTGGAATGTAATAAAACCTATTTTCTCATTTGTTTTGGGGAAAAAAACAGGTAAGTGAAGTACAAGTTACTGGAAGTCTCCAAGTGTTATTTTTATAGTAACTTCTCCATGTCAAAGGATATTTTGAAGACAAGCTAACCAATGGCTAGTCAGATACTAAGTTTATAGGGCAACAGACTCCGGTGGCTGGTCTTCCTTAGTCTGACCTTTTGCATGAAAGCAATAAATCAGCTAGCCTTCCATGTGTCTCGTATTGTCCCAAGCTCTTGCGAAAAGGATGATTGAATACGAAGAATTAGTGCTGCTGCATAGGATTTAGCATAACGGATAGATCATTAACCTTTTAAGTTTGGTATCCTGGCTTCTACACTGGCCTACTATGGCTGCTTCAAGTAAGCAAAAATCTCCATACATAGCAGGGATGGGTTGTGCAGGGAAGGGGAAAGATTTGCTGGGCTGGAGTCATGAGAACGGGTTGTTTGTGCGGCCGGGTGGTCTGCAGCTGCAGTGGGACAGCAGCAAAATGTACCCGGGCCTCAGCAATGTAGACAGGGACATGGCACGTGCATGTCCTCAATGCAGTGGTTTACCCCACACCACATGACCAGAGCTATGCACTCACTGTGATCAGAATTCTGCTATCCCATGGTGGCATCTAGACCTATATCTGAGGTATCTGAGATACTTATAGCAATGTGCCTATAGGAATATGGAGCTCTGTATGGGCTGCAATACTCAGGTTGTTAGGGGGTTTTTTTGCATTTTTCATGACTACCCTGCTAACAGCATCCAAAATAGCTAGTTTGAAGGTCAGCTTAAGAGTGGGCACCTAAACACTGATGCAGAACCTGCACTCATTTTGACTGCACTGTTGACTGCAGTCTTTGGTTTATTGAAACAAGGATATGTGCTTCAGGTGTGCGGTTTGCCGTACCTCAGCCAGGAGGAAAATTACATCACCACCTGAGAGGACAGAGGTATTAATATGCAGCACTCTGTTAGCTGCTAATATTAGATACTCAGGTTACCATGCCCTTGAGTATCCAGGTACAGGAGGATATGACACATGTTACAGGGAGACGTGAAGTCTCTTGTGCAGTGGCTGCTGGAGGCCAGACAGGATACCCTCTGCACCTAAAACGTACTTGCTGCCCTGATTTAGGTAACTACATCCTGCCCCAGATGTATGTTTTCAGTGGAGTGCTATTAAAATTGGAATTAAATGTTGGAATTAAATGAAACTTCTAGTCTCCCATGTGATGCTTGTTCTGAAAGAGGCTTCTCAAAGGTACAACTTCAATTCCATTTGATGTGAACATATCTCATAGGATGTGTTTCAACACTTGAAAACATGTGTCAGAGGACTCAGTTCGACAGGGCTTCCCGCAAAAGAAAACAGCCAGATGTAGACAAAGCTAGATGGGTGACACATAATCAGATCAGCCCGAAAAGTACCCACCAGCTAAGCATGATACCCATTTCCGGTAATTTTGATGAGTCCACACTGAAAGCATGTGTCCATAATGTAGTTCATCTCTATAAAATCCTAGACTTTATGGTCCAGGAGCTTTAATTCATGTCTTAGCAATACCCCACACTGATCATTACAATGCTTTCTGTGTCGCCTTGCCATCTGCCTACAGAGAGAAATTACAGCCCCATTGCATTAAACCGTTGGGACTCTGCTAAAATGTAAGAAAATACCTGAGGAGTTTTCCTCTTGGTTGATGCCGTGATGTTTCTCAAATAACGATAACAGTAGCGAGGGTGTCAGTCTGAGCTGACCTACACCTCACATTCACAAACTCATGGATATTTCATCGTTGTGATATTTTGTACTTCCTCCTTACTGCGTATTACCGACAAGCAGCAATAGCACAAGAGATAGGAGCGACAGGCTGACTTTACAGGAACTGAGAACAGACATAAACTTGCTTCCAGCTGGAGTGATACCTCCTTCCAGCAAATCACGTGGCAAAGTGGGGCATTTATGGAAAGACCGAAGCTGGAGACTGGCTGGGTTGCCACGACTGCAAACTTCAGAGATGATCAAGTATCCAGTCAGCTACTTGGCTGCCTGGATTGTGTGCTTGTACACAAAACTCTGTAAAAAACCTCAGGGCATATATTAGATAGAGGTTTCTCTTAAAAATTGGCTTATTCATATCCAACCCTGCCCTCCTGGTTATTATTATTGCCTTTATATGGTCCCCTGAGCTTTGTTATCATCAAACAGCAGGTATACTGTCACTTGCCCATCACCTGACAAATCTCAAGAAACCTTCAGTAATAGGTACTATTTCTGTACTATGCTCAAGTCATGTCCTTACTGATCTGGTTTTGCTGCTGTGGAAAAGTTTTTAACAGTTTTACTACTAGTGTAAACCCAAATCGTTTAAGTAGCAGTAAGTATCATAAGCATCTGAGTTTCTACCAGTTATCTTCTGTCACAGGCATGTGTACTCACAGTGTAAGAGGTTTTAGCC
Source organism: Balearica regulorum gibbericeps (assembly GCF_011004875.1). Taxonomy (NCBI): domain Eukaryota; kingdom Metazoa; phylum Chordata; class Aves; order Gruiformes; family Gruidae; genus Balearica; species Balearica regulorum. The sequence continues at coordinate 64,491,912 of NC_046186.1, forward strand.
TTGGGAAATCAGATTTTCAGCTTCTACATCTGCTTTGTGGACTGTTAGTGTAGTGGGAAGGAGTCAAGGACCTAAGCTTGTCACACAAATAAAACTGAAAAAAAAAAAAAGTCAGAGTGTAGATTTAGCTATATGGGGAAAGTCCATAGGTTTAAAATTCACAGGTCACCCACTGAAACTTCCTCGCATGGACAAGGTGTGAGTGTGAAGAAACCAGAGGACTGTCACATTGTCACTCCCTGAGGTTTGCAGTCAGGATGTCCGCTGCACTCCCCCTTCTGAGTAGATGCAGAAGTTCAAGAGGAAAGTGAGGCTTTCTGCCTCTTCAGGTTTCTTTGGCAAGATGGTTGATACTGTATTTAATAGATTGGAAATGCTCATAGAGTTTTTAAAACAGGTTCTCATTTTTAAGAATTCAAGTGATAGGTTTTTCAAGTTACTGCTTATATGTATCCATATTGCAAATTGTGAGATGCTCTTAGGTGGTCTGCTTCGGAGTGGTGGGTGGGTGGGTTGTCTCCTCTGGGTACACCTAGCCTCCTCCTGTCTGCTTCCTGCAGAGGGTTGCTAGTCAGCACATGGCTTGTGTAAGCCTTTATCTAAAAAAATCTTCTGCACTTTTGCCAGGGCTCCATGGGGTAGGGAGACAAATAGGATTCACGCATTGCAACATTCAGCGTTGTAATATCTAATTTCTAGGCATCGTGCCTAGTGCAGTGCACGATCTCAGGTGAAGGGCCTAACTTGCTGGGAAGGTCTCACCACCGTTACCGTCTCTTTGGTGTTGCCATGCTCCCACGCTGGAATTGTTCTGTGTCTTGCTTCTTGTTATGTTCTGGCCTATTGGTACTCCCTGACTGCTGCTTTCTTGCCCTGCCCTTGCCTTCCTGACATGCTGGAGAGCCTGAACAGAGCCTGAAGCTGTCCCTGAAGCAAGCTGTTGAAAGTGAAAGGTGGCAGGCAGTGCAGGGCCTTCGTCTCACCCCTGCTGTTTGCAGGGCCAGCAGTCCACAGGTGCCGGAGGGATGCTGCTGCTCCCCTATGGGTGCCCCCTCTAGCACAGCCCTGGAGGAGCTGCTGCCCTGCTGCCTGCTGACCCCTCCCTGCCTGCTTGGGAGATAAAGATGGGTGTCACCAAAATCAGGCTACTGGCCCCGCGGCGTGTGCCAGGTGGGCTGCCCCAGTCCTCGCTGGGCTCCCCCCGGCCAGGGGCAGCTCACTCCCACAGCGGTTGAGTGCGCTCCTCCGGGACGTGGGCAGCGACTCGTACAGAGCAGGAGGGTGACACTAGGCTGTGCTAACCAGGGAGCCGTACGTTGCCTGGGGAGGCTTTCTCTAGTCTCTGTGGTAATATAAAATACCAAAATAATGACTAGTGCAAGGCAGCAGCAGAAGCATTGGGCTGTGAAATAGCTTTCTTCAACTTTTTCGTCTCTGGCCAAGGAAGTTGTAAGTATATGAAAGAAACACTGATTTAAACCCTCTCACATCAGGTGTACTTTGAGTGTTTTACAGGTAATGCTTTTTATTTTTCTAGTGAGAAAACCTCAAGCCATTTTGTATTTGTATCTGTATTTTTTCCGACAACTGACATTTGTATCAGGACAGAAAGGAGAATTACGCACTAGACAGTGGTAGGGCTCTGAAAGAACTTTGTCTGGTGCCAGCAGCCATAGAAAAATTATTGCTTTTACTATAGGTAATAATACCACATTTGATTCACTTCCAGAAAACATTCCTTCAGTAGGCAGAAAAGGCAAAACATTCCTTCAGCAGGCAGAACAGGCATTGCCTTCTCATTTCTGGAGACTGCAGGTTTCTTACAGAACTAGTCACAGCTCTTCTGTAGCCGTACGCTCCCCTGCGCCTGAGGAGGCAAGTACTGTGTGAGGCAACAGTGAGTAACAAACCTAAATTCATTTCAACATAAAAAGTTCAGCAGAGCCAAAAATGCTGCTGCTTCATGCAATTCACTTACTATACAATAGTGCCATTGGTAGGAATCTGTTTTTAATTACAACAGAGGCTAAAAGGTCAGGACATAGCAGTGGTTAAAACATCTCAAGCTGTAGATTGAGAATCCACATTTTTGTTGACCTGAGAAGTAAATGAGGGGCATTTTCTGCTGAAGCAGAAAGCATACTTTTTTGTTCAGTGAAAATGATTTGCTGCTTATTTAGTGTTTTCTTCCAAGTAGCAAAAAAAGGGATGTGTCTTTAGTCATTCAGGGTGGACTCAGAGAAGGGAGCATCACGTCTGCTGCTGAGCCAGCTGTTCTGTAGATTTCTGCACCTTTGGAAATGCAGCATGCCAGAATGGATATTTCCCCTTAAAATTACTTGGTGCTTATGATTCAGGCTGACCTTTAACCACAGAGTCAGTTGACTGTGTCGTTATCTTTATTGCAAAGGAAGACTTTTGTTCAAATTTGGCATTCATGTATTACTGTGATAATTATTTTTGAGTGATAGGCAGTGTCACAGCAGTCTAGTATTTGAGATTCTCAGAGCAGAGAAAACAACGTCCAGTTTCCTGCACTGCAGGAAATCCTTCCATGTAATCTTAGCAAATCTCTTAGTTCAAAGGTGATTGGGTGCCTGTATATCTTTACAAACACCTCTGAATATCTTTATAGACCAGATTAGAGCCCTTCCCTTTCAGAGGGATACTGCAAAGATAAATACATTAAAGGTTTTAAGGCACTCTGAAATTAGGGGTATTTAGGTGAGTAATCCCCATTGAAGTCAATGATCTCTGAATAGGGCTCTTCACGGGAGCATGTTTCCTTTTACCTAGGATACATGAGCTCTGCTAGCTGGCTTGCTGTTTAAATGATTGTAGTCTGTGTGGTCACACAAAGAGGCTTTGTGTTTGAAACTTTTCTCATAGCCCAGAAAGAAGGTTACAACTGTTGCTGTGCACCAAGTAACTCTGCAGAAGTCTTCCAGCTTGTGTAATTGGTGGTGTGGTGGCACCGTAGTTGGTCAACCTTGGTTCACATCATTCTTTACTCCCCTACCACAACTGTTCTCTGGTTAGGGTGCGTTGTAGCTCTCTGGCAGCAAGTCTGATTCTTTTGACTCCATGGATTGAAAGGCTTTCTAAGTCCATGCTAGAAGAAAAATTAGTACTAGAAGTCATTAGAGGGAGATGGCAATATTTTGTTATGAATGGCCTAGGGCATTTGCTGGGAAGACAAAGGGGGAGTTCCACCTGGTGATGAAATTACATTGGGAAAGAGCAGTACACAGTGACCATGCTCACAATATGTTTTCTTATTTGAAAAAGCTGAAACTGTTAAAACTGCGGTTCTGAGCTCTGCAGGCTGGGGAGGTCCTGCCTGACTGCCTGTCACCATGGCAGAGGGGACTTTCAGTCCAGACGGCTTATTCATTTCCACAGTTCTGGGAATTATTTTGTCTGCCTGCTCTTTTTTCCTCTGAAAATGTCATGTCTCAGGGCACAGCTTGTGCCTGAACTTTTTCCCCCAAAGTATCAGTGATATGGGAAAGATGATTCAACTGAGTCATTCAGGGATAATTTTTTGGAAAACAAAGAGCTTTCTGGCTGGCTGAAAGCTCAGGGGTTGGAGGCCTCCAAAGGCACAGCTGCAGCTGTGTGGGGTGTAGGGTTTTCAGCTCTGGACTCAAAGACAGGGAGGCAATCTGCTCTGCCTCTCCGTAACTGGATGAGACTTTTCACTATGCTAAGATGTGGAAACGACTCAGTCGTTCCACATACCACAGCTAGAAGCATTGGAAGGATCCAGTCACGAGTTCTTGCTTATGTATTTTCTCAAGTTCCTTATCTCTGTCCTCAGTCTGGGTCTGAGGACCCCAGACTTCTCTCTGCTCCTCAGGCAGAGGGAGGAGAGTAGCAGAGTAGCTTACGGTCACAGAAGTGGTAAAGGCATTGCATTACTGCTGTCTTGCCACAATATGTCAGTATAATCCCATGTATGGTTCAGCCAGACTTTTTATAGTTCCCTGGTTTATTTAGAAAATGTTGCCTTGGGATTTGGGATTTTGCTGTTGTTCTTTTCAGCTTTGTTTTTTTCCATTTGTGGAGAAATAGCTGTGTGCACTGAGTAGAAATGTACCTCTTCCAAGAAAATAAAAGCAGACCCATTTCAGGAACAAAAAACCTACTTTGTTTCATTCTCAGGTTTTTTTATGCTTTTCTTTAAACAAATAAAGGGAGTGCAAATGTTCATTAAAGCCTCAGTTCTGAAATGCACTTTTCCAGGCACAGCCCATCCAAGCTAGATAAGCTTAGCAAATACAAAGAAATTATACCTATGACTGAGATTTGATTTTTTTTCCTCGTATTTTTGAAATCAAGATTCTCTTTGCCAAGTAATTCTTATTTTTCTGTGGCAGTGAAACATTCACACCTGGTGTTTTTACACAGACTGTGGCTAAGATGCTGTCTCTAAGCAAGTGAATGCAGATGGCCTGTGTCATGGTATGAAGTTAGCCATCGAATTGTGAAAGCTGGTCCAGATTTTGGCACAGCTTATAGCAAGCAAAGAGTCTGTCCCTACTTGTGCTCCACAACCTCTCTGCAATAGCTGCGACAATACCCCCAACTTATGGTCATCCACACCCATTATGTCCGGTACCACTGCGTAGTACCTGCTCAGTCCTTACCTCAAAGCTCTTCTTGACACATGAGTAAATTGCTCATGAGGATTATGTATGCAGGCTCCTGAGTAATGGCAGCCAATGCAAGATGAAGAATGCCAAGAGGGAAGAGTGAACCTCTCACTCTTTTCTCCTACTTGGCCAGTAAGAAACTGTAAATAACTCTGGGCAATTCTGTGTTCTTCATATCCCGAGGATGTCCTAGGACTTGCACTCACTGGACTAGCTGACCTTCTCTTGGTGAACTTGCTCATGTTCCTCTCCAGGTAACTGAAATGCTTTAAGGCTGGTAGGGGACATAAGCCATAGAAGGCCTTGATAAGTGCCTCAAACCCATTTCTACTTGAGAAATATTACTATTAATTTAGCATATTCATTAATACAAGCAGCTAGTTTCTGTGTTCTGTTGTGCCTGCTTGCAGATTTCCCTAGGGATATGGATTTAATGATTTCCAGTCCCTTGGTTTGGCCCACTGGCTGGTCACACTTCAGTCTTTGGCTTGCTCAAGTCTTGAAATTCATTAGAAATACTAGCAGTGGCACTTGGATTATAAACATTAAATAGATGGTTTTAATAGTAGATTGCTTATAGCAGTACACCCCGCTCTGCACTATTCCAAAATGAAATGCAGAGAGGGGAGTTAATACTCAGTTTGCTATGTGTAAGCCTCAGTAAGATATCTGGACCCCCATGTTTACATAGCAGAAGTTTCTTGGGTGTTGTTTCTGCTGTTTTCTTCTTTTCTAGCCAGCACAGCAAGGAAATGAGGTGTTGCGAGCTGTAACTTGCAAAACTTGCACAAAGTGAGCAGCAGCAGAGCCCCTGCAGCAGGGAAGAGGCCTGACCAGAGGTGGGGGAGATTCTTTGGTTTCATGTCGATGTAATGCTGATACGTCTGCCTCTGGTTAGTGAAATCATAGGGGGTCATTAATAAGAAGCAGAGGATGATCAGAGTAACCTCAACTTCTGATAAGAACATCCTTCTTAGGACTGAAGGCTGTGCAGAGCAATGTCCTCTTTCTTACCTCCTGCCTCAGGTCATGGGTGTATGCTGCATTCCAGGAAAGGTTATTGAATTATTCTGCTTTCAGAGAAATAGCACCTCACTGAAAGCATTCCCAAAGGTTACTGATTGGAGTATGAGCTCTGACTGAATGTGTTTGATAAAAATTGATCAGAGCTGTCACGGAAAACTTCCATTCCCGTCCTACTCCAGGAAATTTAGTCATGGTATTGGAAATATTACAGCCCAGAAAATGAAGGACATGGGGTTTTGGCCACAGAGAAATTTGTTTCGTTTTTTCACTTGAAAAATGTGATGTTATGAAAGATATTTTAATAAGTGGAGTTTTTTTCTTTCAGTAAAATTCCAATTTTTCATTAGAAATATTTGTCTGGAAGTGTTTTCATTGACTCTATTCACATGCAGTGCAGGGGCTTATGGAAAATGAACTGAAGCTTGTCTGCTATTCAGTTTGCCCTCCCCTGTTGGCCTCATTTCCCCATCTTATCCTATAACGTGACTGGCTATCACTGGACCTTGAGAGGTCATGTTTCTGGCCACAACTCACCAGGTGCTGGGTTCACCAATGCATGGCTCTTTCCTTTGAACATGTTCATGGCCTAGCCCTAAAACGTTACTTTTCCTACTTCATCTGGAAGTAGCAGTATGGTTTTTGTTGTAATGGTCAGTCATGGTAAAACGACCAACATAATGTTCCTTTAGATGGCTGCTGGTAATATGAGTTGGTGCTTTCAGCTGTCTTTAATACACAGCAGGTATAAAAATTAGAGGAAAAAAGTATCTTTCCCAGTCTAAGCCATTTTGGCCAGTTTTACTCCAGTGTATCACAGGTACTGTGTTTGCAGTACACTCCTTACACCAAAGGAGTGCACAGCTGCAGTAGCTCTTGCTTGTTTGTGGCTCTGCTTCTTTTCTGAGGTGGTAGCACAGCTTGCAGAGCAAGGAGGTGCATGCCTGGAACATATACAATAATAGATCTCCCTATGCTGGACTTCCTAGTCTTGGGGACGTCCTGCTCAGCTCTTCCCATTGCTTCTGCTTGATCCCAGGTTCTTCTGTTTCAAAACTTGAGGACTCAAAGTACATTACACTTTATTTCATTGCGTCTCCTGTTATTTCTAGAAATCTATCTTTTTATGGCAAACACCATTAAAGAGCAACTTGGCAAGAGATGGTGGCCTTGTGCACTCAGAGATGGCATTATGATACATCTTGTTGTGCAGCTGAAAGGATTTAACTTATTTAATCCTTTTATGTATTTTTGGCATAATTTTTCACGGTATTTGTTAGCGTGGAGCAATATTTCACCAGGGGAGAGAATCAGCTTCAGGAAGGTATTCAGAAGGAACATGCCATAAAGCCGTACCAGACAACTGGGATCTCATTCAATTTCTGCAGTCCCTTCACATTCACTTTTCAGAGTTTCAATCTTCCTACTCCATTTCCCACAAGATCATTCAAATGTAAAAATAATCATTCAAATGCAAAGGGAAGGCCCTTGGCATTAGAAAGACTAATGCGCCCAAGGCACCCTGCAACTCCAATGTAGATCCCAAGATTTTCTCATCAGTGTTTCATCCCTATAACCAAGTTTTCTCTTCAGATTTATTAACGTAACCCTAGAAATCATATACACATGACTTCAGGGTCCAGCTTATAGCTGGTAACTACCCCATTAGTACGTTACAGTAGCATTTCAGTAAATGGGGTAGAGCTTCAGTCACCCCAGCGTAGATGTCTAGTGCATGTCTGTGGGATGTCCCCTCATGACTTCAGCTACTGCCCCAGGGAGGTGAGGGTCTCCTGCAGATCCCTTGCTGTATCTGCCAACCATATGCAAATGTTCTGGAAGCTCAGACATATCTTAAATGGCACTAGGGACCTATGTTGAGGTGATCGAGTCCCACTGTGTGTCTATGCTGGTTTCTTGAACAGTTGCAATGAATGCTGCTTCTTCCACTGATAAATTTCTCTCTCCAGCTTTTGAAATCCTCTTGGTAATGGCTGTTTGCCCTCTAAGATTGCTGCTGAAATAGATGAAATAGCCTCTCTGAGCAGAATACATAAACATTGTGTCCTTACAGCTATATCCTCTCTTGGCTATGGACACGTATAAAATAGTTTTGCTCCATACATACATAGCAGTCCTTTTCCAAGGCAGAAACTGTTTCGTGTCTGTGCCAGCAGCTAGACTGTGTTGCTGGCCAAATCACTTTGCTCCTATTTTGGAGCCTGCATTTCCGCTCTGATGCTGCAGGCTCTTTACTTCCCAGCCCCTCTCTGTGCGTAGTTTGTCTTCTCTCCTTGTATTAGTTGCTGTGCTGCTCTGCAGACTCTTTCTAATTCTTCAGAGCTTAAATCAGCCCTTTCCAGCAGTTTGTCCCCCAGGTTTGTCTCTATGATTCTCATTCCAGTCAGGGCATGATTAGTGACTTCACAGGCACTCTGATAGTGTTTAAGTTTGATTTAATGGAGACAACTTTGTTGTTTTTCTTTTTGCTGATAACTTTTAGGAACTTTATTATTTCCAATATAAGAATGTATAGTGAGAATTTAGCCCGGTGTGTTGGTTTTACGTGGCAAGGTTTTGGTAGCGGGGGGGCTACAGGGGTGGCTTCTGTGAGAAGCTGCTAGAAGCTTCCCCTGTGTCTGACAGAGCCAATGCCAGCCGGCTCCAAGACGGACCTGCCGCTGGCCAAGGCCAAGCCAATCAGCGCCTCTGTGATAACATATTTAAGAAGGAGAAAAAAACAGTTAGAGAGCGCTTTTGCAGCCAGAGAGAGGAGTGAGAAGATGTAAGAAACTCTGCAGACACCAAGGTCAGTGCAGAAGGAGGGGGAGGAGGTGCTCCAGGCACCGGAGCAAGATTCCCCTGCAGCCTGTGGTGAAGACCATGGTGAAGCAGGCTGTCCCCCTGCAGCCCATGGAGGAAGGATGAGGGGGTGTGGGGATTCCGCCCGTGGAGGACCCCATGCCGGAACAGGTGGAGGCATCTGAAGGAGGCTGTGGCCCTGTGGGAAGCCCGTGCTGGAGCAAGCTCCTGGCAGGACCTGTGGATCCATGGAGACAGGAACCCACGCCAGAGCAGGTTTGCTGGCAGGACTTGTGACCCCGTGGGGGACCCACGCTGGAGCAGTTTGCTCCTGAAGGTCTGCACCCCGTGGAGGAGACTCACGTTGGAGAAGGTCGTGAAGGACTGTCTCCCATGAGAGGGACCCCACGCTGGAGCAGGGGAACAATGAGAGGAGTCCTCCCCCTGAGGATGAAGAAGAGGCAGAAACACCGTGTGATGAACTGACCGTAACCCCCATTCCCCGTCCCCCTGTGCCGCTGAGGGGGGCGGAGGTTGAAGCCGGGAGTGAAGTTGAGCCCGGGAAGATGGGAGGGGTGGGGGGAGGTGTTTTAAGATTTGGTTTTATTTCTCATTCTTCTACTCTGTTTTGCTTAGTAATAAATAAGATGAATTCCCTCTCTAAGTTCAGTCTGTTTTGCTTGTGATGATAATTAGAGAATGAACTCTCCCTGTCCTTATCTCGACCCGTAAGTTGTTTTTTTTCGTTGTACCTTTTCTCCCCTGTCTAATGAAAGAGGGGAGTGATAGAGCGGCTCTGGTGGGCACCTGGCCCTCAGCCAGGGTCAGCCCACCACACCCAGAAATCAGAGGTTAGCCCAGTCCTATAACAATCATGTGCTTGTCAGCTATTAAATAAACCCAGTGTCCCATAAGAAGCAATGTTAAAAAATACTCATCTGTTGTTACAAACTGAAAAATAAGAGCTTATGGCTGTTTCTTGGAAATTGTTATGATTTGTATGATTTCTTACCCCCCAAAAAAAAGCAAAAAAAAAAGCTGTGTCAGACAACATTACCCGAAATAAATGAATTTAATAACAATTTTCCAATTGCTCTTTTGTAGGTATAGCAATTAACACAATGGCTCTTCATTGTCATCCTGTTTCTATGTTTAAAAGTAAAGACAGCAAAAAGATGCAGAGCCTGGTCCTCAGAGTGTGATACTATTGGGCTGCATTTTGTCAGCATTGAGGGTATTAAGGCAACTCAGCAATCAGGAGCCCACTGCCTTAGAAAAGAGCACAATACTTAAGAAATTAAAGTTGTTAGTGGGTCTTCAGTATCTACCTCAGATGATGGAGCCTTTTCAGGAATTCCCTTTTTTGAACTTCCCTCGTAAGCATCAGGGCTTGAGCGTTCCCTTTTTCCCCATCTCAAGCCAAAATTCTGGCAGCAATGACTGCTTGAGCTGGGCCTTCAGTGGACTCAACATGTAACACTTGCAATAAAACAGCCACTGATATCATCGTTTGGGGAATTAAATTGACAAGGTTTTTTCATTTCCTTGGAAGCACTTTATAAAAGATTCTGAAAGCAAGTTGCAAAGGAGACTGTAACTTTCCTGACCATCAACACTGGTGTCATTTCTTTATCTCCACTTCTTTGCAGAAATACCCTTGTTTTGTGTCCTTTGTGACAAACTAACCCTCAGGAGTTTGGAGTTTATTTTCTTCTTTCTTCTTTTTATCAGACAGATTTTACAGGTTAGTATCTCTCATCGTTGCAGAAAATGTTGAAATCCATAGAAAATCCACAGAAAACCCCACCTATTTATGATTAATTCCCTGCAGCTTGAAATACGTGATAACGTCTGATAGATCTGTGGCAAAAGCCAACGTCATTTCACAACAGCACCCCACCCCTGGGCCATGAGATTGGTTCTTAGCTGAGATCAAGTCGTGCAAATAAATAAACCCCAAGTCCACACCTGATGAGGGCAGATATATGGGAAGTATGAACAGGACTGGCCAGATGCTAGACCATATGATAAACACCGAGGATCATGGCATAGTATAAAACTGGGCATTTATACGGTACAGCTGGCTATGCATAATCTTCTCCTAATTTATAAGGCTGGAGCATCTGGTCCATCGCTGTTGCTCTATCAGCTTTTCCCGGAGCTCCGTTCTTGGATTTCTGGTAGTTGGATTCTGCTCTTCTGAGTGCTGGTGGAACGGGAAGTTAAAGCCATTTACGGTGGGAGATAAGCTGCTATTCCATCTAACAGATAAGATAATGTTCAGCGGTGGTCACGAAAGACAGAAGAGTAGGCCTTTGTGGGATGGGCTCCACCTCAAACGAATACCAATAACTGCAAACTCTAAAAGGCACAATATCTATGTCTTATCAGCAGGACCCTCAGCTGCGACACAGCTGCTTGGCCAGACGAGGCCACTGCGACAGGCCGTGCCTATGACTGCAGACATCCTCTGGTGACACTGCAGGCGAGGGCTTACAGAATGGGTTGCACAAGTCCTGCTATTGTTACGCTGCTTAGTCTTCCCCACCCTATGCCATAGCCCTAGAAGCTAACACTTATTTCTCTCTTTCCTGAAACAGAAACTGGCATTTGGCGCATTGTTAGAAAATGCTCTGTAAGTGACTAAAAAACCCTAAGAGAAGGGTGTTTTCAGCTGGACCTTGCAAACTTATGGTGAGAAGGAGTCAAGCTGACAATGTAAAAGCATCCTGCGCTGAGTGGTGTGCATCTGCGCCAACCACCGTGGAGCCATGTGCCATCCCAGGCAGCTCTGGAGAGGTGGACCCACAGCAGATGGTGTCTTTGTGTCCACAAGGAGGAAGGGGAAGGAGGAGGAGGGCCGGAGCTCACTTTTCCAGGTGTTCCCAAACTGCAAGAAAGCCCCAGCTGTAGTTTAGAGCCTGTGTGAGCTCTTCCTCTGTTCCCCCCTTCACGGAGATGTAAACAGCAGCATATAGGCTAAGGCACCAATGAAGTTGTTTAAAAAAAACAACATTACCAATGCTATCTAGAAGCTGTGAGTGTAGATCACCCAACTGGTATATGCTATAGCAAAGTACTTTTCCCTGCAGGAGGCCCCTCCTGCGAGCCCAGTGGAGCATGTCTTGGGAGCATGCCACTACCGCTGACTGCAGAGAAAAAATACAGCACCAGTCATTTTACCAAACCCTTCCCCAGGAAAATTACATGTCACAGCAGAGATGACAGAAAATTTGCATTTCAAATGGAAAGCGAAAATTGCCTTTTGCAGAACATCGTGGTGTTAGCAATAATAAATCCTGGTACTGTCAGAATGGAAGTGGGTCATTCCTGCAACTCTTGGGCTGCTTTCTGTAAGCCTGAGTTGTTGCTGAGGAAGTGAAATCTGGTTAGCAAACATAATAGTGCAAGATGTCTTCAGACCTTTCATTGTTTTTTGCAGTATAAGTGCTGCATATTTTGTATTATTTTATCAAACTGAGAAACTTTCAGGTTTCCAACATCTCCATAGATCCATAGCATGGCAGCTGCTATGTTTCTAGCAGGTCTGAATGCTTCAGGCAGCCCTATGACTCTACTTCTTCTTCTTCTTCTTTTTTTTTTTTTTTTAATGTCTTCTTGAAGTTTTGAGAGCCCTAAATAGTTTCATCCTCTGCATCTGGCATAGGTACAGTACCCGGCATTGTTGGAGCCTGTTCCTTGACTAGGATTAGTAGATGTTACCTTACTAAAGCTTTATCTTTGTGTAACGATGGCAACATGAGCTGCCCTGAGGAAAGAAGTGAATTTGAGAAAGAACTTGAATTACTACAGATACTGTTTCAGGCTGTGATAATCCACGAGTGGATGAAGTCACCACTGTTGAAATATAAAAGACAGGCGATTTCTTAATAGTTTGCCTGCACAGTTTTACTGTGGTTCTGCCAGCACAAGAGGGCCGGCAGGGCAGTGCTGGATGTCATGGCTCTAGGTACTATACAGAGATTTAATAAGCCTCGCTTCCCAAAAAAATTTACCTAAATTAAGAAACTGTGGGATATGGGTGGGTAAAACAATTGGAAGAAATGGGAAAGGAGCAAAAAGGGAAGCATGATGAAAGAAACCTGGGTTTATGGACTAGATTTGAGGATACAGCTAGACTCCTGCAAATCCAGTCATTCAAATTATCATGTGTTAGAAGTGGATGGTGAAAATATTTAATATGTAATGCCCTTTTTTATTTTGGTAAAGAGAAGAGTGACCAGCCTTCACTTACTTAAGCACAGCCTCCTCTCAATCACATACTGCCAGTGTCCTGATGCAGCTCTCAGCGGTGCTGCCTCCAGGTGAGGTGTTAGTGACAGGCCATGAACAATGCTTTGGATGCGGCTTAGGTGAACTAGAAGTCTGCTGTTTAAACTGATCTACTCCACTTTTGTGTATGTGAACAAAGGGAAAAGTGGGTAGTGATTATGCAGCAGGGAGCTCCGTTTTTCCTAGGGCTTGCTTTGTCTCTTGTGTCTGGCCCACTCTCACCTCCTCTCATTTAATTTGCAATAACAGAATGCAGTTAAGTATTAAGATTCTCATTAGTTACAGACCTTGCAGATGTGGAAAAGCCACTTCACCTCTCCATCCCGGGGTGATATCTACCCAGACCTTGCCCAAGAAATCTTTTCCCTTGTGAGATGAAGACTAGCAGGAGTAAAATCATTAGAAATCACAAATGATGGTCAGCATTTGGCTATACATACAGACTGGGCGATGAGACGCTGGAGACCAGCCATGCTGAAAGGGACTTGGGGGTCTTGGTCGACAGCAAGTTGAACATGAGTCAACACTGTGCCCAGGCTGCCCAGGAAGGCCAACCGTATCCTGGGGTGCATCAAGCACGGCATTGCTAGCCGGTCTAGGGAAGTGATTGTCCCACTCTACACTGTGCTGGTGCAGCCTCACCTCGAGTACTGTGTGCAGTTTTGAGGGCTACAGTACAAAAAGGACATAAAACTATTGGAGTGTCCAAAGGAGGGCAACAAAGATGGTGAAGGGTCTAAAGGGAAAGATGTATGAGGAGAGGCTGAAGTCCCTTGGTTTGTTCAGCCTAGAGAAGAGGAGACTGAGGGGAGACCTCATCACGGCCTGCAGCTTCCTCACGAGGGGGAGCGAAGGGGCAGGCACTGATCTCCCTCTGGTGACCGGTGACAGAACCCGAGGGAATGGCATGAAGCTCCGACGAGGGAGGTTTAGGTTGGATATCAGGAAAAGGTTCTTCCCTGAGAGGGTGGTCGGGCACTGGAACAGGCTCTCCAGGGAAGTGGTCACATCCTCATGGGTCCCTTCCAACTCAGGATATTCTATGATTCTATGATTCTATGATTTGCTCGTCATTTACTGTGAAACGGTTGAAATAGAGGTCTCTTCCCTTTAACTGTCTGTCATTGACTGAAAGTGAGGATCTTTTCTGTTTCAGTTTAAATGAGCTCTTGGCTAATCACATTCTGGTTTCACTATCACAAACGTTATGTTGAGGGCACTATGAAGACATTGTGAGCATGGGGTATGCTCCTGTACTGTACAGTTGTTATTTTAAAGAAAGGACACTTTTTTTCATCTTCTGTTTCAAGCTTTGTTCTAGAAGAAATAAAATATCTGAAACTTCTATTTTATAAATTGTATTTTAATTCCAAGGCTTATAATAGAAAAACACTAGAAACAATCTTAAGGATATTTTCACAAGTGCTTTTTGCATGTTTTGTGGTTTTTTGTGTTTGTGGGCTGGTTTTTTTTTATATTACAAGATTATTTTCTTTGTAAATGCAAATATATACCATTGTAAATTGTAATATAGGACATAGAAAGAATTCTTGGCCTTTATGTAGCATAAAAATCATTGTGATGAATCAAATCCTTTAATGTAGCAAAGGTCAATTTAAAAAGCATCCAAGTATGTATTCCAGACACAGACCACAGATGTCGATTTACAGCTGGATCTGTGATGGGAGGCATCTTCCGCCATTATCCCTGTAACTGAGAAGAGAAAGGGAATTGCTGCTGGAGTGCACATTTAACCTGGATGGTATTCAATTTAACTGAAAATGCAACACGTCATTTGCCTGCAGCTCTCCTGTACCTCTGCAGGTTGTTCAGCAGTCCAGCTCTAACCAGAGCTTCCAGCCTTTTACAATACTGGGAAAGCCAGCAAAAATGCAGGAAAATCACCTAGAAACTGGCTCCCTCTTTAGCCTAAATCCACTGACCAAGCCTCAAGAGAGACCAACATAATGCATTCTATTATGAAGCAGAAGAAAGAAAATCTTTCACAGTGAGGGTACTGAACAAAGAACAGAAGCACAGGTTCAAACTTTGATGCTTTTCCAGTTTTCCCCGTTACCTCTAGAAAGGACCCAAATCTCAGCTTGCTAAGGCCAATGACAGTGAAGTCAACTTTGGCTTAGGTCTTTATACACTCTGTGCCTTAGCATCTGCAAGTCAGGACTGATAGTAAATCTCTCTGCTGAGCATACGATATGTGAAGATAGTCCAGTGATGGAAGTAAGTAAATAAACAGATTTTTCAGATCAGCTAATTGAGCTAGCTCTTGCATTTTGGCCCATGGAAACGCATGAAATATTTGATAACTGATTTATTTCTAAACACATTACACCTGAAGAGTGGCCATGAAAAGAGGACCTGCTCATTTGAATTAAATACATCAGATAAATCCCTGAACAGAATTGCAGAGCTTGCAGCAGAATTGCATGCTAATAAAGTTGGAGGTCACTCATTTTCCTAGTTAATTATTACTTGACAGCAATAAAAATTGATGAAAGCATTACTACATATAACTCTTTAAAGAAAGGGAAGAGGGAGGTGCTTCTGAGAACCATGCCAGAATGCAAATAATTATCCATGCCATTCATCTAATCTTTTTAGATGTATCATTCTTACCTGATGTGAAACTACCTGAGATGATATAAGAACTCTGGCTAATATTGTCATATGGGATGGCAGTTTTTATGCCACGCCTTTTATTCTCCTTTTGGAGAGTATCTGTCTTTGGTGAGGGGATAGCTTTTGACTCCCAGAGTCATCTCCAGTTTCAGCTGGTGACTTACCTGTTGCAGAGGTGCCAGCCCTGTCACTGCAGCATGGTGCATTGCCTGCTGCTGTAGGCACTGCTGCGGTCCAGCATTGGCACGTACGTTTTAGCCACAATGCAGTAACTGACTCCGGGCCTCAAATCTTCTATTTTAATAACCTTGTCTTTTCCTTCGTACACCAGGGCTCTGTGTTGCTTCAGAGTAGAGTAAAAACAGCCAGTCAAACGCATTGCCCCAGCAAGTGTGTCTGTGACTCATGTTTGATAAGGCCAGCAGATGCAGACCAGCACATGGACTTGCATGAACTCGACAATGTTAATGATTTATTTATGATTTTTGAAGAAAATTCTCCCTAAAATTCCTCTCTTGTCCCAGGTTGGTTTGGGTTTTTTTGTTTGCTTGTTTGGGGGTGGGGGGTGGTTTTGTTTTTGTTTTTATCTAGGCCTTAGAGTATGAAATACTAAGTTGATGGAAAAGAATGAAGGGAGGAATTACAACTCAATTCATTCAAATTTAACTCCTGAAAAATAAACCTGCTTTGTTTTCAAATACTTACCCAGTCATGGATGCCCTCACAATCCTAGAAGACTATTTCGACTATAGAACAAGCATGGTGTGCCTGTAGTTTCCTGGCTTTTCAATGGTAAAGGATTTATATTGAATATGTACTTACCTCATCTAGCAAGTTGTTAATTATGAAGACTTGATATAGCAGATCATAATAATTTGTCATCGGTACCATGCTGCCTCTCTTCCTTTTATAAGGAGAACGCGGAGCCTGGAGCTTTAGTATTATGGATTTGTTGCTATGAACCACAGTTACCATCGGAGGTCCTATCATAGCTAAGGAAAAACACCAAAGCTATGAATACAATTATAGTTTATTAATAATGTCTCTCAGACCACAATTTGAATTCGTTCAATGATCTATTGTTCTTGTTACCAACATTATATTATGCTGTATTTACTGTTGAACTGCCACTTTGCAAATCCTTACTTCTTGGTGGTTATTTCTTGGGACCTTTTGGGGATGACATTTCCCATGTTTGTAAACCTATTTTTGAGCCAAATTTTTTGAAATCTCTCAGAGCTACACGTTGCTGACTGCAGGCCGGTCAAACAAGATGCTTTGGATTCTTTACCCTGACTTTTTTTACTCCCCCATATTTATCTGTGTGCTTGGCCTGCATAAACAGCTATTTGAACCATTCCAGTTATGTCAAGGATGTAGTTTCAATCATTACTTTCAACATTTTTGCAATCTGCTTGGTCAAACACAGCTATGGGTTCAAACTAGTGTCTGCATAGCTGTACAGCCCCAGAGATGTGGGGAGACAGGACAGCCGCTGCCCCACGCATCTCTCCAGGAGGAGGTGGCACCAGGCAAGATGGGCTGTTGCTGCTGCAAGGTACTGCTTTATGTCAAACCTTGTGGTTTCATCTGTACAAGAAGCTCAAGGTGGTTTGCACTTCAGGGTTCTCAAGTGACCTGCATTGACATTCACGATTCAATTTTGCATTGACCAGTGAGGGAAAACTGGCTAATTCACAGGGAACTTACTGGTACTGTTCAGTGTTTTGACAGGCCAATTTCTAACATTCTATGGGATTATAACGACTACTAACTAAAAGCTTTGCCCATGTCCTTTCTAAATACACTGCCGTCAGGAAAACACATAAATGCAAGAAGAATGGTGGCCACACAGCACTCAGCTCTCTTCTGCCTTTTCCCCTCAAGCAGAGAACGTTTCCTTCTTTTCCACCTTGTGCCCAGTCCTGCCAGCAGCACCGAAAACGGCTGGAAATCATTTTTGTAGTTCCATGCTTTGAGGAAGGGGTTGCGTTAAAGGGAGCTGGGCATTTCTGATCCCCTAAGTATAGATAAGTGGCAACTTATCCATAATTGGCTGGCATCCAAGTGTGGGGAAAATTATTTTATTGCAACCCTTCACCTGAGAGCTATTGGCTCGCAACTTCTCTTGGTACAGCTTTGTAGCTAGAAAAGGATAACTCATGTTTGCAAATTGTGAGCAAAAATGATGCATTCCACGCCACAGAAAATCCAATTCCTTTCTCAGAGAGACCCATATGTTTGTACTTACTTTCTTGCCAGGGAGTGAATCTGCAGCTGAGGCTCCAGTCGGAATAGATGCCAGCCGACGCGGCTTTCACTCTGCCATAGTAAGGCTCTTGGATGTCAGAGGTCTCTTTCGTTAGGTCACAGACATGGTTTTGAATCCCCCAGCATTCGTCTTTGTTTTGCCACGTGCTCTGCCCATACCTATGGAGAACGAGGAGGAAGGATGTAAGCTTTAGCTGTCGCCAACTGGCTAAGTACAGATTTTTAACCAACCATCTGTTTTAACTTGGCGGTACTGACAAGTGTTTTGCCATGGAAATTAACTTTCTTCTTCAGCTTGATGGCAGGGAAGATTGATTTCATGGGCGTTTGGGAGCTACAGGTTTCTGTCTTTTCTGAAAGAAACCTAAAGCAGAGACGTGGGTTACCAGCCCTGTAGGAAGTTGCTGCACGCTTGCTGCTCGGGAGAGGCGGGTGAGCTTTGGTGAGTGTGTTTAAAGATGGGCAGAATGCTTGTTTCTACCAACTGATTTCTCAAAGGTGATTTCAGGTGCTCACCAGGTGCGCCAGAAACACAAGCATACCTCCTCTGAGGACCAGCCCCTAGCGCTGCCTCAAGTTTGCCATGCGAAGCGCCCTGCAGCACTGTCGTGGGCAGGGTGGGCCACCAAAATACCTTAAACGTCCTATTGCAGACGTACCCAGAAGCAGCTAGACCTGCTTTGGGCAGAAGTCCCCTGCAAACTACATTTTTCTGCAACTCTGCGGTGCAATGAGGGTGCAGAACGTATTGCTGGAGGTGCTTGTTCCCTGCCTCGGGCTGTTCAGCTGCACCTGATGGGCTGTCGATAAGTGCAGGAACAACCGAGAGCTGACAGCTGAGCAGGATGTGGCTGTTCCCAAGGTATGGAGAGAATATCTCGTGTCACCTGAGAAATCCCTTTGACATCCCAAGCAGGGACAGCCTCCTGCCCGGTGGGAGGCTGGAGTGCCCCTGGTACTTACACTTTATACTGCACAAAGTAGACCGTGTCTCTTGCCTCTCTGGCCCTCCCAGGCTGCCAATGCAAAGTGCTGTTGAAGTTTAACGAACGAAACTCTACGTTCTGCGGCTTAATCGAATCTTTCAGGTCTTGATTTTCCAAAACTAAAATTGCTGCAAATAATAAGGAACAATAATGTAATGAGTTTGTCACAGATACACTCCTCCGTATTCAAATCGGAGGGGTACTGCTACAGCTCATTTGGTTTCAGGCTAGCAGACCACAGGGAAGTTAAACCTCCTGGATCTCATGTTCAAAACTTTCCAAGTCACAGTGATCAAATCTAGCAGTTACAGAACAAACATGCACAGTATAATGAAAGGAACGCTTTCATGTGGTTTGGTTTTGTGGTATTTTTGTGGTTGTTTTTTTTTTAATTTTTCCTTCATGAGTTTACTGCTGTGAAAGATGCCTGATGGACATCCCTGGAAACAAACCCTTCGGATCAATTTACAGAGCCTGCAGTAAGCAGCCACGTTAGTAGCTCAAGCCGAGTGCCCTTTCCTCCACATCTCAACTTTAACCTACAAGGATTATAGCTGTTTTAACAATTGATGTAATCATATTTATCAGCTCTTGCCTAATAAAAAGAAACCTGAGCTTCACTGCTTTTCCAGTCTGCATTACTGGAAAAAGCTGCCTGGCAATGCTCAGGATAATTTGTTTTCAAACTGCAATGGTTACAAATGACAATGAGTTAACCACCTCTCTGAAGCATCCAAATGCTAACATTTTTCTGGGTTTTTTGACCCAGATGACTCTATATTACTGCAACTTTGTCCCTGGCATATCACAGAATCCACTAAGACTTGTACTAATTGAACTGAAACTGGTAACACAGCTATGAATAAATTCAATGGGCAGTGTGCTTGCTTTAGCTGCATTTCAGAACCTTCAAAGACAAAACAACAGACTAATTTGGAAATTACAGGACTTTTGAAACCCACCAAAAGATCTAGAGATTTATTGACTCACCTAGAGATTCAATAACAGACCCAGCGTCCCCCTCCCCACACAGAAAAAGAGCAGAAAGCCTTTACTTACTGGTTATCTCATCCTGAAGCAGGTGCATCAGTAAGCAGAGGGAGGAAAGCGTGATCCCCCTCATGCTTAGGAGAGTAGCTCCATGACTGAAGAGCATCTCTCTTCCTCTTGGGCATGTCTTATGAGGAAGTAATTGTTAAACACTCCAGAGTTCCCCTTATTTTCAGCGGTTTCCAAAATCCCCTGTTTGGCTTTGGTTTAAGTTAGCTGAAAAACATATGAGTTGCTCTAAATTAAACATAAGCAATTGTTCTTACTTGGCAGCTGTGGTCACTCTGAAGTTTGGAAGTAATTATGAAGAAAACCAGGATGACAAAGGTCCTTTTTTTTTAGCCATTAATTCCCAAATGATGTCTGGCAATATTGCTTTATATCCCCTAAATTTGTCACATGAGCCTGCTTGCTTGCCATGCTAAGATTTTGTTTGTTTGTTTGTTTGTTTTTCAGCTCAGTTGTCACTCAGAGCTGAAACATGCAAGAAATTTTGCTGCTAAGATGTAAAAGACATACCCATGGGATGTCATCTGATTTGGTGGCCTGTCCTCGGGTCGAATGCAAGCAGATGAGGTTTGCAGGTGTGTTGGCGGCAGGAAGTCATCTAGGCATATATCATGGGAGGAAGGAGGGGCTGTGAAATCGCTGCTAGCCGTGCTGCTGGGCGGCGTGTCCACACCACCACGCTGGCTGCTGGAGAGATGCTGGGAGGCTGGGGCAGCCGCAGCACTGCCAGCCTCTAGACAGGGAACGGAGAGGCGAGCCCAGCCCATCCGGCCAAAGTGCCACTCTGCGTTGGACTTTCAGACTGCCAGGCCCTGACTGGTGCGGGTGTGCCGTGACGCCGTCTGCACAAATATTGGCGTTTGGCACCGCTGTCCTCCGAATCCTGCCTTTCCAATACACGCATCCCTGCGAGCCTGACCCCAGGGCTGGGGATGCCGGGGCTCCCCGGCGAAAGCGATCTCGCTTTGTGTTTGTAAACATTTCAATGCCGCGTCAACAACTGCCCGGTGGGAGCCAGGTGTCATGCTCCTGGGATGTATGGAAAGCTCAGCCGAGTCAGTCACTGGCAGCAAACGCGGTGCCGCTGGAGGCAGCTGGGAGCCTGCTGGCCCCTCTGCCCAGCCTTGCTCCTCACCCTTCCCTCTCCAAAAACTCCCCGGCACTGACATCCACGTGTGCTTCGGTGCTTGCACACCACTGCATCTGGGCAAAGGTCAGGATGCATTCTCCTCCTGCAAGATCACATCGACAAGCAAGAAGAGAAAAAACTAAATTTTGTATGACATAGGTAACGACGCCCACCAAAGAAATAATGGCTGTGAAGACTACCTGTCTGCAGAAACAAAAATTTGCCTAACAATCATCTTTACTTTGGGAAAAGGTAGAAGCAAAACACCTGTCAGGTCAGAAAAGTGCAAGTTCTGGTTCAAATGAAGGTATTTTTTTATTTAAAGGCAATCGCTTATCCTCAACAAACAACAACATCTAATGAAGAAGCTGGCCTTGGTCAGATTCATGGGCGCAGGCTCTCAGTTCAGCTGATCACCTCTACCTCACGAGCCAAACACCAAACCTGCAGCAGATATGTTAAAACTCTAGATGTATACCTTTAAATAATTAACTAGTCAACCCACTTAAGGGAATTAATGAACTAAGAAGAAATGCAGAAAAGAAAAAAAAAACCCAAATGGAGATAGAAGGCAGAAAGGCGACCTGGGGGGTCGCCAGAATACTGGCTGGGTGTTTATCCATTTCCCAAGCACATTTTCAAAATCCAATGACCTTTAAGAAGTTCCCCACACCAAATGCAATTAGTATTTCATCATGTTATATAAGCTCAAATGCGGGAATAGGGAACTTTTATAATTGCCAGACAGAAATGTCATCAGTTTAGTCACAGGTTGCATATTTGCTTACTTGAGTTGTACCAACACACCTTCCCGTACCCCACGTAACAGCCTATTGCCAGGAGCTGAAGCGTGGAGCTTTGCCAAAATTGCTTTTGATGGCGGTTCCTCCTATAAATGCAGAGCTGAGGGCCAGCCTGCCCGGCGCCGACGGGTTTCGCTCCGAAAAGGTTGCTCTGCGGCGTGGTGAAACGGGGAAAGAAGCGCTTACCACGTGGAAAAACTCGGGGTTTCCTACACGCTGCACTCTGATAGCGCTTTATCTGTGATTGGGCTTGGTAGTCTGATGTAATCTGTAACTCTTCACGTAATTTTTTGTGATTATTGAAACAGCCACTGGTAATCCCCAGGTTATTAGCATCTGTGACGTTGTCCTCATCAACTTCAGTCATGCTTTGCATGATAAAGACAGCTATAGTCAAATGAGTACCAGCTACACACACACACATACACAGACACGTGTACATACACACACATCTTGAGTTTAACAGAGTACAGTTACATATAGTACATTTAAAAATTAAAACATTTGAGGAACATTATAGGATGACATGCATTGCAGTGCTACTTAAAATATGAGAACTTTTAAGAAACAATACTGTTTAAGAATTCTCTGAATGGTACTTTATGAAGAAATGGAAAATAAAAATGTATTACTTTCCCCAGCAGACTCCACAGAAGTAGTTATGCTACTAGCTCACCCTAGCTTACACTGAAGCATCTTTTTGATCCAAACCTTAGTTAAACATCAGTACTGATGTTTCTGTGACCAGACACAGAACTGGAGGCATGAGAATTTTTTCCTTTCCTGGAATAAAAACCTATCCAAATGCTGGGCAAACAGATTTCATTCTCTGGAGGATTGAATATTGCTACACAGAGCTAAAAGTCAAGTACATTCTTGCTGGGAGCTGCCTGACTCATACAACCTGATAGCACCATCTCATTGGTTTGGGGTTTTTTTGTTTGTTTTTTTTTCTTTTTCCCTTGAGCGAGTGGTTTCTCATCCATTAGAGGAGAAAATTTAACCCTGGAACTGCTTCTGCAGCACCACCTTTGGCTTTTCAGATGCGAGTCACTCATATCTGCAGTGAAGATGGGTTTTGATTACATGCCTGGGTAAGGGTGCAGGAAGATGAAGGAAAGGGAGAAGCTCCTAAAGCATACCGAGAATACTTCTAGTAACTGGCAGAGGCTGGACAAGTCTCTCTCATCTGTGGCATTTCACACAAACAGACAATAAAAAAAAAAAAAAAGAGTGGTTTGGATTATTCCGGACCCAAAGACTATTCTCAATTGGGGCCACAGTTTTCAGTCTTTTACCCTTCCATGCAGCCAGCACGGACTCACAGACAAACCCGTCTTGGGAGGGGGCTCTGGAGGTCATCCAGTCCCAGCCCAATGCTCAGAGCGGGGCTAATGGCAGCATTAGCCCACACTTAACCACCGCCAGCCTGAGTTTTCCCCCCATATATCTAAGCGTAACTTATGACAGCTGCTTTTTGTGTTTTGATTAGGGGCCTCAGAGAAAAGTCTGTCTTTTCTGCAACATTTATATACTTGTCAACTGCCATTAGATCCCGTCCCCAGCTGTCGCCTCTCCCAGCTGAATGGACCCGGTTCCCTCAGCCTTTTCTGGTGTGTCATATGTAGCAAGGGGGAACTTGGAAACTAGGAAAATGAATCACTACACACACACACGCACTCCCCTACAGCCCACCCTCACCCCCAAACAAAACAAAACAAAACAAACCCCCAAAAAACAGAAAAAGAAAAGAAAAAAGAAAAGAAAAAAAAAAAAAACAAAACCACCCACAGTCAGGCAGGAGGGACTTTTTGGATTTTTTTTTTTTTCCCTGCCCTTCAGGGAAGAGGGATTGCATCACAAGGGTTCTGACAAAGAAGTTTCTGAGGAAGCAAGGCTGACTTTCACTGCACAGTGTCCCTTCACTGCTTCCCGCCCAT
Organism: Balearica regulorum gibbericeps; assembly: GCF_011004875.1. Classification (NCBI taxonomy): domain Eukaryota; kingdom Metazoa; phylum Chordata; class Aves; order Gruiformes; family Gruidae; genus Balearica; species Balearica regulorum. The sequence continues at coordinate 64,515,510 of NC_046186.1, forward strand.
AGGTACAGACTGTTCAGCTCTCACTCTTAAAAGGCTTGAGTCAACATTTTAAAGATTAGAGTTAGAAAATCCCAATGCCATAGCTGCATCTTCATAGTGAGACATTTGAACATATTAAAGATGAAGATCTGCTGAAGGCTTACTGAGTAGCAAATCATTATTTGCACATACGGTATTTATTTAACTATGTACAAGACACTGAATTGCACCAGAATGTTAGTAAACGGCATCAGTGTTCATTAGGAACTGTAAGTAATACCAACCCCCAAAATAGTTCAAAGTCTTTTATTTAAATAATAACAAGCTATTTTAAAACTATCAGGTTTTTTCTCATTTGAAAAACCCTATGATTTTTTTCCCCCCCTACTGCTAAGGAGTGCCGAAGCTTGTTTAAGCCCATTGAGAAAAGACCTGCTTTTCTTTAGGCTGTGAGTCCCTCACCAAATCATCTACAGACAAAAAACCCACCAGCTTAGAGACACGTGGAATTAATACGGTTGTTGGTTTTGCTTAGGCAATCTTAATAGTATAGGAAAGGTGCCAAGTGATCCCTTAGCCAGCAGAAAACACAGATAAGCCCAGAGAGGTACAACACAAATATTAGTCATGCTTTCTTGGTCCACCTACTAAAGTAAAGAAAGGAAAGGTCAAAACCTGGTAGCACTGATGCTTGCTCTCTCTGATGTGCTGCCACCAGCAGCAGCTGAGGCCACGCCTGAAATACCCTGAAATACTACCAGGGCAGGTAGGATAGAACCCATGCATTCATTTTTTTTGTAGGCAGCGATTAGTCGTCTGTTCCTGATCACCGAAACCCTGCGTCCAGACCACAGACCACGCCGGGCTGAATCACCACGCACCATGAGGGCGGCGAGAGATTGGCAGGCATGCGCTGGGGGAAGAGACGGAAGGAACCGGGATGCCTGCCTCCACATTTATCATCAAGGCTTGGGCTGCAGAAAGAGCAAATGCTCTTTCAAAAAAAAAAAAAAGAATTTAAAAAAAAGAAAGTGCCTTTCACTCATCTCTTCTGCAGGTTTCATTTGCAAGCATCACACTTTCCAGCCTGTGGCTCAGTTCTGGGGTTGTCTTTTGAAATCTCAGTATCACCTCTGCATCATCCAAGGAGTGTGAACACTAGAAAAGGACTCTATTCTAACAGCAATTTTCACCACCACCATCTCCTAATCACTATTGCATTCGTAAACATATTGTAATTTTATGAGCCTTTTTTGTTTCTTAAATAGTGTCTCAGATCTTGTGTGGATACAGTCTCCTGGCATTCAGCAATCAGTGTGCTGAGCTTTTTAGGACACTCCTCCACGCTCAGCATAACTGGTTTTCACGCTTCTCAGAGGTGTTAGTTTCGAGTTAACGGGGTTTTTTTTTTAACCAGAAAATTTAGACCATGCTGTGATACTTATTTGCCAAAAAGCTTTGTTCCATATTTTTTCTTACAGGAAATGAAATTTGGCATGTCTCAAATAAAATTGCTAGTTTTGCTGCACCCCCTGGAAGCAGCTGATAAAGTCACTCAGTAATTCATCACCCAAATCCACAGTGTTTAGTTCCAATTTCTATTCAGATTTGGCGGGGGGGACACAGGCACTGTACTAATGCCTGTTAAGGCCAGACTGATGCCTGGGATGAACCCACATGGAAGGAAGGCTGAGGAATGGCAAAGTTGCCCTCTGGCCATTCAGGCAAGTGTTTGCAAGCCTTCCTTACCTGTTAGAACGGATCTTGCGTTTCATCACATCTGCAGCAGGTCGCAATGGGGGCTGCTGTTGTCACAAGCTTCAACTGTATGAAATCTAGTAGCAGAAAGCACACACCGCTACCTACGGTTCCCATCTTCTGGGATGGGACCGCAGGGACGGCATATGCCTTCCACTCTTCCTATAATTAACTGAGCTGCTATTAAGTTGCAAAAAAACCCCCAAAAACCCAAACAAAAAAACCCCACCCCAAAACCCCAATCCCCCCCCAAACTCTCAAAACCCCAAAACATAACACAAGTCATACCTAGAAAGAAAACAGCGTATCACATTTTTATTCTTTTCATTCTGTATTTTCAATCCAAAAGGATTCTATATACTCTTCGTGGAAAGGTATTTTTGAAGGGGCGTAACTTGTTTAAACAACCCGAGTCTGTGCTACTCGGCTGTCAGTGCACGAAAAAGCTGGATCAGACCTGACATCGCTGCTCACTGCTCTACTGCACACGTTGCAAATATTTGACAACTGCAGGATTGATTTTGCAGAAGACACAGCGAGCTGGCTGGCAGAACTGATTTGTCTGCTGTTTGTTTTCTCTGCATGCAATGCATTTCCTCTTTTAAGCTGTGGTTGGATAGTAGAAAACTTCTTTGCCCCCAAATAAATGAAAAATTAGTTTTCAGCCTGATCAGCTACCCCGTCATTGTCCAGTTACACAAATGGGCAAGTCAGAAAACATGAGGGTGAGAGCTGTGTACAAATGAGGTAAAAAAACCCCAAAACCTAAAGAAAGAAAACTGTTTAGCCTGTAAGTAATTCATAATGGGTTAATAAAAAACCCTAATCCATTATAAAAGTTCAGTCTGTGTTACAAATTTAAATGTAGTCATTAATGCAGATATGTTATAAATTCAAGTTTCTCCATTTGTTCTGACTCTGCTCAATCTGCAGAGTCACTTCCAAGAGAATCCGAATTCTTAAGGTACGACTGTTCTTACCAGAATCAACCCAGAGACGGCACTACTCATAATATTAAGAAGTTACGTGAAAGGAGTAAACGTGTTGGTCAGGAGTAGAAAATGTTTTTAAATTGCACATTCTAGATTTGACAAACAAGTGAAACCACCATTTGTCTAACAGTAGCCTACATTATTTTGGGTAAATTAGCACAACGCTTAAATAGTTGATTTCCAAGATACACGTAAGAATGCGCATGCTTACTAATAAGAAGTAAACCTCACATAAAGAAGACTTTTTTCATCATTTAAACTTCAAATAAAGTAATCAGTAAGAGTTTCAAGGAAGGCCAGCTTTCCTTGCTCTATAGCAATTAACCCATTCAAATGGTGCAACCATTTAATCCTTGTCCGTAACTTTTAAAAGGAACATAAGGAGAGTCCCCAGGCTCACGCAACAGAACCGACATTATTGCAGGCTGCATCAACAGAGTCAAAGGGCAAAAAAGAAACTGCAAAGCTGATGACATAACCAGGATCAGTGGATCAAAGAGTGCCTGTGTGTCAGCCCTCGTCCCTCTCCAAGATCAACTGCTAAGTACAGCAAAGGCACAACCTCACATCTGTACAGGAGACAGACCTCTTTCAAAACAAATGGATGGAAATCACATCCTCAAAGTCAGGCTGCCACCGCTGCCTGGAGCGAGGGGTATTCCACCCAAAGGGTATCTCGACAAAAGAGAAACGACCTTAGTTTAATTCTTCTACACGCTAATACCTCCGGTAAATAGAATACAGTAACCAGCTACATGTTAATTACACACACGTGCGCGTGCAATACAAATCTCCCACAAACGGTGTTTTCTATTCATTTTCAGTAATGTTCAAGCATACGCTATATACGTAACATGAACTGCGCAAGCTTCAAACGCAGATTTAGTCGTCAGTACAAAAGATAACAGTAAGAAAAAGGCAAGCACACACATTTGTATTCTGACAGTTTTTTTAATTCAATGTACAGACATTTAAAATTTACAGTATGTACAAATAGTTTAGTTACAAATTTCAGACAAGAACCAAGGTATATTCAGCAGGCCCACTGTGGATAATTAAGTTCCTAAAGTCAGGAAGACTTGCATTAGACCTTAGAAAATACTTTCTAGGGGTAAAGAACTCTTAGAATAAATTGCCTGATGGGGTCATGGAGTCTTTAAACAAATGCGTAGGAAGAACGATGCAGTTCTGGGGAGAAGAATGAACCAAAGATCCCTGGAGGTCCCACCTAGCTCAGTGATTGCACCCATTTAGAGAATATAGAAAGTGTATTAATAAACAAGGGCTTCGCAGTTAAAGGACTGAATTTTTAAAAAACACACTAAAGAAATCTATGCAAGTCACATAAGAAGAAGGGCGCTTTGTGTTTGTTGTTTTTTTAAGATATGCTGAAACTATTAATTTGAGTACAATAGCTCTTATTTATTAATACTAAATGGTTTATATGGCATCACTTCAGAGCAAACGGTTATTTCTAGCCTTGAGAAAAACAGCTCTTCTCATGCAAGTTTCTTCTCCTGCAGTCTTAACTAGTGAAGGACTACAAACAAATATGCATGTCTGTTCTCAGCAACTGGGACGCTACAAGACGTCTTGTTTCCACAGATGTCAGTAGATTTGACAAGAATGATTTTTTTTAAATGACATTATTGATTTATGTGGAAAAAGCATAAAAGCTGAACATTTGATGCTTCTGTGCCAGCACGCAGTATTGCCACAATACTTTGTTGTTAATTGCAGATCTGATAATGAAAAGTTACAATGTCTGTGCAAAAATGAGAACTAAAGAATTTCTTAGAAATGTTGTCAGGTGTTAGGCCAAAGTTTTGCGATGCAATTTTTTATATTCCATCATCTCCCAAATCATCTTCAGGAGACAGGAAGGGAGGAAAGCTGAGCAGCCATGACGAGTGAAACAATCACCTGAAACAGCTTGAAGCGGTGAAACCTTCTCTGTGTGTCATACTGGATAGCTGGTATGTCTGGAAAAGGCATGAATATTAAACGATCTTGAACCTGTAAATGTTACGAACTTTGATACCTTGTGTCAAGGTGCTGTGCATGAGATGCTTAAACAAACTACTACATCACCACAAGAATATTAATTTATTAAACTAATTTAGTGGTTAAGTGAAAATGCATAGATAAATACTACCTGACAGCTTCCAAACGACATGGCTCAGATATTTGGTACTACTTGCAAAAGCAAGGCTAACTAGCTGTACCTGGTAAGGCATTTCCACGTTCCCCATCCCAAGAGGTCCTCCCACTGAAGGCTGCTGGACTCTATCCCAGCACAAACACCGTCATGCACTTGCCCTGTTTTTAGGCGCTCTCTTAATACCACTACTAGCAACTGCTGGAAACAAGACTGGGGGAAATAGAGATTACTGACCCTGGGAACACATTCTTGTCTCATTGTGGCTTCACATTTTCAGCTAGTCGCAGCTAATAAAAGAATCTGGTGCTTTGTGCATCCTTAAACTTCTTTATTTCACAATTATAAAACTGCAAGATAGCCTGACCAATGTAAACATCTAAACTTTCCCCATGCTATTGGCTACTTGTTAAGTACACAGCACACAGAAAACATACCTGCAAGGAGGATGATAATTTGTAATTACAGTTCAGAAATTTTCATTAAAAAAAATTTAACCTTGTGATAGTTACAAGAGGTGGCTAGTTGTGCACACATAGATATATATATATATGTTGTATAGCACAAAGCACTCATACTCCAGTGCTTGATTTTCAGCTTAGAGAATAACAGTGCCTTGCCATTATATGTAACTACCCGCCATGCCAAATTTTTCCCATATGCTCCTGATATATTTCAGTGTCATTTCTGATCTGTCTTTATATCCTTGTCCTTAATTATATCCTAGCACCTGGCTGGTAGACTCCATGTGACTTGAAAGACTCAGGACAATGTACAATGTAGTAATATTGCAGGGGGAAGAGAAAAAGAATCCGAGACAGTCACTTGGTTTTAAAATGCATCTATCTGCCCTCACACAGGCAAAAAATACCGTTCCCTTTCCAGTGTGGCAGCAAAGGTTAACAGGAAAACCTTCCAGAACAGAAAACACTCAGTGATCTCTTATGTTCGCACGTATCTAAGAGGCTGAGTCTTAGTTAATAATTTTCCTAACAGTGCCAGGGTTTCAACATGCACTGTTAAGAATGTAAATCTAACAACTTCCAAGAAATTACATACTTCTGACAGAATAGTTTTGAGGCAGACATACCGAATGGAATGATTACTGTGGCTAATTCCTGATCTTCTTGGGGAACAGCAACATTTTTTTTGGAAAAAACTTACAGAAGAAAAACAAGCTACCAATAGCAAGAAGATGAAATCCTCAGCAAATTCTCTGATCAGAAATTTCTTTCCAAAAAAACCAAGCTAACCTCACAGTTTCTAACACCCTATTTCTGAGCCAAATTTAACTTAAACACTTACCTGACATTTATAAATTCCTGAGGTATTTATTGCCATTTGTACTTATCAACCAACCTACAAAACCTGAAAGAAATGACACCAGCTTCAAACTCTGCACAAGACACAGCTGCTCATCTCTTTAGTAGCAAGACTGCTAAAAGCATGCTTCAGTGGTGAACCATATTACCTGAAAAGTCAGTTCAGTTGAAGTTTCAAGTGCAAGTGAATTCTGATTTTCAAAGCCTACTTGTAACACCACAAGAGTTATTTTCTGCACTTCTGCAATGGGGAGATCTACACGCTAGTGGATCCTAAGCAGTAGGTCACCAGCAATGCCTTCTAGGAACATAACTCAGAACATGATACTGAAAAAGTTACTGGGGGGGGGGTGTCTCACTACATTTGAACATAATGCAGAAACACATCAAAGCCAGCTAACATCACCAAAATCCTTCTAGCTGAGCTTTCCATTATAGCGTAACTACAAGATTCACCTGTTTGATTCAGCTTTTCCTAAAATTATCAAAACCCTTCTGACAGATCTGTTACCTTCCCCTGAGTAGAGAAGGAAAGAACAGCTATTGCCTTCACATCTTTGGGAACTGAGTATATACCATTGTGGTTAATGTCTGATATCTGCAGGAATGCAAGCAGTCCAGAAACTGTTGTATAAACTGACTTTATCCTAGGAATATTCATGCTACTGAGAAATGTTAAGACAGAAGTACTACAATATTGGTTTCCTTTAAAACCACCTCCTATAGCATGCAAACATTTCTGATAATCCTACAAAAACTATCTTTTAAAACAAAGATATAATTTTTGCATAGATACACCACCTTGAATCTGTAAAACATCCTTTTTTTCTGAACTAAGCTTCATTAACAATTATCATAAACATTTCCTACAAAGAGAAAATATCCATCAGATCTTGACTGAAGGCAAATAACTGGATTGCAGGCAGACTGAAAAAGCTTTTAAATATAAAAAATAAAATTCTCTTCCTTCAGATTTCAAAATTATAATCTCATGCTACAAAATTCAGAGGGCTGTCAGATGACAATAACTTATGAACTACAATTTACCACACTACTTCTCTATTGTCTTGAGATGTATTCTTGAGATATATTTTTAGAGGGAGGTAATTTGGTGTAGTTCCTGAGTTATGTCATTAAAAAGTGAAAAAATGGTAGTCTTTTTCAACCTGCTAGAAAACATGTCCTATTGATTATTATTTAAAAAAAAATCATATTGTTCTAAGAACGAGGATAAAAATGTTCTGAAGGAAAGCTGAATTTTGAAAACATTTTTTAAAGAATCTGTGCAACCACCCACTACATGCTTTTTTTTTTTTCCAGTGAGGATCAGCGAGCATGCTAACACAGAAGTTAATCCAGAATGTGACACGGTTACACAACGTATCTAGGTGATCCAAATGGATACAGCTATACACAAGTAACAGCACTTTTAAAAATAGGTTTTTTTAGTCAGAGGACTTACATTATAAAACAAAAAGTCTATCAGTCACCGAAGTGTACAAAGTAATGATCCTGGAAGTACACACTTCTAGTTTCAGAAAAGACTATCAATAATAGTTCTTGGCCATAGAATCTAATTCTTAAGATATACAGGAAAAGGTTATAGGCATATGCTTGCTTACAAGAAATAGTAGCATTTTGTTTAATACAAAAATACTCTTCAATAGAAAACAAAAACAAGAGAATACCTACAGTAAAGGCAAAAACTCTCAAATATTTCTTGCACACCTGTCGTAAGCAAGTGAAGGATTTCTTAAGCATTATGTACATCAAATTAATTTTGAAAAGGACTTGAAACAGAAGGGAATAATGATACAGCTGCTGTTTTATACTCCTTCAAGGAGTTTGTTCTCCATAGAGTACTGTTTAAAAAAAAAAAAAAGAGTGCTATTAGTAAATAGTGAGCTATGCCATATACATGAACACTTCTAAAAGTAGTTATTATGAAGTGCCCCCCCAGGTTTTATGCTGTTCTCAGGCACTACTTTCACTCCCATTTCAGGATCCCACTGTGCTAAGTTGTGTACTGGTTATTCTGGTTGGATCAGAACAAGTACAATTTCTAGATGTTCCTAATATAACCCAGGCTCTCCATAATCTTCAGTAATGCTGTTGTTCCTGAGTTCTGGTTAAACACTTCAGCCATGCTGGTTACTCAGTCAGCCTGTAAGCAACCACAGGCTGTTCCTCGCCAACATCTATCAACATATCTAATGGCACATGAGGCTTGTCATAGCCAGAAAACTTGAGGCAGCTGCTTGGAATGACTGTTTCTTGTATTTCTGTCGCAGAAACCTCTGGACCCGAAGAGTTACTGCATATATCCATTTGGCTACTGTTAGAAATGAAATAACTCTCTTTTACTTTGTGATTCTGTTCATCATCCGAAGATACCTCCTCTGTGCTTTCCTGCACAGACACCTCTTCTGCTTCGGCTGGTGCCTCTGGGGGAGGAACAGAAGATGCTTCTTCACTGGAATTCTGAGGACTAAGAGTTTCTTCTTTTGGCTCTGCTTTCAGCAAGGTTACTCCTTCATTCACGGGCAACGCTGACTGGCCTGGCACGAAGCTTATTACAGAAATGTATTTTGCCTCTGATTTTGCTTCTAAAATGCTGTCTGTGTTCAGGTTTCTTATCACACTGACCTTAAATGGAAAAATAAGAACCAGTTTTAGTTCCACATAATCTACTAATTTATTGTCTTTATCTTCTGTGAAAGTTTAGAGGTTAAAAAAAAAGATACAAGTTCATAATACAAATTTAATGTCATTACAATCAATCCCAACAGAAATTAGCAAAATTAGAATCTGGCAAGGTCATTAGCCTATATCTATGACTTCAACTGTTTCATTAACACTTTTATGCAAGCTCTCAAAAATGCTTTCTACGTGCAAATACATTGCAAGGACCAAATCCATTTCATGTCACCCACTGTATTTTAAGTCATTTGAAGTTTGCAATGGAAAGGAAAACAGTAAAGGAAGGAAAAGCTGTAATACTCTTCCAACTAGCTGGGGAAACCTTTCATACTTTATAGCTAATGAGTATAACTTGTAATGACCGTAATATTTTGTGGCAACTGTCTCAACTGGCAGGGAAGAGCTCTTTGGAAAGAGATCTTTAAAATGACATGAGGACCTTTATGCATACCCAGTAGTCACATCTATGCTGAAGTCTTCCTAGTTATTTCTCCTGTGCCACTAAGCACTCCCTCAATGCTGCGACAAAACTTTAATGTTTCACTTTGAAACCCCTCCACAGGAAGAACATATTAATTCCTGCAATGGCCAGGCTCCAGTTTGTTTTAAATGATTATGACATGCCTTCAGGCTGTTTAGATTCTTATGATTTGATTTTGTTTTTAAAGGTGTCCTCAAGAATACACATGAAAAACAAAGTAGGGTAAATTTTCAGCTGGATGATGGTGCTCCCTAAAGTTAACGGAAAGCATAGGGAAAAAGGGGTTACTCGATTAATAGTGTCCTTATCCAGACTTCATAATTCACTATGTAAGTGTATCACAGACTAGCAAGTACTATGATAAACTAAACTCTTAATAAAATGTACACAATCATTGTTTTTTGACATACTTTGTAAACAAATACTCTGATTGAAGTATCGGTTAAGGCAAATTTGGAAGAAAGGGATGTAGGTAGGGAAAAGGGGGAGAAAAATAACGTTGTTTAAGAAAAGCTACAAATAGGTAAAAAGAAACTCCGAGTCTGTATTTGTGCAAGAACTGAGAGCACCATCAAAACCAGACGATCAAATCTGACTGTGCTTTTCAAGAATCTTCCTTGATCAGAAGGTGGTGAGGCTGTTATCTTTACGTTCATACCTCCACAGCATGCTGACTTCATTAGAACTTGCATTTACCTCCCACTTCAGCCCCGTAACTTACCCCTCAGTTGCCCCAATAATCTGCTTATGGTGCTGTGGTGTATGCTCCATCAATGAAACTAGTGGAGTTTAAAAACCAAACAAACCCCAAAACAAATAAACAAAAAACCAAACCCCCACTAGAGTGCAGTTATGCGTAATCTAAGTGACTTTTACAGATAAGCTGTGTTAGCACCACTAAGGTGAGGTGATCCCCTTGGGAATCAAGGACTGCCACTGGAAAACTAGTAAGAAAGAGCAACAAGGTGGCTCCTGACACTGAGAATGTAACACACTACAACCGAGCTGCCATTCAGCCATCATTCTCTCTGGATGTTCATTTTCTGTTACGTGGAAACAGAACACTATATAAAGAACATTCAGAGTGATCTCCATGAGTAAGTACGGAAACCACCCATCCATAAGAAGCAGATGCTTAAAAGATAGTTGCAGAAACCAGCATGCAATCAATCATGCATACATACTGAAAACATTATGAACAGCTGGCAGGATTAATGTACCTTTTGAAAACCTGCTTATACAAATATATGAAAAAAATACTGGATACTTATGCTATACTGACACTGACCTTAAAGGGACCAGCATCTGTAGTTTTTTTTGAGGGTAGCAAAAATCTGACTCTTAACAGTCACACAGTAAGCAACAAGAGAAGATAATGCTCCATGTAAGCTGCAATACTTGAGGAATGTGAATTAAAATGAGATGCTATAGATGCTATATATATGCAGCTAAAAGCTGCATTTACAACTTCCCATCTCTCCCCATACCAGTACATGCTATACTGAAGTTAAAGACCAATGAGTTTTAGGATTTTCACACGGCTCTAAAAATCATAGTCCTAAAAATGCATTAAGGAAATGCCTTGTACTCTACACAGGTTCTGCATTTCACGCTGCCGGCTGGCAATGCTTAGAAATAGACCCTGAGGATAAAATAAGTACTCTGTGCAACTACATCAAAGATTTTTTGTTCTCAAAAGGAAATCCATTTTTCTCTTGAGTGAGTTTTTGACCAAAGCAAGACAGTGCAAAGACACTCCCATTCCCATCCAAAGAAGGAAGCCATCAGAAGAAAAAACCCTTGTGAGTTTCCTGGTACCAAAGGTTCTGTAAGAGCCACTGAGTCATGACGGTAAGACAATTTAACAACTCAAGCAGTTATTTCTAGCTTCAAAGAGAAGAATCAACACAGCTTACTACACTAACTGGAATGCCATTCAAAGCATCTCAAGTAACAAGCGTAATTAAGATATAGCTGCCATTTAGAGAAAAGTATTTACTCTAGGTAAGTTAATATTTTATCTTCCATGCACATTATTTAATACTAGCAAACTGACAGCCAGTAAGCTTAAGCTGGATGGCAGCAGTATTTCCTGGCACGTGCAGGTGCTCAGGTATCTTCCTCTGAGAGCGCCTAAGCTGTCAGGTGTTTCACTGTCTCAACAGACTAGGGAGATACACCTGTGGAAGTCAGGCTCAAGGATACATATAAATAACATATACCAAGGAATCTGTAACAGTTAAGGTAATCAATCAACAGTATTTCTTAACTTTCTTTTCTAAGGGCTCGTCTACCTATGAATTCCCAGTGATTTTCAGATGCACGTTTTCTGGAGGGGAGTTTGAGAAGTCCATTTCAAATCTTATTAAGACCTTGACAAAATCTGCACAGCCTTTGCATGGTTCCACAACAAAGCAATGCTGGGTCAATGTATAAACAGGAGACTATGTTACTGCCCTATAGATACTCACAGGAGATAAAAAAAAGCTTCATAAAAGCTTCACATGAAGCAGTTTCTCACTCGTAAGATGACAATCATTTGTGGCAAGTATCAGTCAAAATTTACAGGAATAATTACAATTTCTCCAAATCAAAAACGTATGTTGTATAACCAAAAAAAGCCAGAGTCACAAAGAAAATTCTCAAGCGTTTTGTGAATACCCATGTTCTACAAATACAGTGAGAGAACACAGCCTTGTCATTTCTGCCAGACTCAGAAAAAGCACCAGCAGATAGCAGAAAAGTTGACTTAAGTATGAACTAAAAATGAAAGCTGATGCTTTTCAATGAGTCTAAGTGGATGTTTCCTACTGACTAAAATATTTGCCACCATTTAAAGATAAGAGGCACTGAAAAAAAGACACTGAAGTTAAAGCAGAGGGAGATGCTCACAGCATATCAGTAAATTAAGGCCAGGCTCCTTTTAAAGTGGATAAGCCCTTATTACAAATTTTACAACAAAAATCTAGCACAGGACAAATTGGAATGCCTGAAGATGGTGGGTGGAAGGAGATGGCCTCTTGAAATACTTCTTGTGAGATAAATGAAAGGAAATGAATGGCTCTAACTACAGCTGGACTGCTGAAACATCAGATTCCTGTGATCCAGCAGAAGACTAGCATGACAAAGTCTTGTAAAGGAATCTGTCCCATTTCACCAGATGCATATTCCTGGTAGGATCCTACTATGAATAAGGAAGTTTAAAACATTTAAACCAACATTTTCTCTAATGAAGGTAATCATTCAATGCCCATACTGAAAGACAGCTGGACAGTGGAAGTAGGACCTGTACATGACTGACATGTTATTCTTGGGAGTCACAAACAGCACAGAAAAGACAATATAAAAGCTCCTGAGATCTAAATGGCAATGGATTTTTTTTTCTTGTCTTTGGGTATATGAGACTGAGCAAAGGCAGCTGCTTGATGGTTACTCTTTCTTATTTTTCCTTCTGTTGGAGAATTCCAACTTGCTGAAAGTCACTCAGATGATGTTTTAGCATCTACTTAAAGCTGCCAGGAAGTGGATCACTGGAAGGCAGCAGTCCTAAGGCAGGATGCCTTGCCTTGCCTTTTAACAGATGGAAAAACTCCCTAGATGTTTCATTTTCAGACAAGCTCAGGTAAAGCACAATGGTCATAACCTATATGGAAAGAAATGTCTGGTATACATTCAAAGGTCAGTGACAGGCTCTCAGCTCCAAGATGCCAGCAGAGATAACTTCATATCATAAAGCTTATTATTCATATTATTTACATTATTTATTCATACTTTATTGATTTTAATTATAAAAATAATCAATAGTTATTATTCATTTTACATTCCCACATTATTCATATCACCTATATTGAAACTGTCCTTATGAGCTCTGCAATTTATATTCGTCACTAGAGACTTCAATGGAAATGGACAGAATCACAGAATACCCTGAGTTGGAAGGGATCCACGAGGATCATAGAGTCCAACTCCTGACTCCACTCAGGGCAAATTAGAAGTTAAACCATACATCTAATAGCACGGCTCAAATGCTTCTTGAACATTTACAGGCTCAGGGCCGTGACCACTTCCCTGGGGACCTTGTCTGGGTGCTTGACCACCCAGATAACAATCTTTATAAATAGTTACAGGTTTCATTCAGCTCCTTAGCAAGAAGGCATGATGTGGAATGTGAATCAGACTGTGGCACACTGGAAGCCAGGAATCACAAGGTAACATGTAGCCCAGTAAAATGAGAATATGGGCGCACAAATAAGTTTCTACAAGGTGAGCTGAAGTGTGAACTTGGGGAATACATCAGGAAGCTCACAGGAGTTAGGGAGCACACATTTAATTTGTGCAATACTCTTTTTCCTGATCCCTTAGATGCAGTGGTACTGGGAAGCCAGGATAACTGTGGATCCATTGAGCACAGCATTGCCATTCTGGATGAGCTGTCTTTTGCTAGAACAATGGTCTCCACAAAAATTACTGTGTGTGCATGTAGGACAGTGTTATGTATTCAGACAGTTACATAATGGTATGAAGATGAAAAAATCTCTAGTGTCTCGCTTTTTCCACAGGCCTGTGTGTTTTGATATCGAAGTCTAGCTGCAGATTCCATCAGACAGGTTTCTCTCATCTGATTTTTTAAAGTCAACAGAACAGCTATCTCTGAACTAGTCTCATGGCTTCATCACAGTCCATATGAAGTGTTTTGTCTGACCAAGCATGCATATTATTTTAGAATGAGATGAATTACCTTGTGCTGCACAAGTTGATGGACTAGATTACTGCTTACTGCAAAGGGACCTGGCTAGCTTCACTGGCTATCTCCATTTAGTCAGAGCAATCTCACCTCCTAATATTCTATTCCAAAGAAAGCAGGCTCCAGGGGGACCTTAGGCATTGAGCTACCCCTGCACTATGAAGGAGTCACTTTGAAGGGTCTTGAAGTTGACGAACATGAAATTGAAGATCACTGCCCCTTCTCTCTACAAGTCTTACAAGACTTCCTGCATCTGCTGAGGAGATACGCTCTTGATATGATTACCGTTTACTGCCACCTCACGTGGCAGTTCTGGAAAGCTGTTCCAACCGCTGCTGACTGTTCAGTTGCTGTGACTATGAGACACCGGGAGGACATTATGGCAGTACTTGTCAGATACTCTGCTCTTGCCTGATGCGAAAGCAAGGAGTGCTGCTGCTCTTTAAGGACCATCCAACTCTGTTTCCTAAGGATGGCCACAGGGAGCTTTTAAGGTAGAACAGCTGCTGACCTCTCTTCCCTGTGAGCGCTCACTGTGAGAACAGAATTCCCCTAGTTGTTCTTCCCTCTTCCTACACCACTATTACTCCTCCCCTCCCCTTACTCTGCACATCACTTTACCTAGCAGTATCACAATATTACCATGTAATGAAGGAATCTCACAGGTGTCCAGTGACAGGACAAAAGGAAATGGGCACAAACTGAAACACATGGAATTTTATCTGACTGTAGGAAAACAATTTTTACTCTGAGGGTGAATAAACACTGGAATAGGTTGCCCAGAGTGGCTGTGGAGTCTCCTTCCTTGGAGGTATTCAAAACCCAACTGGACAAAGTCCTGGGCAACCCACTCTTGCTGACACTTTTTGAGCAAAACGGCTGGACTAGACGATCTCAGAAAGTCTCTTCTCGTCTCAGCGATTCTGTGGTTCTATGTCTCTGCTACTAGAAGGAATACAAACCTGTCTATGTACACTCACACAGAGTTTTTAAGAACTAAGCGCTCAACTTATACCAACTACTGTTACTTCAGTTAAAAAGAGACTGAAGTCTAACCCTAAAAAAATACAAGACATCTGGCTGCAGAGGCTGTCAGAATATTAGACTGGTATAAATCCTAAACATCTATGAGACCATGGTAAAAAAAAAAGAGAGAGAGACAGGCATAAGATGTTACAGTTATAAAAGTTACCTAGTTGGATATTAAAAATCTGACATAGATAAGTCTGAACTTACCAAAGACTTAGGCAGCTTTATGTTGTTCTTCCTTAGCTTCCTGCAGCCACAACATACTGTCAAAATTACACTCAGGCTCAGAATGACACTACAGACAATGATAATATCCTGCATGCCTAAGAAGTTAGAGCAAAATCTGTTAGGAAGTTTGGAAAAATAAACCACTGCTGTATCATTCAGAATAACTTCAGAAACTGTAATAACTCAGAATGCTTAGCTGTAATGTGTGAATTTATCAATTTACCACCTTTTTCACTCAAGAAAACTTAATTTATAAAGCATTATATTAACTAAATAAAAATTAGAGTAACAGAATATTTTCAATTTATATAACCACGATTTTATATGGGTAAAGGAATTTTATAACTAATTTTTTGTTCCTCAGAGATGACACACGGGGATGAACAGCTTTGTACGTTTTCCATGTGACAGCACATTAACTAACATAATAATTACATGTAGTCTATGTACAATAAAATTAAAGCGTGAAATCTTCCAACACAGAGAATTGTTAACTATTAGCAGTAAGATTCCACTAGTCTGACTCTCCTTAACCTTCCCCCCCCGTCATACTGTTGCTCTTCTGCACAAAAGAATGAACACAACTGCTTTTATCAATTTTATTTCTTTTCTCTCGCGAAGTTTTGGGCCTTAATGAAATAACATTACAAAGTTTGTATATAAATTTGGGTCACGAGCAGCCTTTGTTCTCTTTAATTAAGAAAAAGATGTCGATACCTCAATTTTATGACCACAAATATAGTTTCTTCAAACTATCACATTTTCCTCAGTGATGAGACTAAGTAAAAAGCCATTTGATAGGAGAGAGGCACAATGTTTCTGAAAACCACAGATATATAACTCAGTGAATGATCCATTTGTCATTTGTTAATTACACCAATGATCAGGTGCAACGGAAACAGATTTTGTAATACCAATGAAGCAGGAAAAGCACCCAAAAAAGTCAAGATTACTTGAAAATAATACATGATCTTTAAACATCTTTAGAACTGGGAAAGTGCATTTGGAAAAGAATGACCATGCTTTCCCTTTTTTCATATTCTCCCATAGGCATCCAAGTCATCCCACAGCTGTATCAGAGCTCGAAGACTTAGATCTCTGCTCAGACTCAATATGTTCTTACTAAGTTTTAGAATCCTCTTACTCAGTGTCTGTTTGAGAGGAACATGGATGCAGCTTTCTTCTGATGGGGCACCAATCATCAGATCGCCATAAAAACTTCCCTTCGCTGAAACACAGTAAGTGGACCCTTCAGCAGGAACTGGGATGTTGAGGCTACATTTATACATCGTACAGTTGTCTTCAGCAAACTCTTCTTTACTCTGCAAAAAATGAAAGTCACATTATATCATTTGACTCAATACAACAATATAAATATTACAGTACCTTCCAACACTTCCAAAAATGTTAAAACACTATTAGATGTGGCTCCTACTTAGAATCATAGAATTGTTTGGGTTGGAAGAGACCTCAAAGATCATCTAGTTCCAACCCCCCTGCTGCCACAGGCAGGGACACCCTCCACTAGACCACGTTGCCCAAAGCCTCATCCAACCTGGTCTTAAACACTTCCAGGGAGGGGGCATCCACAACCTCTCTGGGCAACCTGTTCCAGTACCTCACCACCCTCACAGTAAAGAATTTCTTTCTAACATCTGATCTAAATCTACCCTCTTTTCAGCTTAAAGCCATTACCCCTTGTCCTATCACTACACTCCCTGATAAACAGTCCCTCTCCAGCTTTCCTGTAGACCCCTTCAGGTACTGGCAGGCTGCTATAAGGTCTCCCTGGAGCCTTCTCTTCTCCAGGCTGAACAACCCCAACTCTCTCAGCCTGTCCTCATAGGAGAGGTGCTCCAGCCCTCTGATTACCTTCACGGCCCTCCTCTGGACTCACTCCAAAAGGACCTCAGAGCTGAACATTGTACTCCAGATCATCTATATGCTTTGCAAAAGCTGTGTGAGTTTTGGCTATCAGCTTATGAGCTACCTTAAGATGTTATATTTGATTAGACCATGATGCTTTCATCTAAAATTTGTGCTGTTCATAGTCAAGATTCACATTTTTAATTCACTTATAGAACTTGTAGCTGAATGCACATGAAAAGGTAACTGTGAATAAACATACCTACTATCATTTTCCTCAAGTTGACCCTACATGATTGCTAAATAAAGTGGTATCAATATCTTGAAAGGTAACCTTCTTAAATGAAATATCTATCTAGATAAGTGAAATGGGCACAAGCACGTATGCAGAAAGAGTAGCATGGGATCCAGTGACCCTATCTTGTATACAGCTAATGCAATAATCTCATTTTTGTTATAAGAAGTCCACTTGGACAACCAGAATTCAGACCTTCCAGTCACGTATCACACTGTGACGCACATGACATTTTAAGGCTTCAGTAGTCCTATGTTACATTCAACTGTTTTCTTGATACCTGTTGGCTCTGTGTGTCATAGGAGTGAACCCCTTGTCTATGTGTTTAAGATAAACAGGTATTTTTAATTTGAATTTTTCATTTTGGAACTTACCTGATTTTTACGATCCCAAAAAGTCACCAAGTACATGGGCTCTGAATAAATGCCACTGATCTGAGGAAGAAGCTCCGCAGATGGGAATGCAGGATGGTAAATATCAACCACGATTTTATCACCGTGCCTTGAGAGATTCAGTGTTGGTGGTCCTATTTTTCCTGCAACACATTGCACCTTTGCTACTAGGCCAAAGCTTTGAACATAAGATATGCTATTTATAGCTAGCTTTCCAAATTCATCAGAGATTTGAGAAGAATTACATGTTTATGTCAATGCTGTTAATATCACACAGCTGTGACACTTAGAAGTAACAGAGGCATTTGGATGCATTCATGAATCTGCTTCTAAAATGGAAACAGAGATTGTGCAGAATTTCACTGTCAAGCAATCCAGCTTTCCTATACATATAAGGCCATAAAAATTCAGCTCACTGACAACAGAAAAAACTAACAAAGCAATTAAACATATATATGTGAAGGAGAAAAGAACACAAAATACTGTTGACTAGAAGCCACCATAAATCCCGCTCAGCTAAAAACAATACTGTAGTGAAACAAAGGCTATCTGAAAATCTACACAAATCTCATCATGAGCAACAGTACTTAGGAAGCCTGATTTCCCATGGCAATGGCCTACATGAATTTTTGATGTCTAATGATCTGACTGAACGTATGAGTTTCTTGTTCAATGGGAAAACAATTTTGTCTCTCTCCTCCATACATGGTCACCAATTTTCTGCAAACTGTCAAACTCAGCATTATTACCATGACTTCTTTGTCAAACACTAGAAACCAGCCACTGATTCCAAGTCATGGGACTATTAGGTGGGGAGGGAATCATAGCAGAAAACAAAGAGAGACTCCACTTTCTTCAGCTCCAGAAATGCAGAAATCCAGCTCTATGTAAAAGCACAGAGCAAGTCAGGGAGAATCTCATGCGCAACATCCTGCCTGAAAGCTATACGTTGAAAATGGAGCAAGTATGAGAGGAAGTCTCTCAGTCTTTTCTCACTCTGTTGTGTCTGCTTTGCACCACCTGTTTAATGCTGGGGTCTGCCCCACTGTTTTGGACAGGTTGGCCTGGAGCCTAGACAGACAATTTACTTTGACAATACCGATGTGAAAAACTGCGATTTCTCCTGAAGCTGCCCAAAGGATTTACATGAAGAATGAGGAACTGTTAGTTATCCAGGTACAGTGGACTCCCATAGCTTCTAGATAGCATCTAGACACCCAAAGCTGTCAGTACATGGGATTATAGTATCAAGCAAGGTATCACCAACCACCTGAATACTATTTCAATGATGCCTAAAGGTCCACAGCTGCCAATGGCAGTTTCCTACCCTAAAGCGGCGTCTGAGACACCAGGTAAGAAAAAAGGAAGGATGCACAGACTGCACCATCAGCATCACTTTCTTGCCTTTAGTAGTTTTGAAAAAATATTCAGATACCACAGTGACAGGGCTAACAAGTCCCTACAGAGGCAGAACTACGGAAGTCCCTACTGAACAACCATCATACTTCATTTCATCCTTGACTCCTGACTTTATGATATTCCCAAATGAGACAATAATACAGCAAGAAGGCTAAGTTTTAAATTTTGGGAAAAATTACAAGGTTTTGTTTACAATGAAACTTACCATGCTTTTGCAAAATAAACTCATTTGTCTCAACATACTCAGACTGTTGTGACCCAACAACAGCTTTAACTCGAAGCCAGTGAGAAGTTAAAGGCTCAGATATTTCGCTTGAGAAGTCACAAAAATGAGCTGAAGTGTTCACACAAGATGAGATGATCTTATAGTAA
Source organism: Balearica regulorum gibbericeps (assembly GCF_011004875.1). Lineage (NCBI taxonomy): Eukaryota > Metazoa > Chordata > Aves > Gruiformes > Gruidae > Balearica > Balearica regulorum. Next base: position 64,535,245 of record NC_046186.1, read on the forward strand.
CCTAAACTGTAAAACAGATCAAGTAATAGTTAATACAATTTCAATTGCATGATATTGTACAATCCACTGCCTGTGACAAAACACATGTGAGGGTGACCAAGCACTGGCACAGGTTGCCCAGGGAGGTTATGGAGTCTCCATCCCTGGAGATATTCAAAAGCCACCTGGACGCGGTTCCGGGCAAACTGCTCTAGGTGATCCTGCTAGAGCAGGGGGTTGGACTAGATGACGTCAAGAGGTCCCTGCCAACCTCAACCATCCTGTTACTTGACAGATTTTGCCTTAATTTACACTTAGGCAACTTTTACCCTGCATGACTTCACCACATAGAAACCAAAAAAATTTACCATGGACTGATTGCTTTTATATACTTCTAGGGAGTATCAGGTACTGTGAATGACAAAAAGAATAAGAACTTACTTGTAAGGTTTGATTTCCACAATAAAATGAGGAGTTTCAGACATAGGCGGGTACTGCCAATGTAAGATACTTTTGAAATTGTTGGATGTTACCACAATCTGCGTTGGTGAAGGCACTAGAAGAAATAGAACAATTGCACTTTGATAAGCAGACCTAGTCAAAGATAAGAACAGCCAAATGTTTCTAAATTATTTGGAAAAGGCAACATGCTAGATGTGACTGGAAAAATTAGACCTAAAAATCACAAATACTTCCTCCCAAATGAAGTAGTTTGTCACCAGTACGAACACATATGAGCCCTGCAAGCTGATTTATTATTCTTCTCCCCTACAGAGACCAGCTTTCTTCCTGTTTGTAACTCTGAACCTCAGATAACCCATGCCCATTGAAAGCAAGACCATCAGATAGCCCCTATCGGGTTCACAAGCTGTGAAGATTATACCTCTATGTTGGTATTATACAGATGTACCAGCAAGACAGATAATATGAATTTACTGAAGTTAGAGGAGATTAGCCCAGCTCCTGTAGATTTCTCTTGCTCTTCAGAAACTGAATCAGGGTCTGTGCTCTGGGGGGGGGTGTTGTGGTTTTACCCCAGCCGGCAGCTGAGCACCACGCAGCCGCTTGCTCACTCTTCCCTCCCCCACCCCTGCCATGGGATGGGGAGGAGAATGGGAAGGAAAAGGCAAAACCTTGTGGGTTGGGATAAGGACAGTTTACTGGGACAGCAAAGGGAGAGGGAAAAACAACAACAACAGTACTTAGAATATACAAAACTGGTGATACACAATGCAGTTTCTCATCCAACGACCGTACAACTCAGACCGCATGCTCAGACTCATCCCGAAGCCGGACTGTTCCCGAGCCACGCACCCTGGAGCTGCCCCTCCCTGACTAGCTCCCCTTCTATGCTGAGCATGATGTCACATGGCATGGAATACCCCCTTTGGCTAGCTTAGGTCAGCTGTCCCAGCTGTGTCCCCCCCCAACTCCTTGTGCACCCCCAGCCATCCCACTGGCAGGGCGGTGCAAGAGGCAGAAAAGGCCTTGGCTCTGTGTGAGCACTGCTCAACAACAACAGGTCCATAGAACAAACACATTGCTCTATTATCAACACTGTTTCCAGCACAAATCCAAAACACAGCCCCATACTAGCTACTATGAAAAAAATTAACCCTCTCAGCTGAAACCAGAACAGGGGGGTCTTACTGAACCCTACTGCTTCAGCCTTGCCAAACGACACCAGGCCTCCTGGGGAAAGCCTGGATTATACGTGAATTTCTGACAATGCCTTTTTTACCACTCCAGCAGTGTTTATCATCACAGAAAGCTGTGATGATAATAAACTACTAACATTTGTAAGGAATTTGAACACTGAAGCTGTAATGTAGTTTCATATACAGGAAAGCATTTGAAGTGCATTTAGTAAACAACATCAGAAGTACTGTAGTAAACAAACCAAAAATAAATAGCAGCATGGTAGTTTCCTCATAGAGAAAGCTTCTGTTCTAAGCACCAACAGCAACAGGGATATCAGGTGAGGAGCTGCAGGGGAAGGAAAATTACACGATCTGTAACTGTTGATGGCTGTCGCCATCAGAAGGAGCAAAGGCATTCAGAAGGAGAAAAAGATGAAGGTTACTCAACTGATTTTAATTGTTACTTCTTAGCTTGTCAATGTCTGGTTTGGCATCTTTAATATTCTCGTAATACAGCTTTTGTGAAATGTTGACAGGTAACTCATACTTGACCTGCTCTAGTCTGTTGCTTGTTCACAAAGCAAGTGCTCCAACATCACTCTGTGACATACTGAGGGAAAGTAAACATTTTTCACATCTTATACAAGACCACAGAGATAACACTCTACAGAAAGTAACACACAGAGGCTGAGATATGCTATTAACCACGAAGATTTGATACATGTAACAAACGTCACTCTGCAAACGGTGCTGTGGTTTAGTTATGTTTTAATATGTACAGAAGTGGTATTTCAGTTATTGGAAAAAAGGAACACAATCATCAAATTCTCAACCACAAGAAAAAAAAAAGGTGACAAGTTGACAGAAGAGGTGTCAAAGCACACAAACATTAGTTCAAGTATTCAGTTTTAAGGTACAGTGTAGTAAGTCTTACAAAATTTTACTGTTGTCTACTATTATACAAACAAAATTATACTTAACAAGAGTGGAAAATGAAATCCCAGTACATATTTGAACTGCCAGTAGAAGCTACATATTATGCAATTATATACCATTTTGCTTTCTCCTCCCATCCCCACATTTTTGTTTTATTTTGTACATAGACAGAGTTGCTACCTGGATTTCAAGAGAACAAACTTTAGGCTACTTGGAACTACATAGCAGTATCCCCTGAGAATCTGCTTTTGAGGGCTCAGAGGTCCATGAATCAGTTTTTAAGAAGCACCTTTTAGAAGCACCGGAGCAGGCAATCCCACAGTGTTATAATCAAGTGAGTGGGGCAAAAGAGCAGCTTGGCTGAACAGGGAACTCCTCTTGGAATTCAGGAGGAAAAAAGAAATTGTATGATCTCTGGTGGCAAGGTCAGGCTTTGCAGGAAGATTACAGAGCCATGGTTCGCATATGCGGGGAGTAGACACAAAGGGCCAAAGCTGAACTAGCACTGAATCTAGCCAGTGTTGTATCAGACAATAAGAAAGGCTTTTTTAAAGTATGTTAACAGCAAGAGGAGGTCCAAGGAAAACATTGGACTAATACTTGTTGAAGATGGTCATTTGACTAATAGGGATGAATTAAAAAATGAGGCATTCAATGTTTTTTTTGCTTCAGGCTTTGATAATACTGATTGACCTTGAGTTACCCGGTCCTCTGAGTCAGAGGATCCCCAGTGCAGGAACACTGACTTCCTGTTTCTGAATGCTGAAATTGTAAGGGACCGCTTCTATCAGCTGAACGTTCCTAAGTCCACAGGGCCTGACAGGATCCACCCCAGAGTACTGAAGGAGCTAACAGATGTTACAGCAGGACCCCTCTCGATCCATCTTGGGAGTGTGGGGAGGTCACTGCTGACTGGAAGTTAGCCAGTGTTACTCCAATTTACAAAAAGGGCATGAGGGAAGACCCAGGAAACTACAGACCTGTTAGTCTAACCTCAGTACCTGGAAATATTATAGAGAAGATCACCCTGGGTGCTACTGAAAGACATTTAAAGAACAATACAATCCTCAGGCACAGTCAACATGGGTTGACAAAGGGAAAGTCTTGTTTAACTAATATGCATCTACGATAAGGTCACCCATCTAGCGGATGAAGGGAAGGTGGTAGATGTAGCTTTTCTGAATTTTAGTAAGGCTGTTGACACTGTCCCTGGACAAGTTGTCCTACTGTGAAATGAAGAGGTACCTGGTGCACTAGATGAAGAACTAGCTGAACGGCAGGGCTTAAACGGTTGTAGTGAATGGGGATGCACGTGGCTGGCAACTGGTCACCAGTGGTGTTCCTCTGGGCTCAATTCTAGGAGCTGTTCAATATTTTTACCAATGATCTGGACACATGAGTTGAACGTACCATTAGTAAGCTTGCTGATGATGCTAAACTGGGAAGTGCTGTTGAATATATTGAGGGATGAGAGGACTTGCAGAGGGATCTGGATAAACTGGAACACCGGGCAATCATCAACGGCATGAAAATTAACAAGAACAAATGCTGGATTCTGACACTGTCCCACACAACATCCTTGTGTCTAAATTGGAGAGACATGGATTCAATGGATGGACGACACGGTCGATAAGGAATTGGCTGGACGGTCGCACTCAAAGAGTTGTGGTCAACAGCTCAATGTCCAAGTGGAGAACGGTGATGAGTGGCGTTCCTCAGGGGTCGGTACTGGGACCGGCATTGTTCAACATCTTTGTCGGCAACATGGACAGTGGGATCGAGTGCACCCTCAGCAAGTTTGCCAATGACACCAAGCTGTGTGGTGTGGTCGACATGCTGGAGGGAAGGGATGCCATCCAGAGGGACCCTGACAGGCTGGAGAGGTGGGCCCGTGCAAACCACATGAAGTTCAACAAGGTCCTGCACGTGGGTCGGCACAATCTGAAGCACAACTATAGGCTGGGCGAGGAATGGATTGAAAGCAGCCCTGAGGAGAAGGACTTGGGGGTATCAATTGATTGATGAGAAGCTCAACATGAGCCGGCAGCGTGCGCTTGCAGCCCAGAAAGCCAACTGTGTCCAAAGAGGTGTGACCAGCAGGTCGAGGGAGGTGATCCTGCCCCTCTACTCCGCTCTTGTGAGACCCCACCTGGAGTACTGCATCCAGCTCTGGGGGCCCCAGTGCAAGAAAGACATTGAGCTGTTGGAGCGAGTCCGGAGGAGGGCCACGAAGCTGATCAGAGGGCTGCAGCACCTCTCCTATGAGGACAGGCTGAGAGAGTTGGGGTTGTTCAGCCTAGAGAAGAGAAGGCTCTGGGGAGATCTAATTGCGGCTTTCCAGTACCTGAAGGGGGCCTACAGGAAAGATGGTGAGGGACTGTTTATCGGGGAATGGACTGACAGGACAAGCGGTAATGGGTTTAAGCTGAAGGAGGGTCGATTTAAATTAGATGTTAGAAAGAAATTCTTTACTGCGAGAGTGGTGAGGTACTGGAACAGGTTGCCCAGAGAGGTTGTGGAGGCCCCATCCCTGCAGTGTTTAAGGCCAGGTTGGATGGGGCTTTGGGCAACGTGGTCTAGTGGAGGGTGTCCCTGCCCATGGGCAGGGGAGTTGGAACTAGATGGTCTTTAAGGTCCCTTCCAACCCAAACCATTCTATGATTCTATGATTTTTAACATGCTCCAGCTTTGAGACTACAAACAAACTAGCAGAAAACAAGCCTTCCTCATGAAAGGACAACTTTCTTTACAAACTATGCGTCGGGTTTGCATGGCAAGGTTTTGGTAGCGGGGGGGGGCTACAGGGGTGGCTTCTGTGAGAAGCTGCTAGAAGCTTCCCCTGCGTCTGACAGAGCCAATGCCAGCCAGATCCAAGACAGACCCACCGCTGGCCAAGGCCAAGCCAATCAGCGCCTCTGTGATAACATATTTAAGAAGGAGAAAAAAACAGTTAGGGAGAGCTTTTGCAGTCGGAGGGAGGAGTGAGAAGATGTAAGAAACTCTGCAGACACCAAGGTCAGTGCAGAAGGAGGGGGAGGAGGTGCTCCAGGCACTGGAGCAGAGATCCCCCTGCAGCCCGTGGTGAAGACCACGGTGAAGCAGGCTGTCCCCTTGCAGCCCATGGAGGGAGGATGAGGGGGTGTAGGGATTCCACCTTCAGCCCGTGAAGGACCCCACGCCAGAGCAGGTGGAGGCACCTGAAGGAGGCTGTGGCCCTGTGGGAAGCCCACGTTCGAGCAAGCTCCTGGCAGGACCTGTGGACCCATCGAGAGAGGAGCCCACACCAGAGCAGGTTTGCTGGCAGGACTTGTGACCCCGTGGGGGACCCACGCTGGAGCAGTTTGCTCCTGAAGGTCTGCACCCTGTGGGAGAGACCACGCTGGAGAAGGTCGTGAAGGACCGTAGCCCATGGGAGAGACCCATGTTGGAGAAGTTTGTGAAGGACTGTCTCCTGGGAGAGGGACTCCATGCCGGAGCAGGGGAACGATGAGAGGAGTCCTCCCCCTGAGGATGAAGAAGCGGCAGAAACAACGTGTGATGAACTGACCATAACCCCCATTCCCTGTGCCGCTGGGAGGGGGGGGGGGAGTGGAGGTTGAAGCCAGGAGTGAAGTTGAGCCCGGGAAGATGGGAGGGGTGGGGGGAGGTGTTTTAAGATTTTTATTTTATTTCTCATTCCTCTACTCTGTTTTCCTTGGTAATGGCACTACAGGTTAGCCTTTATCACTTACAGGAATGAGTTTACACATACCATCAGCTCATCCTTTTCATCCTCACTTTTAAAAGCTTTGCTTTTAGTCATTTAGTCAAGTACTATGTCCTGCTTTAATCTTTCACTCCATATCCTCAAGACAGACATACAGGATGCCTTTCAGCATAAGCTGAGAAGCTAAAAGCCATAACTCTACTTACAAACAAAGAACAGTAAATAAATAGGTTTATAAGCACACCTCTCACCTCCTTAACCTCTCCTTTTTTCACAGGCCAAGAATTATCTCCCCTTCTTTTTCTAAGGGATGACACCTTATTACTCCTTCTACCACTTCCCTTGTTCTCTACAGGCACCAGCCATATTGCCTGTCAGGTAGTCTAATGCATATGTAGAAAAGACAAAAATAAATTGTTCTCAGCTTGTATTTATTTTGAGGTTTGCTGGTTGTACTTTAAAGCCAAAGAAAGCCTGAAAGCTCATCTCCTTTCCCTAATTACAATGGTTATTTTCATGAAAGACTATCTCTACCTGCAAACCTTGCCTAACCAATTTGGGTCATCAAGGACCTTACTCTTGAAGTCATTTAGCAGTAATACACAGAAACATAGCACAAGTCACAGCAGCTTAAGATGCAGAAGTGAGTGCTCAGCACTGCAACAGTTCAGACCAAAGATCCTCAAAACAGCCATGGAAAATGGATCAGCTTGTGATCACCCATGGAAATTCTACTTTCAATGCCTTGGCCAAACTATTCTAGTCCTTTTCTTCAGGTTTGTTATCCCCCCGCCTCCACCCCCAAATGGTCTTCATGGTCCAGCTCACAGCCCCTTTACTCAGGCTGTTCATCTGGCTTCTAACGATTTCTCCTCTGGCAAGTGCCCCATCTTGTGCCAGTGCAGAGATAGAGCCTTGGAACACTCCAGCATCAAGACTACAGACCATAGAGAACATTGCAGATTTTCGAAGTGCTAACATTTAATCTTCATAGATGCTATTTCTGCATACTGCCAGTTAAAATACCATAATACTTTTATACTTATAATACTGTTTTACTTAACTCATAATGAAGCATTATTTTTTAAAACATATTACACACTGTTCTATGCTGTTCCGCAAGCACAACTGTAGAAAGGTGACAGTGGCTAGTGCCACAATGATAATCTTTGAACATAATACTACTTCTAATTTAACACTCAAGCTGCAAATTCAAACATTGAGAAACTAAGTGTGAAAAAGTGAGAAGAAAATTGATCAGCAAATCATGTCATGATGCACGATACAGGACATTCAACAAGTTCTAGTTTGCTTCCAGTTCAGATGCCATGATTTCCACCCGCAGTTAGCCCCGTTCACCTTGCTTTGTAAGACAGTGACACTGGCTGACAGAAAGGCAACAGAGCATTAGCAAGAACAATTTATTTTTTTTCACAGAAATACAGAAATTGAATTGGGTATGTCCATTGTGGAACAACACAAGAGGAACTTCAGACAGCAGCTCTATGTCCAGAGAATAAAGGAATAAAAAGTGAAGGTAGGCCAGTCGGATTTACTTTTTTTTTTTTTTTAAGATTATTAAAAGAAACTAATCATGCCTGGATTTTGAGGATGAAGAACTGGAACGTTAGAAAGCAAAGGTAGGAGTAAGGGAGGGGTAAAAGCAAGCACAAACATGACCACAGGGTGACCTAGAAATTGAGCATTTAATACAGAACAGACACGGGAATGCAACTGTACAGTTTATCTCAGCAAACCCACACCTTCATCGGTTTATAACAAACATACATAAGTCAGAGAAATGTGAATATGTTTGTTCATATATGAACTGTCCAGACTAACTATTGCTGCCATATTAGTGACAAAGACCTCAGTAGGTGTGACTACAACAGAGGGGGATATGTGTGTGTGTGTGTATATATATCTATATAAAATCAAATATCTCCTTAATGTGCAATTATCTTTTTAATTGTATTTAAGTTTTTTGAGACAAAATCTTCAGCAAACTTATACAGAGGACAGGAAGGAAATAGATGTGGGAGGAAATTAAAAACCAAACGCCACTGGAAGACTTTTGTTTCACTGCAACTAGCTGCTGCTTGGTTTCAGGCTGCTAAGAAATAAGGGGGGTTTTGTGTTTTGGTGTTTGGGGTTGTTTTTTTTTTTTTAAAGTAACAGGAACAAGTGTACCTAGCTGCATCTTCTATGACTAAGGAAGATAATTTACAGAACTAATCCACTAGTTGCACACAATATATGATATAGTTCTGCTTCAAAAATATCAACCTAACCAGAAAATGCTTGCTCGTATCTACACGTCTAACTTGTCTTGTTCTGTACATTCACTTCCCCAAATCAAAAAACACCACATCTTTCACAAATCTCAGCAGGGTCAGACACATGCAAATCGAGAAATACTTGTATACTAGCTTCAAACTAGGCTATCTTTTTCACTATATAAATGTTCCTGAACAATGCTACCTATGGAAAGTACTCATGAAATACAAGTTTGAAGCAGCCGTATATTCAATAAAACCTATTTTTAAAGCATGTACAGAAGGATTTATTTTTTTATACATACGGATGTCCCACCTGTTCATTGAGCAATGCACTGTCCAACAGCAAAAATTAAATCAATGAACTGCAGAAGGGGACATTTCACAGACAAAAATTAAGTCAGCCTTTAAAGTGATGTTTATATAGAATCATAGAATAGTTAGGGTTGGAAGGGACCTCAAAGATCATCTAGTTCCAACCCCCCTGCTGCCACATGCAGGGACACCCTCCACTAGACCACATTGCCCAAAGCCTCATCCAACCTGGTCTTAAACACTTCCAGGGATGGGGCCTCCACAACCTCTCTGGGCAACCTGTTCCAGTGCCCCACCACTCTAACAGTAAAGAATTTCTTTCTAACATCTAATCTAAATCGACCCTCCTTCAGCTGGAGCCCATGTGTTGGGTTTGCGTGGCAAGGTTTTGGTAGTGGGGGGGCTACAGGGGTGGCTTCTGTGAGAAGCTGCTAGAAGCTTCCCCTGCGTCTGACAGAGCCAATGCCAGCCAGATCCAAGACAGACCCGCCGCTGGCCAAGGCCAAGCCAATCAGCGCCTCTGTGATAACATATTTAAGAAAGAGAAAAAAACAGTTAGGGAGTGCTTTTGCAGCCAGAGAGAGGAGTGAGAAGATGTAAGAAGCTCTGCAGACACCAAGGTCAGTGCAGAAGGAGCGGGAGGAGGTGCTCCAGGCACTGGAGCAGAGATCCCCCTGCAGCCCATGGTGAAGACCACGGTGAAGCAGGCTGTCCCCCTGCAGCCCATGGAGGGAGGATGAGGGGGTGTAGGGATTCCACCTTCAGCCCGTGAAGGACCCCACGCCAGAGCAGGTGGAGGCACCTGAAGGAGGCTGTGGCCCTGTGGGAAGCCCACGTTCGAGCAAGCTCCTGGCAGGACCTGTGGACCCATCGAGAGAGGAGCCCACACCAGAGCAGGTTTGCTGGCAGGACTTGTGATCCCGTGGGGGACCCACGCTGGAGCAGTTTGCTCCTGAAGGTCTGCACCCTGTGGGAGAGACCACGCTGGAGAAGGTCGTGAAGGACCATAGCCCATGGGAGAGACCCATGTTGGAGAAGTTTGTGAAGGACTGTCTCCTGGGAGAGGGACTCCATGCTGGAGCAGGGGAACCATGAGAGGAGTCCTCCCCCTGAGGATGAAGAAGCGGCAGAAACACCGTGTGATGAACTGACCATAACCCCCACTCCCCGTCCCCCTGTGCCGCTGGGGGGGGAGTGGAGGTTGAAGCCAGGAGTGAAGTTGAGCCCGGGAAGATGGGAGGGGTGGGGGGAGGTGTTTTAAGAGTTGATTTTATTTCTCATTCCTCTGCTCTGCTTTGCTTAGTAATAAATTAGATGAATTCCCTCTCTAAGTTCAGTCTGTTTTGCTCGTGAATGATAATTAGTGAGTGATCTCTCCCTGCCCTTATCTTGACCTACAAGGTTTTCGTTGTACTTTTTCTGCCATCTAGTGAACAAGGGGAGCAATAGAGCAGCTCTGGTGGGCACCTGGCCCCCAGCCAGGGTCAACCCACCACAACCCATTACCCCTTGTCCTGTCAGTCCACTCCCTCATAAACAGTCCCTCACCATCTTTCCTGTAGGCCCCCTTCAGGTACTGGAAAGCCGCAATTAGATCTCCCCAGAGCCTTCTTTTCTCCAGGCTGAACAACCCCAACTCTCTCAGCCTGTCCTCATAGGAGAGGTGCTCCAGCCCTCTGATCAGCTTCGTGGCCCTCCTCCGGACTCGCTCCAACAGCTCAATGTCTTTCTTGCACTGGGGCCCCCAGAGCTGGATGCAGTACTCCAGGTGGGGTCTCACAAGAGAGGAGTAGAGGGGCAGGATCACCTCCCTCGACCTGCTGGTCACACCTCTTTGGATGCAGCCCAGGACATGGTTGGCTTTCTGGGCTACAAGCGCACGCTGCCGGCTCATGTTGAGCTTCTCATCAATCAATTGATACCCCCAAGTCCTTCTCCTCAGGGCTGCTTTCAATCCATTCCTCGCCCAGCCTATAGTTGTGCTTCAGATTGTGCCGACCCACGTGCAGGACCTTGTTGAACTTCATGTGGTTTGCACGGGCCCACCTCTCCAGCCTGTCAAGGTCCCTCTGGATGGCATCCCTTCCCTCCAACGTGTCGACCACACCACACAGCTTGGTGTCATTGGCAAACTTGCTGAGGATGCACTCGATCCCACTGTCCATGTCACCGACAAAGATGTTGAACAATGCCGGTCCCAGTACCGACCCCTGAGGAACGCCACTCATCACCGTTCTCCACTTGGACATTGAGCCGTTGACCACAACTCTTTGAGTGCGACCGTCCAGCCAATTCCTTATCGACCGTGTCGTCCATCCATTGAATCCATGTCTCTCCAATTTAGACACAAGGATGTCATGCGGGACAGTGTCAAATGCCTTGCACAAGTCCAGGTAGACGACGTCAGTTGCCCTTCCCTTATCCACAGACGCTGTAACCCCCTCACAGAAGGTCACCAAATTTGTCAGGCACAATTTGCCCCTAGTGAAGCCATGTTGGCTGTCACCAATCACCTCCTTGTGCATATCTTGTGCAACATCAAAGTTCCTTCTCATTGTGCCAGAAGCCATGAGCCATTACTCTGTACGAGAGATATCACGGTTCCAGGAAGCAGAATTTAACTGGAAGTGCAATAATGCATACAACAGAACAGGGCCTGGTGAGCCCACGCTGCTGACTCTATGGTACAGCTGAGACAACAGCAATTTAAAGAACCACAGAGATCATTCAAGCTACATGTGTCTACTAAACATCATTTAGGCACTGAAATACAGATTGAAAGCACAAATTGAAAGCTTAGAGACACAAACTGTGGAAAAAAACCAAGTAAAACTCTCTTTTGATAATCTGTTCCTTTTTTTTTTTTTTATGTCAGTCAAAAACAAATAAATCCTTATAATCCCCAAGTGATACCTCATAGGAAAATAGTTTTAAGCCACTTCAGCAGGCCAAGAGGGACAACAGTTTGAACTTTGCTGTGGATTCATGCCAAGTGGGTAACTCATTTACCCTGTTAAAAGACAGCCAGACGCAATGCTAACAAACCAGTCCCTTCTGGGCCCCTGACTGGGAAGATGGTGTGCCTTCCTTATGACAGTCCTGCACTCCATCTGAGCTACCCAGAAAGGGTAGCAGCTTTGGTCATTTCACAAATGTAAAAAACCGATTCTCCTTAGCTTTCACCGCCACTGAGGGAGACAACAAGGGAAACAAGATCAGATAAATCTGCACTATGAAAAAAAAAGGTGGCAAAAAGGCAGCCTATACCCTGGAATGTGGACTCAGACAGTAGCAAGTCTGTGCTAAGGGTGAAAAATAGCACATAAAAAGAATGTAGTCTGTTTCCGAAAGCTGCATTTCCTTCTAGAATGGACCTCTTGAATCACTTAGAGCCTCACTTCAATCTGTTCCAAATCAAACAAAACTGGCCTGTACTAAAGCAGAGTGCAGCCATCGGGGGGGGCTAGAAGAGGACTAGGAATTTCAGCAGGCAGAGGTCGGCACCCAGCGCGGGCTGCAAGGGCAGCAAGCGCAGGCCACGGGGACAAACGGGAAATTGCTGTCGGAGAGGGGGCTCCGTCCACTGCCGCGTTCCCCCGCAGGGCAGCAGGCATCCGTGTCTACTGCGCGCTCCTGGCAGGCCAGGCACTGGAGATAAACAGCCCGGTTCCTCCTCCTGTCAGACTGCTGGAGGGAAGACTGCCTGTAGGCTGGCTTTGGCAGGGAGCTCGACAGACCAGCAAACACCAAGCAGCAAGGTGTGGAAGAATTTTGTTCCTGCTACCTGCCCAGCCTTCTTCTAAGCGGCAGCAGCGGCATAGCGTATGTGCGGATGTTTGAATGTGCTTGCCTTCACCCGCTTTTGTTTGTACCTCCAAAAGAAAGTCAGCACATATGCTTCTCTTGTAATGTTGCTCCTTGATGGTACTTCCTTAACAAGGTTATTAAAACAAGCTTAAACTAGTGCATGTAACAGCAGTTCTGTGCAGAAGGTTCTATCAGAAGTTCTTAAAAGATCTTTAATACAAAAAGGAAACCATATTCAATTTACAAATCGAGTACAAAGTCTAGGGGTAAAACTTAAAGCTATTAATTTTTTAAATATTTAGTGAAATTAACTCAAATGATTTCACAGAAATCAGGAATAAATACTATACACAGTATTTAGTGCATTTTTACAGCTTCTATTTACAACAAGTTTTTATTTCCTCAAGGCTCAGAGGTTTCACATGGTTCATGGAGCTTTTAAAATCTTTGTTTATGATAAAAATCTCCACAAGGTGGTATGCTGTACTGAGAGCAGACAGACTGAGATCACTATCTTAAAAAAACCCCACAGTAAGTTGCACAAGATGGACATTTAAAAAACTGCTGTAATAGCAGACGTTAAATACTGGTTTATCTGTTTTATGACTATTCTTCGCTTTTATTATAGCTGAGAAGTCATTGTAATAGATGCTATCTAAACACAGCACTTTCATCTAATTTGCTTTTGTTTGCAGCCAGCCAGATGAACTGCTATGACTGCTAATAATCTGAACCATAAAAGAATGTCAAGACAACCAAGATCATCACACACAACAGGGAGTCAGCCACAAAAATTAAGTACACACGTGCACTGGTTTTGGCTGGAATAGAGTTAATTTTCTTCATAGTAGCTAGTAAGGGGCTATGTTTTAGATCTGTTCTGAAAACAGCGTTGGTAACCCAGGGATGTTTTCGTTACTGCTGAGCGGTGCCTAACACAGAGCCAAGGCCTTTTCTGCTCCTCACCCCACCCCACCAGCGAGGGGCTGGGGGTGCACAAGGAGTTGGGAGGGGACACAGCCGGGACAGCTGACCCCAACTGACCAAAGGGATATTCCATACTACGTGCTGAGCATGACATCATATAACTGGGGAAGCGAGACAGGATTGCGGCTCAGGAATTAGCTGAGTATTAGCTTCAGGTGGTGAGAAATTGTACTGTGCATCACTTGTTTTGTATATTCTTTTATCATTATTGTCATCCTCCTTTTCTGTCCTAATTAACTGTCTATCCCAACGCATGGGTTTTACTTTTTTTTTTTTTATTCTCTCCCTCATCCCACTGCAGGGGGGAGAATGAGTGAACGGCTGCATTGTTGTTTTACCTGCCGGCCAGGCTAAACTATGACAACACATCGCCTTGGAAATCTGGCTTTCAATGTGCAAAAGCACTTCAACTGCTATCACAGTCTCCAAATCTTTCTCTACTACTACTATAACCTTGACCAGGGAACTTCTCTTCCAGGATACTTAAACGCAGACAAGCAGCACTCAGCTCTGCTGATGAGTCACAGCCCTATCTATGCAGCCATGTTAAGAACCCAGCTGTAGGAAATGCAGGGGGTGTTCAGCTATGCAGACAACTGCTGTTAGGTTGTTAGACGAAGATGACTGGGCATCTCCCCATTACACACTCAGCCTTAATATGCACTATGTTGCTGGCACACTGAAAGCCCTACTAAGACTTGAGAAAAAAAAAAATCACTGTACATTGCAAAAGAAAGCATGATAAACACGCTTCAGAATTCCCCTTCTACTTTCATTCTTCCACTGCAGGCCAGCACGTCTGCTTGCATCAACGTAATAACCAAGTAAGGACATGATATTAGTTCATCATTACCAATATAACCAGCATTTTCATTCAGCTAATACACAGCCACATCTATTAGAACTCCCTTCATCATGTTTTTCTTGACTAAACCCCTAAGTTTTTGCTTAAATGATGAAGTCTCTGAAGGGTATGGCTATAGAGGTTGTGGCAAACACGAGTGCTACTCACCAGGAAAATTCTTCTCGTGTTTTCAAAACCTAACTCAGAAATGTATTCTGCTCCTTTCATCTGAGGGTTTGCTGCACTCACATGCAGAAAAATGAGCTTTTTGCTTCTAGGCAGCTTTCTATACATCAACGGCATCAACAGCATTGTTCTGTGGTCTTACACCAAGGTAACTGTTGTGCTGGAATATGGTAGGTTTATTTTACAAGTTATTTACTGGTATTGTGTTTTTACCTTACAATTGCTTAATGCAATTTAAAAGTACCATCTTCTATTAGGAATAAAAGCATGCCATTAAAAAACGCAAAGGCAGATCTCAAAAGACAGTATTTAACGTATCAAGCCTTCTTACCGCTAAAATGTGAAAAAAAGGAGTTTCCTTGCAAGGTTTACTGGCTAACAATCAGCCACGAAGCTGAATACTGGATACTCAAGATGTAAACTACCAAGGGACAAGCCAGCAGGCAGATTGCCCTTTTTATTGCTACTAGTCCACATCAGGTAAACAAGCAGTCTTCCAAAGTCCCATATGGTGTGGCACATCCCCAGGAGCAACCAAGTTCAGTCACTCCACCTGGGCATGGATCTAAACTGTCCAGTTTAGTCCCAGTGAATCTGCATTATGCATTTGCAGAATCCAAGGAGCCTGGGCATGTAATCAGGGTTTCTGCGACCAGCTGCAAGCAGCATTTTAGGTAAATGGATCTTGCTTTGTGGGTAAAGCTCAGGAGAGTACTGCTGCATTTATTTAATGTGTGGACATGCTTCCTATTTCAAGCCCTTTCATGCATATTGTTAAAAATTAACTGCATTTTCTCTTTTGACCTGAGCTACCAGACAGCAATCTCCAGTTTTAATGAGCTGTTCCAGTTTGAAGTGGAACTTGTAAACCAGATTGAGTATTTCTTTCCCTATTTACTTGCAACAACTCTGCCCAAACAGAGACAAAACTCCACTCTTTGCTGGCAGGTCACCTCTCCCTCCCGTCAGTGCTTGGCTGAAAGGGGCCCCCACACCTGTGGTCAAGGCCGCGACGCCGATGCCTTGCTGGGACTCCCTGATCTCGCACTCCTCATCTTTGCTGTGAAATTCCCAGTTTCTCTCCTTTTTTTGGAAACGCACATTTGCCAAGCAAAGGGAAGTAGACCTGTTCTAGGCACGGCCTACTCTTCCTACGTGACGAAATGCGCATACACGTTATCACAGGTGCCACAGCGTCAGGGGTTACGCCTGTGACAACGACTGGGCGGCAGAGGCAGGTTCCAAAGCGCACCGATGGCGCCGCGTCGCCAGAACGGATTTGCACGCCTGGTACCGGGTCACCTCGCCGGGACAAAACGGCACAGCCACCGGGAGGCGGCGGTGGCGAGGCTGAACAAAGCTGGACTCCGTTCCCTCGCCGCCGCCCGGCTGATCGCTCTCCAGGTGGCAAAGCGGGACCCGCTGCTCCCCCACCGGCTACCCGCGCCCGCCAAGGGCGGCGGCACGGACGCGGGTACCGAGGCCCCACCGCGGCCTCGGCGGCGCTCGGTCACGAACGACCCCGGGCCCGTGCTGACGGCATACCCATCCCGGCCCGGCCCCGCTCGTTACCTGCGGGCGGCTGCTCCCCGCGGGAGGCCGCGCTCCGGTGGGACGCCAGCAGCGCCGCGAGCGCCAGGAAGGCCAGCGGCACCCGCATGGCACCTAGGGGCGCGCGCGGGGGACGCCCCGGCTCGTGCTCCCCCGCCGCGCTCGGTTCGGCTCGGCGCCTGCGCGCTGCGCTCCCCGCAGGCACGGCCGGGAAGGGGCGGGCGGCCCCGCCCCCAGCGGAAAGCCGGGCCCTGCGGGGGTGGGCGGTGGCGCGGAGGGGTCACTGCTGGGCCGGGCCGGGCCGGGCCGGGCCGGGAGGAGAGGGAGAGCTGGCGGGCTGGCTGGCTGTGGGCCCTGCGGGCAAGGGGAGCGTCACTTGGGTGGGGGAGGAGGCCGGAGCCACGGAGCCGGGGTGGGCTGCGGCCTTGCAGCGGGGCGGGGGGGGATGTTAGCCTTCGTGATGCCCTGGCTTTATTAATTTTGTGTTTGGATTTTAAATGCCGACGATACTGTGTCATACCTGTCAGCCTCAGCCGCTGAAAAAACATCATCCCCCGCTTGTCATGTTGGGACTTAAGCTCTCTCCCCATTTCTTAAAAAACAAAGCGTTCGTGCTGTGGAGTTTTTCAGAAGCAGTGCTTGGAATTTATATGTGCAGAGGAATCCTAATTTATGCTGAGAGATTTTTTTCTTTCTTGCAAATGACCTAAATTTATATGCACTTCAAAAAACTAAATGAAGTGCTGCCAAGCAAGGTGGAGATTGAACCTTTTTCCACCCTCCTGTTTCTGTGTCTCCTGCCCCGTGTCCTAATGCCAGATACTTTTGCTCCCTAACTGCTCAACCTCGCTGCCACCCTGGGCCAGATGAGGAGAAGGGCACAGAAGAAACCTCTTCTGCCACACGTCCCCAGCTGTAAGGAGGATATAGCAGCTTTTTAAGCCCCTGAGAGAGAATCTGCAAATAACTCTTTTTTTTCCAGACCTGAAATGGAGGCAGCTTGAGGGATCGTTGACACCCACGCTTCTTCCCAGCCTTTCAGAGAGACAGAAAGGAGGAAACTGAGCTGCTGGCCAGTGTTATGCTTCTCCTTTCTCACGCCTCTCGGAAAAAATGACTTCAGTTGCTCCCTCACCTTTATTTCCTATCCCAAAGTCTGGCCCACTTCCTGGAGGAAGTTGTGGAGGAATTGTTTTTCCTGCCACCTGCCATCTGCATTTGCAAAACTGAGAAGACTGCACAATTTGCTGCACAGGAGGGAATGAGAAGCGAGGAGAGGGGAGATGGCAAGCCAGCACTGCTGCTGAAGAAGAGGCCCCACTTGGTACAACCTCAGAAATGAAGGTGTCCCCACAGGTGATGAGGTGGTGCTGTGGGGTGTACGGTCAGCGCTGGCTAGACAGCCAGCATCTCCTCCCGGCTGCACTAAGGCTGAAAAAAAATGGATTGTGAAGCTATGCTCACTTTATGTAGCAATACTACGCTCGCAGTATGACCTTTGTGCTTAATGTGAGTGCAGTAACGAGCTTCACAACCAACAAGTGCTTGACTGTCTTGGTTGAAGTATTGGCTGCTCGATGGCACGTGGATTTTAACCTCCTGAATGGTGCCATTTTTGCATGGTATTTTCTAACACATAACGCGTTTTCTAGCACATAACAATAGGATGACAGGAAGCAGCCTCAGGCTGTGCCAGGGGAGGTTTAGATTGGATATTAGGAAAAATTTCTTCAGCAAAAGGGCTGTCAATCATTGGAACAGGCTGCCACAGGGAAGTGGCTGAATCACCATCCCTGCGGGTATTTAAAAAACGTGCAGACATGGCGCTTTGGGACATGGTTTAGTGGCGAACTTGGCAGTTAACAGTTGGATTTGATGATATTAAGGGTTTTTTCCAACCTAAACGATTCTATGATTGAAATGGTATTTTACACAAAAGTAAGTGAGCACAAGGAATCATCAGCCCTGGATAGAGGTTAGGTATTCTGACAGGCTTGTCAAGGGCTGGCAGTGTGCCTAAGGTAGGTAAAGTTGGATTTTTTATGAAACTGCACAGACTTGATAGAATCTTACGAATGGTGAAGACAATGAATAAAAATTATGTCAGCTCTCTGCAGAGAAATTAAGGAAATGTAATTCTGGTTACAAGAGCTGTCCTTGGCACACCGTCTGCCTGTGTCACCAGAACCCTTGCACACGGCTCCTGGCATGGGCTGCTCTCACTGTGCGGCCAGCAGAGTCTGTCCCCACCCAAACGTTACAAACTTGCTGAAAGTTTTCCTTGTCTTGAATTGTTACACATTGGAAAAGAGAAAAAAAAATATTGGCCACTATAATGTAAAGCGTCTTGTAACTTCCTCGTTTGCACTCTTTTCCGTGCTGAGCTTAAGAAGTGGCGGTCACATGCCTCTCTGTGAGAAAGGTCTTGACAAGATAAACAACTTCTCACATTGTGGGACAAGTTTCCACAGCCTTTTGCTTGCTTGTTTGTTTGCTTGTTTGTTTTTTACTTGTCAGTTGTGTCATAGAGTTCTTGTGACTTCATGTGCAGATACAGGATCTTCACCTCGCTTAGTCTGAAATGCCTACTCCTCTGATTCATGATCATGACAGTCATTGCAGTTACCAACATGCTTTCTCATAAACCAGGCTACGTTCTGGACCTTCAGTCTTTTGACTTTGAAATACTGCCCCAGGTCCTTTGAAAAAGTAAGGTAGATGCAGTATCAGTGTGGGAAGAAGTCTGGAGCTAGTATGAGGCTGTGTAAGAATACTCTTAGGAAAGGCATGTTTCAAAGGTAGTGCCACCTTTTCTTTAAATGCTATCACAAAGATAAATTACACGCACAAATAAGTTATCTCTAACCAGAACTTTTCCCCAGTGATTAAAAGCACTAGCTGTGTTTACCTTCAAAAGGTACAGGTAATCAGACACATGCCCTTCCTAAAAAAAAATTTTAAAAAAAAGTTCATTTGTGATCATTTAGCTTCGATGCATCTGTCGGGAATTTCAGTGGTCTTCTCATACAGACTGAGGGTAAAAATAGACATTTTGATCTTCCAGGAGCATCATTCTTAACTTTAGCAGTCATTTCAAATTTCTGCCCATTTTGATTCTCCTGGGCTACCCATTCTTCCCAAATTCACAGTTCCAGGAACCAGAGAACTGAAGCAACGAGATCTGAAGCAGTCTAAGCTGAGCTCTTATCAGAGATTTCTATCCCTTGTTCCAGAAGAGAAAGAAAATCTCCCACTACCCAGGAAGTTACCTGTATCCTAGGATTAAAGCTCTTTTAAAATGCTCATGCTGCATATCCTGTAATTACCAAATTTGCATATCACCAAATGCTGTTATTGTCCTAGCAGCAGCTGACTAAGGTGGTCACCTCTCCAACAGAGCAGCAGCAATAAGCACTACTTAGAAGTCAACCACCAAAACAAAGACAACAGGTTTATTTGAGGCTGGGGAATGTACCTGCCTGAATCGAAAGGTGAAAGAAAACAGAGAAAGGTAGCAAGGACAGATTAAGAAGATGGGGTTGTAAGCCGATGAGCAAGTCTCTAAAAGGCTGCAGTGTTTTCAGTGTAACAGCTGCTCTGCTGTAGCTGCTGCGTTGGCAGATGACCTCTCATGCTCTGTTACTTGTGTTTGTCTAATCCACGTGTGATCTGGTATGCACCCCAAGAGAAAACTAGCCTAATGGATAATAATGCAAGATCAGCTTCTTCATGACAGCCGGTCTGCTCTCAGGCTGGGAGAGGGACCCTGATGTTGTGGTTTAACCCAGCCGGCAGCTAAAATAACCCACAGCCATTCACTCACTCCCCTGCTCCCAGTGGGATGGGGGAGAGAATCAAAAATGAAAAAAAAGTAAAACCTGTGGGTTGAGATAGACAGTTTAATAGGACAGAAAAGGAAGATAACAACAACAATAATAATAATAAAACCCAACAAAACAAGATGTGAACAGCACAATTTCTCACCACCAGAAGTCAATGCTCAGCAAGATGCCGAGCTGCCCTGTCTCCCACGCCCAGCCCCCAGTTATATACTGAGCAAGACATCATATGGTATGGAATATCCCTCTGGTCAGTTTGGGTCAGGTGCCCTGGCCGTGTCCCCTCCCAACTTCTTGTGCACCCTCCGCCTTCTCGCTGGCAGGGCAGTATGAGAAGCTGAAAAGTCCTTGACTGCTTGGCAACAACTAAAACATCAGTGTGTTATCAACATTATTCTCATCCTAAATCCAAAACACAGCACTACACTAGCTGCTAGGAAGAGAATTAACTCTATCCCTGCCAAAACCAGGACACCTGATGGTTTTGGATAGAAAGGAGAGTCATTAACCTTCATCAGTAAAAGAAAAGGGACTAAGTTTAGTTGGAGCTCTGAATGAGGTAAAAGAAGAAAACCCAGGAGGTTGTCACTTTCTTAAATATATTTGAACATTCTGAGACCCTTAAGAGAAAGCTGGAGACAGTTACTGCACTTGGGAGATTGGTTGTTTGTTTTGGGTTTTTTTTCTCCTTATACTGTAGTCTTTTGTGCTTTATGCATGAAGTTATAGTGCAAACCTTACTGCATGTTAGTGTAGTTGCTGGTCCCATCCCCAGATACAGGTCTGAGTAAAAGGCTAACCACCTCGTTTGGAAAAATAGCACTGTTACATAAATGAGACTAATCTACTCTTTTGGTTAAGAGGTGAGGAAGAGATATCTAAGCATGTCCTTCCCTGAGCATGGGAAGGACAAGCATGACAAAAGCATGGTGCAGTCAAAAGCTCTGTGCAATGCCGTTGTGAACTTCTGTGTATTTACATCTGGCCTAGACCTTGTAAGAGTTAAAGTGTAGATCAGAAAGATTATATCTTCTATAACTTTCTGGAAAAGGGTGCCATTAATGCAGGTGCAAAAATGTTTTCTGATAAAGAGTCCCACCTCATAAAACAGACTAGCACCATAATATGTCTTAGAAGAAATAATGTTGGGTCCTTTGTTCTCTTTTAGTAATCCAATGCCTCTGTCTGATGTGGAAAGTCCAAAGACCCATAATTATTCTATTATGCAAATCGATCTTACACAGACCAAACTGTTGTTTGACAGACTATTGGGGACAAACTAAAGAATGGAAATTGCCTATTTTGTTGAATGTTATGAATTTTTAAAAAGCATTTTTAGAGCATGAACAAAGTATCACAATGGAAGATACTGCAGTTCTGCATAGTACCCAGTGATTAAAAATTCATGGCAGAACCATCATGTATAGTCAGGATAAGCATTAATCATTTCAACCCAAATTAAGTATTGTTTCTTGTAAATCTATGTAGGGACTATTTAAAAGCAGAATGGAATTATAAATAATGAGGAGGTGTGAGAATGAGCACAGATACTTTCAACAATACACGTAATACAGAATAAGATATTTTATGAAAAAAAAGTAAGAACCTAAATTTAAGGTATTTTTAATCCTCATGATTGGATGGATTCTAACTGAAATTTGTGTATGCTCATAATATTGGATGTGCTTATACTGATACTCTTACTTCATCAGAAGCCCTTTTATTTTCATTTTGAAGTAATCTAAGAAACATTTCCGAGTGAGAGAAAGGTATGCAATTTATTTTCTTTGGTGACAACCACAAGACCATGATATCTGACTGGTTGTGCAATGTATGTGGACTGCTGAGTCAAGCAACTGATGTATAACTCATATTGGCTGTCTAAAGTGCTGGTTTTGCCTAGCAAAGATATCGTAGGGAACATGATGTGAGAATGGGACTTGGGAATCAGCAACATAAACCCATAGGAAACCAGGCTTCATTAGTGCTGCTGCTCAATGTCATGTTGTTACGTGAATATGTGTTTCCTGAAGCAAGTTTTATTATCTGGGAA
Source organism: Balearica regulorum gibbericeps (assembly GCF_011004875.1). Classification (NCBI taxonomy): domain Eukaryota; kingdom Metazoa; phylum Chordata; class Aves; order Gruiformes; family Gruidae; genus Balearica; species Balearica regulorum. The sequence continues at coordinate 64,557,364 of NC_046186.1, forward strand.
GGGAGGAGGCCAAAGTAACTGCAATTGAAATGAGTACCAGACAAAGAAAGTGGAGTCAAATAGAAAAGTCAACATAGTAAAGAGCCGGTGTGTGTACTGATACCTGCCAAGCTTTTGTTTCTTTTTCACAAACATCTGAAGAGAATGAAACAGCCATTGCAATAGAACTAGAGTTGATTAGCAACAGGAAGAGGAAGCTGAGGACTTCCAGGTACTGCTTGGTACACAATGTCATGCTGTTACCCTTAGATAGATTTAAGATGGGGTAGGGTTCAGTTCAGGATCCCACAGGGAGAGTGAGTATTCCTGAGCCAGGATACTGTTAGGCTTGTCCATGGGCATGTGTTGCTGAGAGATATCTCAGAGGAATCTCAGATGACAGAGACTAATTTTTCAATTATTTTTTAAAAATGTTTTACATTTGCACCCATCTTGCCAAATTTATCAACAATCCTTTGTTAACTTAACCCTTTGTTAGATAAAATTTGTTGGGTTTATGCTTCTGCTATTTAAAAAGAACTACAGCACATTTGATAAATTAGTGGTGGGTCAGGAAACTGGCACAAGAGTTGAAGCCAGAACAAACACTTGGTCTTTAGAGTGGATATTAGGAAAACTTTCTTCATGGAAAGGGCTGTCAAGCACTGGAACAGGCTGCCCAGGGAAGCGGTTGAGTCACCATCCCTGCAGGTGTTTAAAAGGTGTGTAGATGTGGTGCTTAGGGACATGGTTTAGTGGTTGGACTTGGCAGCGCTAAGTTAACAGTTGGACTTCATGATCTTAGAGGTCTTTTCCAACCAAATCAACGCTATGATTCTATGATTTATTATGTTGGGAAACTTGCTGTTATTGAGCTGTGTGATAATTAACAAGTCTGTGGGCAATGGTATCAGATTGATCAGGCTGATCAGTTGGAAGTGTGTTGAATCCAGCAGAAAGAGGGAAATATCAATTCCATCCTTTGAGGAAGCAGACAGATGCCTTCTGCAGCACCACACTGGACTGCACACCTCTGTCCCAAGAGGACAAATACAGCCAGGAACAGGTGCTGACAGGAGTTATTCCGATCAACAATTGAAAGTGGGTATCCTCTCTTCTAAGAGGCAGCTAAAAATGCTTGTCTTGTCTAGTCTGGTAAAAGAAAAGGCCAAAAGGGGAACTTCTCTCTGTAAGTATGTTCACAGTTTAAGCAGTCTCGGGTTTTTTAAATCAAAAGATAAATTTTACACAAAATCACAAAGTAGAAAATGTTCCTGCCTGAATTAAGGCTGAAAATTAGAAGAAGGTTTCTAATTTTCACAGGGTTAGAGCTTGGAACAGTTTCCTGGTAAGATTAATGGGAACAAAAATGTGGTTAGTTTTAATGAAGGATGTGATCATTTAAGAAAGAAATTACTTAAAAAGACTACCTGCCATAGCAGTGAAAAGTACTCTGGTAACCTATCTGGATTACCAGTGAACTAAAGAATGTATAAAAATACTAACTGCTGAGAACATTTTATTTTAGAGCATATTTTTCTTGTAAAGTATGTTACTGATATCCTCTCAACCTTTTTTTTTTTTTAAGGTTTTGTAGGCCAAAAATCAAACCTTACCTCCATAAGAGAAAAAAAATCTTCTGACAATCCTTTGAAATAGTACTGCCAAAAGGGGAATAAAACCCAGTGAAAGGAGGAAAAAAACAAAACAAAACCAAAGAAACAACACTTGATTTCATCAGGAATCATTCTGATTTCTGCTGGCCATGGGTTTTATTTGTAATCATATCAAAACAAAATGCCCAGCAGAGCTGCACACAGACTAGGCAATTCAGAGAACTGGACACTACTGACCATAGTAAGATTAATAAATGAATGCATACATCCACTGTATCAATTTCAGTCTAAGAAATTAGTTGTTAAGAACAAGAATGTCAAGAATGTTTTAGACTTTGTAAGAGAAAATTAATGCACTTCCATAGTACATCAGACCGATCCGTAACAAACTTACACAGAATACCGTAGAACATGGGTAAAACATAATGATATGCAACAAACAGGCAGTTAACCAAAGAATTAGTAGTTTGTGTGATTCTGTTTTCCTGAATTTTTGCAGAAAATAAATTTTTCTACAATTCTTTATGTTTTCCTTGAAAAACAGCATGAAACTTGTGGTGGTTTTCTGTTACTGGGAGGAGGGCCATATACAGCCAAGGAGTTCAAAATCACCCATATGCCAGGAAACAGGGAGGATCTCTGAAATGATGTGTAAAGATAAAATCAGATAAAATCACTCCACTCAAAAGTGTAAAGCTGTTAGGAACACACAGGTAGGGTTTCTCCAGAATATACAGATGTAGGTTTTTTTGGTGCTTTTTCTCTGAACTACTGATGTTCAGTAGCAGAGCTAATAACCAGTTTTCAACAAAGACAGTGGGAGACAGAGATCAGAGAGGGCTATATGTATACTGCAGACTTAACAACACCAGGGTGTGATAGGCAAAACCACGACGTTTGCATTCCAGTGCATTTTATTTTGTAGAACAAACTTCTATAGATAGAACAACAGACTTGAAAACTATGTTGGAGAGCAGCTGACCACACACACAGACTATTGCACAATTTGGTTCCCTAACTATCCTGTTCCCAAAGCAAAACAGAATGCTGTCTCTGCTGGTTTCGTTGGGATAGAGTTAATTTTTTTTGTAGTAGCTAGTATGGGGCTATGTTTTGGATTTGTGTTGACCAGCCAGGGATGTTTTCGTTACCGCTGAGCAGTGCTTACACAGCATCAAGGCTTTTTCTGCTCCTCAGCCCACCGCACCAGTGAGGGGGCTGGGGGTGCACAAGGAGTTGGGAGGGGACACAGCCGGGACCGATGACCCCAACTGACCAAAGGGATATTCCATACCATATGACGTCATGCTCAGCATATAAAGCTGGGAGAAGAAGGAGGAAGGGGGGATGTTTGAAGTGATGGCATTTGTCTTCCCAGGTAACCGTTATGTGTGATGGAGCCCTGCTTTCCTGGAGGTGGCTGAACACCTGCCTGCCCATGGGCAGTGGTAAATGAGTTCCTTGCTTTGCTTGTGTGTGTGTCTTTTCCTTTATTTATTAAACTGTCTTTATCTCAACCCACGAATTTTCTCACTTTCACTCTTCCAGTTCTCTCCCCCATCCCACCATGGGGTAAAACCCCAACAGTCTTTTTTGGCACCCAACATGGGACTCGACGGGTTTGAGATAACGACAGATTTGATTCAGGTGTGCTAGATTGAATTTATAGCTGTTATTGCTGTTCAGCTATTAATTGGCAGGTTCCTGTACTTGCCATGGGGCTTGTTTGCCTTACTGTATAGTAGAATGTAGTGCTCGTTAGTGGCTGCTTTTTGCTTTCGCTGCTCGCTGTAGTGCTGTACTGCTTATCTTCTGATTGTGCTGTGCCTGGGAACATTCCGATAACAGCAATGGCGATGTGCCTGGGCTGGCAGCTATCCAGGCCACCGCTGCTCTGTCTGTGCTGCTGTACTAGACAGGCTGGAACTCCAGCGTGAACTTGAGTCAAAGGGACTGTGATCTGTGGATGAGTCCATGTGGGAGCAGGACATCCCGAAGTGTCTGTGGCTGTGAATAAGTCCATGCCGAAGCAGGTGTATCTTGATGGTCTGTGGCCATGGTTACATCTGTGTTGCAGCAGGTACACCTCTGAAGGGATTGTCGCCCAAGGATACATCCATGCTGCAGCAGATAGATACACGTTGAAGCATCAGTGGCTGTGCATGGTGGCTGGAGCACCTCAAAGCGTGTGGCCATGGGCGAGTCCACGACAGAGCAGGTTTATTTCTGAGGGGACTATGGCTGTGGGTAAGGCCATGCTGGAGCCCTGCTATATCTCTGAAGGCATTGTGGCCCATGGAGAAGGCCACACAGGAACAGGTGCACCTCGAAGTGGCTGTGGCTGTGGATAAGCCTATGCCACAGCAGGTGTACCCCTGGAGAAACTGTGGCTCGTGGATAAGGCTCCACTTGGAGCAGGTGCACCCCTAAGGGACTGCAGTTGGTGGACAAGTCCCAGTTGGAGCAGGGGCAAGGGGAGGAGTTCATTGTAATGTTAAACCCAGTGGTCTGGTCCAAAGGGACCAGGGGTGGAGATTGTAATGGAAATACCTTTAAATTGTTGTAACCCAGGATTTGAGTTGCATGTTATAGGAATTACTATAGCAGGAAACACCTGAACCAATGGAGAACAAGCCTTACAAGAAGCAGTGCAAGTGCAGCAGTGACCTGACCTGAGCTGGTTTTGGTGCCCAGTAACTCCATGGAACTCCCCTGTCCTGAGGGACCACCATAACAGATGGAGCCCAAGTGGGCTAAATGAACTCAACAGACATTTTGTAGATATTTGTGGACATTTTATGGACATTTTACAAGGGTGATCCATAGACTAAGGGAATGATATCTGCATATTGTATCAAAGGATGAGAAGGAGGGGGTGGTTAATGAGGTTATATTGGATAGTGTGGTATCTGAGCATGACGTAAATGGTATGGAATAAGGGGTGGAGAATGTGCTGGTTTTGATTGGGATAGACTTAATTTTCTTCATAGTAGCTAATATAGGGCTATGGTTTGGATTTGTGCTGAAAACAGTGTTGATAACCTAGGGATGTTTTCGTTACTGCTGAGCAGTGCTTACACAGAACCAAGGCCTTTTCTGCTCCTCACCCCACCGCACCAGCGAGGGGCTGGGGGTGCACAAGGAGTTGGGAGGGGACTTTGCTTGTGTGTGTGGCTTTTCCTTTATTTATTAAACTGCCTTTATCTCAACCCATGAGTTTTCTCATTTTCACTCTTCTGATTCTCTCCCCCATCCTGCCATGGGGGGACTGAGCGAACGGCTACGTGGTGCTGAGCTGCTGGCTGAGGCAAAACCATGACGTTGTTGTTGGGTAAATCTTTGAACCTACACTGTGAATGCATTGGAGACAAAACTACCCACAATCACATCAGATAATCATGTCCTGCTTTTTGTTCTCACCCAAGGCATTTATTTTTATGAAAGCCAACCAGGAAAAAACACAAAATCCTTAGTTATCTTAGATGAGAAATGCACCTTTGAACTTCTTTGTTTCAGTACCAGTATCCAGTATATGGGTATGTGAATCCATAAAAACATGTGCAGGTCCGCAGGCATACAGAACAGGTTGTAGGAAAGCAATCATTCTTGGCCTGATGATCTTACTTAGGGTAGTTATTTTCCACTCTCTCTGTAACCATCCTCTAAATAAAAAAGGCAAGATGAACTAGGGAAAACTGCAAGTCAGATGCACAAATTGCTAATTCCTCCTGCTGTTTGGAAGGGAAGCAAGGTGTAAAGGGATGTTAAGAGAGTGGCCACCTCCTCCAGATAATGCACTGCCTTCAAAAGCACCCACAGATAGGACTCACAGAAAATACAGACAGCCGAGTCCCCCCTTCTTGGGCTGGAAGAGGTGGAAGGTCACTAGTGCAGACACACACATCACACTCTCTGGGTTCATAAGCACACATGCATTTGTGGATCCCCTGAGCACCAGCATGACCCCTCTGCTAGTGCAGTACCCCTGCCTGCAACCCAGCCCCCCCTTAACTGCCCCACAGGTCTCCCACTCACTGGTTGGTCCAGCTTGAGGCTCATGGCAAACACCCATGCACTCACACACTCACACGTACCCCAGACCTAAGGCCCCCTTACTTGCTGGCTGGTCCAGCTTAAAGTTTGCTGCTGAGCATACACACACCCCACACACCCAGTTTGGGAGAGATACAGACACTGTCCCCCAGCAGCCCGCACCAGGCACCCAGGCTGTGAGTCACATCCCTGCTTCAGCCCCCGGGGCAGAGCCCTCGCTCGCCTCCCTCACCCCTGTGAAGGTGTATTGGGTCTGGCTGAGGTGGAGTTAACTTTCCCCATAGCAGCCCTCACAGCCTGTGCTGTGTATTGGAGGAAGGTGTTGGTAACACACCTTTGGCCAGGGCAGAGCAGTGCTGGCTCAGCACCAAGGCTTCTCTCCAACATTTTCTCCCCTTCCATCACTAGTAGGCTGGGGGGGGGGCAAGATCTTGGGAGGGGACACGGCCAGGACAGCTGACCCAAACTGACCAAAGGGATATTCCATACCATATAACATCCGCTCAGCAATAAAAGCTGAAAGAAGGAGGAAGTGGGGGCATTCATTATTTATGATGTTTGTCTTCCAGAGCAACCGCTACACATACTGAAGCCCTGCTTCCCAGGAAGTGGCCGGACATCACCTGCTGATGGGAAGTAGAGAATAAATCTTTTGGGCTTTTTCCTTTGCTTCCTTGCGCTGCCTTTTGCTTCATTAAACTGACTTTATCTTAACCCACAAGTTTTTTTCCCCCATGTTTTTTTTCTCTCTTCCTTGCCCTGCTGAGGAGGGGAGTGATAGACCAACTTGAGGGGCACCTGGTGTCCAGCTGGGGTCAACCCACCACAGAAGGACAGACTTGCACAGGACTCAGCCAGACAAACGCAGTGACTGCACCTGTTTTACATCTGACCAGCCCCCTTTATACCCTTTTTTGCCTACCCCCCTCTTTGTTCCTCCCTGTGCCCCTTCCCCTCTGTGTCCCTCAGGAATTTGTACAGCTCTGCCCATTCCCACACACGTTCTGGTTCAGGTCTCCCCTGGCTCACAGCCTCAGCCATTGCAAAGTCTGGGTTGATCTTCCTGGAAGTGATGCCGGTAGTTTCTTGATAGCCCATCAATTAGTGTGGTTGGGTTTTGTCATTGTTTTTCCAGATCTGTGTCTCTGTTTGGCTCTGGTTCCCTCCTTTTCCACTTAGTTTCCCAATTGGCAAGGTCCCCGATCAGATAACCTCACTGGAATAAACCTTCCCACACTCTTACTTGCCCTCATCAGTTAGTGTGATTGGCCAGGTTTGTTCCCCATCACTGCCTCCTTTACCGTTTGTCATTCAGATTTGTGTCCTCATATGCCTTGTTTATGGCTTCATTCTTTTCTTATTATCCCTTTTCTTCATTGAAGAAGGTCCTTGACCAGATGCTCTTAAAGGAGCAGACACTCTCCTACCACTTAACCTTACAGAAGGATCAGAGTATACATTGGCAGATCTCCAGGAGATAGAAAATAATTGTATATCCACTTCCAAACTAAATTTTGTTGTCTTTCTGGAGTGATCTTCACAATTACTATTTTTTGAGTACAAACTGAAAGAAAACCAGTGTGGCCTGAGTCATCAAGTACTGTCATAGAAAAGCATTAGGTCCAGCTGGGTGAAAGGGAACAATGTCCCAGTTTGCTTTTTTTTCCCCATCAATTGTCTTATATTGAAAATATGTGGTAGAATTGTATATTCTTTGTGTTATATCTTTGACCCGCTCTTTAAAGATAATTCCACATGTGCTGAGCTTACACAGGAAAGGCAAGGTCCTTGTATCGTTTTAATAACTTGGGTTGGTGACTGCTTGCTGTAGCGAGGACTTACAGAGCTGGAAAGTGGAGAAAAAGATCAGAGAATGAAAAAACACTGCAGGTGCCACCTATATTTACAGGAAATCGGGCCAGCCAAAGACATTAGTTAAGAACATCCAACAGAAAATGTGATCAGTTTCTCAAGAACTCTTGCCTGTGAACACCCTGTTTCCCAGCAAAGGTGGGCCAGTTTCCCACATTTAATTAATACGAAAGTTTGTTAACACTGAGAGGATTCCTCTGATTCCTGTGTGAGGTTTATTCAGTGCAACTCAGCTTCATGGTGCAGATAAACAAAGAGGAAGATTCAAGCTGTCAGCTGATCCAGGAGAATTTAACCTCAGAAAACTATATCTGGCTTATCCAGTTTGGGATGAGACTTTAATGGGAACCAGAAATTAATCTGAAATAAGAAAAAGAAGAGGCATATCCTGGAAGTGTGGTTGATCTGTGGAGAATTTTGCTTTTCTGAGATACCACATACAAATGAAGACATCCAGATGGGACTGGCAATAAATGAAGGTATCTAGGCAGATGGCTACCTTTGGACAGGTACATTTCTGTCTTTTGAACGAGGCTGACAATGTTGGGGTAGGCTACAGGATTTGTAGCAAACACAATGGAGAACAAGAAAGTTTGAAGGGCATTCTTGGGGATCCGCTGTTTCCAGATATTTAAAAGACAGAAGGAATAGCATTGATCATTGCTGGCCAAAATGGGTGGCTGACTAGGTTGCTGCAACACTGCTGTGCTGACAGTCTGCAAATAACTGGATAAAGTGTGAAACACTGCTACCAGTAAGAACCAGAGCCCAGGACTCCCCTTTTCCTGAAGGAGCCTCATCACTGGCCTCCACAGCTAGGCTGCCTCTCCCCCCGACCAGATGCAGCTTCAGCATGGGGAACGGGGAATGGGGAGTGCCACCCCCCCCAAATCCTTCTATGTAGATGCCCTATTTCTGACTGGACTGGAGCCCCTTGGTCAACAACAAAAGTTTTGCTCAGGAAAGCATAGAATGAAAGGCTAAGTGTGGCAGGATTTCCCTGCTGGAAGGCTTTTTTGGGTTTTGGCCTCTCTACATAGCTGCATTTGTGCTATTTGCAGTCTGTCGTTATTTCTTTTCCCTTCACTTTTTCGGGCCATACAGAATGTCACACTTTTATACTTCAGCAGGAAGATGGGCAGAACTGAGAGAGAAGGTATTTTAATTACTGAGACTGCGAAACTTCACCGCAGCTGGTGAACACGACTGCAGTCCTGCACTGAGGGCATGCATGCTTTTTTTAGCTGAAACAGCAGGAGCTACTGCCCCAGCACAGGCCACTGGGCAAGTCAGAAGCTTGAGCTTTGTGAACGTGGTAGCAAGGGACATGTGGCTATGAGCAAATACCTCAGCAGAAACAATACGGAGATGCATGTGGTGAACAGGAAGGAAAAGTAGAAAAAACCCCAAGCTATGAGCAGAAAAAAGAATTAGTAGGGAATAAAACAAAAAACAGGAACATTTTGGGAAGAATACTTGAAGATATTAGAAAAGACATTTCTTCTTCTTGTTTGTTTGTTTCTTTCAATGTTCAGGTTCTATTAGAAAAGAAATCATGACTCGGTCTCAATTTTTGCTCATAAAGGAAACCAAAATCACTATAAGTTTCCACAAGTTAGAATCAAAAGGAATAATAGTATGTTCAGTAAATAGCAGCAGATATGAGATAGACAATGAAGACCTGAGATAGCCCTTCATACACAGTGGATCTCATTAATGTAAAGTAAATGTGAACTTTGTGTTTCATTTACAGATCAAGGATGGAGTCTTTATTTTCATATTGATGTCAAAACACCAATAATATGACAAGATGAAAAAAATGCTCTTTTTAATTTTCTTCCTTTTTCTCCTAATGCTATGCATTTTGAGCAAAATTTAATAAATGTTAAGGCATGTAGTGCAAACCCACTCAGATGTTAAACCATGACATAAAAATATCCAAGAAGAGACTCCTTGACCTTCTTTGTCAGTGCAGATACCTTGGGCCAAGGCTGAAGTTTAACAGCAATTTTGGGTTGCAAAGCAGTTCCTGTACTTTTTGTTAACTTTTTTAGCTTCTGGATGGACGGCAAAAATGTGCCTGTCTTTTTTTGATAATTTTTTTTTTTTTTGGCAAACTACCATGTGTTGAGATGTTTCACCATGTGCTGCAAGCTCAGCGTTGATATACTGTCAATGCACTGTACACACCAGAGTTTTGATGAGGGGGGCATGAGGCATTTGTGTTGTGCCTGCTGTGGCTGGGAGGGGATTGGTTTTGCCTGATAACACAAGAATAAAGCTGGAGGTTACAGAAAGGTGGAGTGGGCCTAAAAGCAAACCAGAAATAATTACGTAGTTTTTTTAAGGCAGGGATGTAGTCCCAGAGGACTGCATTCATTACCAAGTCTTTGATTTTGACCAAAGAGGAAGTAGATTGTTTTTGTCCTCAAGAGATGGAAATGATAGCACTTGCCTACCCATTTTGCTGCTGTTCAGAAAGATCAGTAACTTGGCTGGCAAAATGGAGTCAGGAAACTGAATGTTATTATTAAATGGGTGCTATATTTAAATGAGTGGTTGTGATTGATGCCCCAAGAGCTGTGGTCTTGACATTTGTTGTTGGAAAAGGGAGGCAAGCAGGTAGAATTTAATGATTAAAAACAGCATACAGACTAACATGTATTTGCAGAGGAGAATTAACATAAATATAAAACCTGCTCTTCTTTTTCTGTCTGAATGCACGACTGAGTGATCCGGTTTGCAGCCAAAACGCTCCTCACAACCTGAGCATAACAAAAGCTTTGCTACATGTATATATATATCTTGGGGAGATAAACAGAAGTGGTTGGCCGGATAGAGGGGGGCCTCTGTGTTTTCCTCTGTGTCTCTGCGCGGCTGTTGTGATGACTGGGCAAAATGTCTGCACTGTTTCCTTGCGAGCTTGACGAATGAGTCAGATTTCCTCTTAATTTTCCAATGGGTGGCTGCCAGGCTTATGTACGATCTTCAGGATGAATAGAATTAAATCAGAGAAAGCTGTAAAGAGACTGCGAGAAAACCAACAAGGACTACTAAGATAATAATGCCCAAGCCAGCCTCAGGTGCACAGTTTCAGAAGAATTAAGATGAAAACAGCTGGCAGTGTATTGACTAAAACACTTCACCCTTCTAGAGGCGAGAGTGCAGAATAGAAACTTTTATGGGGATTTCAAGAGCTGCCCAAATGTGTTAGTAAAAAAGCTAACTTGCCAGTATGACTTGTAAAAAGAGAGATAACGCTGCAAGCAGTAAAGGGTTTTTTGGTTGGTTGGTTTTTTGTGTTTGGTTGTGGGGTTTTTTTCCCCAGAGATGAGGAATGTCAGCCACAGTGTGGTAAGAAAATTTAAGGGAAAAGACCTGTAGATCTTTTTGTTGGTTTCATACTTCAGTCTTGCATGCTTTGCACCTTTAAGTGAGAAAATAGTGCTTTAGTCTGGAGAAATGGATAGCAAGCCCCTCTGAACAGCTGTGTCAAAGGTTTATGTGGAAATCCCTAGGTGAGTCTGACCGCAAAGTGAAGGGGTGGCTGCTGGCTCTTGGACCTTCAAAGTCAGCGACTTTGGGACCACATCCCAGAACAGGCACATATTCATCAAGGATTACAAGGGTAGTAGTCTTTGCTCATTAGCTATCATTTCATCTGACTTGATCTCCTCCTCCCTGTTGTGGTACAGGCAACTCACCCTCACAGCACAGCTCTGCAACCCCCCCAGCTTTCCTCCAGCCCCCCCAGAGCCACCAGCCTGCACAGCAGCTTCTGCTACATCCAGTCCCTGAGGTTCTCCCGTTCTGCTCCTAAAGCCCATTGCTTTCACATGGTATGTCTTGCAGGAAGGGAAAGGGGAATTTAAGCCCCTCTTTCATCGTTTGTTAGTTGCTGTGGGAGTTGCCCAAGGCCTGACTCCTGTGGAGGTGCGCTGGGGAAAGCCTTCAGGAGCGAGACTGGAGCAGCTAGCCCAGCAGTCATGACAAACACAGTACTCCCATTTTTGTTTCCTCACATCTGAGGAGCTCAGGTGGTGACATCTGAAGCACGTTTACTTTTAATCTCCTGTTGTAGTTGTTTAGACGTCACCTGTGCTAAGAAATGTCAGGGTTGTGACATGGTGTGTGAAACTGTACAGCCGAAGCATCTTTCCCCCACCTGTAACTCTTTCTCTGGAGCTGCTTTGCTGCCACAGCCGTTTGTTCAACATCATTTTGCTAACCGGCCACACACAACTAGGTACGATGCCCAGGGAAGTGAAAGCTGTCTCCCTTCTCAGCACTCAGACCCCATGAATTAACCTGCCGTCCTCCTGCATTACCATGAAAGATTGTGAGTGTTACGGTGGTCTATTCCCTTTAGTCTTAGAAAGACTCGTAAGCCCTGCTGTGAAATCTGCTGCTGCTGAGAGCGACCGTGCACCGAGTGCATCATTACGCGGGTTTTTTCCATTATCATCCTATGCCCCCAGAGGCATCTGTCAGATCGGACTGGAGAGCCATTTGTATTACGTACCATACTTCGTGTGGGATTGAGGGAGTATTAACAGCTGGAGTTGTAGTGTTGTAGCATTGATAATACGTCCGAGTAGAAAAGAAATAGCCTGAGTTAGAGACTAAAAGAGGTAATCAAATGAAGGAAAAAAAGAAAGCACTGGCCTAAAACTTAGGGATCCGTTTCTGGTCCTGCTGCTGGCCTTATCAAATGACTTTTTACGAGTGACATCTTCCAGCACTTCCTCAGTTTTCCCTCTTTCTAATGAGGGAAACTAATAGGTGCTATTGTTAGCACATATGTCATGCAATAACTATGGAAGAAAACACATCTGTGTTGGAAAGGCAGTGAAAAAACCAATGAATTACGTTTCTGCCTGCAGCTAGGTGCCCTTGAAGTTTGCACTAAAAGCACACATGCAGGGAGAAATGGATGTAGCTACTTCTTTAATAGACATTTTTAACATTGTAAAATCTGCAAGTTAAAAGTACTGAAGGGCTACTAAATCTAGCAAACAGGCTTTCCATCACATTTAAGTTGACTGAGTACAGTGTCATTACTTCAATGGCATATAAACATTTTCAAGAAATAGTTTCTATTCTCAAAACAGGGACCATCTATATGGTAAATATAGGTAGGTAAATATGTTTGGCTGGGATTACAGCAAGACTATTTTATTTTTACTTTGTTGCACTTGCTTTCTGTTTTGTGTAAGTCAGAATATTATTAACATACATAGCCAACCGTGTCCTGGGCTGCATCCAAAGAGGTGTGACCAGCAGGTCGAGGGAGGTGATCCTGCCCCTCTACTCCTCTCTGGTGACACCCCACCTGGAGTACTGTGTCCAGCTCTGGGGGCCCCAGTGCAAGAAAGACATGGAGCTGTTGGAGCGAGTCCGGAGGAGGCCACAAAGCTGATCAGAGGGCTGGAGCACCTCTCCTATGAGGACAGGCTGAGAGAGTTGGGGTTGTTCAGCCTGGAGAAAAGAAGGCTCTGGGGAGATCTAATTGCGGCTTTCCAGTACCTGAAGGGGCCTACAGGAAAGATGGTGAGGGACTGTTTATCAGGGAGTGTAGTGACAGGACAAGGGGTAATGGGTTTAAGCTGAAGGAGGGTCGATTTAGATTAGATGTTAGAAAGAAATTCTTTGCTGTTAGAGTGGTGAGGTACTGGAACAGGTTGCCCAGAGAAGCTGTGGATGCCCCCTCCCTGGCAGTGTTTAAGGCCAGGTTGGATGGGGCTTTGGGCAACGTGGTCTAGTGGAGGGTGTCCCTGCCCATGGCAGGGGGGTTGGAACTAGGTGGTCTTTAAGGTCCCTTCCAACCCAAACCATTCTATGATTTTATGATTCTATGATACATAAAGATAATTCTATAGGAGAGCAGTAGACAGTCAGTGGGTAAATTCATAGGTCTTCCATCCTGCCAGTGAGCACTCACCGATCAAAATGAACTTTGCAGGTCTGACTTTTTGCCTTGCTAACTTCTCTTTAAATTTAGTTACATCTGTTCCATCCAAAGTCAAAATGAAACTTGGTATGGGAACAGTCTGAGGCCATCAGCTGGATGCAGTTTGCATTTAGGAAAATCTAGAAGTGTTATCACGGAACTTATTGTTTGGGACATATGCTCGTGGTGAGGATTTTTATTTAATTGAGGTCTTTGTACTACTTCTAGCAAAATTATACCCGAATGTCATTATACCTTTATTTTACAGGGGGAAAAAAAAGTTTTTAAATTTAGGAAAAAAAATATTGAAAAAGCACTCCTCTCTGTCAAACCCTGACGTCAGAAGGACAGCATGTTTGCAAGGAAGATGTCCAGTATGCTGTTTAAAGTAACGATATCAAATATTTTCTTGTTTATCCTTCAAATCAAGTACAGTTGGCAATGTGTGTATCAAGTTGTGGGGGAAAAAAAAGTGTTGATGTCACACATTCTACCTGTTTAGATCACACAGTGCTGGTAATGGATCAATGTGGAAAGCTTTGTTGAGTTCGCTGGTGAGGTACTTCCCCAGATACTAGGTTGTATTACCAAGGAGAGGATCTCTCTGTATGCGCTCTGTACTAAATAAGTGCACATACCTTCTTCTGAGCATCTGCATACCCCGTGCTAAGTGCCACTGTTAGGATGAGGACTGGATGGACATTTGGTTTTATTTAGGATGCTATTTCTTACGAGCTGCCAATAGGAAGCTGTATGTCAGCTAATACAACTCTGGAATGCATAAGCAGAAGAACATCGGACGAGCATAGAAGGGATACTATGTTATAACCCTAGATAAAATAATTGGGATAGATACTTCAATGTTGTGACTGTTTATAATGCCTGGATTGCTTAAAAATTGCAGAGCATCCAGGAAAGAATAATTTGAGATCTATATATATAAATATAAATTGAGATATATATATAAATATATATATATATATAAATATAAATTGAGATTTTTCCCAGTAAAAAGAAACCAAACCAGGTCAGTTAGTACCATTTATCTGACAGAAGGCAAATTGTGCTCTCCTTAGATGTGGAAGAGGTTTCTGATAGAAGATAGATCTTCAGTCTAGGGGAAACATTGTAAACAGATGCAATTCAAAAAGAGTATCTACGTATTTTTTAACAATATGTCCCATCAGAACAAATTATGCAGGGAACTGATAGGATCTTTAGCACTTGATATTAAATGAAGAGCAAGCATCTTTCTAAAAAATATGCCATAGCTTAACAGAAGATCTAGGATTAATGCAGAAACTAAGAAGTGTAATGCAGAAATTAAGAAGTGCTTACACTGTGCACAGACTAGGTGATTCTGATGGTCTCTTGGATATTCAATTGTACAACAGTGTATAAGAGTCTGCAAAAATTGCCAACTGTGGCTGGTAAGGGAATGCAGAAGGCTCACGTTGTGCAAGAGTGCTACATGATGCAGAACGTTTCAACTGCCACTTCCCTGAAAGAGTTTTGAAATCCTTTTTCTCTGTTATCGGTTGAACTATAAAAATAGAAGAGAACGCCTGTTCCTAAATAAGCTAACATTACACAGTACAGAACATGCAAAAAACAAGAGAACCCTCAGAGATTTCATTAAATCCATGTCTTGCCCTGGTAGTGCTGACTGTGTTGTGCTGCCTCTTTTTGGCCCAAAATGCTGAACTTTGAATGCCAATGGCTTCTAGTAGGAAGGAAAACTGCTGACAAAGCAAGTTATTTTCCTGACAAAATCATCGTTATTTGCAAGCACATATCATAACTTGTTTGTTTTGGTTTGGTCTTAACTTGGGATATAAAAAGCTGGAGATAACCCTCCTGTTTGTTGTTGGGGTTTTGTGTGTGTGTTCTTTTCCATTTGTTCTTAGAGAAATTGCAGTTGCAATTGAGACAATGGAGAGATGATGTTAGTCAAATAGTCCCAGGTGGTTTAGATTACTGCCATGATGCAACTTGCTTTCATGCCGTGTAAGTGTACCTTGCGTACTATTTTTCTGCTGGGACCTGTGTCTCGTTGCCCAGGACTGTGGGAAGGTAGCTTAGGAGACCTTGTCCTCATGCTAGCTCTGCAGAAACAGTGGGAAACACTAATGGCATTTGAAATGCTAGTATCACACCTGTCCCTCAGGATGCTGTTGTGCTGTTAGCAGACCACACTTAGGCTGTGTCACTGCCTAACAGGAGTTCAACACCTGACTAACCTGGCTATGTGGCCCAGAGTTGTTCAGACAGGTCTGAATGGCTCTGGCAGCAGATTATGGGGAGTTTTGGCTGTGACAGAGACTGGTATAATGAGGCTGCTGACATGCCTGTCTGCAGAAGGTGGCACCAGCTCTTTCCCTACTCAGGTGCCCTGGAATCACAGCACAAGCAGGCACTGTGTACTTGCTCACAACCGTTGACAGCAAGTTGTGGTGGGTTGACCCTGGCTGGGGGCCAGGTGCCCACCAGAGCCACTCTATCACTCCCCTCGTTCACTAGACAGGGGAGAAAAAAGTGCAACGAAAAGCTTATGGGTCGAGATAAGGACAGAGGGAGATCATTCTCTAATTATCATCACGAGCAAAACAGACCGAACTTAGAGAGGGAATTCATCTAACTTATTACTAAGCAAAGCAGAGCAGAGGAATGAGAAATAAAATCAACTCTTAAAACACCTCCCCCCACCCCTCCCATCTTCCCGGGCTCAACTTCACTCCCGGCTTCAACCTCCGCCCCCCCCAGTGGCACAGGGGGACAGGGAATGGGGGTTGTGGTCAGTTCATCATACGTTGTTTCTGCCGCTTCTTCATCCTCAGGGGGAGGACTCCTCTCATCGTTCCCCTGGTCCAGCATGGAGTCCCTCTCACGGGAGACAGTCCTTCACGAACTTCTGCAACATGAGTCTCTCCCACGGGCTACAGTCCTTCACGACCTTCTCCAGCGTGGTCTCTCCCACGGGGTGCAGACCTTCAGGAGCAAACTGCTCCAGCGTGGGTCCCCCACGGGGTCACAAGTCCTGCCAGCAAACCTGCTCTGGTGTGGGCTCCTCTCTCGATGGGTCCACAGGTCCTGCCAGGAGCTTGCTCCAGCGTGGGTTTCCCACAGGCCACAGCCTCCTTCAGGTGTCTCCACCTGCTCCGGCGTGGGGTCCTTCACGGGCTGCAGGTGGAATCGCTACACCCCCTCATCCTTCCTCCATGGGCTGCAGGGGGACAGCCTGCTTCACCATGGTCTTCTCCACAGGCTGCAGGGGGATCTCTGCTCCGGTGCCTGGAGCACCTCCTCCCCCTCCTTCTGCACTGACCTTGGTGTCTGCAGAGTTTCTTACATCTTCTCACTCCTCTGTCCATCTGCAAAAGCTCTCTGACTGTTCTTCTCCTTCTTAAATATGTTATCACAGAGGCGCTGATTGGCTTGGCCTTGGCCAGCAGCGGGTCTGTCTTGGATCTGGCTGGCATTGGCTCTATCAGACACAGGGGAAGCTTCTAGCAGCTTCTCACAGAAGCCACCCCTGTAGCCCCCCCACTACCAAAACCTTGCCACGCAAAACCAACACACAAGTCCATAAACTGGACCTAACGTTCAGTGAAAGCTGGCTAGAGATCCCTTAGCATGGTTATATCAGGGGCTATGAACGCCATTTGCAGCCCTTGCACAGCTGGGGGAACTGTGCTGAAGGGGTATCGATGGCCCAGCTCGCTCCTGACACAGCTGCCCTGACAGGATTTTGCACTCCAAATCTCTTCTCACAGAGTGAGAGGAGCTGGGTGTGATCAGCCTCTGGAGGGAGTGACTGTCTGGGAGGCACTGCTCTAAAGGGGGTGTCCCATCACCGCTGGTGGGGCACTTGCTGATGGTGCCAGGTGCCAAAAGTGCCTCTCATCTCCCATACGTGGCTATAAATCTATCAATCAGACATGACAAAATGTCCTGGTCCCACCAAAGCGTGCTAGGCTTCCTTGTTATGCACAACATCTTGTTTGTGGGCAGAGGGGAAACTCACCTTGTATATAAAGCAAATAATCTGTTGTTAGTATAAATCAAATCTCTGCAGTCCAATCCAAGAATTATTAGTAACTATTACAGAAAGGGAAAGAATATGCTCTTGCAGAAAAAGTATCAATAATGATAACACAGTTAAACTCATTATACACCCACTTAGTTTCTCCCCCTTTCCCCAATGTTTTCCTCACCCTTGCCCTGCTCCTCTGGCTCCTAGGGTTGGTGGTTTGACTGCTGGTGGTGGAGCAGGTGTTAAGGAAAGTTGTCAGTGTCTGGAGTCTTTTGCTGGGGGGATATGACATTCATCATGATAGTTTCTGCTTCCTCACTTGAGGATCCACTTTTGGTCCACTTTATGTGCTTGCTAACATGCTTTTAAACCTTGCTCTTTCTCTGCTGACCTGCAAATCCAAGTTACATCTGAATGCACTGTATCTCACGCCTTTTATGCATGTTAGGTAATATTTCTTTGTTCTCTTTGTTGCCCTAAAACCAGTTTTGTCCAGATCTGCATTTCTTTAACTGATGATGGTAAATCATTTATACCTGTGGCATCTCCAGTGCCAGGCCTGTGCCCAGTCTCTTATAATCCTGGGGCTGTACCCCTCTATACTGCATCCTGTGTCTCCACTTCTCAAGGCCTCTGTTGCCGTACTGAACCTGTACTTCTCTACACCACACATTACGTTAGATTTGTAAAACCACAGCAGTACCAGAGAAAGAGAAATAAAATTTAAACATACTAGCTATGGACAAACTGTGAACTAGAAAATTTAGAAAAATGTCCTTTTACTAGGAATGGCAAGAGCCTAATGCAGGCTACATGGTTACATCCTTATGCAAAATCAGGTGGTGGTGACCCTCTACAGGTCCATGGAGCGGAGGGTTCCCGGGCTGGAGTGGCTCCCTGGTGCTGCGTGGGCTGGACGAGGAAGCAAGGGGTTGCTTTGCCCACCTCCTCCAAGGGCGCAGGTCTCTGCCCAAGGACACGGAGGAGGCAGCTTGCTGGCCAGGCTCCCTGCCCATCCAGTGCAGGCTCTGAGAGGAGCGTGGCCTCCAACATACAGCCTTCCGCAGCACGGACAGGGGAGTTACAGCCTGGCCGTGGTGCTAAATAGCGTTGGTTAGGAAAGGTCTGGTGCAACGAGGTGCAAAGCACCATAGGTAGCTGCACAGCCTGAGCGTGCTCCTGCTGAAGGGTAGCACCTGGGTTGTGAAACTTAACCTGCCTTCCAGTGTTGCTTCCAAATACAGAACAGGCACAGTCAGTGAGGTATGATTCTACCCGCAGCTGTATATTTTTTCTTGTGTGTAGTGTTTGAATGGTTGATTTGTAAATATGCATGCTTTGAATGATCTACATCAGTATCTGGAGCTGATGAGTGAAGCCATACTTGCACTTCAGAAACAGGAACTTTCCCTGTATTCTAACTGCACAAAGTAATTTGCGGTTCAGTTGCTTAGCCAGTTGTCATTTTCTAGAACCTCACTTCATACGACTATTTCAGGTAACATCTTCTAATATTCACAAACTGAGAAATAACACTGCCTTGTGATCTTATTTTCCTGATGCTGGCTGCACTCTGCAGTACACTTGTTTAGCTGTACTAACCTACTATATCTGCAACAAAAAGGTTTCAAAAATGATCACTGTAGCCAAACTTGTCTGTGTAGAAATGAATGCATGGTGCAGTCCTGGTGGCATTAAAGATTTTCACCTAGATTCATGAACTTGGTCAGTCAGTTTCTCATTCTGCCTTAAACCACTTTAGTCAGCATTATGTGCTTTAAATACACAGTTTAAATAGAAGAGCCGAGCAAGAGTCAGAGGAAAGTTGGAAAATACTTGGGCAGAAGCAAGCCCTGGATAACAAACAAGAGGTGGCAGCCAGGAGGCAAGATCTGTTTTTGGAGATGTTATCCAGCATGAGAAAAAATTGGAGAGGAGATCAGGAGCAATAGTATCTGTGCACATTCCCCTTTCCAAGCTAAAGTCTTGAGCTTCTCAGCAAAGCCAGGGTCAGAGCCAAGAGTAGGAATGTTCACCGGTTTTCAGCTCAGTGGGCTCTGTTCAAGGACCATTTAAGTCAATTGATCCAGTGAAACTCTTTGAGATACTGCAGCTTGTCTTGAAAATTATCTTCTCAGGTGTTATCTCTAAGGTGATCAATTTTCAGGCAACAACTGTAATTATTTATATGAATAATATATAATATATATATGAATTATATATATATATATGAATTTATATTATAGAGATAGGGCAGGAAAGAGAGCCTGGGATAAACCAGATAAACCAGAAGGATGAGGGGCTTGTGAGGGACCAGGAGGAACAGGGAAATATCTTTATTCACAGCCCACTGAAACCTCCATGTCTCCTCCTGGCCTACAAGCCCAGTCCTCCAAAGGTTCCCATCAGCTTCCCAAAGCCTGCCTGACCTCTCTCATCACCTTTCCTTACCATCAGCTCCTACCCCACAGAACTAAAAGTGGAATTTTGCCCACCCAGGACTAGGAGGGCATGAGCTGGTGCTGGAGCCTGGTCAGAAATTGCTTCTGAAAGCAGGTCTGGCATGAAAGGGCTGTAGATATGGTGCTCATCACAGCCACGCACAATGGCTTTACTACTCACTGCCCAGTTTTACCTCAATTGACTCGGCTGTAAAGTGCTGCAAAGCTATGTCCAATATAGAAGGCATGACATCACAGCCATGAGACAGGTAATTTCATCTCTGCATACCTCTTCTCCATACGTCTTTTTGCCTCTCTCTCTCTAATCATGCCGTCTTGAAATTTCTTCTCTACTTACAAATGGCAAGAGCATTTCCAATGAGTATTCTTCCTGGATGTTCACTTGTCTGGAATAGTTTCTCACTCTGGATTAAACATTCAATGTATGATCATGGAAACACCTTTGAGCCAGGATTTCTCTGGTTTTAGAAACTAGTTTCTAGTCTACCATTTCTTATTAAAAGTGCCTGAATTTACCAGGATAAAACACAAACCTTTCCCCCTTTCTTCATGATCGGGAATCCATCACAGCTGCCTTCCTTAGGAAACCCTAGCACAGCCCCTCACTTCAGCACACCTCCTTTTCTGTGGCATAAGTGGCATTCTGACACCAACTAGCCATGGCAACAAGAAGTTTGGTCTGCCTATAAAGGTCTTGTTTTCTTAATTAAAAAAAGATACAACTGTTGTTTAAGCTTTTCCTGTGACCTGTGCTTCTCCTTCTGGCTCTAGGAAATGAAAATACAAATGTACCAGTCCCTCTTTGAAAGTTGTTCCTCCTCAACCTCACAAACACATGATAGCTCTTGAGAATAAATATCTTGTTTTTGAGGAAGAGCAGAAAAATTAACACCAGCAGAATAAGTACATTTCAACAGCAGGAAAATATGGAAATGAAATTGATAAAGGCACCCAAAACATTTAACATCAGAGTACGCACTAAAAGGCATAGGCTGCCAAGTTCCTGTGCTCTGGCAACTGTGATT
The DNA here is from genome assembly GCF_011004875.1 of Balearica regulorum gibbericeps. Lineage (NCBI taxonomy): Eukaryota > Metazoa > Chordata > Aves > Gruiformes > Gruidae > Balearica > Balearica regulorum. Next base: position 64,578,354 of record NC_046186.1, read on the forward strand.
TGTTTCGTATTGTTCAAATGTAGCATTTCCAGAAAGCAACATACCCTTTGTGTAGAACTATAGGAAAATAACATGATTCATACCGAGCAGTGCCTGTTTTCCATCTTACCTCCTGTGAAAGAAGCAGAGATTTCTCTTCTTGCAGGGACGTTGTTACAAAATTGTTTGAGAGCCAGATGAAGCATTTGAGAAAACTGCCAGCTGTTCATTACGACTTCTCATCTGGATGTTGCTCCCCACACAGCTGAGCTGCTGGAACAGATCTGATGGGTGTTCCCTACATCGTAAAACTGGACACGTTAAGTGCAAGCCTCAACAGTGGTTTCAACTAAGCAGGCTGAATTTCTCCAGGAGGGGATTGGGGATGTTCATAAAACCCATCAGTGTTCAGTTTCTGGAACTGGGGATTACATCTGAGTGAGGGGTGATCAAACAACTTTCCTTTAAAGTTTCACTTAAAATGTGGGTGTTGGGATCAGCTTTTGCATCCTTTGCCATGAATGAGGAAATTTTGTTTAAAGGCTGTTTGGTTATGGCTCTTCTGTTGAAAACAGCCAGAGATTTCATTAACAAATGAGCATGCAGACAACAACTGAGATTTCTGCATAAGCTTCAACCTCCGCTCATTCCTTCTTCTATTCTACACCCAGGTTTCACATGCCCATGCTCTGAGAAACAGCGTAGTAGGGCCATTGAAGCCTGAATGGCCATTGATCTGCATCTTCTCTTGTGTCTAATAAGGCTTTTCCTGCAACTGAGACAGTCAGAATGTGTGTGTGTGTGTGCACGGGTCTCCCTTTTCTCCAATTTCTGATGGATAGCAAGGTTGGAGCCTGCACTGCAGCTTTCCTTTCAGCAGGAGCTAGAATCTTTCTTCTATCTCTGGCTTTTTTTTTTTTTTTTTTTTTTTTTGGTGATATTTGTAAGAATTCAGATGGTATTTAATTGAAATTGTCCAATTAATTTGAAAGCGATTGCAGTCATGGCGGGGCCACTCATAGGTGCACATACATACCCCCACCCACCCCACACACCCCCCGAACAGAAATGAGGCTATAAATAATTTTTGTTTTATCTGTAAGCTGTGTTTGCAACTATCACAATAATTTCAAGAGAAAAAAAAAAAACCAACACCAGCATATGGGCAAAAATACAGCTGTTTTTCTTTTCTGATCCCGAGTTAAATGGCAAAACCAGAAATCAGCACTAATACAAAAAATAAACAGCCATTTAATCTTTTTTTGTTATTGTTGTTCTGCTCATCTGGCATAAATTTAAAAAAAAATAAATCTTTTGGGGGCTGTGATTGTTTTAACCTGCTAGTAACTCCCTTGAGTTCATCAGAGCAAAAGACAGCGAAAGCCTGTTTATTGTCCAGCAGGCACCTACACATGTTGTAAGCGAAGTTCCATCTGGTCACAACATCGTGGATCATCTGGGTAACAGCCAGGCTTCATTTGCTTCATGTCCTGGACAGCATGGAGGCAGCCGAATAAGAATATTTAAATGACTGACCAACCGCAACGGAGTTTGCCCCTGAGGATTCGTCTAATAATGGCTCCTTGCTATGGAGCAGTATTGGCTTTGCGAGTTGTTTTCTTTTTTAAATGACTCAAGCTGGGCTCTGCGGAATGATTTAGCCTTTTTATTCGGTGCTGACAATTTACTGGAGACACAGTCTGGCTCTTACCTTGGGAGATCTGAAGGTGGATGTTGACTGTGCCTGAAATTCTTCCTGAAACATGTTTGTAAGCAAAAACCTGAAGAAGAAACCCGGACTGCGTAGCACGGCTGTTATTCTGGGCCTGACAGGGTGCTTGTGCAGGGTGTATTTCACACCTGTGCGGAGTGCATGTAAAGCACTGCCATATCAGAATTTTCCAGGCACTTAAAATCATCTACACCTGTTTTGCACAAGGGCAAAAGGTGGAGAAAGCAGATGCACCGCTTAGTTCTGCTTAACCCATGACCTGAGCACCTCAGAGAGATTTTTGGTGGCCAGCGCTGCTGTCATGATGGCAGCGGCGGGTGGACCAGGACCGCAGGGAAGCACTGCCTCTGCCTCCAGAGCTGCCCCAGTTCCCCAGGCTGGGCAGGAACCATTCATGCTGGTGGTGCTGCCTGCAGCCCCAGTGGGACCTCCTGCTGCCAGATGTACATTCCCCTTAGAAAACTCTGCTCTGCAGATCTAGAGGTGGGTGCTGGGCTGTGAAAGGGTGGCAGGCAGCTGCCTAACACAAACATGTGCAGTTTCATTAACAAATATTGATGGAGGCAGTGCTTGCTAGGTGAGTAATATACAGAACACTGAACGGTAGGGGTTGGAAGGGACCTGTGGAGATCACCTAGAGCAGGTTGCACAGGATCACATCCAGGAGAGTTTTGAATATCTCCAGAGCAGGAGACTCCACAACCCTTCTGGGCAGCCTGTTCCAGTGCTCTGTCACCCTCACAGTGAAGAAGTTTTTCCTCACATTGAGATGGAACTTCCTGTGTTCCAGTTTGTGCCCATTGCCTCTTGTCCTGTCACTGGGCATCACTGAAAAGAGTCTGGTCCCATCCTCTTGACATCCGCCCTTCAGATATTTATAAGCGTTGATGACATCCCCTCTCAGTCTTCTCTTCTCCAGGCTAAACAGACCCAGCTCTCACAGCCTTTCCTCATGAGAGAGATGCTCCAGTCCCCTCATCATCTCTGTAGCCCTCCGCTGGACTCTCTCCAGTAGTTCCCTGTCTTTCTTGAACTGGGGAGCCCCTCCTCCCAGGGCTAGGAGGATATGCAAATCCCAACAGGCTGCATAAGCGCTTCCAAAAATTCAGTCTGTCTATAAATACTTTATTGGCAGTGCCCAACGAAGCCTTGTTAAGAACAGCAAAAAATTTCTAGGTGGCTTACTGCTTGTTTATGATAATAAACTTATTCGATGAGTGATATGGAGAAGTACCTGAATTTCCCCTCAGAGGTGGCTGTAAGAGGTATTCCTTTCTGCTTTAAAATGTGGGCATCTTCTATAAAGATGTCATTCATGTAAGATGCTGGAGCAAAATTTATCCAGGAAAAATGGCTGAGATCCGACAATAACATCTATAGGGATGGTGCACGGGCCATTCCTTTCAGAAAATCTCAGGAAGAAAATACCTAGATGAATTACAGGGGCAAATTCTTACACAACTTGCAGTTAGTTACTGCAGAGGCCATATAGTATTTTGGGGAGTTTACTCATCCCGCAGCTGGGCATACCTATGCCAACCTCCTCCCATGGCCAGCAGGGCCACCCAGCAAGAAGGATGTGCTTAAAAGTTTTCAAGACTAGATTTCAGACCTCTTATATCTGTATCTATCTATATATCTATCTATATATATGCTGTATCTAAAGATTCTGACGCAGGCATGCAAGCAAACAGCTTTCTCAGGTAAGTAAGGCCAATAAAATCAGTGTTACTACTCACGGGACGAAGCTGTGCGCGAACCTAAGGAGGCAGTAAACGCTGAACTTTCGTTCGATTTAATCAAACTGCCCCAAAATAAAGCTGCTGTTCTCGGGCACGGCAGTAGCTCTACAAATCCGCTTGGAGTCAGTGTAACACAGCGGCCGGGGCCGGGGGGCGGCGGGCACAGCAGGCGGTAACATGGAGTATTTTGCCAGCTCTTTGAGGAATATCTTTACGCTTTGCAAAGCGGTGTGAAAGCAAAGCGCTCATTTGTTAGAAAACCAAGAAAATGATCTCATGGGTGCTGGTGCAGTTAGGTGTGCGCTGGTGCGAGGCGCGCCGTGCCGTGCCGTGGAAGGGCCGGGGCTCTGGCACACTCACCCCGTGGGTGGCGGGGAGCTGCGGCGGGGCTGGGGACGCTTTGGGGAAAAAAAGCAACTCTCTCCGTGTCAAGTGAAGATTGCGAAAACGGACAGAGCTTGAGAGAGCACAGCGACTGAGAAAAGTATTGGCCTCAGGTTGTAAGCGATAACCAGCAAATGGTGTGTTTTGTTTGTTTTAAAACTCCCGTCTTTTTTTTTTTTTCCCCACTGTTGTTATACGGAAAATCTCACAGATGCTGCAATGGTTATGAGATTAAACTGCAAGGCACTTTATACACCAGTCTCAGTTGGCAGAAAGTATTTTTAGCGTGCTATTTAACAAGATGACATGCCGTATAACAAGCCAACATTAAAATAAGTAATTTACAGTGGTGCAGTTGGCAGAGAGGTAAAAAAGCATTCTAGCTCTAAGCAACAGTATTAAAAGTCTATTAAATGATTACCTGACAGTTTCATTGACTAATAATGACTTGAATGGACAAGAATCCATTTCAGTCAAGAAATCCTGTGTATTTCGGAGACGGGATGGTTTTCCCTGGTCAGGAATGGCTTAGTCATGTCTATCATGAAATATTCTGCTATCCCCTGTCCCTTATCCACATTATCATTTACAATCCAGACATTTAGACCATGCCAAAGTATCGAATGAGAGGTTTACAGTACCACCGCTGCCCTAGTTGCTACGTCTCTTTTTGTCCTAAGCATTCTTATTTCAAGGGTGACATATTTGCTTCTGAACAATGTCCTAAGCCACGAGACAAACGTATATTGAGTTTCTTTAGCAAAGGATCGAACCAGAATGCAGAACTGATGCTGAGCAGGCTGCAGTTGCAGGCTGTAATTCTCCGGACAGTTCCAGAGAGGCTGTGGCAATTGGTGTTTAACAGCATTCATCAGAAGGGTGAAGATGGTGTGAAATGCTGACGAGGAATGAAGCTACTGCCATTAGCCTATTAATTGTAAGGGATATTTTGAAACTAACTTTAAAAATACACATCAGCCCTTGTCATTCTGAATAGACAATATATTGTACTTCTGCCTAAGACTTATGACAAGTAAAAAATAATAACTAAAAAAATCATTTAACTCACAAGCCCCCCCCAACTTTTTAACAATAATCATCACATAATTATATCCTTGCATATATTTGCTTTTCAGATGAACTTTATTTTTAGTTTAGGAATGATTCATTTATTTGAAATTGTTTTCAACACTGAAGCTTTAATGATTGTCATAACGCTGATCTTGTCAGCAGAATATGCTGGAAGAAACCAGAGGATTCTACCTTGAATATTTCTAGAAATGTTCTTACTTACCGTAGAATAGGACACCGGCATTTTGCAGTGTTCCAAGTGTACAACAGCCTGCGGTGCTGTGCAGGAGGACATCAGACTGGAGGCTTCCACAGCTTCTAGAGGAATCTGAAAACCTTTCCCATGTAGCTGTTCAGGAAAAATGCTATGCTTTGCTCCTGCCTGGGTAGGATCTCAATCCAGCTCCTGTAGACCTGAGTCTTAAGAATACAAATGGCAATATTTAATTATATCAATTTTTTCCTTCAGCTACTTACTTGACCTGAATTATGCTTTCCATCTGAAGCCTAATTTGTCTCTGCTGAATGGCATAATTTCACTAGCGGTATAATTAAAAATGAACAAATGCACACTTAGAGTTTCCACTGTGGCAAATGACACATTTCATTTGGTTTATTTACCTTCATTCTGTCTGCTCAATCCAGCCCCAGTCTACATGCTGTCTGTTTCTACAGCAAACCCTCTTCTGATATATTACATATATGGAGGTGGTATATAGTATTTGTGACTCGCTTTAGACTTTTGCGGATTTCAGAAAGAGCCTGAATGCGGAGTAGTTGAAGAATCTGAAATATTCCCAAGAAATACGGGTCCAAGCAAATGTGGACATTTTCAATTTGAGCATTTTTAAAATGAAGATAAACCCTTCAATAAACTTCCATAAATGTGCAGTCACTTTTCTGAGAAGTGCTGTCGCAGAAACTATATTAACTGTAATTTAGGATTGTTTATACTATAAATGTGGTCATTTGGCTCTTTTTAGCAAGTGATGACAGCTTAAAATTATTCAAATGAACTGGATCACAGCATTTTTCAAGGTAATTGTTGCACTGATTTTTTTATTTGCTCGATAGAAAGTACTCAATGTTCAATAAAACACAACTTTAAGGAATTAATGAATTGGTGACTACTGTAAATACAGAAAAACTTCTCTTTAACATCATCAGAAGCACTCTCTGACCTGGAAGGTGAAGAGCTAGGTCAAGTACATTTTACTGTATGTTGCCGATACCTATTACACCATGAAGGAGTCTTCAGCACAAAGCCTGGAGACTAGTAGCTGGCAATGAAACTGCTCCAAATCCCAGGTAATTATGTTTTGCTCTTTTTTTCTGTGATGCTTCCTGGGTTAAACCACTGACATTAATTTGACCTGAAAATTGTTACTAGATTTTAGGGGACATTTGAGGTCGTAATAATTTAATAAAGGGCAACCAATTCCTTGTGTTACACTCCCTAGCATAAAATTTCAGGAACTTTTAAAGCTAAATATGCAACACCCACTCAGGACATGCCCCCCGGGGCACCTCTGGGGTGACCACTGAGCTGCTCTGCAGCAATGCGGCTGCTCCCTCCTCTTTGCAAGGAGAAGAGCACCTCACGTGACCCCTGCCTGGAAGCAGAAGGATTGATTCATTAATTAAGAACTGGGAAGTGTCCCAAAAGGGTGAGGACACTGCTTTGGGCTTGTTACAGCCATATAAGAATGGAGGAGACTGAAATGCAGCCCAGGGAGCCCTGGGAAAGTACAGGTCTGTGGGTGCTAATGGAGACCTGCCATCAGTTTCCAGCTGGTCCTTTTGGCCCGCTCAGCATTGCCACGGGGAGAGGAGACCTGACCCTGATGCAGGGACTGGTGGCCAATGTGGCCTCTCAACAGGGACCTCCCAGCCCGCAGCACCTCCCTGGGACTCAGAGGAGCAAGCGTGTCTTGAATTCGGCAGAGGATGGATGTGTCCTGAGGAGGCCAACATTGTCATGGCATTGCTAGAACATCTGCTCATGCTACTGCTTCGTGGCGTACGATGCATGAAGCAGGAATTACCTTGCTCCCCTCCACCCTGCTTTGTAAAATGTTGCGGATAGGCTCACTTGCATGTGAAATCTGATGGTGCTTCTCCATGTTGAGCCTCTCAGAAAGGGCAGGCTGGGCTTTAGGACAGTGGAATGAAAGCCGCCTGAGCCCATCCAGGCACAGGGCAACCCCCCATTTTTCTAGGGAATGTGTCCTTCTGCCTTAGCCCCTCAGTGTCGTTGTTAGCATACTTGTGTCAGACCAAGAGTCCAGTTTTACACCATCTAGCAGGAGGGCTGCTTACCAAAACAGACAGATATCTCTTCCTGAGACTTTAGTAAGGTAAAGACTCAGTCAAAGGGTGTAATCCTGCACCCGGTGGAGCCAGGGACAAAACTCCTGTTCACCTTAATTAAGCTCACTAGGTGAAGATTTGGAGATTGGTCTCCCAGGGACTAAGCAACCAGCGTAACCTGTGACTGCAGAGACAACAGCCCTGGCAGCGGTGGGAATAGTTACACTTCTGACAAAGCAACATCAGGGAGATTTTTCTCCCAAAAGACCCATGTTTTGCTTTGATTTGTCTAGCTAAAGCTAAAAGCTGTCTAAAAGCTAGACAAATGGCAAAAATGCTTTTGAACCAATGATACTGACTGTAGCCGGAAGGTTACACACTCCCAAGTCACTGCTGAAGAGGAAAAAGTGTTGGGCAGAGGGAAGAATATTTCCTTATGTATTTGGGGGCTCTTGTGGAAAAAATGAAAGAAAATGAGAAAAAATGAGCAAATTGAAAATTACCTCTAAACAGACGGAAAATTACATCTAACAAATTGAAATTTTTAACTGGTAGGAAAGTATTTACAGTTTTCAGATGAAAACTAATGTCCTGGATGCTGGGGTTTTTTAGTGTCTGCCTTATTTGCTTTCTAGGTTTTAAAAATGATAATAATGATCTTGATAATCTTATCTGAAAAATATGACTCCTGCAGAGATTTTCAGTTAAACAAAACCAGTAAAATTAATTTTCTACTCATCTATCTTACGTAATTGAAGCAACAATATAGATAGTTCATCTTTGGTAGCTCAAATTGTTAAAAGTGCTAAGAACTCTGGACTTGTTATCTATGCATAAAAATAATTTAAGGGACAAGAATGTTATTTATATTGCCACGTGACAAAACCAAAGCTCTTCAGACCAAGGCTCACTCTTGCCAGCTCTAGCATGAGATTGCTTCTTCTACCTTATGTATGTGTGTATTGGCGTGCATTACAAACACTAGGCTGCCATATAGATTTGCAAACTCACACGATGATCATAAAATCTGTGTCCCTCTTCAACCTCGGGCAGCCTTTGCCCATGCCCTTCCCCACCCGGCTGCCTCTCACTCACTCCGCAGTCCTTTTTCCCAGCACAGCCAGTTGCTGTGATGTTAATTAACGCTTCTCTTCCAAACCCTCACTCCAGGACCGTGTGAGCGTGGCAAAGCCTCAGCAGTCCCTTCAAAATGAGACGGGATTTTCTTGTCTGCAGAGGTGGTGAAAAGAAGGTGGAAAAGTTGTCCCCTAAGTTCTGCCTGCCAAAAAAACCTCCCAGAGTTTTAATGGACTTTAAATGCAGTTCGTAATACTGCTCATTTTTAACCATTTGGAAACATCCATTACGTTTTGGGTTCTTTTGGGGTTTTTTTTCTACAGCTAGTGGCCCAAGATTCTTCTTTATTATTCTCTAAAACGCTGAGGACTCAAGTGTTTGCTAATGAGCTGTTCCTGTCTTTGCTTGGGATCAGTCCAATAGCTTTGTTTACATCTGCCTGGTACCATAAACTCTTTCCTTGCTTTCTGTTATTCACCAGTGTGAGAGGTGAGGCAGATATTTTGTAGTTCTCAGTGTTTATTCATAAATATCTGACAGGCTAACCCCTGCCTTTTCACCTGCAGGTCCCCAAAACTATTCATGGAGTCCAAATCATAACTTATCATAGATATTAATAAATAGAAATCTCTGTCGTTGTGGGGAGAAGAAAAACAGTGGAAACACCAGAGAAGGGAGGTTAGAAGCTCTGCAGATAACCTTATTTGTTAGCACTGTGAGTATGAACACTGCAGTAACTTGATGACCTTCTTATTTTACATATCTTCCTGTAAGCTTTCGCAATCAAACCTGGCAGAGATCAGCAGCCAAAGCAATTAGTTTCAGTCTGGTCTTGTGAGCAGGCTGGGCAAAGGCGACTGTCTGGGAGAGCACCCTTGTGAAGTTCTTTTAATTGGACTCGTAACTGCATGAAGAGAAAGCACATTCCCAACAGTGCCAATGAATTTATCACTAACCAGTGATAAAGCTCGCTTCAGCAGCTCTGATGCTGAATGACACCGAAGGCACGGAAAGACAGTTTTCCATATCTCATCCTTCTCTACTGATCTGAAAATATAGAAGAAAGAGAAGAGGGGAGCATTAGGATGGCCATTTATCCTGCAGGGAAAGGAAAAACCTCGGCTTCCTGTCAGAAGCGCCAGACAGCTTGGGGTTTTCGCTTAATGACATTTCATACGTTCTTGCTGCAGGGTAGGCTGAGCTCTAGTCCCGTTTCATTGCCTGGGATAGGAGTTGTTAAGTATCGTGTCACACATAGCTGTGCACTGAGCGAGCCCTCACGCTGGGCTGGGAGCGGATCCCATGGCCGGGGGATGACATCTCCAGGGGTTGGGAGAAAGCGGGGGCAGGCTGAGTCATTCCCTGTCTCCTCGTCCTGCCCAGTCGTGTCTCCTGCTCCGGCTCCTTTCAGCCTTATTCATGAGGAGATCACTGAGGGAAGGGGACGGGGAAAGTTATTTGCATTCCAACATTGCATTTAAAAGCTATAAATTACTGGTAACTATAAACAATCTCCCTGCTGACAGCCCCGCTCATAAAAATCTGGGTTTGCATATGTGTTGCATTCGCATGTGTGTGCATATTCAGCCTCGTGGGATTTTTCTCCTGGTTATGACAACAGTATGAATTCTTCTGGGCTCTGAATGTAACGCCCAATGCAAATAAGAATTTTGCTGCTTTTTCTGGTTTGACGTAGGTCTGGCTGAAAAGTAAAGCCTTTCTCATTGCTTTAAGTTTTGGCTTTAAACTGGGAGAAAAGATTCTGGAGACATTAGCTACAAGCTAGACAAATGGCAAAAATGCTTTTGAACCAATGATATTTACTGTAGCCAGAAGGTTACACACTCCCAAGTCACTGCTGAAGAGGGAAAAGTGTTAGGCAGAGGGAAGAAGGAGGAGGAGGGCAAAAACGTAATGTTTGCTACGTGTCCACAAACAGTCTGATTACTGAGTGCTTGGGAGTGGGATTTGCAAATGAAGGGAAAACTATTTCTGCCACTGCCCCAGCCTAAAGATGTGTACGTGAGAGTGAGTTGAGGGTGGTGATAATGAGAGGTCTGTATCTCTGCTTTGCAAAAATCTGTGGGGTATGTATGAGGGGGTCACAGCAATGCAGTGATCCTTCAGCCTGGTGGATTCCTGGGATCCAGTGTGCTTTTCAAAGCTTACTCAGGTCCTTGGTTTGGTGCATAATGGGAAGAATGAAATTCTGGTGGAAAAAATCAGTCTATTTCATATGTATTGTATACATATATTCTCTTAGGTAAAGAACAATAATGAACTGCCAGGTTTTTCCCTCAGGTTATTCCTGACATTGCTTCATCTTGTAGATACATGTAATGTCCCCAAGCCAGCAGAGTCCTCAATCCTTGTGCTTGGGAGATCTGAAGGCTTTGACTGTCACACACCATTTCTGCAGCAAGGAAAAAAAAAAAAAAAAGAGACAAATCCATTGCTGCTGCAACAGACTGAGCTTCATCTGTACATCAAGAGTGGGCTGCGTATGCTGGGGTGGCCTGACTGATGACCAGGGAAGGAGGATGTGTTGCAACCCACCATTTCATAACCAGATAGGGAAAGGCAAGAGTGCTGTGAGTGCGTGGGAGGCATTCATGGCAAGAACTGCAGTCTAGAAGAGTTCTTGGGTCAGGAATAGCTGTGGTCTGGGATGGTTTTTCTCATGGTTTCAGCTAAGTGTGGTTGAAACTGTAGAAAAACCACATGTAAAGCCCTGTCAAGTCAAGGTCACTGGGTAAGGAAGTAATTATGCTATGAATAACACAACCTCCAAGCGGGGTTAGTATTTTCAGCCTCCTAATAAAAAGACCCTTTCTGTCTCCAGCTGACATTAGGTACAGTGTCGTGGCGTGTCCTGCTTGGGAAGATCAAGCATGTGTGGCAGGTCCTAGCACTCGTGTCCCAGCTAACAGGCAAATTGCTAGTGAAAAGCCACCCAGGAGTTAGTGCCGATGCTGGATTGAGAAAGCATGTCCCCTTCGTGCCTCTGGAGCACCTCAGAAAGAAGTAGGGCCCAGAACAGAGATGGGAAAAACGAAGACGTGGGGAGAAAGGGTGGAGGTGATGGGGAGAGCATGTGCTGCCAGCTAAGTGCTGGAGACAAGGGTTTCCTGTGCTCTGGTTGCTCTCTAAACACAGGGCATCACCCTTCCCTGTGCCCTGGACCCCTCTAAGGACAGGACAAGCAGGAATTTCACGTGTCATCTCACAGGGTATTTGGAGATGTGTTTTTTCCCCTGGATCTTGCTCTCATGTGGCCCAGTAGCAACATTTGTCAGGTCATTTTCCACCTGCTTGCACTGAGCAACTAAACTTAGAGCGGGAGGCATGGTGACATGGTGGCTGCCCTTTGCAGGGCTGGTGTCGTGTGCTGGACACCCATCAGGTTCTCTCCAAAGAAAGAGGTACTGGCTGGCCGGGCCACCTCCCTGGGAAAGGCAGGGCTTTCCTTACTTCTCAGGCTACGCTGAGGCCCAGGTAATTCATCTCATTGCAAGCCAAAATTTGGCCTGTATTAGCTCAGGCCAGTTTCAGGTCTAATTTCACTGTCAAAAACCCCCTCTGTTTGGATTTGTGGTGGTTTGGGGTAGCAGCATAATAGGAGGATGAGCTTGGATGCTGGGCATCTCCAGGTGGAAACTACAGTTCATAGAGAATTTCCTCTCCGTATCCCTTCAGCCCTACGGGCTGCTACTGGAGGAAAGCAGCAAAGTGAAAGTCAAGTGAGCAAAAGTCAGCCAGGTGCCTGCCTTTCACACAGCTCTGTGATCTTTTCCTGAGATCATCTGTTGCTGTGCCGCTGCTCTTCACATCTACCCACACCAACAGACCGAGTCTCCAGCAGGGTTATCGAGGTCTGATCTCCCACGCTGTGGATCAGAGAATGCAACGTTGTGCGTGCTGGCAGACAAATATCCCCACACAGGTCTGTGGCTGAAGGGGATGCTGGCAAGGAGTGTACGATGCTCTGGTGACTCCTGTGCCGTGTGGAAGGGACTGGTTAAAAACCTGAAAAATCAGAAGTGGGTCCTGGCCAGCCCTTTGCAGTCAGTGAGGGGGAGAGAGCAGGCCCTATAGATCTCCATGAGAAGCGCCACTCGCTCGGCAGGGAGAGCAGAGCGGGCTACGCCTGCGGTTCACATCTCTTTGTCAATGGCATCCAGCCCCTGGCCTTGGGAACTGACTGGCGGCAGTTTGCAAATGTATGTGCTTGGCTGGGAGCCTGCAGTTCCCTTTGTCCCGGCGGCGCAGGGGGGCTAATAGGGAAGCCGGAGCGTGTCATCCCCGACTGCCAGAGCTTCCA